>NW_020799097.1:94529952-94613992 GCF_003259725.1 Athene cunicularia | reverse complement strand
TTTTTTTTTTTTTTTTTTTTTCTTCTTTCTAATTCTGGGCTGCTGTTGGAGTCAGAGGGAAACTCTTATCCTATCAATCTGGTCACACACATGTTGCAACTGCTGGAATAATTACATTGCAGGGTTTCTCACTGAAGATGGCTACTGATAATTTGGTATTAGAGCTACACAATGTTACTGTTGGGCAGTGTGGATGACGACTCTGCAGGACAGTGGTTTTGGTCTGTGGTCACTCTCATAGCTGGCACGGTTGCTTGGTACAAACAGCTCGTGTTGATCAATATAGGAGTTAACTCTGCAGTGAAGCGGTCTCTCAAGCACTGAAATAACAGCTTTAAATTTACTGGAACAAACTAATGGTTTAGAGTTAGTTTCTATTTCAAAAATCAAGATGGCAAGATAAAAATTTAAAAGGTTCCAAATCAGTAATATTTTTCAACTATATGGTTTCAGCTGGAAAATAAGTCAAAAGGCAGACATCCTGCACTTCTGAATATTCTGAATCTAAATAGTCCTTGAAATAACATTCTGAAATGAAAAATTTCACTTTAGGTCCACTTTTCCCCATCCTTTCTCTTCCACCAAGTAAAAAATGAAAGCAGATCGACCAGTGGTGCCAGAAAATATTTCTATTTCAGCAACGTAATTTCTTCTCAGTAGGATTTTTTTTTTCTGTTCTAAAGGGCATACCTTCACCATCTAACAGATCTGAGATCAGATCCCTGAAAATCCTGACCCTTCCTGCTCCAAGCAGTATGCAAGGATCCCTTCAGAGCTAGGCAAGGAGAGGGTGCAACCTGCTGCCTTGCATCTTGCAGGCTGGAGGTAGAACCCACAACCTAATTACTGGGTGTGGGTAATGCAAGTGGGAGCATGATGGGAGAGCAGTGGATTTCTCTCTCCTCTCCATTCCCCACCCTGCGATAATCACAGCCTGGGCCTCTGCCAAAGCGCTGCGGAGTGCTTGGTGCCCCTGTCTGAATACGGAGCATCAGGACAGACTTGATCGTCAGTGACCTGCATGCCCCAGAATTTGCTGCTCCCCAATGCTCTCTCCCCACTTTTACAGACTGCCAATGTTTTGATGTATCTGCATTCAAACTAAGGGAAAAAACAGGCATAAAACTGGCACAGCTACCGGTCTAGCTACGTTAGCGATTGTGTGATAAGTTGTATAGTAGTTGCACAACTGGGCTGTGTCTGTGGAGCCAGGACTTCTGGGTTTAATTTCCTGCTCAGTCACTGACTCATCACATAGCCCAGAGCACATCACTTCACCTCTCTGCACGTAAATTTAATCATCTTTAGTTGGGGGGTAATAAGACTATCTCACAGGAATGTTAGGACACAAATTACCCTCATAAATATCTGTAAAATGTTTTAGAGGATGCTTCAACAAAGGCATTGACTATTTCATGTTGAATAAGTAACAGCCAGGGTAATGTCCTAATTGCCAGGCTGGCTTATTTACTTACCTTGTACCAGAGACTTCTGGCAGCTGTACCAAAAGGATGGCTCAGGTAGGGGAAAGGGTGAAGAGGTTGTTCAACTAGTGCTGCAAGAGCAGTAGCAGGAAAAGGTCAGCTCATGCCACAAAACAAGTACGTGATAGATAAATGTTATGCCAAAGGCTGAGGCATTTGCGTCATTTTCAGCCCAGATGCACAAAAAGCTTATGTAGATGACACAGCAGTAGAATACAGATGTCTAATCCTGTTAAATATGATCCAGAAAGTCCTATGTCATTGTTTCAGAATACACGGTCAACTCTGTTTTCAGACTTAAAAAGCGTTTAGATACCCAAAGTTCTGCTTCTGTAC
Source organism: Athene cunicularia (assembly GCF_003259725.1). Taxonomy (NCBI): domain Eukaryota; kingdom Metazoa; phylum Chordata; class Aves; order Strigiformes; family Strigidae; genus Athene; species Athene cunicularia. Next base: position 94,612,172 of record NW_020799097.1, on the reverse strand, counting down.
CTTCCCAGAGGTGTTATCTTCTTGCCTACACTGAGCATCTCCCTGTCTGTCCTCTACCCGAGGCTGTCTGGGATTCACAGCCTAGGTGTGTCAGCACCTCAGATCCCCAGAGGGATATTATATGATTCATCTAATCACTCAGTTTTGCTGTGGAACTTAAGGAGCTGCTGCACTCCAGGCCCTAGAGGCTGTATGTGCAGGTGAGCTTTCAGAGGGTCCCAAACTCTGCACTGAAATAATACAAGATGGTTGCTGAGAGAGCTAAGCAGAAAGCAAGGCTTAGAAACTTTCAGAAGATGCACCATTGATTTCTGTTGTCTAATCTACCCCACCTGTGTCCTTACCACTTATTCCTAACTCCTGTGTTTTACTTGGATCTGAAAGCCAGTTCAGAGGATACCTGTAGGCAACCTGGCAAGTGCAGGTAAATCCCTGGCGGTGGAGAGCTGCTGAACCGGCCAGTTCCTGTGACTTAACAGGAGGTACTGACTGCAAAACTGACTTGGTGCAAGAGCACAGAAACTACTGTGTGCTTCATCTGCCCACCGTGAAGCCGTTACACATATTCTTCTGAAATGCTCAAGGCCCACCTCCCCTGCTGTTGTTAAATTGAACAGCAGCCCTGGCTGCTGTTTTACTTCGGGGATTATCTCCTCTCACAACCTAAGCCCATTGGGGCCCTCACGTGGTGCTTCCAGTCACCTAAGCAACACAAATGGTAGCTAAAGGGTTTTCCGTCATGGTTAGTTTTTAACATTAAAAGGAATTTTAAAAAATCCTTGATGGTTATAATGCAGACACTTTAAAGGTATCAGGTCACTTCCCTTCTTCACAGCCACCATCATTTTACACCGATGAGAAAGCACTCTCAGATGTTTGGAAGCAGCTGGTTTCTCCAGCTGAAATAACTCATTCCAGGATCAGCCTGTGGATCAGTGTCAGAAATTCCTGACTGCCTCTCACTGAACCATGTCCCTGCAGCACCACTACTCTAAAAGGATTATTAAACTGTTCTTGTAAGGAAGCAGAAGGCCCAGAGAATACAAGCACTGAAGTACATTAATGGATGCCATACTCCTCTGACAGAGGACATGAGCACATTTCCGTACTTCTACAAATCCTGTTGAAAGCTTACAATTAGGGAAAACCCACACAGTTCAGTGAATGAAGTTTTTTTCAGTAAAATCCACATAACTTAATCTAGTTACGACTGCATAATGAGTATCAGTTACATAGGTCACAGAAATGGAAAGACTTAAGGGAACTTCCAGTCTCTAGCCAGTGAGTAGTTCCAACCACCCCTTAAATAAGCTTTCCTGGGTTTTGTTGGGTTTCTTTCTAGAATTGCTCAAGCCATGGGCTCTCTGTCTTTTCCCTTGGGCAACCATTCTCACTGATGATCAAACCAGAACAATTTTTGCACTAGGAGGTTCATCCAAAGCAGCTAAAGTCAGAAAGATTCCCCACCCCCCAGTCAGTTGTGTGTTGACAGTGTTGGGTTTCAAAATGCCCAAGAGAAATCTACTGAACTCAGAATGGAATTCGGTAGGCCAAAGATGGTGTAACATTTATGTCCACAAAATCTAAGCAGTGGCAAGGACAGTCTATTGCTAACAGTTAAATGGAAGATAATCCACATGTGCTAAGTTAAAATGTGCCAGCCTTTTCCCCTCTTCCACCACACTGTTTTTTGGATACAGGCTCCTGTGGCTAGAAATACTTCTCAGGTACCTGGATGACCACTGTGAACTCAGGTGAGAAATAGTTTTAACATAGTAGTTCTCAGAAGCACCCCTCTCTCTCATGCTCAGAGATCTATGACACTCTGAACCTTGTTTCATTTAAGAAATTTGTGAACTACTTTATGGATAGACTTTTGTCTTGCTTTTTCCAAAATCCCAGATACCTGCCTTCTAAAAAAAAGGGTAAAAACGAGCAAGCATTACAAACCTGTGGTCTTCCAATAGAAAATTCTTTAAATACTCGTGGGAACATGAATCATGCAGACAGAGTTGTAAAAATCCAGGGTTTTTCCATACCCCTCTCTTTAGGGTGGGGTTGTATTACTCCAACATTTTAGCTAAATACCCATCAAAGTAAGGAAATTTTTGCCCAGATATCCTAATTTATAGCATACCAACCAGCTGTTAAAATGACATAATTTGTCATCAGTACATCTGTATCTCAACATCCAGAAGCTGGTGGGAGGGAACATTTAGTGCTTTTCAAAGCCACACAAAATTCTTCTTGCAGATGTTTTTCTGAATTTTCCCTCTCTTCCTTAAATTCACTGAGCACCTAAACCGGACTTTGGGGAAAACTGACCCTAGATGAAACTCTTTTATGCCGTTTGACCTTACAAAGCAAAATGCAGACACTGTACCATGACAAGAGGGAGGTCCATCAGCAGCAACAAAGGAGACCAGAACTTGACTGCTGCCAACAATTGTCAGGCTCCATCACTTCCTTATTTGAAGAACAGATTACTTCTCAAGACTAGTCAACAGTATAACATTTACCCCCAATGCCCTTCATAACCACCTCAGTGGGCAGCAAGGCCAGTACCCTCAAAGGCCCATTGGACAGTGACTGCTCACGCGAGCTGAGCTGCAGCTCTTCTCCAGAGAAAGAACCCTCAAAGCCTGTTTTCTCGGGATGTTAAGAAATCACTTTACACAGAAAATATAGTTTTCTGTGCTGCACGAGACCACCATGGGCCTAAGCAAAATCCTGGGCTAAGATGACATCCATTTCATGCATTTTTATATACAGAATTGAAGTTCCTCCTAAGCCTCTCTGCTTTTGTGCATCAGTAGGCAATCTGGCCTACACAGCAGTCCAGTGAGGAAAAATGCCATGAAGGCATTTGAAACCAAGAGCATGTTATTAAAGAAAAAAGGGAGAATGGACAACTGACAGACAGGATGTACAGATTACTTTGATTTAATGTGACACTGAATGCAGTCAGACTAAGATCCAGACCTAATCATTTGTCATTCACTCCAGCTTAATGTTACCTCTGCTTAATGAGCACAGAGGGAACAGGCAGCAGTAATATCTTCAATGAAGTAATTTTGCTTGTGGAGCAGCTGCAAACTGCACAATTCTTGATGTTTTTTTAAATGCTAGTGCAGTTCATCACATACTTCAGTCTACACAAGAAAGATGCCAGAAGGTATTTCCATAGACTAATTAAGAAGCCCACCAGTTCGTGCTCCAGCTCCTATGTGCTCCTGCTGTAGTAGTGCAACAGAGCTACACCACAGCTACAGAAGCTAGGGGAAAAATCTCCTGCTGCAGAAATAGCACAGGGCCAATAAAATTTAAGCTTAATGGCTTCTCAGTTCCCCAAAGCATCAGTAAAGGCAGGATTCCTTTCAGAGCTGAATGCTTCTGGGAATCTGCAGTCCAAAACGGAGTCACCCTGGTTCCTGCACAAGAATTATTTACACTCTAGTATCCTTCAGGATGCTGGAGGAGCTAAGAGCCATCTTTACCCTCAGTTCCCAACTGGCTGCACCTCTTATGTCTTGGCTTTCAGAAGTTCAGACCAAAATTTAGCTTTCTAAGTGAGGAAAGGGGATGTTTAGTTATTGTAGCAGGGGGCACTAGCATGAAACTCAAGATGCACTTGTACCCATCTCTAGGCAGGACAAACCTGATGAGAGAATCTGCAATATTTTGTACTTCTAACTCATGCTCTAGCACCACCATCACCCCCCTTTCTGCATGCACACAGGATTTAGAAACTTAAATCTGCGCTGAACTACTGTTTTGAAATTGCCTTTGAAATACCTAGTATTGATGAAATCTTCTGCAGAGAACTGTATCTTCTTACTCCCTCTCAAACCAAGGGCTGTATGAGCAGTGTCTATCCAAGCTCCCAGGAGGGAAGAGGGATCACAAGAACATTTAGGGATGAGAGGAGATTGTAGGCTTCACGATCCACTGGGATATTTGCTCAGGTTCCTCACTTGTGAGGCTTATATTTTACAAAGTGTCTGAGGTGAAGGTGCCATAGAACAGACTGGAATACAGTAAATCTTGTCTCCTGCACTGTGTGTTTGAGGCTGTGTTTGGTTCCATTTACTGAGCTAAATAAATACCAGCAGCTGGGATATCAGGTAGATAGTTGATGACCCACAGTGACGACAGGGACAGGAAGAGCAGCAGAGATGCCTGTACTGCACTGAAACAAGATGCAGGTGCTTCTGTTTTGCATTCTAAATACATAACCACTTGAGGCTGCATGTAGAGTTCCGGGACACAGATCTATGGATAAGATTTAGGCAAACAGAAGTCCTACTAGTAATAGCCCAAGCTTTGAGTGCAGATCAAAGGAGAGGTGAGTAGAGCTACAGACCCTGAAACCTGACTATACAACTTGTATTTTCTCTTAGCAAGGACAATGACAGGAATGAAAAGGGAGGAGTCTGAATATGTTCTGTGTGCATAATGAGTAAGTTTAGGAACCCCAGAACACTTTATTCCCTGAAACATTTTAATTTTCTGTTCATTTGTATTTCTGGACTGGAAATGCAGTACACCTCACAAAAAAAAAAACCAAAAAACCCAAACAAACAAACAAACAAACCCCACACCACTGCAAACCATACGTTGCCTTTGATGTAGGAAATAACAAAGCTCTTGGAAAAAAGATCACAAGAAACCTGTGAAGTATCTTCTGTACTAGTAGATCATATGAATTGACCTACAAGTATAAAAAAAGGAATATCTGATTTCCAAGAATGAAAATTCCCCTTCTGAACTCCTGATAAGAATTTTGAAAGCCTTAGCAAATTCTTCCTTGGAGAACAGCCATGGAGACTCCAGTCTAAGACCTGAACATGCCACAGATCCTATGGGAAAGGTTCAGCCAGGCTAGATTGCCAATCAGGTATCTCATTTTTGTTTGACCCTTTACTGCATGCTAGTGAAGAAATTCTTTCCCCACAGAAAGAGTCATTCTGGAACTAGCTGCTGTATAGCAGTGGGCAGAAGGATACAGGACTGGCCTGGGCTATTTGTCTCTGGAGGAGAAGTGATGCACATAATCCAGTTCCAGGTCCAGTCCCAGACAAATGGAGCCTGGAGTTCAAGGCAGTGGAGAAGGTGCAGTTATTCTAGCTGTGCTGCCCAGCACTGGACCAGGGATGCCACCACATGGATGGATGGTCCACATTGCTCAGAGGTTGGCTTAAAGATGTTTCCACAGCATTGTACTTTACTATGCAGAACAAACTTAGCAACTTCAACTCAATGGTTTTGCTGGAATCAAACATAAGAAATTGCAAATTTTTTAATCTCACCTTGCTATTGGGGAGTACCAGGTCATGATCATGGACTTGTAGCTAACAATTTATATACAGTTTTATAAGAAAAAAGGGCATATAGATGCACAATTAAGGTGCCAGATGCATGAACAAGTTTTCTCACTTCATGCGAGTAATTGACATCCTGAGTAATATTCATGAAATAGAGAATTGAATCCCAGAATGAAAAAGCTTTAACACTTTGGACATCATCTTCCACTTGACTGATCTGCAGAAGCTAACTCTACGGTGCATTTCTGATCAAGATTATTGCACCCAAAATCTCTAACCAAGAGGCTTCATTTATATCCCAGTTTTTTTATTCTGCTGCTCTCTGCATCGCACCCGAGAGCAGCCTCAGGAGAGACAGATGTTTGTTCCACTTGCTTTACAGAGATGTCGTTTTAATGTTCTTTTCTGTGTCAGTCTCAAGTTGGCGCCTCTTGGCTCTTCTTCCTGACACAAGCCAGATGAGTAAAGAACCTGCCAGGACTCCAGCTACTGCAGCCACAATGACAGCCCAGTAGGGGACTGAAGGTTCAGTTTTCTCCAAGTTGAGATCTGAATTTCTGAATCCACTGTTTCTCAGTGTAGAAAAAAAGGGTTTCTCCTACAAAGGGAGAGCAAAGGTTTTAGTGACCACAGATCATTCAACAGGCAGCATTCAGACAATATGCCATCACCCCTTCACAGAGAGGAACTGTCAATCTTTAGACAGACTATCAGCTGTTTCTGCCTTCTGTCTATTTTAGCTCAGACTCTTTCCCACCCTACTGCCTGAAAGTTCCTAGAACAAAAAGAAAGGAGCCATCTCAGAGTGTGCTGGCATCATTTCCAAATTTGTTTGCTGCAGACAACTAAATGGAAATATGTAGACTCATTAAAACTGGCTTAAATGAAAGGCTTTCCACTGCAGTGAGGATAATTTTTTTTACATTAAATTTTAAGTAGATCTCCCTGTGTGTAACAAAACTGAAATATATTTTTAGCTATTTAAAGCCTTCACAAATATACTATTTTAAATAATTTTACCAATAAGAAGAGAAAAATAGAAGTGGCTAATGGAGAGTGTGGACATGTTGGCCTTTACTTACTGGGTTTGGACACTTGAGTTTTGATCTGTCATGGGTAAAGCTGTTGTAAGTCTGCTTTTCGCCAACTGGCTCCAACTGAAGAAGAGAAAAGCAATAGTAAACATAATATATTTTTTTCCTCCTCAGACTCTCCTGACTTGGGTGTTTACAACTTTTTATCCAATCTTTTGATGCTTGCAGCTATGAAGAAATGTGGTAGAAGGTGCATCACAGTTTCCAAACATTTTAACACTCATGAACTGAGGACACTGAGATTCTGATGTACTGACTGCACAAAAACTCCCTCAGGAAGCATGGAACATGAGAAGCCTTTCCTCCGTTTGCATTGAGTGGAGAAAATAACTCTGAATACCACATACTTTAAATATTCTGCTAAAACAGAGTGGTTCACTATACACCCAGTTCTCCCACGTACACATCTCAAATGACAGTATAAACTACAATGAAAAAAAACCCACAACACATGACAGATGTTAGTCATGTACTTAGTACTGAAAGAAAGATGCCTTGGTGTCACAGTGATGGAATTGACTTCAGAAATGATGTAGAGTTACAGAGACGGGACAAGACAGTGTCAACCTTTGCAGCCTTCACTCAGACAAGAAACTTCCTGGGAGTTTTAGCTGAGGCTAAGTTCACAAGATTGCAAGAAGTGAGTTAAATAGAGCTTTTTATACTATCAGTTGTCAGCTAAGTTGCAATAACTGACCATAGGCTCACCCCAAGTCCATTTCAAACTCAAAATATGTCTAGGCTAATGGCACAGCATTTGTGGTTGGCTAGATGTGCACATACCATCGGTTACCATAGTTGAGCTAACAAGTAGAGGCTTGCTCAGTCATGTTAACTGAAGTGTTTACAACTGTGTATGGACATGCTTGAAGCAATGACTTCAGGACTGGCCCACAGAGAACTGCGGAGTTGTCATCCAGCACTTCTGGGAATACAGTACAGAGGAGTGCTGTTGCTTCTGCTTTTGTCCATATGTGCATTTACTGTCCTCAAGTGATTAAAGTGTCAGCTGTATGTTGAAGAGAAACAATACCTCAACAAGCCCAACACAATGAAGAGAAAAAATCTGTTCATGAGATTCCAATATGGAAGCACTGGGAATACTTTCTCTCTCTAGTTCATTTTATATAATAAGAAAAAAAAAAGAAGAAAAAAAAGAAGTAGAGACTGAAAAATGAAGAGAGAGATATGAACTGTGGCAAAATGTGACTAGAGAAGGGAAGAAAGCTAACAAGTGAAGAGATGAGAAGCAAAAGAGAATGCCAAGTTTTACTGATTGTCACGGAGTCCTGGTGGACTCTTATACGAGTCCTAAATCACTTGGCCTGCCTGCCAGCTAACATTGGACTGAATTTGGTAGTTTTATTTCATCTTAAAGGGAACAGCTGAAATTATGATGTGGTTATTTGTAAGATGTGTGGCTCATATCCTGTAGCATTCTGTCTTCAGTATGACTGGTTATTTGTAGATAACTGTAATACTCCCTGTGCCAGGGCACTTGGTAAGGAGTCTGGCACAGAGCCCAGACAAAGGATAATAAGGTGCAAAATTTTGTAGCCAGCCATGCTTGCTTCATCTCTATGTGATCTGTTCCTCAGGAGCATTAGCTTCTGAGCTTTGAAGATGACAGTATCCCCATGTCTATGAGTGTACAGGGCAGCTTCTGGAAGAAACATACAGCTCTTCTAGAGCATGTGGCAAATATGAAGGCAGAACACAAGCTAAACACACTGTTCATGTGCTCTTTTCCTGGGCCAGGGGACCGATGAGGTGGATTTGGCACCAGTGGGGGCCCCTTAAGACTACAAAGTCCTCTGACTTCAGAGAGCAGGAGCATGCTTTGCTTTTCATGAAACAAAAAGGGCAAAGAACATCATGGTGAGGGAGAGGCTCCTTAAGCCATCCCCATCCCTGCATGCCCACGCAGTGGCCAGGCACAGGCTGGCCTTTTATGTGTACTGACAAGAATCCATGTCATTTGGCCATAAGCCTACAGCCTGCTGAGCTTTTCAGGGAACAGGGAAACAATACAGCCTTACAGTAAGCTTGCACAGCCTTGCCGTACATGGGCTGAGAGTGAAAAGCAGGGATGTGTTACAAGAACGAGATTTAAATAGTAAGCAGTGAAATCTGCAGTTGGCATAGACCGACAGATCTCTATGGAAGGGAATAGTTGCACTTCACATCAGTAAGAACCTGATCCCCATCACCCCAGTAGAAATCTTTGTGTCAGTATCCTTACATGCGTAGGAAATGAGTGACAGTCTGGACAGAATAAAACTCTGGTGGCATAGAAAAAGGACTGATGGTGATTCAGAAATGAGTAATGGCCAGTAGGAACACCACGTGGCAACAGAAACCCAATTTAAGGCTACCATATGTCCAGGTACCATCTCTTTTTCTTCTTGAAACCTGAAGCCACACTCAATTTGAATGTTTTCTACATTTGTCTGGGGGTTTTGGGCCACCATTAGCCCTGTTAGAGCTACTGCACATGGAAACCTAACAGACTGCTGTCAACTGGAGTCCTGGTCAGGGAAGCCTGACAGAAAACAGGCAGATTTGCTGTGCATGCACATATCAATTACTCAGAGCATGTGCATGCACTGTATGGCTACTGCTTTCTATAACCCTGGACCTACAGCTCATATGCTATACTGGGCAGCTGCACAGATTTCTGCCCTGCATTTCCCAGTCCCAGTTCATTTTGGAGTATTGTGTCAGTTTATCTTGCTCAAACTTTTTTAAACTGAAAATAAATTCTGTTCCATATATGATTGTGTCTTCTACAAACCAAGATAAAGGATTTCTGCTACCACAAAGTGTTTGGGTACTGCTGTTTATGAGACAAGAGGAGGAAATGTCACTTGGCATGAAAATGCCAGAGTCTTTCTTCCACCATGGGAAACATCACTGTGACCTTGGAGTTATCAAGTCCAGAATATGCCTCTTACACACTCTTCTAGCACTATTCAAAAGCTATCATTTCCCCCAAAATGACAGAAGGAATGTGACTGCAAGCAGAGGCATCATAGGTGTGATTTCAGCCCCCCATTAAATTTCAGTGAATCTACTAGAATTGCTTCAGATACTAGAGTGGGTGGTACAACATGTCCACACTATTAATGGCAGCAAAAATTCAATCACATGTATGTTTTCCTGATAAATCTAGCAGAATTCACTGAAGAAGGGCAAGCTCATTCAACAGACATTTTCAGGAAACCTACAGAACTGTTAAACTAAGTTGATTTTTTTCTTTAATGCAAGTTATTTACCAAATGAGAAGGGAATTTTCCATTACGTTAAGACTCTCACTTTGAACATTAAGATTTCTCATTTTGAACAAGCAAGAGACAGTGTTTTATGCAAAATGAATGTTTTGGATTGTGTTCCTAAGAAATGCAGGCTGAGAAGGGTCTCAGAGTTGAGCAGCCCCCCACTTGTTAGGATGTCAACTTTATTTCTTGCTTACTGTTTTGTTTCAGACACCTTTCTCATGATCTTTTGTAGGGCCTGCTACACAAATACATAGGGATCTAGATTATAACCTCTTACCATATTATTCCAGAGAGCCATGGCCATCTCAGCGTAGCCTCTTACACTGAAATGAAAGCAGTCTGCTGCAAAGAAACTCAGATCTGGCTTGCCATTCTGTGATAAAAGCAAAAATTTATTTCTCAGCACATTTCAACCTTTGAGATCTGACATATCTAATAATGCACTGTACTTGGCATACCCACTTCACAAATTTGGTACCTTCCTAAAGGCAATATGCTTCTATTTTGACACTGCAAATAGAACTAAGGTACTCCTAACTGTGGTCTGGTTACTGCATCTTGAGACCTTCCGTGTAATGCAGCTTGCTCAACTTTAAACAGCAATTTTCATAACAAACTTAAATTTGTCATTAAACCAACAGTCATAACTCTTATGTGGACTCTGCCCTTAACCCACACTCCACCTTGCACAGAACTGACAGAAAACTGGTTGCTTATTCTTGTTTGTTAAACTTCCACAACTCAGAATTACAACCTTTCAGGTGTTGAAATTTTGCTGAATTTCAGGCAGCATTAAAAGTTGTGGGCTTACCCAGTTGTGAGAAATGTCTATCTTAGGGAAAATTTGCCTCATCAATATCAGTATGGTAGACATTCTTTGGACTTGAAGGCTGCCAGAATGAAATGGGGGTGCTATGACAAAAGAATCAGTATTATGCAAAACTGGGTGGTTTTGATCAGGATTCATGCTGAATATTTGTATCCCTAAATATACAGCATGAATAATGCTAAGGCTGAAGAAAAGAGGGATAATCAGTGTTTGGCTTCAAAAGCTGCTTCCTGTTTCCAGGCTGGGATGAGACAGGCATGCAAGTGCCAGTCTCTGTGTGAAAGAAACCCGAATGAACTCCATAACCTAGACCAGAAGAAAACTGTCGTGAATGCCAACCAGGCCCCAAACAGGGCGGGGGGCAACGAACATGCAGTTTAGATGAAGCCAGAGGGTGCTTAGGTTTAATGTGTACACACTACAAATTATTCCTAAAGCCATTTTGATTTAGAAGCAGCACAGTCTTGCCTGTCTTCTCCTCTGTCACTCTTTTTGCAGATTCTATCCTGTGCTGCTAGACTGTCCAAAGAGAAAAAAAACACAGTCCTTATGGCATAGGTCTTACTGGCTTAGAGAAATCAAGATACTGGTCACTATATAATAGGAAAGAAAAACAGAACTTACACTATCCAGGGGCAACAAAGTGTTTCGGAAAAACGGCTGCATGACAACTGCAAAGTCCTCACGCTCTTCATACCGACCACTGTTGATCAGCTGTAAGGCTTCAGCCTGTATGGAATTTCATGGTTGTAAACAGAAAAGTTACTTACAATGTTCATCTAATATTTGGCAGCTGTCAAAAACATGCATATTACACTTCTTTCAATGTAGGAAGTCATAAATGATTAGTATAAATCCAGTTAAGTAGTATAAAGCAGTCCAGAGAACAGCTAAGAAAATAATTTGATTCATGATGAGATTTTCATGCGAAAAATGCACAGAAGCTAGGATAATCTGAAATGTAAACTTGCTTAATTTGAAAAAAAAAATGTGCATACCTTACAAAATCAGTGCTGCACAATCACAGTGAAATTCAAAATCACATAGAATTAAAAAAAGAGTAATTTTTAGAAGTGACAAATGAGTTCAGAAGGTCAACTTGAGCTGAAGCACACTTGATTTTTCAGAAAGGTATGCTTGAAGTAAAATAAAACTTAAGCATTGAAAAAATCACCTGCCACTTGAGAACTATGGCAATAGACATTCATACAGATAATAAAAACATCTCCTTGTTACTTGCCAGCTTATGGGTATAAATTCTAAGGCTCCTGGTCATATCTGAAAACATTCCTAACCTCACTTCCTTAGTTAAGAAAAACGTCCCCCTGGGTCAGTTTATAGAACTATTTTCCAAGATGAATTTTTTTGAGTGTTGTCAGATTCATTGAACAACAACCACTGCTAGAGCCAGAAGGGAGGGCTGGAGAACATAATGTGAACTGATACAGTGATTCCTGTATTCAAAGGATGGAATGATGGAAGAACCTTCTGCTCCAATGACCTTTGTTAAATTTGAGTGAATCTTATGCCTGAGGCTATGAAAAGTTACTCCTCAGACAGCAAGCTGACCCATAGTAAGCTATCTGTGCTCACACTTTCAGCCCATGGCAAAAGAAAGGAGTATCAGGTTGGTTTAGATAATTTTCTCTAGTAAGAGTTACCACAAAACAGCTGATGCAGGGTGATTTGTCACCCTTGCAGTGATGTTAATTCATGTGAGCTCTTAGTTGGATTCATAATGGACAAACACATATCAACAGAACAGCCATCATCAGTAATTCCTTTTCAGCTGTCAAAACAGCAACTGGAAACAGAACTGGTCTCAATCTGCCTCCAGTTCGGAACTGAGGTCAAATCATAAAGCAGTGTAGAAAGACTAGCACTGCTGCTAACTGGTTAGCTGGCTAGGGTTTTAGTTAGACTGTAGCCAAGCTGTTTCCTAGTCATCCCTCTCTGTCCTGCTGAGGATATGCATGAGAGGAAGGACAGTGAGGGAAGCAGTATAAAAGGACACAAGTGAAGATGACCAGTTAGAGAATCAAGGTATTACCTGAAAATCTCTGTTGACTCTCTTAATTTCTTGTAGTTCATCAGAATTTTCCTCAGGGTTTAAGAAACATGGGCAAACATTCCTTCAATGACAAAAATACTAGCATTAAAAGCCAACCTGGAATAGCCTATGCAATCATTCAGCAAAGTGTGTCTATTTCAAGGAGCTCAGGATAGGTGCTCAAAGCTCACATGTTGAAGGAGAGTCACCTCGTTAGCTTACAAATGGACAGATACTTCAGAAAAAAAATCCCTACTGACAGTTTTCAAAGTGAACACCTGTCACAGCTGGCAAGAGCTGCAGGATCCACAACTCTTGAGTCAGACCCAAGTGTATGCCACGCATTAGCAGGAAATCACACATGTCAGAATAAAAAAACCCCAACACCCTACACATAGGTTTAGAGCAGATTTTCAGAAATCTGGGGGTTTAAAGGTAGAAAAGACAAATTGTTCATGTAGTCTGCTGCCTTAGACCTCTGTTTTATTCTGTTACCCCTATATCAAGAGGTAATAACTTGTGCTTCACTGAAATGCATCCTCTAAGAACGTGCTTGGAATGAATATGAAGACATCAAGCAAGACAGTCAATTCATTATTTTCCCTTCTAGTGTGTTCCAATAGTTAATCACTTCTATTATTAAAAATCTGTGCCTAACTTCATTTGAATTCATTAGGCATCAGCTTCCAGCCACTGGTCTTTGTTATACCTTTCTCTGCTAGACTAAAAAGCTTTTTCATGTCCATGCTGACTCCTGTAAAGGCACTGCTGCTTTCTAAAACAAGTCCCTCAATCTTCTTTGAATTAGGATTTTGGTTTCCTCCATTAGGTGCAAAAACCTGTTCCTGGTTGTACAATCTGCTGTATGCAGCACTGAATACAAGGGATGCATCAGGGATGTCAGCCTGTGTTCCTGAGCAGTGAACGGCTGCGTGAAAAAGGCTTTGAAGTTCAGTAGGATGGCAATTATATGGTGACCTGTGCTGTGACATGCTGCCGTAGAGATGAGAAGACAGGCGACAACTCTGCTATCTACAGGCGTATATGCCTTCTAGCTGAAGCACTGGAAGAAATAATAGAAAGTTGATGGGAACTAGTATCTCGGGTAAAGGCTGCAATGAAGGTAGCTTGGAAAGCTTGGTGTGGATGTCCTGCTGTAGAAGCAATTTAGATTGATCCAAAAAAATAGCTCTTTAAAGGCAAAGACCTGTTTTGTTCACTTACTTTACTGTCAAAGCACACTCTGAAGAGCTTCCTGCAATCTGACGTAGTCCAGAAATCTCTAGTATCTCCACCATGTTGACAAAGACTCTTGGGAGCTGCAGAAATTATGATAACCAGACATACCAAATCACAGAACATGATACCACTACAAAGTGAGAAAGAAGTGCCATCCGTAGGTCAGGGAGTCAGCGCAAACTGGCATGTGCAAGGATGTATAAAGGCAGGGGGAGGGAGACATACAGTGGGTGTCAGCCAAAAAATTCCCAGCAGCTAGTACAAACTAACTGAAACGCTGCTTCACTCCCTGGGGCATTTCCATTTTTTCTAGGGCAAGTGAAACTTTGTCCAGTTGGTTTAGCCATCAAAACTGGCAGGAAGGTTGTGCTATGCTTGGTCCACAGCAAAAATACTGTGAAACACACAGTTTTCCTGAAACTGCAGCTTGCTTTCTCAGAGCATTATCTAATACCGTGGTTGAAATGCAGTGCTAAGGAGCAGTCTGACTCCAGCTATTTGGAAGATGACCTTGTACAAAACAGAATCACTGACAGTTTATCAGAGGTGAGAAAAACATTAGTGTGCTTGCGGGGATCATGCTTGCTAGGGTATCTTAAAAGCTTACCTCCTCATAGAAAATATCCAGAGTGTTCTGAAGGTGCTTTACATACTTTTGCACTGAATAGGTTTCCTGTGTAATAAAAAAAATAAATAAAACTTGGATCAGCTTTCTTTCAGGAACCAAGAAGTTTAACTATTTCACCTGAACAAAGGAATCCACACTCTCTAGTTGCAAGGCAGTCCACAAGAAGATATACCAAATCAATGCTCCTTTTTGCCTTTATTGGCAGATATATTTTCAGATCAAGAGGTTTATTGCTACAAGCACACAATGTTATATAGCACTTGTGTTTCCATGTCACTGATACATTCCCTTAATCTTTGTAGAAAATCCTGAGTATATAATAGTTCTTTGCAGAGTTTTTGCCTGATAAATGACTACATAAATCACATCTTTGGATTTCATGTTGTCTTTTATGGAACCCAGAACAGACTAGTTTGTCTTGCAAACAAAGAGATACCTTTTCTTTTTTTCTTCTTCTCTCTTTTTTTTTTTTTTTTTTTAAAAAAAGTGCCAATCTGAAGAAATTGATATGGAGGCAGTCAGGCTTCACAAAACCTATAGTCAAAAATGACTTTGTGACTGTAGTTATAGAGGGGTAGCTGTGGGGACAAAGGCTCCAGGCAGCAACCTTTAACGAGAAATGAACAAAACTGAGAGAACAATCCTCGGCCATTTCAATGAGCTGGGGTCCAGACCCGCAGTCTGTGCCACAGTAACCTTTCCAGAGGGGTAGATCACTGATAGCTAGATAAAAGACACCTTTTTTCACTATAAACTGATGTTATTTCTTTCAGTATCATTCTGAAGCAAGAATTAGGCATCCTCAGTAATCATTGAATGGAGGTCCTTCGAGAATAAAACTTCACTTGTGTGCCCATCACAACATGTCTAAAACACTATGCTGTCTTGATTGCTTTGTCCAGTTAAGATGGCAGAGCTCTTCACTTTATCCTGGGTGTTTTGTTCAATGTGGGGCAGGTTGCTGGTTCTTAAGTAATGCATTAGTCCAGAGCTACAGGGCTCCAATATTAAAAGCTGTGCACTTGTTTCTGATACAATACAGATGAAAGGAACAGGACCTCTAAGTGCTTTTTAAACAAAAAGGAACTTTGGCTCACTGAGAGGGAGAAAAGGTTACATTTCCAGGGCTGGTCACTTGCCAAGTGCCTGGGTGAGCATGCCTAATTCAGAGATACAAACCTTGTCCAAGCAGTACTGGCATAGGTCGTTGCCTCCAACAAGGACAGTGATCAGCTTCCAATCTTCCTTGAAGTTAATTTTCTAGTGGCACATAAAATAAACAGATTGCAGTACCCATTGCTTAGGCATGCAGAGGTAACATTCACAAATGGGGCTAAAGGGGGTACAGACAGCATGGCAGAACAGAGAAAGGAGGCACGCTGAGTTAAGTTGGCAAAAGAAAAGCATCTGTCCAGGGGGAAAACGTGAACTGTTTGCTAGTCTAGCTGCAATTCACCTTGGCATTTGTAACGAAATTCCCTTCAGCAGACAAGATCTGTCAGGGTAGCTGAGCACGAAAATGCGTCTGTGGCAGCAAGTGTCCCTAAATGAATGTTAGATTCGGGACAGGGATGGACAGGAGATTTGCCAGCCACGGCTGAACAACGCAGGCAGCGTGGGGATGAAGCAGTGTGGGAGTGGATGCTGGAGTGACTCATGGAGCTGTGGAACTGGAGCTGCTGGGGATCCCTGCCAGCTGGGCAAGTATTACCCCATGGCCAGGAGGGGCGAGGGGTGCCCCAGGGAACAGACATCTGGATTAAAATAGAAGAGTCCAGGAGGCTGGTGACTTCACTGAGCTCATATAAGGGCAGCTGCAGCATCCACATCACCACAAGCTAACAATAGGCGCTGCTGAGAGCTGGATCTCATCAAAACATTTTGTAACGTTTAGTACAAAGAAAGGAATCAAAGGCAACTATTTTTAGTGTGGTGCATTTACATAACAAACATCTGCGAAAGGATCCTACAAATAGAGGAAGGGCCTGGGAATCACCCACAGGTCTGAATTCTCCTCCTTAACCAGCACTTTGTTGGAAAGCCTTTTATGAAGGGGCAAACTGTGGCAGGGACTTCCCTCTTCCCCTTTTTTAAAGATGCATAAAAGGCAGCAAATACAAAGCTCTAGAGTCATGTACTATTTTATTGAAGAGCAGTGCCAGCTCCCTTCACTCTGCCAAACAATTGGTAATGCAGAGTAACTGACAGTGGGGCAAGCACTGCAGCATCCATCAAGAGTGCTGGCACAGAGAGACACATGCTTTGACAAATCCTGCTTATTCAGGACCTTCCTCTCCCATTCAGTCTAAGCCAAGGAGCACCAGGCACTCCCATTCCCTTCCAGGGTGCTCTCCCTGAACCAACAGCTCACACCCAGACAGTCATCTGCTCAAATCCAGCCAACACTTAGAGCAAGACAGTCTTAGTTTTCTCCCAGATTTCCTCCCCCCACCCCAAACTGCAGCAACAACCACTGAATTAGAAGCAGATCACCCTTTTGATGCTCTTTGTAGCTCTCAGTGGAGCTAGCACAGCAGGCTGGTCCACAATGCTACCATTTCCCTAAAAGCTCATGGTATGACAGAAATTCTCCCAACCCTAATGTTTCTGGCTACTGATTAATCACTTGCCTGTTTAGAACCAGAGTCAGAGGGCCTAATCTCCTGGGAAGACTTCAGTTGTCCACCCTTCCCAGTATTGCCATTTTCCAGAGTCAAGAGTGAATGATGGGATTCAGGTTGGTCACCAGGTGCCTGCTCCAGTGATTTTACACTCAGCCTTTATGACCTCTGCTTTGAATGCTGCTGCTCAACTAAGCAGTCCTATGATTTCCCCAGAGCCTTTAAATCTCTCTTCTTCCTCACTAGCATCCTTACAGCTCCTCGCCACATTGTACCCTACGTTAGTTAGTCTCTGCTTTGTGTGTTTGCACCTTACCTGCATGGATTTGTACATGTTAATTACCATCTCCTAAAGGCTAATCCCTGGCACACACATTCATCTTGGAAAGCACACCAAGAGACAAGGAGACTTGACTTTTCTTCCATCAGTAAAGGACTCTTCGCTACTCAAGCACCCAGTCAACTGAAGTCATCTCCCAGAGACCACAGAAGCATTGAGGGGTGGACCAAGTTTCACTTACCGAGCTGCTTCTCATTAGCTCCACCAATTCACGTGCTTGGGCTGACATATTACTGTAGAGAGAGAACATAAACATTTTAGATGAGTGCTCTGAAAGCACATCGTCTTCTTGCTCTCCGACGCCTCATTTGAGGGAATCTTACAATCAGCAGAAATGAGTACACAGAAAGTGATACCTCAAAAGCATGAGCATAGAAGGACCAAGACCAGCAGCAATTGCATAAGTGAATAATCTTCAGGGCTTCAGGTAGGATAGCTGCCAAGTGGCAGGCAACTGGAATGAATTCTTCCCATCTCACAGTTGGCTTAAGTGTGGGGTTTTTTTTGAGAAACCCACTAATGTCCAGATGTACAGAGACATTTAGTTGCATAACTCCCTTCAAAATCTAGTGGGGGAGTTTGGTGCTTACACAGAAGCTGGGCACCTAACCAACCTTCCTGATCTCACTTTAAATTCCTATATCTTGTCTTATTGCTGCAATATATTGCTTATACTGTGGAACTGCCAGCTTGGAGAGTTCAGCTCTGGGCAGGATGTAACGTCCGCAGAGGGAAGCACAAACCATGCTGAGGCACCAGCTGGAAACTTGAGCTCCTGATATTCTAGCATGAGACTGTTCTCTAATAAGCCCTGCCTCCCTCCAGCAGCTACACAAATCTGGCTACATTAGTTGTAATGTCAGAACCGTAGCAATCACCCTGAGTCCTTGGTCACGGCACCCACAGATATTTAGTAGCTACACAAGCTTTGCCTGAAACTCTTTTGCAGTAAATTTAATGACTGTTAAGAATGCCACAAAGTCTTGAAAACAAATTCAACAAGTATCCATAGAGCACGCACAGCCTATGCAAAACAAACTTTTACATGTTTTGGTTCTTAACAGACTAGTAGAGCTTTTCTTCAGAAGGAGAAAGGAATTAAATCCCACCTGCTCATTCTGTTCTTTTTCTTCGCACTGCAAACATGGATAGCTTTTAATGCCATTAGGGTAGCAGTGGGCTTCTATTTGTTAGTTTGAGGCACATTTCCCAGAAATCAAGGAATAAAGGAGAGATGGTCATTAATTTTTTCTCATTATAAACCTAGCCTAATAGTGAATCAGGGACCTGCATACTGAAGGCTGAGCAGGAAAAGGTACTAGTAAAATTAGAAGCATAAGTAAGATATTGGCTCAGAAATTCTGGGTAGAGGTTAAATAGAACAAAAAAGTTTCCCCTTGTCTCTGATTTAGAAAAAGTTACAAATAAATCCCCTAAATACTGAATTTAAATAAAGAACATCAGACCACAGAAATGTGCTCGGTACAAGTAGGTCACTAGTATTAACTCAACCTTAACATGCGGTTCAAAGATAATCTGCCAGTCCATCAGTTCTCACCCATTTGCCCTTTCTCGGTTGCAATTGTGCTTACCGTGCTGTGGCACCTCTCTCTGCAACATTGAACCCAGCTGTTTCCTTAGAGCTGCCAGTGGAGAAGCCAAAGAGGTTGGGATTGAATTTTTTCAAGATATCTTAAAAAAGAGAAAACACAGTCTTTAATCATCCACAGTACAACTGGTAGTGTGGCTTCCTGCAGAAGTACAAGCCAACTGAGTAGTGAGAAAACAGACCTGGGTTTTCCTCTCATTCACTGTGGCCTTACAGAAGCTATAGACACACCTGCCTTAGAGACTCCAGCTACTGTCCAAACTTGAGCACTGCGGCTGTTTCTCTCTGTGGCCTCAAGAAGCTAGTCTGGCAGCCCAGGAGACCCACAAGTCGCAGGCAACTCACCAGTCTTGAGTTTGAGTGCCAGAGTAAACATAGTTACTTTCCTTCATGTACCAGGAGCAGATGTTCCGAATATGTCCCTCTAGCTTCCACTCTTCCAGCAACCCATCAAGATAATAATATTTACTGCAGAGAAGTTAATTTTATTTACATTTGTAGATTTCACCAAAACCCTCATCAGGGAAGTGTAATGTCTGAAAACTGTTACTGTGTCTGTAGTTCTGTCTGAAGCTTTATAGAGTCTCATTTATAATGCATAAATGAAATGCACCTTCTACTTTTCTGTAAATACAGTGATGTATGTGGTACAAGCATATCAGATTTTATTACCAATGATGTCAGGTATTGTCAAACTGCGCCATGGTGTGGATCACATACAAATAGATGAACCATTGTGAATCAAATCCCCTCCAATTTATGGTCACACTGACCACTTAATGGTTTCTATGGCAACTTCAGGGACCGATTACACAGAACACTAAGACAAGAAACATAGTATTTTTAGATTTTTTTTTCAGTGCAATGTAGCAACTTAAAATCATCAGTACGAACCATAACTTTGTCAACAACCTGTTCTAGATGAACCACTAATTGTTTTATAAACCTTCATTTGCCCATAGCCATTAGAGTCAGTCACTGAAAGCACAAAATTAAATAAGGGAGGAGCAGGTCTGCCATGAACTTCTGTCACCTTCAGCACATTTACTCCTAATCATTTCTGTCAAAAGGACAATACCATCACATGCAGGTCCTGTGATGTGGAGGGGCTGAATCAACTTTACAGCTAGTCAGGTCAGTCTGGGTTTCAGCTGTGACTCACATGAACTGCTCATACCCACAGTATATGGGCATTCCCCACTGTTCACAAGGAAAGCATGACCATTTCCAGATGTTTCCTAGCATCCACTTAGACTACTTTCAGAGTAATACTAGCCTTCATTTTTCTCACACTGATTTTCCAGAATACTCACTGGGTAAAGTAGCCTGGGTCTCCAGGGTCCCATCACCTCCCATACTACAAAGGGAAAGAACAAAATCACCAAGTAGGGTTAATCCTGCAGCCATCTGTCTTATTGCCACCATATGTTGCTGTAGCAGCCCAGGAAGGAAGAAAGAAAAAGACAAAAGCAAACAACAACAACACCCCCCCCCCCCAAAAAAAAAAAAAAAAAAATCCCAAACAGGACTAAGGAGATAAACCACAAAAATTCAGGGAAAGTACTGAAAGGAGATTTCACATTAAATCAAGCAACACATCAGCTAAGATAAAAGTTATGCCTCTAGACTGGAAAGAGAGCGTACTGGAAGAGAGCACACTGTGTTTCATATAGACATGCTGGGTTGCCCATCATAGAAAGGCACATACTTCCTCCCTGAAGTTGCTCCCTGAAACTACATTTGCGTGCAGAAGAGAGACTGCGTTAAGTGTTCATTAGCCACTTATCTGTGATTCCGCAATGTTGATTATGAAAAAAGCCTCTGACTCTACCATTCAAAGCTTGTCTGTGCATAGTCAATATATTTCTATGCCACTTTTGCCAGGCCCTCCTTAAAGTAACTGTGCCTGCAGACACATATAATGGGGGAAGAAAGGGTAAAGAAAAGAACACATACATGCACACAGGTTTGTCAACCATACTTCTGCCCATATGAAGCAGGCAGTTTCCTTCCACTCTATCATGGATACCAAGATTCACACCCATACTGACATGTATTGTCCTTGTCCATTTTGCAATAAGATGTTTGGGACATCTTAATTGAATATGCATGCAGTGTTCTCACCATGTTCATGTCAATCCACACTCAGACTCTCTAGCATTAGACGCTGTGTTAGATAATCACAGCGACAGCAATATTTTGAATAAACTCCAGAGAGACTAGCAAGAGGCTAAAAGAAGCTACTCATATTAATAATCCAGTATTGTCAGACACACAGGACCATGCTTGTAGCAACCAGGTCTGGTTAAAAAAAAGAAAAAAAAGGAACAAAACACCCATGAAAACAAATACAAAAAACTCCCATAAGAATCACTCCCTTTCTCTTCCAGTCCTCACTCCTCCTATCCTCACAAAGCAGTACTTGCTCTCAGCATCCTACCCCTGCATTTACATATTCAAGTATGTAACTACACAATCAGGTGACCCACTCTTTTCTCTGTGTCTGTGGACAAAAATAGAGAAAGAGAAAATTGAGCATTTTCACCTCCAGGAAAGTCCCCTCCAGTCTGTTTGTAGGTCAGTTGCTTTGGCTCCTACTGCAGTCTGGAAAGGATGGAAAGAATAATTTATAAAATACTGGAAAAGTGCTATAAATTTAGGTAAGGGATATCATGATTTGAAAGTGCTGAAGTGTTTTGGTAACATTACTCTGCATCCAACCAATATCCCAGTATGACCTTATTCACCACAACACATTGGCCTCTGGGCAGTCCTTCATCTCCAGTGCTTCAAATTCACAGGCTTCTCCTCATACACAAAAGCAGCTCATCTAGATATAGACTGTGGAGCATCAGAGGAGATATAGTCCAGACAGAAGGGATCAGACTGTAAGGTCAAGGACATAAGGCTTTAGAACTACTACTCTGATACTATTATAGTAACCCAGTGGGACCCAGATGAACATCAACAGTTTTGTGTGTGGATTTTTTCTGAAAAATACTTTATCCTGGCATTTTCCTGAAGAAAGATGATTTGAGAGACTTAATCCAGGAAAAAACCCCAAAAGACACTGAATGAAAAATTCCCAGCCAGTTTTAGATGTAAATAAATCAGCAAAGGAGCTGCTTTTTAATCTGCCAAGAAAACAAATCTTCGGTGTAAAATTCACTTTTCGTTTGCAGGACCCAGTCTGCTAGTCTAACACACAGACTTGATGAGGTGTAGGCAGGATTATTTTTGCCAATACAGATAAGCATGTTGGCATATCTATGGCTTTCACTATGCACTGGTGCTAAGAAGTCGGACAGATGCATCGTAGCCGGTGACATGACTAAATTGTTCAGTGTTTTATTAATCTACAACTGCACCTAGACTGAGAACAGCCTTCCTGCAGTGTGAACTTTAATGTCTTTTAAAAATAAATAAAGCCATTAGAGCAAAGAAGTTTGTGACGAATTAGAATAGCTTGCAGGACTGGGACAGACCTCTAGCAAGGTGAGCACCCTGACTTGCATTCAGGACAACTGTGAAAATGGATTCTTCTGCAGCTTTATAGTTTCTTAGTGGTTTCACTTAATTTTGTATTCTTCAAAAACCCATGGTATCAATTCAGCCATAAACACTGACTGCATTCAGGGCTCTTGTGGGAAATACCAGGAGGAAAATCAATGCCTTAGTGGACCAAGACAGATCTTTGGTGCTGCAGTACTTCTGTGCCAGGGATGGTTAGGCAGTACAAAGCGTGCACTGCTGCTAGCTGTACTCCACTTTGTGTGCAGGAGTGTGTGTATGTGTACACACATGTGGAAAATACTCTGTCTTTTTTTCTTCCCCACCCCAGCAATAAATCCCTTAATAAAATCCCCAATCACACTTTGCTGTGGCAATGGCAGCTAATAGGAACTGCATGAATAATGGCAGTATGAAAAACTGCCTGCCTCAGCTCTTGAGACAGGGTCCTCAAACATTAGAGTCTGGCCCTTATGAGTAGGGCTCTCAGATATTTCATGTACTAAAAGAATTAAAATATAAAAGAGAAGAGATGTGTTAGTGCACATGTTTAGCACTAGATGTGGGGAAGGAAACCAAGGAATTTTATGTGTTATGGCAGTGGATAGGAGGGAGATTTGCAGTGTCATTACTGAGGTCTTCTAAGAAAAGCTCAAAGCTCAGTGGCAGGGGAGAAAGCCAGGATTACATCAGGTCAAGCAAAATCTGTTTCGGAGCTAATGAGGAGGTGAAGACAGGCACACCTGCCTGTAGATAAGCCTGATCATTTAAGGGCTTCAGTCCCTTCAACTCCCTCTGAACTCAACAGGAGCTGAAGCTGCTAGAATGAGCACCGGTTTAGATCAGGAGTTAAAATTCATGGGAACTGTTGACACGAATGTTTGCTTTCATCCCATGCCAGAACAATTCTGTAGTGCTGTGTAATTCTGGAACTTTTTCTCAGAAAACTTTGGTGCAGATCTGCAGTATTCCCTGCTACTCTTTTCTGGGCCCTTTCTTTTATGTGCCTACTCTTTTCAGTTTGCATTTCTTGGTACATGAAACACATCAGAGTTTTAACTGGAATATGCCTAAACCAGGAAGCAACATCTGAAAGCAAAATTTAGAAACACAAAAGTATCAGAATTTTCTCAAGTGAGAAGCACTTCGTTCTGAAATCAATTATTTCCATAGGAATTTTCATCAAGATCTCTCATTGCATGAAAAAAAGCCAATTGCTTGCTCTTGTTTTTTATGTCAGAAAAAAACTATTCCTAAGGCAGACATTTCACTTTCCAAAACCTCTTGAATAAACTGCATACAACAGAGAATGTGATCCCATTTCTGTTCTGGCCTGAATTATTCATTACAGGATTACACAGTTGCCGGTGTCACTCATATCCCTTCAGGCTATTTCTTTGCAAAGGGACAGAGGTAGATGAGTTTAGCTTTGCCAAGCCAAAGCAATTTTCTTTCTATCTGATGGTGCCTGGACATGACCACACCTAGATAGAAACTGACAATTGCTTTTCTCATTTTAAACATGGGAATACAGCAGTACTCACAGTTAGGGAATCTCCCAGTGCTCCTATGACTTTGATGTCAGCAGGTTGTAGAAAAAAAAAAAAAAAAAAAAAAAAAAGGAGGATTATTGATGACTAACACAAAATACTATTTAACAGAGTAAAGATGCAAGTCTTTTGTTCCAATCTGATGGTATTTTATAGACTTTTAGGGAGAACAAGCCTCAAGTACTGTGCGTCAACTAGGCAAAAGGATTAAACTTCTTGCCTTTGCTTGCAAATGTGTACTCAACCAGCATGGAAATAAATGAAATAAATGGAACTTAAAACAGCTTAGGGAAAAGATGAAAACAGATATGTTTAGGGATGCATACATTCAATCTCTTTTAATTGGTTTTCAGACTTGGGTCATAGATCAACACTTCCTATTAGGAATCTCCCCTTAAAGCCTCCCAACTACACACAGCACTCCTACTGCACTGCTTAACAGAGCAGACTCACCAGGTAGGTCAAACTTACCGAGCACCTAACCTACCTAGGCAATTTTAATCTGCCATGTTGCTGTATATGATAAATGTGATCACATTTATCCATAGAGAGCACACCTGCTATGATTCAGAACTTACTGTATATGTCAAGACAGACTTTCTTCCTTTGCTGTTAAATATCTGCTTTTATTATTTGCTTTCCATCTAGGATGTTCAATATCAAGATCTTATTGTTTTTAAAAACAAAAGGTGAAAAGTCTTTCCTATTTGTGATTTTAGCTTACAAGTTCTTTCTCACCTGATGTTGGGACATGACTGGATGGAGCCTGTTCAGAACATGACAGGTTACTGCCCCAATTCTGAAACGGCAAGTCACAAAATTATTTCACCTTCTGGTTAGAAGACAATATGAAATTCATATATGGTTTAATTATACAGTGAGGGGTAAAACCAAGTTAAGACATAGATCCCAGTTTGGTCCTTATCAAGCTCAACAGTCCTTTCCTCTTCTTTATGGAATACTGTCCAAACATTAATTAGTTTTCTAACCAAAGCATAAAACCTTTCCAAAGGCAAAACACTTAATCTAGAAATATTGTTTATGACAAAGTTCCATATGAAGGTTTATTTTTTCCCCCTCCTCTACAGCCTGGAGATTTTGTCCATGACCTGAAGATGGTGTCTCCAGGTTTGAAGTCCTACTCTGTCTCAAAAGACATCAGATGTAAAAACAAACAAAACAAAAACCAACAATAAAATCCTCTGCAAAGTTATAATATTATATTAATGTATTATGTTATATTATTATTTCCCATGTATCTTGCTAGAAACATATTATTTTCCCAGAATATTTCAAAAAGGGCTTGCTTTCACTGAATATGAAATTTGAAAAAATTATTGAAACATTTGAAGTTTCAGAGAGCTGTCAGCCTCTTATTAATTAGATTTTACTATACATTTGTAGGTGATATAATAGCTATTATGTTTATTCCACCAATTGAAGAAATTGAGTCAACCACACATAGCAGAACTTCTTAGTTCACCAGTAAAACCAGCTGATGAATGTGCCACCCACTCTTTTTGGCAGGGCGCAACAATATTAGCTAAGGCAGCAGCGACAGACAAATTGTAATTGTTGTAATAAGCAGCC
Organism: Athene cunicularia; assembly: GCF_003259725.1. Taxonomy (NCBI): domain Eukaryota; kingdom Metazoa; phylum Chordata; class Aves; order Strigiformes; family Strigidae; genus Athene; species Athene cunicularia. The sequence continues at coordinate 94,586,510 of NW_020799097.1, read as the reverse complement.
CCTGCAATAGCAATGACATTTGCTTATGCTGATGTAAAAGCTGGCCCTGCTTGGAGTGGGAGGTTGGACTAGGGATGTCCTGAAGTCCCTTCAAACCCTGACTAGTCTATGATTGCATAATTCTACCATTCAGAGGAAAACTACATGGACGAGTGGTCTTCAGAAAGCATGGTTAGTGTTGAAAACTATCAAGACAGATTAAACTGTTCTTGTAAAAAATGGTGCAATAGGCTCTATCAGCCATCTAGTTAAAGGCTGGCTGCAGAGGCTAGAAAGGACAGCTGGGCTTATTTTTAGATCAGACAGGAAACTGTTCCTTTACTCTCTCTGCTGTTTCTTTCCTTTACCCCATCACTTCAAAAGCGGTTGCTGTTGGGATTCAGTGGAAGTGCAGGAATTGCCCATTAAAAGTACAACTCTAGCTCTGCAGATAAAAATCCCATTACAATATTGCAAACTACAGCTTGCTGAAACAATAACAGCTGCTGCTTTTTGTAATCCTCAAGGCACACAGGGAGTTTCATAATTTGGCTAGGCATGAGGACCCCCAGTATGCGAACTAGCTCAGCCCATTTTGACTGCCCTCTCCAACCACACTTAGTCTGAATGCTTACAGTCACTTGTCAAGAACAAATAACTGCCTCTTTCTCCAAGTCCTATACAAAGTTTGTTTCTACAGTTTGTTTAGTCTACCTAGTGGTAGTTGCTCAGTCATGGTAGAAAGTGAATCCTTAGGAAAACCGATTCCCATCACCTCTGTAGCTGGCTGCATAGCCAATATGTAAAGGTGACTGCCCTCTACAGGTTAACCTTACTTGAGCACATAGAAGTAGTGTCTCGAAGAGAATATATAAGCCCTCCTCAGATCATGTGGGGGCTCAATGTTCTAAGTTATCTTCTCCCTATTGTGAGGAACTTGCAATCTGAATTAATGATGCATCCCTGGTGATTTACTGTTGAGCAGTTTTGATACAATTGAACTAATTAAGAGAGTTCATTTTGATGGCTTTTAGGGAAAGAAGAGTTTAACATTTGTTTATGCAGGAAAAGATGCAATGCAAGATAGACTTCCCTTTCTGAAAACTGGTAATAGTCTATCTCACCTACAAATTCAGGATAATGTGTGGACAGCCACCAGATACAGCTTTGCAGAGTTTGTCTAAAATGCAGCAGAAATGCAACAATTACCTCTATTGGCTGGTTAGTGGGCTCCACAGGTGGGTGTGTGTAGTTGCTGTTCTTGTATGTTCCCAGGAATGGTTTGTTCTGGAGAAAGAGGAATACAAAAGTAAGAGAAAACAGGCAATAAACACACGGCACAGACCATAGCAAGTGATATCAAGATATCATATCACCAAGAAATTAATTGTCTAAGCTGCAAAATGGGGATCTGAATTTTGAAACCATACTTCAAAATTTTACAGAAGGAGCAAGATTTGTGCTTAGCACCTTATGGCAAAAATGACATATGCCAGATCTTAATCGCAGTTTAACATTTCCCTCTCCTAACTTTCCACAAATTATTTCCATTTTATTAGATGTTTAGTCTTTTTCAAAAGACACTGATGTAAAGTCTAGAGAAACCTGGGCAGATCTTCCTGCATCAGCAGAGAGGAGATGGAAAAATTGATTACTGAAAAGATCACTCTTCCCTCCAAGAGAGGTTGTATAAATTGAATGGTTATTTTTGTTCCCTACTAATGAAACATGCATTTGGGAAGACAAGCACATTGTATAGGCTGAAAAAATTTCACCGGGATGACCACTTATCTCAATTAAGAGCAATTCCAGTATCTGTATGAGGAGGTCTTACAAAGCATTAAAATCAGAAGGCATATTTAATTGATCAGAAGACCCACTGTTATTTGCAGGGTTTTATCCTTCTTCAAGTTGCCTCAATACAAGTAATTTTCCTTGGCTTGTTGGGCCCTTACAGTCTGGCACACCTGATATTTTCATAGAAATGACTACCTGAAGTAGGATTTAAAAACTGTAGTGAGAAACTGGGAATAAATAGAATTTGTGGGTGTCATTTTGAAATAATTTACTACTTCCTTTAGTAACACAGAAGGAGAAATCCCCTGGAAGCAGACTGTTTATTCCTTCATAGAACTGTTTCACAGTCTTCACCTCAAAAATTTCTGAGCAGGGAAAGATACTGGCACTTCTACCAATGACTTTTTCAAAGCACTGTGGGCTTACCATTTCTGAAAACAATGACCGTATATGCTTTGCAAGGGACACAGAACTTTTCTAAGCCTACTTCTCAAAAGCATCATCTTTGAATAGGAGTGGATGAAGGGAAGGAAGTTCAAAATCCACATTCTTTGGCACTGAAGAAGTTTCTAAGTTAATTTAAGTTTCCTGGAAAGAATACTGGGTAAAATGAAGTAGGATCAATTTCAGTGAATCTGAGGACTTTTGAAATACGTTGATTAATAACTCAGCAGATTGTCTTTTTCTGAAAGAATGGACACACAATATGGACAAAATCTTCCCCTATGACTTGAAGGACTGTCTCCAGAACTGAAAGTACAACTCAGGTACCTGGTCTGTTCAGTTCTTTGGCATCCTTGTTGAAACTGCTGGAGTCAGTTGCTGCTGACTGCAGCGGTCATGTTCACGTGCTGATACCTAGCAACTGTACTGCAAGTTCAGCAGTTTGGTTTATAACTGTAGAAGCAGCTTCCAAAGAATCTGAAGTATCCCTACTATGGATCAGACCAGGAAAACCAACTTGCCACTAATTTAAGAGATAACAGAAACTGGGGGTTTTCATAGACACTGTGGTGCCCAAATCCCATTGATTCTGATGGGAAAGTTAATGCAGCATATTCTCTTTGCTGCTTAAGCTGCCTCTGTACTTCACAAACATAACAAAGCACATCTGCTACAACTGAAAACACACAAATCACCATGTTATCAGTCAGTATTCATGGCACAGTAAAAGGCCAAGAGACACCAGAGCAGGTATATGAGAGCACCTGGTCATTCAGAGGTAAGCAGAGAACAAAAATTTTCATTAAACTTTTTTTTCAGACATACCAAACCCCTGCTCTCGGCAGCAAGCACAAGAGCATACAGCCAGCTGATACCCAGCTTCCACAACATGGGTAATATTTACCTGGGTTGGACAGTCGAGGACAATGTCAGCCATGAAATCAAATGAGTCAGCTTTCTGGTCTACAGGCTGTAACTAGAAAGATAGACAAAATCCCCTATTTTGTAACCATGTTGGCTCATTTTACATTTGTATTACAATTCTAATCCAAAGAAGTGAAATATACCTTTCAAATTTATATATAGCTGCCTGTATTTACAGATCTTGATTTACCCAAGGCTGAAATGCATCTACTTCTCAGAAGGAACATGGCAACTGCATAACAAAACAGCAACTCTAGAATGAAGCTTAAAATGGGAAGTTGAAAGCTACACTGGATCAGTTTAAACTCCTGGAGGATTTTGGCAGGCACATGAAGTACCTTGGAATTTTGCCAGAAGGCAAGGTCATAAACTCTCTTCTCTTGCATAAAAGACAAGACACTAAGAGTCCCTCAATTTTTATAGCTAAGCTGCATGATGGCATCTCCAACAAAAGGCTGTTTATGCATAAAAGATTAAACCAAATTTAATTAGAGGTACTGCTTGATGACTGCAAGCAATCATGTCAGCCATTAAGACATTACCCTAAAGTATACAGAGGTTACTATTCAGGATCTGAGATACCGCCTCTGACTGCATGGGTACTGCTACTGCACTGCAATGCTAAGTAAAATGATTGTGCTTAAGCAGCTTTTAATGACACATTTTTATTGAGCTTTACTTGTTTCCAAAGGTAGTAAAACTAAACTGAATTAAAGCCCCTTTATTTCCTAACAAGACATTCACAACACATGGATTTAGAACAAACTTCTAAGTAATCCATTTAAATTGATGTATGCAGTTACAATCCTTTATTTGGTAGTTTCCCACATCAGCTCATAGGAACATCATCCTCACTGAATACTGTCCTGCCTTTTGTGACAATTGGGTGAAGTAGACTTGAAGTTGGTCGGCTGAAATCACAAATAACTGTGATCATGCACTTACAGCACCCCTCTCCTCCCCACACGCTTTAAGGAGCAAGAGATTCTAGGCTGAGAGTGGTGCCAGAAGTTTGAGGGTATCTGCCTAGTAAAGAAGAAACACACACAAGGTCCTGCGTTATCCAGGCCTTCACTGAAATGTTTATTACAGAGATTATTTTATTAGTAGTCAGATCTAGGTAAAGACCATATTATATGCAGAGCCTGTCACCGTACCATAGCATTCCAGAGAGCCTTGGCAAGCTGGGAATGGCCTTTCTGGCTTGGATGGAAGCAGTCAGGTGAAAAGTAGGAGACATCTGGATGCCCATCCTACAAACAAAAGTGTAAAATACATCTGAGAGCAGAAGAATTCACACAGCTCCAACTTGGGGTTGCGGAGGCCAAATCAGACTGTAACAGGAGGTTCATGCTACTTGTTCTTGCTGCTCCAGTGTGGTAACTTCTATGATTACCTGGTGATACAAAGTGTACTTCAGCAGGTCCATGAGCCTCTAGAAATATTTAACTAGAGATGCTTACATGCATCCAAGGGTAGATCATAGAATGATTTGTGTTGGAAGAAACCTTAAAGATCATCTAGTTCCAACAGCACTGTCATGGTGAGGGACACCTTCCAGTAGATCAGGTTGTACACCAGTACAGTCTCCTTTCCAAGCAAATACAGGTACTGGAGCATCTGAAGGAAACGGAGTGAGGAAATCTTGGCTTTCATGTGAGTATTGAGATGAGTAAGAGTTTAGGTTGCAGATGACTGAAACAACATTTTCTTGGTTAGAGCAGTCCTTCCTCAAAACTTGAGCAGGTTTTGATTCAGTGTGTTTGGGCCAGCTTATTAGAGAACTACTACCAAAATCTGCATCTATATCTGATCTTTTGCCAAGTTTAGAGGCAGAATTTTCAGTTCAGGAACATCTGAATGTTGTGTGAGATAAGAAATAAAAACAGCATCCTGAGCTTTCTTAAAATCTGAACTAATGAATGTGAGGCTATAAAAAATTTCAGAAATATTTTGCTGCTTTTGGTTTTATTTCTGTGTTCCCTACCTCAGTACCAAAACCCCTAGTGATAACTTTTCATAGGAACCAACTTCAGAAACAAAACCCAAAACTAACCAAACAAACCCCCACACCCCAAATCAAAGCCTGTTTTTCCTGGGAAACTTTCAGCCAGTTTTCCAAATTTGTCTGTAGCAGCATCTTAACTTTTCAAACTTATCACTAGCTATTGCCACCATTTTCAGAATCACTCTAGTTCAATTACACCAGAGTAATCCCTGCTCAATATTTTGCCCCATTTTCTCTTAGTTCCAGGTGAGATAAGGAAGCGCAGATGCACGTGAAAATAAGGGGTTTGTTTCAGAGAAGGTTTGGGTTGTTTCCTAAATTTATAGTTTACTGAGACTTACTATTCAAGGTACTGAGATATAATTGCCAATAACAGGAAAAAAGGCTCACTATATAAAACTACTACTTCCATCAGATCATATGTAAACTTCTCTTTCTGTCAGACAGAGAAGAATGAGTTATGGGACATGAAGAGGAGGTGATGCTGTAGTCTCCAGGGAGCAATGTAAAGATGTTTTTTTAAGAACTGTAACTTAATATCTGTCTTTTATTAATCATGTTATATTTTCAGAAAGAAAATATTTATGTACCCCTGAGAAAATACACAAACCAACCTCTTAATTCAGGTTTTGATTAATTTTCCAAAACAGTAATTCATATGGGTAGCACAAGATGTAAAAGAAAGAACTACTAACTATATGAAGAAAACTGATGTACTATACAAAAAAGAATCAAGTTCTAATAAGAAGTTGAAACTATTTTGCATATAGTCTCTATGCGTTAGATACACACACATAATCCTCTGTATGCTGAAGTCTTTTTAGACCATACCTGACCAAAAGGAATTTTGAGATTCTGGAGGAAAGGCTGGATGACCACTGTGAAATTTTCATGGGTATCATATCTGCCAGACTGCATTAATCTCTGAATGCCAAGCTGCAAGAAATAAAAAAAATGACCACCAATAATCCATCAACATCTGTGCTTCATAACTAGTTGTTTCTTAACTGAAATAGCCGCAGATATTGGCAAAAGGTGAGCTTTTCAAGGTGGCTGAGAAGGCTGGAACACAATACTCAAACTGTCTGTGGGGGACAGGATTTTGGTGACTGAACTCCCACCTATCCAAAACAGCCTTGCTGTTTTCTAATAGCCAAAGAGAGAAAAATTTTTCTGAAGAGCTTTGCTGCTGGTTTTGGTCATATGGTGTTTTGGGTAGCATCAAATTACCTCCTGCTTTGCTCATACGGCCCATTGGGTAAAATATTGCTACGATATGTTGCTTCGTAATCAAGAGCTCACCTCAACTGAAAATAAAGTAACTGCACCACTCTTGATAAACGTACCTGGTAAGCTCTGGTGGCTTCCCTCACCATCGTTAAATTTGTTGAGTTTTCTTCTCCTGTGAGAACACAGCTACACAGATGACTGTGCAAGAAGTTAGAGGTGAAAACAGGAATAAAGAGAGTTAGGGATCTGAGAATGCAGAAGTCACCACTTGCCACCCAATGCCCTCATGACATGGGAGTAACAAGGAATTCTGTACAGTCGTGTTTCTGTGAAAATGTCTCATCGTCCTTGCTATTGTTCATCATTTCAACACTTAGTCTTATTTTCTGCCTCACAGGAATAATACTACTCTAAATAATTTTGGTTTCATCCCCAGGTATACCAAAGCGATGTACACTGTACTATGACGGTTTGTCCCATCCACTGGCCTTGAAAGGCCCCGCAGTCTGACAGAGGTGCATGCCAGTCCCTCTAGAACTAGAAAACAGATCTTTGAAATCTACCGGCTGCATTAGCTCTGAGCTGATACCTTTCCAATCAACAATTCCATGTGCATTCCCAAGACACGGAATTTGTCCCTGTCTGGGGGGTCAGAAAAGAATGCAAATTGCCCATTGCAATAAAGTCTCTGAAACAGGAGAAATCTGTCTACTCTGCAAATACTTCACATTTCCTTAAAAGACCTGAAAATCCAAATGCTTATGGACTTCAACACCACCTTGAGGAGCCCCGTAACAGTAACTTTAACCCAAGCTCAGTGAGGTGTACATTACGTACCACAGGAAACCTTACAGTTCTAGACATGGACTAAACACACTGGTCCTTTGACAAAACGCTTAGGTCAAAGCCAAGAGAAGGCAACATTATGAGGCAGAGTGATGTCAGCACTGCACGTGGTGTCCATAGGACTGTAGTGCTACCTTTGAGCATCAGTTCAAATGATGAGAGAAGCATGGAATAGAACATGCTGTTTCATCATGGACAGTAAATTCAGGTACAAAAGGAAGTCAAACAAGCCTTACTCTGCCATGTAAGTGGGGCACTGAACTTGAGTGTCCACAAACAACTGTCTCAGAGGAAGGAGGTCTATCACTTCAACCAGGCTCACCAGAGCCTTCGGAACCTGAAAGGTAAGTCAGGTTTTAGCTTAGAAGGAACAGGTTACACAGCCCACAGTGCATTTATTTTACCCCAGAGCCCAGCCATTTGACACACCTCCCCTCCCTCCATTGTTGGAAGGAAAAAAAAAAAAGGCAACAAAAGCCCCCACCAAACTCCTCCAACTCAGCTTTTGATTCTTTTCCAACACCACGTTCCAGTGTTACTGTAATTTCACACTGCATCTCCCTATTCTCAGGTAGACAAGACAAAAGGAAATGCTTTTGTAGAAGTCAATGGAATACGTTTTTTCCAGAATGGAAAAAAACCTCAACCAAAAATCAAACAAACAGAAGAGCTAGCATCAGTCAGTCATGTACCAGTACAAGCTAGAATGCAAGGACAATTTCACAGCACTTGCCTGCTTGTGCAGAATATCAAGAGTTTCTTGTACCCTTCTGATAAAATTCACAGCTGAGTAGTGATCCTGATAGAAACAGAAGAGAAGAGATTATTGCTAAATGCAGACACAAGACGCTTTGGTTGGGAGGCTGGAGAATCACATTAATTCACTTCCTTTTCTGCCACACAAAACTGTGATCTGTAGAATGTTTTTGCTTCTTTCTAGAGATCAGGGATATTAATCATATCAATTAATGTAAAATGAAGAAAGACTTGGTGAAATTTTGGATATAAAATAAACCTTGTTGAGTAGCAGTATATTTAACCCAAATCCACCGGATACTTCATGTAAAGATGCAGGAAGGAACCTCAACTGAATGCATGCTGAAGAGCATATACCAAGCAGCCATAGGCACACTCACAGCCAGCTGATAAGCTCTTGTAAAATTAGGTGAAATCTTTGCTAGCCAAGGTCATAACTATAAATAAAGCTATAAAACTTGGCAGCAACAGCAAAGATCCCTAGCGAGGCTCCTGCAGAAGCAGCAAATTTCTCAAGCATAAGGGGTTACAGGAAAATTGGAATGCTCACAAAAAGTCAGCATATTAAAGGCAAGTGAATAAGAGCTAACAGAGAAAAGTGGCCTATCCCTGCCACCTGCCTACTCAACTCCCATGATCTCCTTATGGCAGCCCTAAAGGCTTCTCCATAATCCAGAGAAGCAAAAATTCAAATGATACTGAGCACTGCATCAACTTCCCCCATACATACCTCACCTATTCCTAGCATCTTCTTGCCCTGTGAGTTATGGGGTGATGACTATTGTAGGATTGGACTAGTGGTAGTTCAAAGCAGTTTAATTCTTTTTTGGATGTCTAAAGAGGCTGTGCTAGCAGTAGAGCAGTTACCACATCAGAGGAGTGAAGCTTTTCTTCCCTTCCACTTCTTGCTCATGGTCAAAAGACAGTAGCAAAGGCAGTGGTTCTTACTCTGGAGTAAGACAGAGAGAATACAACCATTCTACTCTGTTGCTGGTAACTGTTTTTATATCATGGCACTGTCAGCAGCAACCACCATCAAAACATACAGCAGCACGTATCTCTGTGAAGGCTCTAAGGGTCCATGGATTTCCCTTGACATGTTCTTACACTGACATCACAGTCCTACTACAGTTTCAGTTAACCAGTTCTACTACTCACAGGGTCTTTGCAATAGTTGCACAGATCGTTGCTTCCAATATTCACCGTTATGAGCTTCCAGTCAGCACTGATGTCAATTCTCTGTGCAATAAAGAAGAAAATAATGAATCTGAATTTCTTTGATACTGTGATATGCACATAGTATTGCTGCAGGAATATCTATCATGTGATGCAACACCTGTTTCTTTTCATGCTGTAAGTTTAAAGGAATCCCAGACAACTTACAGGGTCAGTTTTCATTAGTCTCAGGAGATTTGTTGCTTGGGCTGGTAAGTGCCTGTGAAGAAGGACAACAAGTGAGTGAAAGAAACACCCTTATGGAGAGATCAACATTAACACTCTTGAGATATCTGACAACTTGATTTAAGGTATCTGAAGGGTTGAGTGAGGAGACAGTACAATCCTCATGTTTCCATGATCAAATTACAAGTTTATATCTTTGTGGAAAGTCAACATCAAGTCGAACTTGAATACTGACTTTAAAGTTCAGTAATTAGTCTGGAACTGTAAGTTTAGCTTCTATTACAGGACACTTAGCACCTAAAACAGCTGAAAAGCCAGACAGGCTACATGTTTGTAAGCAGATGGCCTGCTATCAATCTATTCTTTGTGGACTAAAACAACAAGGGAATTCCAAGTCCCAACAATTAACTGACCCCTTGAGTGATACACTACAACTCACTTCCCTACAAAGCTGAAGTGTTTTAAAGGTCACTGTGTACATCTCCCTCATTTCTATAGCCTGCACCCAGAGTTAATACTTAATTTTCAATTGTGTAAAACAGGTCTGTGCACAATACCTTTCCAGAGGAAAATCCAAGTAACTTTCAAAGTAACTCAGACAGGTTAAGACGACAGCTTTGCTGTTTTCCAATAGCCAAAGAGAGCACTCTCTTTCTCTTTTGTTTATATACACATACATATATAGATATATATGTGTGTGTATGTATATAAACTGCCATGAATTTGGAGTTACCTAGGCCGAACACTTCAAAGTTGTTTGACTGCCCTGACACGTTGATCCTCAAATATGCATAGAAAAAGAGCATGTGGTTGGAAAGCTTTGGCCTGCCAGGCAACTCTGTAGTTGTTAGAAACACTTCACTGACTGTCTATCATTTCTGGAAGCACATCAGCTGACATTAATAAGCATGACACTTGGTTTGTATGGCAACCAGAGCTTAGCTCTCCTTTGCAATGCTGTGTTTACTGTAGAAACAGGAGTTATCTCACCACCCTCCTCCAACTGAATGCTGATCTAACACTAACCTGAGTATTTACTGGGGAATGAGCACCATCATACATCTACTTGTAACATAGACGCTGCCTGCATCTGATAGTTCTGTTCACTGTTACCCTTGTTCAGTGTCATAACTTACTTATATGTCAAAGCTATCACAAGCCACAAGTGGTCACAATTTCCTTCTGTTCTTACTGTGGAAACCCCTAGGCTAGATCATTGACTTCAGTATTGATCCAGAGGAAAACACCACTTATTGAGCTGACAGTCCACCACACCTTCAATTTCTCATGCAGTCACTGAAGTGCTGATGCATCCTGCGCCTACACAGTCAGTAAAATCTAACAACATCTTGAATGAAGCAGTGCCAGCAATCACCCATTCACCCATTCACCCATTGTTGAACTGCAGTCTCCATCAAATTCAGATCTTGATCAACAGAAACAGTTTGCTAATGGGAAATACAGATATTCACAGTTCCTATCACCTGTTCTCTCAATCTCAAATTCTTAACCTCCCTTTTTCCACATGAAATCTGAGATCTCAGCCAGGCTCTGCTTCAGTGACATGCTTCGGATCTATCCTTAACTCCAGTATGTACATTAACACTTTGGCAATGAATGTCCATAGGCTTAGGAATGTTTTGGTGAATGGGACCCACATTGCTACACTGCCATCAAGTTCACTAAAGAGCTCTTTGAAGCAGCCACTAATTTCATTTTAAGAAACCCTTACATATGGTTTCCAAAAGCTGGTAAGGGTGCAGATCTATGCAATTTCAGAAAGGCCCCAGCACCTCTGGAAAGTGGTTTCCAGATTAGTACCCAAAAGTGAGGCAGGCCAGGTAACAATTCTGAAATACCAGCATTAGCTGATGGACTATTTTTGCCCTCTGAATCACAGGAATATGGGTATTTTTGGCAGATGAAGAACAAATGCTGGATTGTATCATCAGGGTCAAATACTAAGGCAGGAGAAACATTCCCTTATATTGCAATACATTTCTACACTTAAGTAGGATGCATTCATCTTCTCAGATGCATCAAGACCCACAATATGACAAAACAGAACTCTAAAAGAAGCATTTCAAAGTTCAGGGATATTGGTGTAGTAGTTTACAGGACTTCACTTTTGTGCACCTTCCTGCAGAGAGTTACAAAACAAGGAAATAACAGAAGACTAGCAGCAATCTGGGACAATTGTTGTCTGCATCTCCTTGCTGAAAATTTACAAAATATGTTTGCAGAACATGGATAGCTCCACGTCATCATGTTTATGCAGTCCAGCTGCTTGCATGGTAAGAGAGAAGACTAATTGATGTAGACAAAATAGACAATTTTTCATTAGACTAACATCCATCAACTCATTTCATACAGCTAACAAATAGCTATTTAATAGTAATGCCTTGGTTGCTACTGATACAAACTGCTTTAAGTCATATTGGTGACTTAAGAGGTTGTGTATCCCATTTCAAGTCCTTCTACCACTCCAAAAAGCCTGTTTAGGATGTAAATGATACAAAATACAAGACCTATCTCATTATTTTCTATAACAAGAAAAAGCTGAAGCTGATCTGGATATATGCCACATATAGATGTTAATAAATTCTCATGTATGGCTGAATCAGAACCATAGTCCTTGCATGTGTTTCACTGACATACACAGGTATGTTCAGTCATCACTAGGAAACAAAATCCCTTCTCTCAGGTATGGAGCGAGCTGTAGGATACATCAGGGCACCTAGCAGGTTACTTCTCTGAGGAAATCCAAGCACTTACTGAGGTTGTTAGTATGAGTCAGAAGTTACTCAAGGCCTACAGAAGGGCAATAAAAATACCTGCTAAATCCTAACGAACTTTGCTTAGATACAGCAAACACCTCAATTTCTAAACTTCACTTACAAGTAAGACCTCTTTAAAGAAGAGCTTCTCTTACTTCCTAACCAACCAAATTAAGGTCTGGGTAATATCAACTAACAATGTCAAATCCAGGCATGGTCTGTCAGAACCTGTGCCCAAACTATGACTGAATTCTAGCAGCCATCTGTTTTGTTAATTAAACAGCACTGATTCTTTTAATAAGAAGCCAGGGATTTCTAGGATAAGCAGAATAACAAAGCCCAACTCATGCAGCCTCCTAGGTGTGACTAAAAGCAAAGAGCCAAATTCAGATGCCTGCAAAACATTACAATGCTTATTATATTGGCAGAACTGGCTGCAACTGCATCAGGTCTGCAATGCACAGAACTCATATATGACCATCAGCAATTCTCCTTTCTTCAGATTCCAGACTGTGGCTAGTTTTTCCCCTTTCTCTTGACCACTTTTACTTGTTTATCCAGAAGCCTGAGGCCAGAATTATGGAAGATTTACTCTAGTTTTTCTCCTAGTATCTCTTTATCAGTTCACTACATGATCATTTTCTGAAAATATCCATGTTCTCAGGGATTTATTGACAGATAAATAGATAAATTAATAGATGTTGAAGAGGAAGGGTAGAAACCACGACCAAAGAAGTCTCTGGTAGTTTCTTGCTTGTGAATTTCATAACCAGGACTATTGGGTTCATTTGGAAGTTCAGCTATGAAATAAGTCCATACATTTAACATGCTTTGAACCAATTTTCAACTCTAACTAGACTGGTTTTGTTTGCTGTTCAGAGCAAGTTGTGACAGCACGTGAAACAGCCGAGAGAGAATTAGATGAAGCATCCATCACCTGCAAATGAAAAACAAAAAAGCTACATACTCAGCCTGTGCTCCAGGAACTGCCTGGTTAAGGAATGCATTCGAATCATTCTCACTCCCTGTGCCAGTCGAATAGCCCATGACCATAACATTGAACTCGCGAAAGATGTCTGAAAAAGAAAGATGGCAATGAAGGGAAAATGCCTCCATCTGCTCCCTACCTACAGGGATTAGCACTCACCAGTACTGCCACAGTTTTGCTCTCTGAGAGCGCAGCACAGCTGCTGCAGCCTCCAGTCAACTAGGTGCATCCACCATGCAGTGGCGAGAGGGCTCACCAGCTGGCAGCGACTCAGAGAGCAGCATGCTTGCTGTGCCCTCCACTACCACTGGCAGATAAGATGAACAGAACTGAGGACTACTGTGTGCAGTTATCTCTCATGTTGTAGTGGTGTTTTGCTGATTAAGGATACCAATTAAACCCAGACAGAGTGAAAAGAGTAGGCATATTTTACTAGGTGATAACCAATGTAACAGTGTACTACAGAAAGCATGCAGTAAGAAAAAGCAGAAGAGTGCACCTAAAGCAACAAACAGGAAAATACAGGGTAATGCATCAAATCATGACTACATGAGAGAGAGAAAATAGAGATAAATACATCACCACTTGCACACTTTACCATCACGCAGACCCGCAGTGGCTGGGGAGCCCCGGTTACAGCGAGAGTTTGGGGAGCCTGTCCCGGCAAGTGGGAAATCCTACATGGTGTAACCACCCGTAGGTGAGGCTTCCAAAGTCGCTGTGAGCGGGTCCAGCCTTATATACCAGAGATCGACAAGCCAGAATAGCTGGGACCTTTGTTTTGAGCAGAAAATTTCTGGTTTCATTCTCCTTTGGATTCCACCCAAAGCCTGGCCAGGGCTCAGGGGGGAAACCAAGGGAGTTTCTAACAAGGCTGATACTTGGGTTCTCAGCCTTGAACAAGGCTAAACAAGGGAAGCTGGATACATTCTCTCCTCACTATTGATTATATTTTGTCTAAGCTGCATCTTTCTCTAGCAAGTTTACATACTTTGTTAATGATTACATACTAAGTTTAGCAGCTTCGGCTTGGGGCCTGTTGTTCTGGCTTCAGTATTTCAATGATTCAGCACTTTTTACATCCGCATAAGTGGGTTGTTATAACTTAGTACAATACTTACTAGCACAATGTTATCAGTTATAAAATATACAGGATTCATCTATAGGTCAACTCTGGCTTGGGCCAGTTGTCCAAGGCTTAGCACTTCAAGTGGTTAAAGGCTCAAATAAAATCCTCAGTCATATGATGCTGACTCAGTGAAGTGAGTCAGAAAGGGGGCTTCAGCCCAGCAGAAGCTCACTTTCAGTACAGAATCTGGGTCGGCTTCATGACTGTGCAAAATCTCATGCTACTGACAAATATGAAGAAAGCCTCACATGCATGGTTCTAATGAAATCCCACCACATTCTCAATAACCTCTATAGAAGTTTCCAAAAGGAAGTTGACAGAGTAATTTGCATCTGAGAGTAAAAATGGCCACATCTTAAAATATGAAAGCTACCTTAATCTTGAAGACTGAATTTAGCCACATTTTATGATGGCTTTGTCAAATGTAATAGCATCCAGTGAATCAATTAATTGCTTATTCTAATTATATTCTTGTTAAACTTTGCTTATAATAACGGGCAACACACAGGAGGAGAGTTTACTAGCCCTCTTAAAATAGAAGTTTAATATTACAGCTGAACCAAACTGAAATTCGAGTGGCTTTGCATTAACAATAGACTGAGCTGTGACAAGTTGCATGTTTCAGTGAATAGGAAGTTGAAGTGATTCCCCTCAGGTTACATGTACGAGTAGTCAGCTTTATTTACCAAAGAGGCTTAGTCTATGCAAACACCTCTTCTTGGAAAAAGCTGTGATAGAATATTTATTAAAAGCAAATGTTAATTGCACCACAAGCATGGACATAGCAAGCTTATTTAGAAATTCAAATAACACTCAACAAGCAGTTGAGAAGGGAGACAGAAAAGATTGGAAGGGAATTTCTAACTGCTTCTCAGCTTCACTGATGAAGCCAAATTTTTATTCTTTACTCTAGGTTGTTGTTTCTTTGAAAGGCAGTTCTTGTTAATTACTCTAAACCAGCTTTGAGATAATTAAGAGCCCTCTGTAAACATATCAGGAATCTGCCCATCCCCTCTCAATTCTTGCCAATTAGATCAAGCAAAGAATTTACTTACTAGGTAGAGTTGTCACATTCTCTAATGACCCATCTCCTCCAATACTAAAATGAGAAAGAGAAATCCCAGTCACTCATCTCTTAGCTGGACACTAAGCAAAGCAAAAACTTACCACACATCATGAGAAAAAGAAAAGGGTGATTAATTTGGCAATTATCAATCTATCAGATTACATGGAGAGTATAGAATTGGAAATGCTATTGGGGAGAATGGCTGAGGTTTCAGTGGTAAAGATGTTTTTCAGACTGATTTAGTGATCTTGCAGCTATACAGTGGTATAGTCAATCATTATGAAACGGCAGAAAAATGCCTGAGACAGCTACATACTCAAATGATCAAGCTCTAAAGTACTGCAGATAAGAAGGCTGTCTTCGAGGCCAGTTCCAGCCTTGTTAAACCAGTCTAGGGCAGCACCAAACAGCCAGCCCCTGGGTGACAAGAGAGCTGTAGCAACAGCTCCTCATTCTCTTCTCTTGTTTCCTGCACAGGGGTACCTACTCTCCAGCTTTTCAGTTGGTGGGACACACTGAGGCCACACTCCAGCTTATGGAGGGACATTAGGACAGCACAGAACTACTTCAGTCAATGTCAACTGAGTTACATCATCACACCAAAAAATTATAGACTTTTGTGACTGTGTGCTGCATGTGGTAAAAGCTGTGTGGTTAAACAGTTTTCCATGGTGCTACAAGAAGTTCAGAAACTTTGAGAGGAAGTCCCAAAACCAACCAGTTCTGACTTGTTTGTTCCAGTGATTTTTCTCTGGTTTTGTAGATTTCTGACTTGCCATCCCACTATAAAAATACAAATTGTCACAAGCAGCCAAAGATGAAAGAATATGAAAAGGCAAAAGGCTAGCTTAAAATCCATTGCTGAAAACATTTTCTGTGAAGTCACCCTTATGAGAAATCCTGGATCTGATACATCTTCAAAAGAACTTCTAGCCCAAGAAGTAACTTTTTTTTCCCCAACTTTCTGACAGCTGAAAGCTCCGAAACATATGGAAGAGAATAATATTCTTTACAGGAGAGAATACACACCTCCTCATCACCTTGGCTGAAGGCTTACCTCCAAGACAGTCCCCGGTATTCAGTGTCCAAATCCAGGAGATTATCTGATGCAATTCCTGTACCAGCCTGGACATTATTTTTCATTAATCAAATGAAATTAAAGTACAATTACTAATACAATAGTCATTCATGCATAGTCATTTTATTTACTTTTGAATGCATCTCTTCAAAAGCTTTATAAGGCATCTGGCTCTTCCCCAACCTTCCTCCTGAAGAATGCATCAATACCTTTTGTAATTATTTACAAGCATCATATTATGACGCACAAAATATATGATGGAGTTATGGAACAAAGGCTTTCTTCTCATGGGTCTAGATGAGCTGCATAACTCATTTACAGTTGCATTACTCAAGAATGATGAGTATGTCTTGAACAAACACATAAAGCTTTCTGGCTAATGATAATAAATACTATATGAACTCAACAGAGAAAACAAATATACCTCAGAAATAAGCACCATAATACCTTTACACTGATTTGAAAAATATTCTGCTAAATAGACTTACAGTAGTACTACAACAAGGAGGAAAGCACTCTCTACACTTACCCTGAAGAAAGAGACAAGCTACTACATCCCTCCTAAACCACCAGCAGAATTCAGAAGCAGAGCGCCTGCCAGCTGTGATACTATAGTTTCATGCTAAATTTGGGTACAGAGTAGTACTTCAGTACAGCACAAGACCAGGCAGACTATTTGCTGCTACCTCAGATTAAACCATAATACTGCATTTTCTTCTATGTATAAACTTTACTGAATTAATAGAAAACTCGTGTTCAGAATAACTATGCACAGGCCAAATGCAGCTCTGAGACAGCAGTGCATCACTGCACTTTCTATGAAAGCAGATTTTATTCTCAGTTCCTACAGACTCTATTTAGAAGCAGAAACACCTGCAGGGTCCTAGATATTACAATATGGCAACCACAGCCATGTACTTTCATTTGTCAACATTGCAAGTTTGCATTCAAATGCTTCTATTTCAGTAGCCTTCTGTATGTAGGAGTTTTAGCAACATGCCTGCCAGGGAGTTGTAAAGGCTTCATGATTTGTACACACAATTACTTTGTTGTTAAGAATCAGATTCAGAGAAACCTATGTTCCAATTACGTCTTTCTGACCAGTGTTTCCTTTGAGCTGGCTAGAGAACTTCAGTCTGACCAGTATGAAAACATAAGGCAAAAAGACATAATAAGAATATAGGATGTCTGGATCTTGAGACATATTCCTTCTAGGCTACCAAGGATAATCATCGTCAGCAAGCACTACTTCTTGATAAAGAAATTAGCTATCAGTTAAAATGGGCACAATAAAAAGACTGAATATCTTTTGAAATGGAGAAAGTCAGAGGGCTCTCACCCCTGTACATCCTTATCTCATTAATGCTGAAATGAATAAAATGCTATTATCCAACATCCCTTAGTCACACTCTGTTCCTGAAAGAACTGAGGAAAAAGAACAGGCTCACCAGTTTGCTCCTATTCAGAAAAACTTTGAAAAAACCCACAGTAACCTAGGGCTTGTGCTACGTCCCATTAGTTTCAACAGCATCTGATCTCTTCTGTCTCCAATTCAGCAAACTATTTTAGTATCTCTTTAAAGGATTTGCCTGTGTTTTCGCCTGAGTTCAAAATCATGTGAATATATGTGTGGGGGGAACAGAGTGCTGGAGAACTGACACCTTCTTTCTTGTTCTAGTTGCTAGACCTATTATCATCTGTGAATGAATGGATCTTTGCTTCTAGGTACAACAGCTATTTCCCCTCCACAGGAGAAGGCACATGTTTGTAGTTTTACCAAGAGAACAGTAAAAACACTATCTCCTTACCGTCAAAGAATCCCCAAGGGCTGCTATAATTTTCACATCAGCTGGCTTTAGGGAATGCACTGAAAAAAAAAAAAAAAAGAAATGCAGTTTAGGAAATAGCTATTCTTTTTCACCACTGTATACATGAAACATGCCAATGCGCATTCTGATGCTCAGACATACTGGTTTTGCACTACCCAGGTGATAAAACAGGAGCTCTCTCCTGCTCATCTCATGTGGTTGTAGCAGTAGCATATGTACATTATTCGGCATCTCAGTGGTTAACATTGCTACTGAAAAGACAGAATAGCAAGGAGCAAGTAACAGTAAGTTGCAAACAATATCCAGTAATGAGATGAAGGTACAACTATGTGGTATTAGACAAAGCAGGAACAACATATTAAAGCTGTAAGAAGGCAGAGAAGGATTAAGATGACAATAGGAATTTATTTGAAAAACTGAATACTGCTATGTCCTAGACTAATATGCATGAAGCTGGATTTCCAGCTTCCTTCCCCAAGATTTAGGTGGTATCAATTATAGGCTATGTCAGCACACAAATTTGAATTTTATCACAAGATACTTTGAAGTTCTCCACTGGTAGTGAGTTAAGTGCAGCTACTTAGAATGTTACCTTGCGTGTCAGCATGGCATTTTATCTATTAAGCAGCTGCTGGAAAACATGACATCTTTTCTGAGCAGTACTTTTCAGAGTCCAGCAGACATTTTAGCAAAAATAAATGCTCATCTTGAAGGACAGTTGAAGGCAATACAGTCTCTTAACATAAAACGGGCAAGACTACCTGAAGTTGCAGGAGGGGAGGATGGAGACCTGTCCTCGCATAGCAGCTGGCTTCCATAACTCTAGATAGAATAAGAAAGCTGAATAGTGTTTGGCTAGCAAATACAGTCAGTAGTAACTAGAATGTTCCTAGTAGAGGCCGTGTGGATAAACCAGAGACTGTTTAGCATGTAATTAAGCAGACAGATCTTGGTTGCTCAATTCAATAGTCATTGTCAATATTGCATAGATTAGAGTAGCATCCTGTAGTGATAACCATGCCATCTAAGCATGTGTTCTTACAGGTGTCTCTGGATGCATTTTTGCTTAATTCAGGGAGTGCTTTCCTGCTTTCCATGGCTGAGGCCATGCACTCAGTCTCCCAAACCCCTTTGGCCAAAGACTGGTTTCACCTGTGGTACACAGCATGACTCATCTGATTACCATATAGGATGGAGGCAGCAGAGTAAGAGCAGGTTGGTGAGGTTGACACTTACTAGAGTTTGGTTAGGGTATGTGTAATTACTGTTCTTATATGTCCTCAGGAATGGTTCAGCCTACAAAACAAGGCAATCCAAGTCAATACAAAGCATCAGAATACATGGAGATTTCCATTCCCCAATCTTCAATTCTCAGATATCTGTAGATGATTAACAGCTTGATGGAAAAAGGAATACCCAGAATTAAAAAAGAAACATCACAAGAAAGAAATGACATTTTTAAAATCCATACAATAACAGGGTAATCTGGGGCAACATTTTTACACAGCCAGAATATACAGAAGACACTCAGGACCCTGCTGTGTGCAATTAACAAGCTTGTGGTCCCACTTCAAGGTGGTCCCAGTGACCTCTGCAGAGCTATGCTGACTGGCGCAATCATTGCTCTGCTTCCCCCACTGACACTCTATCATTCAGTGTAGATACTTGCTGATCTTGACTAAGTAGGCTAAACACACTTCCCTCATGTTTTGGCCAATCATGTGTGACATGTGACTTTCGAGGAAGCTTACTTCTAGGACAAGCTTGCCCTCCACCCCTTAACTGGGATTGTTTAGTCTGGAGAAGAGGAGGCTGAGGGGAGACCTCATTGCCCTCTACAGCTACCTGAAAGGAGGGTGCAGAGAGCTGGGGATGAGCCTCTTTAATCAAGTAATAAGCGACAGGACAAGAGGTAACGGCCTCAAGTTGTGCCAGGGAAGTTTTAGGCTAGATATTAGGAAGCATTTCTTTACAGAACAGGTTGTTAGGCGTTGGAATGGGCTGCCCAGGGAGGTGGTGGAGTCCCCATCTCTGGAGGTGTTTAAGAGTAGGGTAGACATAGCACTGAGGGATCTGGTGTAGTCAGGAACTGTCAATGTTAGGTAAATGGTTGGACTGAATGATCTTCAAGGTCTTTTCCAACCTAGACGATTCTGTGATTCCATCTCATGGGGGAGTGTTCATACTGCTAACTGTGGTGCAGTGGTACAAACTATGTGGGGAAGAGTCTGATCCCCCTCATGGTGACAGCACTCTAGCCACTTGGTAAAGGCTCACGTAGACTCCCAGCCACTCCTAGTACCTCCACATGAACACAGACACCCTTATAACTTACTTCACTTGGACATTTGAGAACAATCTCATCTTCTATTTGCTGATCATCTGTCTTCTCCCCTAAGGGTTCCAGCTGTAGGAAAAAGGGGGATGCATAGAAGAAATGTGAATGAGCATCAGAGAGTAATGGATAACACTGTGGTACCAGCCGCTCAAAGCCTCCTCTGCAGCACAGCAAGTCTACTGCAATGCCCTGCACCCATGCTTGTGGCTGCCTCCATGCACTGCTTCTTTGCATGCTGAAGAGCCTAATTCCCATACATCATGAACGTGGCCTGATGATCAATGTGACAAGCAGGCATCCTCTCGCTGAGAGAAGTCCCAACACCCCCAGCCTTAACATATCCTGAGATTTACTGGTTTGATATGACTGCTTTTGCAGTTCAGGTGACCTTTGTTCACACGATCACTCTTTTCCTTTGTAAACACAGTTAAGAGTTCAGAAGAGATAGGGCTAGCTACCTAGTAGCTCCCCGGGGTTTTTTTTTTGCAGCCAAGGGCCGGATGGAGAGGACAAGGACTGACTAATACAACCTTTAACAATCTTACCATGTTGTTCCACAAAGCACGTGCAGCCTGGGAATGAGCCTTCTGGCTGAAGTGGAAACAGTCTGGGGCAAAATATGAACTGTCTGGCAACCCCTCCTAGAGAACAAGACAGGTACTAATATGCAACAAGCTGTGCATTATTCTCTCTCTTCCAGCAAAATATCCCAGCTGACTTCAAACTGAAGTGCCTGCAAAGGCCTCCGAGGCTAAAAGAATTAAACTAGGCCAGAGAACACTAGTAACTCAAAACTAAGATGCCTTTTAAACCTTTTTAATATAGCATTTCCAAAGTAATAGGGAATACAGATCACTATGGGTACAGAATACCTGGGCATAGATACTGACTGCATTCCTTATTTTCCCAGAGATTCACTACAGTCTTTTGAAGTATGTGGGTTTTCATACTGAAAGTCCTTTAACAAAGTACTTGAAGGGACTTTGTGATGTATGGGAGATAAAGGGCATGTGCTCTCTGGTAAAGACTATGAACTAAATATCTACTGCATGGTTTTCTGATTGCAGTGGAGTGAACTCAGGGCCCCAGGTTGTGTCTTCAGGGTCTGTATTCCTGTTGCCCATTGCCTCCAAGTTATCCCATAAGCATTTTCTGCAATTTTGCATGTTATCACAAATGAATATAATAATTAAGGCAGAAAACTTCTGGTCACATTTATAGCCAAGATAATTTTGTGGAATTGCACTAGGATTTAATGTAGGGACTGTTTTTTGGTTGTTTTTACCTGTGTTTTTGGCATGTTCACATTCATTAGAAATGGCTGTATAACCACTGTGAAATCATCTGTAGTGTCATACCTTCCACTCTCCACTAACTGTCGGGTTCTCTCCTAAAAAGTCAAAGAAAGATGTTCCTTCTTTTACTTTCAGCTCCAGTCCCTCTGTCCATTTACATCTCACTCAGGGGTTCCCACTCACTAGTGCAGAAACCCAGGCGTGGCCATGGTTTCCATCTCACACCAGGCAGCCAACGCAGCTGTCTTGAGACATGCATCCCAGGCTTCTTTGCAGAGAGGCAGCCTGGGGATGGCTGCCTGACTGACATGGGCAGGCAACCTGCTCAGTAATTAGATTTTCTGTCAAAAAGATGTTCTTCCAGAACCACCGAAGCATTTTTGGGTTGGCTGACATCCCATGCCAGAAGTTTGTTCCTGAGTTATCATGTTCTTTGACTTAATCTAATCTCCAGCAAGATAAGAGATCAAAAAACTGCTGGCTCTCTTTACATACTCTACTTTGCTCTTTAAGAACTTTTCTTCTCATCTGTTTTGTTGTTTTAGTGAATCAGAGTGATAAAGATCTTGAGCCTACTCCCATCTCCCCCTTTTTTTTTTTTTTTTTTTAAATCACGTTAAAATGAGTGAAAACTGTCCCCCCCACCACCAAACAGTAACCCCTCTGTGGTCCCTTGATCAACAGGAAGATGTCATTCAATCTGTAACAAATGCCACATGCCTCACCTGATACCTTCTGTTAAAGTAGACCAATTTCTTAAACTCACTGGAATTGTCCTCAGGGTTTATGACACAAGGGCACAGGATCCTGTGGGAGGACAACATGGCACTGAGATCTGCTCCTCTTTGTTCCCCCTTGCTCCCAAGCTGACAAGCTGTAGGGTTAAAAGCTTCTCCAAGGGGGATTTATCTGAAAGCCTGCTCAATAGGACCATTAGCTCTCACCTCTGAGTTTCTGCACAGTCCTGATTCTTGAGCAGAAACACGCTTATTAGGGATAAATTCATGAACATAAAGTGAGGAAAAGGCTCCCTGCAAGCAAAAACCACACTGGCTGCCCACAGCAAGGTTTTGGCAGCAGGCATGACCTCTGAGAGGAGAGTCCAGGACTGCCTGTGCTGGCCACAGATGGCTCTAGCCAGCTTCAACAGACCAACCACAGGGCACAGCTGAGCCTGTCAGCCAAGATGGTGGTACCTCTGTGAAAACCTGTTTAAGAAAGGGCAGAAAACACCAGAGAGGGAGAAGAGGAGAGAACAGTGGGAATAAGGAGGAGGTGTTCCATGGCAGAGCAGGCACTCCCCTGAAGAGACCACAGCCGGTGGATGAGCCCATGCCAGAGCAGACACGTCTGAATGACTCATGCCAGAGCACAGGACAAGAGTAAGAATGAAGGAGTGGCAGAGACATACCACTACATTGAGACCCCAACTCCTGCATCACCCATGACTCACTGAAGTGACTAAGGGTACCCTGTGGCAGTAACAAGGAGGGAGGGAGAGGTGCTTGGAGTGAATTTGAGCCTGGGAATGAGGGAGGATAGGGTGTTCTAACTGTTTAAGTTTTTTGATTGTTAGTTTTCCAATACCTGAATCAGTAATTAAATAGTTATGCTAATGGACAATAAATTCAGTTAACTTCCCCAAGTCAAGTTGGCTTTGCCTGCAACAGTACTTGGTAAGTGATTTCCCTGTCTTTATTTTGATCCATGCATTTTCTTGTTCACATTCCTCTTGTTTTCTCTCCCATGGTGCTGGGGTGGGGTGAACAAGTGGCTGTGTGGGTGCTTGGCTGCCACCTGGGGCCAACCCACCAAAACCCATTCATAAGTACACCTGCACAATGTGGTTTGCTTCAGCAGAACTATGCAAGCATCTTTCAAGACAGAGTTCCAACAAATTCATTCTAATCAACCAAGTCAAAAATTGTAGGATGTTTCACATGGAGGATGGTAGAGCACCAAAAGAGACACCAAGACTGATGATGGAATCTCCACCTTTAGAGAGCCATACCAACCTGAGCCATTTTAAGTTTCTGTGAACTTATATTGGCCGCCTTTATCCCTCCCTGAAATTTTGATCCTTCTAGCACAAGAATTTTTTCTTCTGATGCTCCCTCTTCCTGGGCATGCCTCACTATTACTTGACAAATCCAAGTAAGAAAAACAACTCCTTTTAAAAATCCTGTCATATGATCACGGTAAAGCATTCCCGAGAGCGCTCTTTAGAGAAATAACCTCCTATAGAGATGCAGTCGATATGTATAAAGCTGACACAGATCCCCATCACCTCCATACTTGTCTTAATGGAGAGCAACTTACAAAACAAGATTTTACTTCTACGGTACATCTCTATGAAAAGCAAAAGAAACCTAAATTGTGTTTTAAAAAGTGTTTCAGCAACATAAGCAGGCAAAATTAGTGGAGACATTCTCATTTTAGGTTACTTGCTACAGATAAGCTTTCAAAATGAAAAGCTTCCTTCAGGTCCTTCTTCATTCAGTAGCATGGTATTTATTATCACACACAATGTCTACTTAGTACCCTGTAAACTTGGCTTTCTGCCAGACAGGCAAATGTTAAATTCAGCATGGCACCTGAAATGATGGGGAAAGGTTACAAGTATCTTAAGATAATCTAATCTTAAAGGCTCCACTAACTATCCTTGTCCAATGATTAGGGTCTTGAGATACACGTGTGCTCTAGCCAGTAACCTTTGTTAAAAAGAAAAAACACAACCGGTTATTGGAAGCACCAGCACTCTTGAGTTTTAAAGGTAATTTTCCACTGACAGCAGCCAGAGAGCCCTTAAATCAGAGCAAATGCATTGCATCTATGTTCCTCCTGCAAAACCACCTTTGATAGCTGCTGACATTCACAGGACAAGGTTATTCTGCCTGTCTGTCCAGAAAAGTAGAAATTTGCTTTTCTGAAACCAAGCAAGTCCTGCCAGGAGCAAGTCTTGGGGGACACGTTGGACCCTACCTGAGTCACCAGAAGCTCACTGAGGCACAAATCTGCCACCTCAGTGGCAGATTCACGCTGACCTGGAAGGATTGCTGAGCCACCGGGCAACGGGTAGTGCAATTAAGCACCCCAGACATCTACTTGAGAGACTAATTAACAATAAAACTAATAATCAGCAATGAGACTCCAGAGATCGGAAGCTACAGAAGAAAGAGCAAGAATTTTAAGACCGTAGAAAAGCAAATCTGTAAATAAAGCTAGTTTATAGTGATCAGCTAAGAAAAACCTGTGTCATAATCTCTTCTCTGTCTTTGCCCAGAGTGTACAGCTGAGCTCTGTCTGCTCTGGCTTGAACTCCCTTGCAGCAGAAGTGATGAATCATTAAAATGGCACCTTCACAAAAATCAGTAACAGCAGGGCTTACATACAGAGACTGTGACAGATAGACAGGTATTTCTAAATGCTGTGTTGAAATCAACATGTAGGTACATCTGCACACACAAAGGTGTTTGGTGGTCTCAAATACTAGAACATTTTCCCTTTAAGAAAAAAAGTTTCCCAAAAAGACCTTGCTGCTTTCTGTGAGCAACAGCGAGAGCTGTAACACAAATCATCTTCAAACCTCATAAGCAGCTTTGGGCAGGTATTGTTTTCTGATGCATGCAGCTCCCGGAGGCTTGCTATGGAAAGCACTGTCACTAGGTTCACAAACGCCCGTGGAACCTGCCAAGAGAATAAGCAAACCCATAGCCAACAACTGAGCAGAGTGCCATCTTTGCCCCTACACAGCCACAGCAGACCTCAGGTAGCAGCCTGCTGATTCGCACAGCTTGCATTATTTATAACAGAGGTGTTCAAAGTACTTTCTCAATAATTAATCCCCCACACATGCAATACTAAATTACAGCCCCTGCCTGAGCTGCTTAGTTCTATTTTAAATGCTGATGGCTGGTCACTTGAAAATGATTACTTCAAAAAGGTCCAAAACAAGTTGATACTGGTCTCAGTATGGCTCAGACACCTGCTAACTCTTCAAGTACTCTCATCATCCTCACCTAGAATATCAGAATCTCTCTCAAAGACCACAAAAATATACTTACTTGCAGTATAATGAACAAGCAAATAATTTTCTAGCCATTATACCATAAGTTTGTTCAAATCTGTTAATGATACTTTTTGATGTCATTTGTCCACAGCACATCAGCTAGAACTGAGCACATCCTTATTCCTCCGATAAAATACTTCTCCAGCCCTTTCTGCCTGTCACAAAGATTTTCCTGCAAACAAGCATCATACAGCAGTGCTCCGCAGATGGAAATTCTCAATCAATAATCAGTGACTGCTTTACAAACAGAACACGATCCCCACTCCCACATACTAGAAAAATTTGTTTTACCTCTCTGTGAAGTATGTCCAAGGCTATTTGCAGATTGTAGGTGTAGTTTTCAGGAGAATATTGTACCTGTTGAAGCAAGAGGATTTAATTTTATAATCAGTTTACTCAAGCAGGTACAACAGTGACTGTCTCACAAGAAAAGATCCAGCAGCCACTGGATACCAGTGAGAGAGCAAATTCAGGGGGCCTCATGAGACATTACATCCTCCTCCATCCCCAGGCTTGCTTGGGAGAGATAAAGTTTGTGTAAAAGTAAGTTTGTTTCTGCTGTACGGAATATTACCAACATGCCTCTCTCATGATCCTTGTCTACCACAAATAATAACTTGCAAAGGTTAGGCACTTACTTGAGAATGGAATCACTTTATATACTTGCCTCTCAGCAGCAAAATTTCCCTGTTCCATTTGAGTGGTTTAAACCCTTTAATTGTCTCAAGTAATCCGGCTTTTACTTCTTCACTTGTGGAACTATTCAACAGTCAAATAAACTGCCCTATGAGAAACACCTGTCTTTTCAGCCTTAATTCTCTTTAATTTCAAGCAAAAGTTGTAGGCCCCACTGGCCTACTCTACAGAGATAGACAGTTACGTTATTTATTTCCTAAGTCACAGCTCACTAAGAGCATTGCGGTTGGCACTATTTGTAGCTGTGCAACATAAAGGAAGTACCACTGTGATCTTTGGATGCAGATGCATTATCTCCTTACCACCCACAGTCCTGTGGCTGCCATTTTGTGTCTGGGTCAGAAGCAGAACGTAGGAATGGTTATTGTGCTCCTTGTTTTATAACCATCTTGCTGTGTTGCTTTGCTGTTTTTCCCAAGCTGAAACTAACCATGCAAAAGGAAAAGTATGTGCTCTGCTGCCTGTAAGTAAGACTCATCACTAAGTGAAAAATCTGCCCCAGCCTTTCACCTCCTCTATACTCACACATACCAAAGGCTATATACAGTATGTATATATATAATTATATACATATATAAAATATACTGTATTACATATAATTGCATCAGGATGAGCTGTGGGTAGAACCATTTCCATAGCACTGAGTTAAGACTTAGCATTGTGACTGTGCACAAGGCAGAGAAGAGCAAAACCCCTTGACCTTTTATCTACAGGTGATAAAGTGACTAGATACAGAAAGTCAGTTATCTGCAAAACAACATAGCCACCATTATGTAATTTACAGGTGTTCTAAAGTTGTAACTTCATTTATCATAACATCAAGTTGAACAACCTGAAGGTCTCAGTACAGTTACATTCCAGAGCTGCACAAATAAGCCCTACCTTATTTTGGTTTCACCCCCTGAGTTCTGCCCTCTCATTCACTGCAGTGCAGAGACACCCTAGGCCCAGGCTAGCCCAGTTCATGCTGCAGGCATCAGGGGACTTACTGGATTGTTGCAGAATTTGCATAGGTCATTTCCTCCTATGAAAAGTGTTATGAGCTTCCAGTCAGTCTGCAAATTTATTCTCTGCACATACAAGGAGTTGGAATGAAAGTTAGTAATTTAAATTAAAAAAAAAAAGAAAAAAAGAAAGGTGAGAGTAGCAGCAGACAACACACTAAGCACAAATTTAACATTTCTCATGTTACCGGGCTATAGTTCTCTAAGCATCAACAACAAAATTTAATTTGTAGTCATGACTGAAGATGTAGAAACTACTATGATCTAAGTAAGGTTTACAATATCTGTAGCACCATGCAAAATTATTTGCTTCAGAAAACTATTGCTCAGAATCCATTTTTCTTAGTAATATGCTTTTCTTAGTAATATCTTGTGTACACATTGAGTGACGACTCCTACAGTTCTAGGAATATACCTTTATTGCAAAAATGATGGTATATATTTTCCTGTGCCATAAATAATGCAGCTATCCTGCTGGAAAACCCTGGAGGGCAATATATTTTACTCTTGCTGTGAGACAAACTGCAAAGAATAGAGGAGCAATATTAACTCTATCTAGCAATACTGGTAAAAAATGATGGCACTTTTTGCTATGGAAGGATTTTGCAAAGGTATAGCTAATGCAACGTAATTATGCTACTGTAAACATACACCTTCTTAGCTTTGAGGAAAGGTTCAGTTATGCTTAGTACCATGTAGAGGATGTTGTACTCAATATCTTAATGCTTCAACTTCAGTGCAAAATACCACTAAGAAAAGCAGCAATAGTACATCAGCATCCAGTGGTTTAAAAACATGTATCTTCAAAGGCAGAAGGCAACATATCACAGCTAGTAAACACATTGGTCAGTAGTTTGGTCTCAAAATGTACTTAAAAGATGGGAAAATTTTCTTCCTGCACTGAAGTGTGTTTTAAAACAAGAGAAAAAAAAAAAAAAAAAAAAAAAAGGAGCTCTTAAATCAAAGATATATGACCTCTAATATGAACGTTCTTTCTAGTTAGAAAGTTTATTAATTGGATAACAGGTTTTTGTATTCATTTCTGTTGTGTTACGTTTCCAAGCCAATAAATACGACAGAGTAGTACTTAGGAGCCTCGAATGTTTTGAATGAAAACCATCCAACCGCTTCATTGTTAGTTGCTATCCCTTTTAATCTCATTTCATATACAGCCATCAGAGTGAAATCTTGTTTACGAGAAAGTGAACCAAAAAGGAAGGTACTGCAAATATTTTTGCCAATATGTATTCACCAGAGTATTTATACTAGACACACACACATAGTTATCTTGAAGGTTGTTTGGCCACTTTCCAAATGCACAATTGGAAAGCCAAAATAATATCATGTAACTTAGGGCACTGATTACATAGCACATTTGTCAAATTACAAATAGCAAACATTCAAAGCAGTAGTTGAGGTTAAAAATATGCAAGCAATCCTCAGCCTAATGTCTTTTACAGACCATTAATCAAATAATTCTTAACAACAAATGTGTAAGGCAAATATCAGCTGATGACTAAATGAAAGAAGGGAATAAACTGTTTTTAAAGAAAACAAGGACTTTCCTCACTTCACATGTTCAGTCCACATGATTTGCCACTTGTTGTGAGCAAGCTTTTCATCCTAGCATGTATCATTACTGCTGCAAAAACCATGTGCTTACAAGACAGTTAACAGTACCACAGCAAAATCCTAGCAGAGAAAAAGTTCTGTTATCTTACAGGGTGACGTAGGTTGGGAAGGGAAGCAATGGCACTGAATCTACCAGCCATTCGTGGTAAAAATGATAAGAAGATAAAAATTATCTGGGTTTCACAGTAACTATCACATGCTGGTAAAAATTAATTTAGGATAAAGCTATAGATTATTTTGTACTGACTCAGACTCTGCACTGGGGAATATTAGGCTGTGCACTGCTGTACCCATAAGCTTTAGTGTTCGACACCCACTGTTGGCATCTGCTGTTGGTCTGTTAGAAACTAATGATGTCAGGTAACTTCATTCTTAAGATATTAATGACATGTTAAACTCACGGTATCATTCTTCATGCGGTCCACTAGTCTTCTAACCTGTGCAGGAACATCCCTAAAAATAAAATCATAAAAGTAAAATAATATAAATAAAAAAGGAATCCTGCACAGACAGCAAGGCAAAGAGGAAAGCTGATGAATGGACATCCCTCACATAATGGCTAAATAAACCTAGGAAAGCCCAATTTTCATTGAACGAAAGGTATGATATCCAAAAAAGGCTATATTTTGAGACAGTAATGGCAAAAATGAGAAAACAATTAGCATCCAACAGGCATTTGACACTTTGCAAGTGCTGCATAGTTCTCCTTTTACATGCTATAGAGAAAGTACAGTGTGCTACCACAAAATAAATGGACTTTTCTCCTTCCTGACATCAGACAGATACTACTGATACACATATCACTGAAGCATCTGTGCTTGTATCTGTTATTACATGACCTCAAGCCACTGAGGCATGTCTATAAGAAGTGTTACCAAGAAAAAAAGATAGGATATGAATTTTACTGAAGACTGGGCATAGTGGTCTCTAGTTAATTCCCAGCTCTGCCACAGACTGACCATAAGCAATACACAATTTTCTCTCAGTTTCTCTACACTAACTCTTGGTCTTGCTGACAGGAGGGTTTGTATATACCTCCTATAAAATGGGGATATTCTTTCTCTGCCTCACAATAGGGATGCGAAGCTTTCTGAGAAGTGGTTGTAAAGCGCTTTGGGCTTCTTGGTTGAAAATACTAGAGAAAGCATCGCTTTTGTTTCGAAATTTATTTGACCCAGGTTAGAAACACTGCAAAGTCCCCATCACATTTCTTGACCTTCATCCTAGAGATGGGCTAAAGAAATATATTTCTGTTTGCTTATCAGCCTTATTGCACTCCTGACAAAGTCCAGGGTTTGGGCCATTTTTAGCTAGAACTGAGTTTTAAAGAAAAATCAACTTTCTATTAAAAGTTTTCCTCTTACTCTGAAAGATCTCCTGCAACGGCTTGGTTGAGTGCAGCATTATCTGTAGTTTCTTTTCCAGTGCCAATGGAATATCCTATCAGGGATGGGTTGAACTCACGAAGTATGTCTGCAGAAAAAGACAGCACCCTGAAATGTTGCTTACTGCAGCAGGTAACAAATGAGGTTATAAAGATTGGACCTTAGTAAAAGACTGTTAAAAAGTTTTAAGAGATACCTATCAAAAAATTAATCTTTAAGTATAATAAATGTGGGGATTCATTACCACACAATGATTTCCTTGCCTTCAAGATATCTGAATTTAATGAATTCAGATATCTCATGACCTAACGCAATCTCGGCTCACAACACCATTTTGCCTGGTAAGTGAGGGTGAGTAACCCTATGATCAGTCAGGAGACTCTCATGCCGTCATACTCTAACTGCAGATGAGTTGGAATCAAATCCTTTAGCCTGATCTCCCCAGATGTATTAACCCCAAAGACCCAAGATTCCCTTCTAGATCTTAGGTTACAAAGCAGCCTTACAAACACCCAAATCTAAAATGCCCTGACCTCTAAAGGCATATAAAATCTGATCTTGTAACATGATTCTGCTCCTGCCTAAAACAACTTTCCCATACAGTCAAAATAGTTTCTTTAGGCTATGATGTAAGATCATTGCTTCATCTGTCCCCAACACATTTTGGACAGAAATATAACTGAAACAACCAAGCCCCCAGGAATTACAAAATACAGTTAAGTCATGCACAGCAAATTACAGTCTGGTTGTTACGCAACTTTTACTCAGCACTGGACACTGAATACAAAGGGATTGGTTCTGTCATGTTACAATTTGTAAACCTTTCTTCATGTCTTCTTTTATAATAACAGCTGTGCCAATAAACAGCTCCAGATATTTATCAAGTATACGGAAAAAGTCACTTACTTGCTAGTGTCGTGACTGTGCTTATGTTTTCATTTCCTCCAACACTGTTAAAAAGAAAGAACAAGGAAAAAAAAAATGTTCCAAGATACGATGGACTTGGTAAGGCAGTGGACTAAGTAAGAGAGCTCCCCCTTATGGGGCTTCTATCCATGCATACAGCACATTCTCTGGTGGTTGTACTAAGTCAAAGACAGCCCTTCGTGTGCATACCAACGGGGTCACAAAATCAGAGACTCTGTCATAATCATAATAATCATATTAAAAGCCCTGTACACTAGATGTCCTTTCAGTTTTCTCATGTGTTTTGGCATATGTTCAAACCTAGCTGAAAGAAATGAGAATTTTTAAAAGCTGCCATCTTTGCTATTGTTGTTCCTATTAAAATATTTATTACTTCCATTTTCAGTTAACAAATCTTTTGTATCCATAACAACAAGTTTTAAAAGCATATATTTCAGAGTGATAAGTATATTCAATACCTTTCACCCCCCATTTCACTCAACTGGAAGAATACTACTAGGCTGGTAAAATTCACCATATGTCTGTGTGCTCTTTACTCCCCTTCATGCTGTAGAAAATGCTAGTATATTTTTTCCCAAAAAATGTCAGTAGATTATTACTAAAGATCAAAATATAAAAAGTTGGATTTAGAACACCTCTGTAGTATCCATTTAATTCTTACCCACTTGAGCTGCAGTGGCTCAGGTGGGTAGGAAATGATGAACAGAAAATCAGCCTGACAGGTTAGGTGTTAAATCATACAGTTGCAGAATAACAAGCGAACATGATTGCCTTTTTTCAGAGTGGCTTTTTGACCTGTCTAATAAAATGCTGCATATGTAAAAGTCTGTACTCATAATTCATAAACTGTTCTGCATGATGTAAGCAATACTGGGAAAGGGTCAAGGAAATCCTTCATACTGCGTATGAAACAGCAGCAGCAAAAAAGATCCCATTTTGACTTTTTGTAGATTGCTGATCTTAAAAGAGATAAATGGGTGACACGGGCGACAGAGGGGAAAAGCAGGCAGGATACAGAAATGGCAGGGCCAGAAATGCAGAACGCGCAAGTGGTGCGATGGCACCGGGATCTAGATGTCCCCTTAGCAATAGCTACAACTGTGAGAGGAGAAGAGACCATCTTAACAAGGACCCTGTTTCATCTGCATGTCCAGGCCTATTCCAGCTACTGTACATTGTGCTCTAGATAGCCACTACTTTGAGTATTTTATTTATCATGAGTAATAGCACAACCATGTGGCTCAAAGCAAAACAAAGTAAAATTCATTCTCCACAAGCCTCCATTTGCTATAAAAACAACTATACATATTAAAACCCAAGAAAATGGATTCCCTCCCACTGTGGGGAAAATTCCTGGGACTCACCTCCAAGAAACACCTCGGTATTGAGTCAGGACATCCAGAACATTATGGGGTTTGGATGATGCCCCATTACCTGCCTGGAAGTAGAAGAGGAGAGGAGATCACCTTCAGAAAATAAGAATTTCTACAGTAATTAGTTCTCTAAGTGATCTTAGAGAAAATAATTAGTGTATTAATGAAGCAAGCTACGTTGTCTTCCCCAAATATCACAGATCCTTGTTTTCAAGAGGATCAAGGGCTGAGGGTATTTTAACTCTGCTCCAGTGCGTTACCTTCTTCTATCAACTTCTTGATTAGATCAAGTGGGGAAAAATTGGTTGAGGATGTTCAGATATTCATATAATTCTAAATTTACATAAGGAATAAATAACATCGCAATGGTTCTGAATGAATAATTTATAGTGTTCCTCACATTAAAAAGTGGCACGGTGATTTTACATCTTCCCTCCCCCAGTTTCCTCAAGAAAGGAGACTACAAGGATTTAATGTTGTAATTAGCACAGAACACATAAGAAACATGAATTAGGATATAAGCAGTGAAGCAGTTGTCACTGATTGCAGAATCACAGCCAGTCTAGGGGTAACGAGTTTACATAGTTCCAGGAATAGTGTTAAAACTCTCAAGAAAAGTTACACTTGACATACCTGATGATCTATTGCAATTTTACTCAAATATTTAGTTAGTGTAAGTGGACATGGCTTTATAGGCCTTGGTATTATCATATATATATATATATATATACACATATATACACATACACACACACATACACACAATTAGCTGCAGAATTTTTTCTATTTATGCTGCTTACTATAATAACTTTGAAGGCCAATACCTCACAAATTGCCTAGAATCAGTAAAGAAAAGCAATCATTGTGAGACCACTCTAGCAGGCTGGTTTTCTTGCTGCCCGATCAAATCTTGCAGCTCTTCTCTGTGTAGCACTCCTGTGGATGTTAAATGGGAACTGTACACTCAGATTAGACTCATAATCTGATTGCCAGTCAGTCAAGGTGGAGTATGGAAAAGAATATGTGAAAAATGTGTATGGCTCAATAGGGTGTAACTGTATGTATTCTATTTCTAGGGTTAAAAATTCAGAAATGCTTTTTCATTACTTGGTTTAACAAGTAACTGGCTATCCAGTGATCTTTACTTACTGTGAGTGAATCTCCCAGGGCACCAATCACCTGAATATCTGCTGGTTTTAAATTATGAACTAATAAACAAAAAAATAAAGGTAGTGTAAGGGAGAGAGGATATAAAAAAATTGTGATGATTATCCAAGATTTTCCTTAGAATAAGCATAAAGCATTGCAAAGACAGTATTTTAATATTAATGACAGCATCATCTCAGAATGAGATACACAGAGACTTATCAAATCAGAAATTATTCTTGGTGCCATAGCTGGGCATTAGCTACAGCAACAAGTGAGGCAGTAAGATTTCAGTCTTGCATCTGTGCTTATTCAAATTCCTTTTAACTAGTGGAAGCAACTGAAAAGCAGACACAGCTCTAGTGCCAGCACAGGGTAGAAATCTGGGGACCATCACAGCTTCTGAGGGAAGACAAAACCCACCCGGGGGCAGAATTTTATGTGGCTTTTTGCACCCAAGACTGCATTGACAAGAGCCCCTACTCCATACATAATCAGTTTTCCCACTCCAGCAACTGAAGTACCCGACTACCTCCTGTCTTTTCCACTGTCACTTCTTTGTACATGGAAGGTGCAGTTGTATAAGCTTTCACCATCCTTGAGGGAAAACTTGCATCTTGTTATACAACTACTTAAGTTGTTCCAAAAAGAATCTTAAAAGCCACTGTCAACAGAGTGCACTGCTTCATATAAAAGCATACCTTCCTAACTAAACCCAGTTCCTGTTTTCCTTCTATCATCAAATGAAGTAGCTCTACAATACAATTGCATAGGACTGTACCTGAAACCGGAACTGTATCAGAGGGATCCCGGTCAAAGCAAGGAATATTTGTTCCATAACTCTTCTCCTGTAAAGACAGAGAGGGCAAGACTTTACATCAGACTCACTACACTCTGGTTGTGACAAACCATTTCTGTCTCAGAGCATTGGATTAATGAATTTCCTGTCTTCAGGCCATGCCTACAACTGCCCTTTGAAGGCAGACACAAGCTCAGACTGCTCAGAAGTCACATGGCCATATTAGTGCAGCACAGCTCTCGCCTACCAGTGGGGCCAGTTATTTCAGTTTCTGTGCCGTGCTGCATTCAGCTATACATTTTGTGCACCCATACTCTGAGCTAGGTGAGCTCACATCTTTTTGTGAGAAACTGAACATCCCTAGAATAATATCCCAGCAAGAAATCATATCTTTGTCAGCAGGCCATGAGCTTGACTTCTCCACATGCAAATCTCTATGTGTAGCCAGGGATTTGCCCTCTTGGCTCCTTGGGGCTGCAGCCTACTGACAGAAACATCCCCAGGGTCTATAGTGAAGGCTGACCATCTGTATACCAGAGCACACCATTGCACAAGACCCAAGGACATGTGCTTGCTCCAAATCTCTTTACAGAACTCCTTAAGTAGCCTAACTTGCCTAAGGAAAAGATACTTGTGTGGCTTGTCCCATTGCTCCATTTTGTTTTTTTAATTTAAGAAAACCCACATAACACAGTGTTGCTTCTTGCCTCCTACACCACAGCTACTACCAAAAATCAGAGGGGTAGGTACTTGCCCCATGCAGAGGTCTAAACACCCTGAGTAACTAACAAAACAGATGCCATTATATTAAAATAAGAGGAGAAATGTATATTACTATTCCAATGACGTACAGGCCATTTTGAGTGCAGATGTGGTCTAGACACTGTGTTCTGGGGCATGAAAATGAGCATTATCACCTCCCTCTGTAGCTGCTTGGGAACACCAAGTTCTGTTCAGAATCAGAATACCATGATTAAAAAAAAAAAAAAACCAACCAAAAAACAACCACGGCTGTTTATCTCTGCACATCTAATCTGCAACTATCTCACAAAAAAGAAAAATGAAAAATCCATTGTCCTTCAGTTTTACTATGGCGCAAATGAGATTAAATCAGACTCACACAGTGGTGTCGTACTGATCTGATCTAGTTTCTTCCATGGTAGGACTAAATGGTCCTATTTTCACTAGCCTCTTATCCCAGGGAAATTAACATTGTTATCCAGATGTTTTACAAAGGTTCTTAACAGTGAAGGCAAGACTTACTTTAGGCTGTCTGAACACACCTACCTTAAATCACACTCCATAAAATCCACCAAGGAGAAAATGTGCTATTAAGCATCTGACTATTTAGTCAAGCATGGACAACTTTGTATTTAGCTTTCCCGGTAGCACTGTTTAATTAGGCCGCAACACACTCTCACCCACCTGCCCCACTCCCTGAATACACTCTGTCTATATGATGCAAACAGTCCTACTATACCTGAGATGTTTCTTTGGTGTTTGATGTCTCCAGGGAAGATGAGTAGTTACTATTTCTATATGTGAACAAATATGGATTTTCCTGCAGAGTGAAGAGAGTATGTTTAACAATGCTCGTGGAAACAGAGACAGCTGATGTTAAAGACTTCTGGCTCGATTTTCCAAGAGAAGAAAATCTTTACAGTATTAATTTTGGGATGAATATTGCACTAGTGAAGTAAACCTGGTTAGACCTGAAAATTAAGCCCTAGTATGCTCTAGGCACAGCACCACCTCTTGCCTTAAACCTAACATCAAACAAAACACAGAATTCAATTTCTTTGATGCTTTAATTGCTGTTCAGTGAAGCCTTTGGATGCCAGTAATATTTTATCACTATCAAATTATTGAAGTCATAGCTTAAATGCAAAAACATTCAAGAACCTGTTCTTTGAACCTGAGATGCTCAGACCCTGAAAATACTACTGGGGTATTGACAGCTCTAGGGACTAAAATAGTTAAACCTGACAGCAGACAGAGTCAAATGACAGAAAAATTATATAAAATATATAGATTAATTTTTATTGCTGACACAGATTTTAATACAGATAATGAACCCTTGATAGCCACAATTAATAAATTCAGATTAGCTAGTTATATTTTGAATAAAAGAATATCTGATACAGTAAGATGATTTAACTAAATTGTGTCAAAAGTTCTTGTTTTCAGAGTTTCATCTTTAGAAAATAAAGAGTCTGTGTCAATGAACTTTAAGAATACTAAATTTTTAACAGTGCAATATATTGGGCAAGTACACATTCCCAAGAACTTAAGAAAACAACAACAGTATTTGAGAACTTGGAAATTCTGCAAAGAGTAAATAAAATCTCACAGTAATATGGAAACGCTTTTACCTGAGATGGACACTGGACCTGAAGCATTTTTGTGACACCATAAGGCTGCTTCTGTCCAACTGGCTCTATCTGGAAAGGGAGAGAACAGATAAATTGTATACATGCTGTGTGGGGAAGGGAGAGCAGCAGCAACTCAAAGGCTCTAGTGCCCGGAGTTTTCCATCAGGTCCATATATATATTTAAAAACTTGTTTTGCTTATGATAAATATTTATCTATGTATGACATACCACATGTATACCTACAAAAGCAAGGAACAAGGCCTCTCATATGATCAGACTGTCATCGCATCATCGTTAAAACAACCATCCACACATTAACTCTAGGAATGTCGACCCTGTGTTTTTCCCACAAGGCACTGATCTTATACCACAGCATTCTACTGCTTGCAATCGAGTTGCTATTTATCAGCTCAACAACAGTAACCGTAGACATGCTCTAGAAGCGCATAGCTTAAACCATCCTCATGATTAGTTTTCCCCCCTTTATGGTTATGAAGTTTAAACTTAACTGCAATTTGCAAGCCAGTTTTACTTCCCCGATGGTCTGGGTATGAGAAAGCAAAGGGTGGGTTGCCACAGCTCAGCTGCCAGGTAACAACTCCTTGCACAGCCTGTCCATCCTCCCAGGCCTCATCCACCACATTTTTTGTCTTCTCCCAGGCTGTGAAACTCTTGAGCAAGTCACACTTGGAAGTTCATGGTTTACAGTTTTTATATAAAAGTATAAAGAAACATAAAAGCTTTTGTGTGGGAGGAAAAGCAACTTTGAGTGCGTCGAAACTGAAGTAAAATTGGTGTTACTGAAGCTCCTTGGAAAATGCAGTTTTGACTCAGATTGTACACTGAAGACTTGGGTAAATCACATCACTTTACCTCAGAAGCGGAAAATACAAAATCTCTAATATAAACAGAAAACTAAAAATCTTTCATTTTGGTAATACATTCAGTTGCATTAACTCCTTCTGTCTTGCAAACTCAAATTTATGTAGTCCCTCTGCTGCAAATTCATTTTTCAGCAGTCAGAAATACACAAGGTCACACACCAATCCTCTGGTGGCTGTAGCCTGTGCAACTAAAAGCTTGCTTAATTTATCCCACCTTCCAGAACTGTTTCCTCATATACATTTTCATACATGTTAGACAACATCAAAAAGGTGCCCTCCAACTCCGCATACATTCTTTATAATTGCTTGATAATACTTCTATTTGTTGGCCACCTTCTAACAAGACAGAGAGTGGATTGTTGTTAATGAAAAAATCATGGAATGATTCAAAACCCAATACTGACAGCACAAAGTGGTAAATACCACAAAGAATAACTTCACCTGTTCAGGCACCTTGCTGGGTGCTAATTAAATTGCAATCACAACCAAAAGAGTTTGCCAGGGATTTAGATTCCTCAGCGAATGTCTGCTCAGCTTGCACCAGCAGCAGCAGCTGCCAGAAGCAGCAGACTACAAAAGAAACAGGATTGAAGGGTCTGGAAAACACAATAACAGGCTTGACGTCACTGATACATTCTAGACAGGAATGTTATATTCTATTTTGGTTGTTCCATCAATGAAAATAATGGGAAAATTTAGAGAAATAGAGGCTTACAGAGCTTATATTTTTTGAAAGAAGCATCTGAAGAAACAGAGTCACTGCTTTTTTTTGAGGAATAAAAGGAATGCCCTGAAACGTGCAAAAATAATGAAACTCAAAAGATACATTGGAAGCTGGTACTCTCCCATCCTCCTAGGGCAAAACAGTATCTATTTAATGACATTCTTAAAAGAAAATATTCTTCTTCCAGCACAGAATCATCCCACAGAACATGGGACAACAGTGGTATTTCTTGGCTAGGAATGCATTTCAAACAAGTATTAGGCACTTTTATGTTGTTGGGTGATGAGAACGAGTTTCGCCAGGAGGAAATTCATTCCAGACAGTTCAGGGACGCTGTTCTCCCAGTAAACACCGACAACTCCCATGCATCAGAACTGCAAGGTCCTGGTCAGGAAATTGGGCACCAAGTCAGCGCTGTGGTCAGTCAAAACCTCCCCTGAATTCCAGCATATCTGTCATGCAGGCTGGCTACGTGCTGGTCTGCTCCGGTACTGCAGCAGTCACTGTAAACACAGAAGAGAGGCACAGGCAGCCTCCTGCAGTGCTGTTCCCATTCAGGTTCTTGCCTGGTTTCAGTTTCTCTCACAGTTGCAGGGTAGGTTTATCTGTGGTCTTTTCTGTTATACAAGAGAATGCCAGAGAGCAAGAGCTTCTTGTCTAAGTTCTTTACACACGTGAAAGGAGCTTTGTCCCCAGGTATATTTTCAGAGGTAAAATTGTAGGCATTTGCCAAAATTAATCAATCAGTCTCTCTGTGGTAAATATCAAAGCTGTCCAAGTAAACAATCAACCTCCCTCAGCTCTTCCTAGCTACCCAATGTAATTTAGCTGACTGTTGTCTGATGTGCTCAGCATATGAACCACATTGCTCCTAGATAGCTAGAAATGTTTCGGTAAAATATCCAGCCATGCCTAGGACAAGTTCTTAGCACCTGCTAGCTCAGCTGCTTCTCAAACAGTCTGAAGTGCAGTCCTACTGCCAATTGCCACTAGATTGTCAAGGTTTTGCCCTTTGGCCAACAAGCAGGTAATCATTCCAAGAAGGAGGCTGGTACCAAACCTCAAAACAAGGTAAGGGCAACCTGGCAGGCAACAGTAGGAGAGAAACTCTCTGAATGCTGTTCTGTAGCACCACCTCATTCTGCTGTGTTTGCTGCTCCACAACTCATGATCTCGATTTCCTATCAGTTCCAAATACTGCATTGAGGGTTGGTTTGTTTCTTTTTTGAAGCAGGTAGCATAAACTATTAACTGGACTTCCCAGTGGAACCAGAGCGACCTTTACCAGGTGAGGACACCTGCCAGTGCTTTTTATGCTGAAAGCATCTTTATTACCTTCTGGTTTTACATCATGGGAGAATACCATCACAAGCCAACAAGGAACCTACCCAGAGAGGTGCCTTTCTGATGATTGCATCTATACTAAGAAAGTTCCACTAAATCAAAGAGGAGGCACAAAAACGGGAGGAAAGGAGTTAAGACGGGAATGCTACCATTCCTGTAGTCTCCCTTCAAACCAGTAGCAAGATACGGGTTTTGCCATGTTTTTCTCTCCTGCCAGATCACCTAGGCTGTCCCCTCACACTGAGGGAGAACTCTTAAATAAAGCAAACTTGGTATTTGCCTCCTTTATGACAATTCTCTGGTTCTGGTGGCTCCCCAGCACGCTCACTGCCTGAGTCTGGGTAACTGGCCCTAATGCAGCCATCCTAAAAAGTACCAACTTCATTATGCTTTTAGATTTTCACCTCTACTGTTTCCACAAAATGCTCTTAGCAGTTAAAGTGAGAAGAATAGAGTAATATACCAAAGAATGGGATGCTCAAGAAGAGAGACAAGGAGAACAAATCAAGTCAGTGCAGAAAAGGGTTAGGGACAGAAAAATGAAGCAGAGGAAAGAGGAAGGGTCTTCTGTTAGCAGAAGCTGCAAATAAAAAAAAAATCTAAAGGGACAAAAGGAATTTGTTGCAAGTGTAAGAATTTGAGAGGACAGGAAAGAGAAATCGATGCTGAGTTGACTGAGTATGTCTGCATGATTTATTAAACTTCAGGAGATAAGCCCTGTCCCTCTCCCCTTATACAGAGCCTGCATTTGGAGAAGGCAATATACCTGTTTCACACTGGGAATGACGCCATCACAACTACTTGCAAGGAATATTCAAGATGCCTACTATTGGATTCTGCAGAAATTGAAATCTAAGGAGCTGGACAGTAAGAGGCCATAGGAAAAAAAAAAAAAAAGCTACACTCTGGGAAAAAAAATGAAAGTGAAGCCCATTAGAAGCACATGAACTCTTCTAATTGCCAAATCTGATAAAAGAAAAGGATATTACTCAAAGCTGCAGATCAGTTTCCCACTGATAAGCCCTAGAAAACATGTTTGTTCAGGCTGATCTATTGCCACAGTTAGGTGTATCTCAGAATCCAACAGCTTTAGTTTCAGTTGGCCTCAAACAATTCCTTCTGGAAAGGCATAAAATGGGCTGGCAAACTGGTGGCACTGTGGTCCCTCTCCAATCAGAAGCATTAATTTTCTGCACTAGCTGAAAACATATTCAGCATTACATTTTGAAAATTTGGTGATGGAAATACCCACACTAAGCAGATGTAAAGGGCCATTTTTCACAGCAAACTGTATGTTCATACTTTGCGTGGCTTGCTCCCAACTAGC
Organism: Athene cunicularia; assembly: GCF_003259725.1. Classification (NCBI taxonomy): domain Eukaryota; kingdom Metazoa; phylum Chordata; class Aves; order Strigiformes; family Strigidae; genus Athene; species Athene cunicularia. The sequence continues at coordinate 94,544,942 of NW_020799097.1, read as the reverse complement.
TTCAATATTTATAATGATTAGTATCTGAGGAGGATATGCCACTGCTTTCTAGTGTCTTACCGATCATGTTTAGGTGATGGTGATTGTGTGATCTTGATAAAGATCTCCAACACCGATGGGGACACTGAGACATGGGCTGTTAAAGTAACTCACTCAGCTTCTTTACAGAGAACTGCTAGAAACAGAGAGACTGTTCAGTTCATACTTCAGGAATCTGACTTTCAGTGTTTGCTTTGTTCATTTGTCTAATGACAGTAATTGCATAGTGGGACTAAGGCAAAACAATGATAAAGAAGCCAACGTGTATCTTATTATGGCATCTATTTTATGATTGAAGAACTGAGGTAGGAACTTTGACATCATGATAAGGAATGTCACAGATAACAACAGAGGAGATAACTGGATGCAGCTTGGTTGTTCCAAGGTTAGAGCTTCAGCAACTGATCAATTTTTAACTCTTTGGCTCCTACTAACTAAAGTCCTACTAACTTTAACTAAAAGATAACATCTTTTATTAAAATGACTGTATGGTTTTTCTAGCTATATCATCTGGTTGAATAAAAGCCTATTCCTGCAAATCCTGCTTCTTTAAATTATCAAGGCTACAACAGCATTACTACTGCCAAAATTAGCATAAAGGGAAACAAGAACATGCCAATCTGCTTGGATTTATTTTTAAACATGGTTAAAGGCAGTTGCATTAGACATTTCTTCCTTCGTGCTTAGGATAATTTGGACAGACACAGGAATAGTAGGTGCTCTCAAATGAAAATCTTATTAACACGTGGACTGCAAAACAAGCAAAAAAGTTTTTTTCTCTTTAATTGGCCATTGCAGATTCTTTCTAATTAAAAAAGCATGTGTATAAGAGGGTTATTAGTAAAAAAAGCAGAAAATTTTGAAAGTTGCTAAATCAGAAGGAATAGTAAAATCGACATCTTATCCAAAAACACTGGTATCAGGGCATATCCAAATATAATGCACTAAGCAGTAACATCCTACTTTGCTCTGGTGACTCCAAAACCACATGCCTGCTTTTTTGTCTCATTCATATTGAAAAGCAGCTCCCATTTCTTCACTTGCCCCCATCATCAATTTAAAAATGCAAACCCCTCCAGCTGTACATGCATCCACTCAGTCACACAAATGCTGCGTCAGCAGCTCAAGTCTGAAGAAGGAAACAGCCTCCTGCAGAATTGGTCATCAAGTTCAAGGTCAAGTGGGTCTTTTAGACACCCTCTTCCACCCATTAGAAGGCACAATTTGTTGGTCTTTCCTCAGCTGGGTAGGACATCAAACTCTTGAGGGAGTAACAGGAGCTCCTCAAGGCTGTCTATCAGCTTTTACTGTGAGCAACAGCAGTAGAAGGATGATGGTTAAGGAGGAGATAACATAATGAGGCTCACTAGTAAAGAGGGGGGATGAATACAGAACAGAGTAATCAGAAGGGTATAATCGCTATAATCTCAGGTTAGAATGAGCCTCATTTGTCACTTTGCCACATGTCACAGACCTAGCAAAAGGAGGGTCTGTCACAGCTCATTTACTCCCTGAGACTTCCCCAAGTGGCTACTTTGGAAACCTTTCTAAAAAGCTCTTGACATAAGTAGCAGCTACAGAACAGCAAGAGATTTGTCTTGGGTAGGTAGGACATTTAGCATTATTTGAGTGCAGTCTCTCTGCATGGTGGAGGATAGCAGTCATGGGATGTTTCTTTCCTATACTCTTCCTTCCCCCACCTTCTCACTACTCAAAGCCTGGTTAGTGTGGAGTTGTTAGCAGGCATCTGTACTTAGTCCAGTAAGCAACACTGTCTGTGGTACTCACCATGTTGTTCCAGAGGCCCACAGCCATGAAAGTATATTCTTCTTCCAGAGTTTCCACTTGTGTCTTTGATGTGGTAATGAAACCATCCCTGCCCTGAAAGAGAAAGCATTTCAACCCTGAGAAAACACTTAAAGAATATGGAAAGATAAGATATTTAGCCTCAAAAGGTCTTGATCTGTAAAATAATATTCATATCCAAAAGAATATCAATTTCTGGTACTCTCATTAAGCCACTTGTTGCTGATCTCAGTTACTGCTGGTGCGTCAAGACAGAACAGATGCTGTTCTTGTGATTGCTGTACCTACCACCGTAAGGGACTGCACATCAACAGGACAAGACGACCAGAGCAACAGCAAAGCATGATCACAATAATGACATACCAGAGATCAGGGAGACTCAGAGAGGTGATCACATGAATGATTTGGAATAAACACTTCCTCTAGCTAAAACTTACATGCATTTAAAAAGTGGAAGCATGCCGAATTTGTCTTAAGAGATCATGCTTATTTATTCATAAATAAGAACTGTTGGAAGAGTTTGGAAGATTATACATGTTGGCCTGCAGGTGTACCACAAATCAGAAAAAATAAAGAATCCACCTATGACATAAGATGGCATTTAAGGCAATAACAGAGCAATTTACTAAAAGAAAAAGCAATGCTGTGAAAGTTAAAAGTCTGCCATTTGCATATGGACGAGCCATCAACAAAACAAGCCTGACATAAGATGACCCAGCAGCAAAAGAAGATTTTTCAACATAGCAGACCCCAACCTTCCTGGAAGACAAATTTCTTCTCCCAGTTCAATTTGTTCTGATACTGAGCTGAGGGGAGCAATGGAATTCCCAGAAATTCAAGGAGCTATTTTGATGCCCAGGAACCAGACCATGACTCAGCACCACCTGTTTTACCAATAACCACCTAATGTTACATGTTGGATTTTGATACCTTGCTCTGAGTGAACCATTATCGAGGAAGTAATATTTTCCCTCTTCATTGCCAGGTCTAAGACAACCTTGACCTTTGAACTTCCCCTTAAAGATCACTTACAACAAAATCATGTCTGACATCCCAGGCAACCCTATCTACATACATTCTCCGCTGGCTATACCAAATACAAAATCTGGACAAAATTCATTCACAGGTTCCCAGACTGCATTAATCTCATTGCAAGGAGCTAAGTATACTTTCCAACAGTTTACAAGACCTTTATTATTCCCCCCCTGACCCATTTTTAAATGCTTCTTGTTATCCACTTTTTTTACTTTTGTTGCTAAACACACATGAGCATACTCAGGGATAAATATGCTGATGACTGCAAAGATATGGAAAAATTAGCAGCACTGACAATTGCCAGACGTTCATGACAGAGGTGCTGTGACTTGATTTCTCCAGGAACATTGCATTCAAATAACAGAGGGTCTCCGACTGATGCTGTGTGAAGCGAAAGCTCCACTCTCAGGACCCCGGTGTTTGTTCCTGAAGTGTGTTCTGCATATGTCCGACTACCCTTGTTTTCTAGCATTACACATAGCCTAGACAGGCGAGAGCCAGCTGAATATTGCACTCAATCTCAACAGATACCATCCAGAAAGAAGGAGCAACTCGAGTATACTCACTCGTCTGAGCAGCAGATTTCTTTCTTGGAGAGAAGGCTGAGGAACGACAGTGAAGTCATCCTTTTGATTAAACCTCTCAGACTCCATCAGTTTTTCCCAAGCATCCTGAATAGACAACCATTTAATCAGATGAGTATTATCAGGTAAAGAGTGTAATAATATATGTGCAATTCGTCAGGGTTTAAAGTGAACTAAGATTATTCCCATCCCTAATAAACCGCAATAATAAAATTCTGTAATCCAGAACAAGGACAGTAATTTAATGTTATCTTCTTACACAATAACTGTAAGCTCCTTGTAGTTATAAGAAAGCTACACTGATTTACTGTAATTTACTCTTTGAAAGAGCAGCAATCTTAAGGCAGCAATGAAAAGTCAGTGCTTATTGCCTCCCTGTCATTTTTAAAATGAATTCTAGCACAACTGTCTTTGCTTAAAAGAAAGTTTCCCTCTTTTAAGTCATGTGCCAGGTTACCGGACAAGATGGATCATTTCTCTATATAGTCATCAGAAACTTCAAGAGATACTAAGATCACCTGGGTATAGAGAGAGCTCATCTCCAATGTTCCCGATCTAAGAAATGGGGTCAGGATTGCTGTGGACATGTGGTAAAAAACCCTCTTACTCAACTGCCTCATTGCTATTCCTTCCTTAACTCCTCACTTCAGTCTAATCCAGAAAATGAATAGATGTAACTAGCAATGAGAGTCAAACAACACAGAAGATGCCATACCTGATAGGACCACCTCAATATATTATCATCTAATGTGGAGTGTTCACCAATACAATTGCACTGATTCCTGCCTGGATTGCTGCAGAAAAGAATTAAAAACATGAAAGACATTATCAACTTTTGACAAACAATACAAATAGCATGAATGAACTCTTTTAAGGCACTGACATATCTTGAAGACTAAATTGTTGCATGTATAGGGAAAGCTACATGGAACATCCTAATTTTTGATATAAACATAGAATGATATAGATGTCCACATCCAGAGCTTTGGATTGCTTCTTGATTTGGATTCAGATGACAGATATACCAGACTTGGATTAGCATGGGGTCTCACAAGCTAGCAGCATGCTCACGCTTAAAATAGCGGCTGCACTCATTTTCAAACATTTCCCCCTCTATAGCCATACAGGAGAATTAAACATACTCAGAATACTTTCACAGAAACTTTTGCCTTCGTATTTGGCAGTAAGACCTGCATCTAGAAATGCAGAAGGAAGCTTAATGCTGCCAAAAATTATATATACTAAAGGATGGCCAGACACTGTCAGGCAGCTAACCAATCCCAGCCAAATTTCTGACCTGCAAAGTGAGATGTGCCTACTGCATATTTCTGCAGCTAGTTGAAGAGCTCAGACCTCCCAAGGCTATAGACAGGAACAATAAAAGATACATTTAAGATTAGTCTGGTTTCAGCAAAGATACTCAGTGGAAAATGTCTGGATGAACAGCAATCTGAGAAATCTTTTTGTGGGATTTGCATATGTAAGCAGTAAGTACCTGTCATGATTAGACACTCTCTCCTTTTCACAGAACTCTAGCTAAACCTATAAAAATGGAAGTTGTCTGTTAAAGTGCTTTGGTCACTACAGGTCAGTGAAAGACATATGAACTCAGGACCAGAATCTTACCCAAGCCCAATAGAAGAACCTCATAAAAGAGATGAGGAGAGTTACATACCTAAAAATTGGGTTGACACACTACTTTTAGTGCAGACAACACTTCTAGTTATTAGAAACTAATAAAGGAAGAAACTTTAAATCCATATTATGTAACAAACATCAATGCCTAAAGTTAGGTACTGACATGGGACTGGGCGTGTCAGCCACTATTCTTTTAGACACTTTGAGATTTCATCGGTTGGTATGGGCTTATGTTTTTCTTTCAAAGCACAGTTCAAAATGAAGACTTGGTAGCCAAATGCTGGGGCCCTTATCTGGGAGACAATCCGGGCCTGAGGCTGAGATGAACCCAGGAGTTTATGAAACAGTAAAGTGCAAGGCTTGCAAGCTGGTGGAACTGTTCAGCCAGATAAACACAGGGACAAGAACATACTGACAAGAAAGCAAATTGCCTTAAATTGAAAAGGAAATATAACACTTCTTCAGAGGAAAAGAAAATAGATCTATTTAATTTTTTTTTTTAAGGTCTTCAATATATGGAAAGGCCCATTATTCCTAAATCAATCTTTTCCAAATCTTATTTACCTGTCTCGCATTTCCCCCCTTAGTGCCTGTGCAGGAAAAATAAGCTACAATGCTCTGTGCAGTTGCTTTTGACAAGGAAAGCTTCTCCTCTGCTTATACTGGTTGTTAAGCACGTGGTTACACAGCAGCCAGACCCCTTCCTTGACTAATGGAACATCTCCTGTGTTGTATACATGCAAAGCTTGTGAAACACTTCAGGATAACTATATTAGTACATATAGTGTCTTATGACACAGGGAAAAAAAATTACTGTGGAGTAAAATGGAGTGGAATCTCATCAGCTGTAAACTACTCCATTATAACTGTCCATGTGCACACTCCTACTCCATACTAAATTGGGACATAAGCTACTCACACTTTTGTTAGAAGGTACTGAGAAAGGGAGATAGATGAAAACATCTAAGCATGCAGTTACCATAAGGAACTGACAAGTCGGATGTTCTCCATCCTGCCATACCCTAAGACCAAGTAGTAGCTTTCACATAGCCTATTAATGTGCTTTAAGTCTAGTTATTCCTTTTGTGACCATTGATACCTAGAAACTTAAACGTATGAAGAGCCTTCAGAGTTTTTGACTCAAGAGTTACAGAACAGAAGTACCACTGACTAAAAAGCTGAGGATAGGTAGATTGTGCAGTCTTGTGACTATAATCACAGTACTGGGTCTGGCTGGGATGGAGTTAATTTTCTTCATAGCAGCCCATATGGTGCTGTGTTTTGGATTTGTGGCTAAAACTGTTGATAACACACCAATGCTTTGGCTGTTGCTGAACAGTGCTTGTACAGCGTCAAGGCTTTCTCTTTTTCCCCCACTCTGGCCCAATATTTAAACGTATGCTATCCAACTTGGCAGCATTAAAAGCACTTACTCCTGGTAAAAATATGCCTTGCAGAGAGAGTTTATCAGAAACAAAATGGAGACCTAAAATATTTGTCATGCTTTTGTATTAAGGGCAGAAAAAACTGTTCAGAAGGCTCTACCTCAGTTATAAAGTCAATATGTATACATAGCTATGTGTCTGAACACTAGCAGGAGACAGTGTCCATCATTTAAAGAAACCTCTGTTACCTGACATTATTGTAATCTTGGCATGCAAGAGAGAAAATTGTGAGTTCAGTGGAATCCACCAGATTTACAAAGGCCTTGGGAACCTACAGTAACAAAGCAAAAATTAATCATGTTATATTTGCAATTAAAGATCAGCAAGTAGTGATAACAGTAAGTTATGTCTACAACTTCACATGTGTTTCCTCTGGCCTGGGATTCTGCCTGCATAAAATCAATAATTAAGTCTTTGCCAGTTCTGCTCTGAACTCTATTCCTATGCCTGCCATCTAGAATAATGTTGAACATCATTCATGAAGTACTTGTGACCATGACTTCTTGACTGAAGCCCAGCAATTCATTTTACATAACCAAAGTGGCCATCAGCCAACTGAATTGAACTCAAATGAACTAGGAACTGCCGTTTTTGTGGCAACGTACCAATGCAAAGCTGGGGATGAAATGTCCTGTATAACAGCACATGCACTCCTGCATCCCGTCTCACCTCTCCCCCAGGCAGAAAGCAGATTTCCATTTACATAATGATATTTCACTTTTACAAGTGCACATAAACAGATTCTGTAAATAATAGTGGAGAGACTCTGAAGAGAATGTGTGGGTGGAACTTCACCCATGCACAACATTTGTTGAAGTCAGTTTGAGAAAAACAAGTGGTTATGGCCTGATGCAATCAAATATTAGCAGGTTTAGAATATTCTCTAGCTCTTCAATCCAGCAAAACAAAATTCTTGGAAGATGCTACTGAAATACTTCAGATAAACAGTTAATAGTCTGTTTTAGCAGTGATATATCCTTGTCCAGAAACCATCCTAGGTAAGTGGATAATTCTTAGCTCAGCCAGCTAGAAAACCTTTAGAAATGCTGAGATCTTAAAATAAACACATAATAGGAAAAAAAGATTAATGATACATATTTTTAATGGGTGTTTTTTCTGGTCTGTAACAGTCATCACCAGGTAGTTAGAAGCCTGCATGCTGCTTAGGTAGCTCCACACATCCAGGAATTAGATATCAGTTATTTTCACAAACAGTCCTGTTAAACATGAATGACTTTCAGATAGATGTACTCCAGTTTTCATAGAAATCACTTAAGAAAACAGAGACTGAGTGGTACATCAGCTTGTGTTGCAAAACAAAGCAGTTACCCATCCATCCTTTCTGTTTGCATGCATCAACTTTTTAAAAACAGGAATAAAACTCAGTGACAAGGAACTGAGCCAATGAGACTGGTGTTCTAAGTCACCTGAACAGTGGTACAAGCCCTAGTTCAGTGAGGGAGACTGGAAGACTCAGCAAAGGATTCAGGTATTCAAGGCTGATGAATAAATCTTACCTTTTTATACAAAAAATCCAAGACAGTTTTAAGTTGTTCCAGGTTGTGCAATACGCAGTTCTTCTGTAAATGAAATGAGAAATGCCATCAAAACTAGAAAAAACAAAGTTACCAATTTGCCAAGAATCACAAACCCTGTGTGCTGAGCTGTGTACTGAAGGGTTACTAACAACCACTATATTCTTGATTCAGCCTTAGCCAGCACCAAGAAAAACAATCCCATGGAACATCTTGTAATTTAACTGCCTGTATATTTTTTTTTAATATGTTGTCTAAGACAAGAACGGGGAAGAAAAGTATCTTTAGACTTGAAGGTGGAAAAGATATTTTGCTACAGCATCTCAGACTTGGGATCACAAATTAAGTACAGATGTTTATAAATACAAAACACATCATGTGCCAGGAGCTTACATCACTGAATAGAGTCATTTCAATATCCGGGAACTAGTTACTCCTTTAGTTCACTATGGCAGAGAGCAGAGTCTGGGAAAGTTTCATAACCACCTGCCTTGACCGCTAATCCACCCCATGAAAAGCTTACCAGGTGTGTGGAGGCACAGGAAGAACATGGGGTTCCAGCACTAAAAAAAATCGTGATAAAAAAAAAAAAAAAAAAAAAAAAGAAGGAATAGGATGATAAGAGACCTATTTGCTATTTTCCTTTCTCACACAAGATTTGCTATGGCTTTAAATCAGCAAAACCCAGCAGGAGTCCATGGCCCAATCCTGGCCACCCTGATCATTTCCATTTGACAAGCCATCCAGCTTTTCTCTAGAATAGACAGTAAATGGATGGTTAGGCAGCAAATGCTGCAATTAAAGCTGAAGGCACACCTATAAAAAGCTCAGAATAGAGCCAGAAATTGCTGCTGCCATTGGAGAAGACAAGCACACACAAGTTAGCACAGAGCTTGATGCTGCTTCTTTACATCACTGTTGCAAGCTTGCTAACAGGGTTAATGTTCCTGAACAGCTGAGATTTTATCCCACTAGTGTGACACAGACTGGAACAAATATCTGAGAGCTAGAGCCCTGCTCAACTGTGCTATGTTTATTAGGCAGTTCTCACCAATCCTGAAGAGCATTGGTTAGAACCACTCAGTTCCACAAAAATGTATGCTAAGTCCATGTACAGTCGAACAGACTCCCTGTAGATTGAAGAGTCAGTAGCAGAATCACCTTGGCAATTACATTTTCCCATTACATCAAGACCATTTTACAAAACAACATGCCTCAGCATTAAGAAAAATGAACGTATAAAACTCCAGGATGGGATTTACAAAGGACTTGACCATGAGTGACAATTCAAGCTCTCACCAGCATCAACCACTGACATCAGCCAAAACATATCTAGGTCTTTACTGTCCTTTTTGAAAATATGAACCTAAAGGACCAAGAGGAAACCGAAGAGGCAAATACTGAGAGTTATTATTTGTGTTCTTCTCAGAAACACTGGCACAGTTATGGAGTGCAGCTAGCAGAGGTCTCGCATCCTTAACCAATAGAAAACAAACATACTGGCTTCTCTACCAAGCTCTTCAGCCCCTCTGACAAACCAGATGGGATACTTTCAAGAACAAAACTCTGTACTCAAAAGGTACAGAATTGATTCATATTTATAACAGAAAGACCAAAGTCTGTTAACCTAAAGAAATGGCATTTTTTACTTTGAAGAAAGTTTTGAGTGCTGTTTAAAGTATTTAATCACATTTCTCCCTTCTTCTGCTTCAACACCAAGCTCTCTGAATTGTCCTGTGTTTTAAGCAAACCTGATTCTCTTTCATGAGCTTCACTATTTCTTCAGCTTGATGCAGGAGGTCTCTGAAAAGCAGAAAAGAAAAGAGAAACTATAAAGGCATCAGTGAGGGTAAAGCTTTGGCTGATTTTTACCATTAACACAAACAACATTTGAGACTTCAGGTGGGATTAATCTTCTCTCCTAAATGTGTTAAGATTAGACACTTGTCTGTGCTACACAGAGAGCCTCGGGTGATTAGCTCATATTCAAGCATCTCACTTTCAGACATGTGCACTTAGATGAAAACAGCAGACACTGCTTGGTAGGCACACCTCTAATTCTATTTGAGCCAGAAAATTTGTTTTGCAGCTATGAAGAGGGAGACCTGATGTTAAGTCAGGTGATCCAGACACCAAAGCACACAGTGGGCTTTGTTTCTGCTCCTGCTAAGAGGTGACAATTGAGCCAGAGTGACAGGGTCTGTCCCTGGAGGGTCTGTGCAGCCTCTGCCAGTACTGAACATATTCTGTGACCAGTGAAGTGCTCCAGCACCAAAGGCTTCCACCCTCTACCTTACCAGCTGGAAATCAACTGTCCAGCCAAAAACCCCTCAGACTTACATGGCTTGACTGTCTGGTGTTGCTCCCTTTGTGCCAGGCGGAGGAGACTGGTGTAGGACCGAGGGATTAAAACGGCTAATGAGAGCTGAATGACATACACGGTTAGAAGATTTCTGCATACAAGGGACTGCTACTCTACCGTTTCATTATAAACACAACAGAACTAAAACAACCAGAAAATGTAAAATCTGAGGATCTCTTGGAAGGCATGAGATGTATGTCCAAGCCCTCTGCAGCTGTTCTTGCTGGTTTTGGTACTCACTTTCTTAAGTGGAGGTTTGATGTCTGTGTTTTCCTCCAGACTCAGGTCAGAAACCTCCATCCTCATCTCTCATGGCAGGCACAAGTAGCATAGGTGGATTTAAAAACAGGCAGCTATCAAAATGAAGCTACAGGGAAGGGCTACCCAGAGACAGCCTGCTGAAGCTGCCAGGTTTTAAACCCCTTTCACGGGGAAATGGAGGTGACATTAAGATACTAGGCAGATTTGGAGGGGAGGACCCTGGAGCTATCCACTACTCAACTCAGCATTTCAGCGGACCGGAAGGTTTTACTTGCAACACCTTTCAAGCAAGTCAAGGTTGCCTTCAGAGCCGGCTGGAACCAGCTGACAGGTGATGAATTAACATATGCGGTGCATCTATGGCAGCTCCAGTGTAAATCCTGAACACGTGGTAGTGGAAAGGGTACCGGACAGGCAAATTCACACAAGATTTCACTGCGCTAGCATAGGCAGCAAGCACACACCAGCAGGGACTGTGGCATGGGTAGTGGTAGCATCCCAAAAATCCTTGTTGGGTGTGTAAGACTCTTGCAGCAGTCTGCCAGCACCCCTTATTCACTGCTATTTGTCTATTTGGACAGTCTCTTTAAAGCCAGCACAGATAACCCAGCCTGGCTGTACTCATGTTCCCCAAGTACAGGGGCTTCGCTTACACCCTTGCAGTGTACTTGTGCTGCACCTGTTCTGCAGCCCAGCAAGGCCCTGGAGCTCCTGCCAGCATGCTGTTCAATTTGCTTGAGTTTCAGTGTGACAGCAAGACACACCTGCTAAAGTTTCCACGCTTACTTCAAGAAGGCTCTTTCCTGTGCTATAGAAAGGGAAGAGAAAACAGGAAGTTGCTGTTACTACGTTTCTCAAAGAAAAATTCTATTACAGCACAGCCTCAATTTCTTATTAGATATGCTACAGCTCAAAATGTGTATTCATGGCAGCTGCTGAAATTAAGGATGAGAACTTTCTTTCCCCAAAATCATCATGTCATCAGCTACTGCTGCATAAGAACAATCTTAAATATATTTTTTTTTTCTGACTCTGTATGTTGCAATAATTGTGCTTATGCATACATATAAGTAATGCAGGGACCTCTGTGTGCATCCACATACAAGTGGACACAGATGATTGTGCAAACATTAAAAAAAATTCGTCTTTTAAAGTTTGTCTGTGCAGAGCTAAAAGACCTATGCAGATGTGCATCTACAAGGTTTAGCCATACATTCACTTGATGATGTAGATCTGCTAAGGGGGCATGAAAGAAGAAAATGGAGTAAGGCTTGTCTGTGAAGCACTGGGAATCATCCAACCAGAGGATTCTTGGGATCAGGACTCCTGGGTTCTTTATTTGCTTTGATAAATTCCTGCTTTCTGGTCTCTAACTAGTATATGTTGATATTTACTTCCTAGGATTCATCATGTAGCAATGATTCTTAATCGAGGTTATTGCAACTCTAAGATAGTTCTACATTTTGCATAAGTACAAAGAATTTCTGTTAACTAAGGACTGGAAAGGATCCAGTATCTCAAAATCCTTCATATTTTGCATAGCCTTTGTCCTCCTCTCTACAAAACAATAATAAGACTTAATTGGGCCCAATTCCTGCACTGTGATACCATATAAATTAGTATTATGACACTTAGCAATGCTAACAATTCCTTGTTACCTTTGGAGTAAATCCTCATGGTGTACACCAGATCCTGGTGTCTGTGAACAAGCAAGAAGATTAGCATTAAGCAAAGGGTAAACTATCTCTACATATGCTGTTCCCCTACAGTATTCCACTCCTATTATAGATAGCATTGTTTTCGACATACTCTTCACCACTGCACTGTAGTTATACATAGATCTAAGTTCTTTTCCAGGGCTTCCTTATTACAGTATATTTTCATAGTCTGGTAATCCTTTCTTAGTTAGTGATTTCATTAATGAATTTATTACATATGGCTTAAAATAAAATTTGACTAGAACTCAAATTCAGTCAAATGAAAAGTTGTTCTAAACCACATTGCTCTGGATCTACTCATTTTCAACAAGAGACATGACCTGAAGTCATGTAGATAATTCACATGGATGGCACTCAGCCAGTAAGGTGTCTGTTAAAAAAACCTTTAGCATTAAACAGAGGAACTTCATTGATTTCAGAGAGTCTGAGGAGGAGACAGTAACAGAGATGTTTGCTCTAGGAAAGTAGACGTTCCTTGAAAGAAGATTGTTTATATGTTTTTCTATGGCACCATCCACAAGCAACAAAGACATTAGCACAAAAAAGACTTGCACTAAAGGGCCATGCATCTGATACCGATGAAACGCCTTTGGATTCCAGACAATTATTTTCTTCTAAAGAGGGAGGTACTCACAAGGAGTCCAGGAGTGCTGATTTTCTAGTAGAAAGCTTTCATCCCAATAAAAAGTTTGATGCCTTGATGAATACTACCTCAAATTTGAAAGTGGTTTTGTGATAACTGAGAATCTCCCCCATTTCTTTACAGTTGTAGCCCTGCAATGGCTACCAATTTTTGCCCAATGTGCATTGCTACACTTCTTCAAAGCCTGAGAATTGTGGTTAAATGCTTTAAATAGGGCCTCAATTCTATTTCAGATATTCACTTCCAACTATTAAGATAAGCAAAGATAATCCAAATTTGACCGTATTAGAACAGGCAGGAGAACTTTATCCAGTGATTTATACATCAGAAGTATATCTTTGTGATTGGCCTACAGCCTTTGCCTTCTAGACAGGAAATCAGTCTCTACAGAAACTGCTTCAACAGGATGGAAAATCTACTGCATTTCTCAATAATTTGTGGTGATCACCAAAATTGTACTTTTTCCCAGTTTTAATTTTCCCAGCTTCTTCTTCCAGTTATTTGACCTGTTATGCTCATTGCTAGGAAAATCCGAGCACTCTAATCAAATATCATGGTTCTCTGCAAGAGCACTGTGATCACATTTCCTCCTGCACGAAGTCAGCTGGCTATTTTTAGACTCAGGGCATACTAGAACACTGAACAGCAGGTATTTCCAGTCATTTTTCACCAGAAGCCTTTGATGCTTGCGGAAAGAATCAAGTCCTAAACGCCCTAACTGGGACCCCAAACTACATCATCAGCTCACTTCATCATCACAATGGAGGAAATGGGTCACATTGAGCACACTTCCCGCTTGTACTTACTCTTTGCAAACTTCCTATTGCAGTGACTGTTTTAATGTCAGCTAGCCTCAAAGCGTGAACTGTAGAAAAGCGAAAGATGTCAGGTTAAAAAAAGAGCAGTGACCTTGAAAGAAAATTACATTTACCAATATGCTAAAACATAACAAAATTGATTGAAACATAAGAAGTCTATACTGATCTTCTTGATCGGCAGTTTTAAATCAGAGAGGGTGAGAAACTTTACTCAGGTAGAGTACTCAGTTTACTCAGTAGATGCTTTGAGTACTTCGATGCACTGAAATGATCAACCATCAAGCAAAAAGAGATCACAAAACACTGCTGTGAATGATTTAAGTAATAGCAGCATCCTCAACTATTATAGCAACTGAGGAAACAAAGGTAGAAAAGTTATTATGAATAGAACAAAAAATTAGGACATTTGTGGAGCCTACGTCCACTTCAGTCACATCCCACACATATGCATCCCCTCAAACAGCTGATTTCTCTGATTTCACCCCCAGCCCATTCTCAAATAATTTTGGGAGGGAAAGCCTCTGCAAGGATAATATCAAACACAAACCTGAAGTTGAAGGGGTCTCAGGTAACATCACCTGCTCACATGGAAACTGGAAGCTTCTTAGAGCCTTTGACATAAACAAATAAATATGATTTATTGCTTAGCTCTAACAAGGAAATTTGTGGAAGGAGGGGTCCTATGGGCTCTGTTCTCACACAGTACCAAGCTCTTACTCATGTAAGAGCAGTTTTAAAGAACAATTACACCTGTAGTAAAAATACATGGGAACACAGGTCTGGACAGCTGCACTATCAAATCCACTCTTCCAAAACTTTACAATTTTTTCTGTCTTCTTACTGATTGCCATAGAACTGGGCCTAAGCAAACAATGAAATGTGCTGAACGCAACCTGTTACATCTATTGCTGCAAACAGTGAGTGCTTAATCTGGAATAGGTCATAAGGACAGCTACTGCATATGCATCTTCACATGCCAAGGGGCACCCAATGGACACAACAAAAAGCTACATCTCCATTGTGCAACAGGAAAGGCAGAATGAACCAATTCTGGGTCCTTGGCAACTGGCAAAATTCCCAGGTTATCACAGAAAGCACCTGTCTCT
>NW_020799097.1:94493090-94529902 GCF_003259725.1 Athene cunicularia | reverse complement strand
GGGGGGGGGGAAGAGATACATTTGGGGCAAGGATGTGAGTAATGTTATTCACTCAGCATGAGTGACAGCTCAGTACCACTAGGAACATTATCTAATGCCCTCCTACATCCTAACTGTAGTTACGGCCCAACTTCTAGTACTTTAAAGAGAGATGAAAGACAAACCCTCCAGGGTGACTTGACTACGCCTTCCCTCATCACTACAACCATGTTTGGTTAGCTGACCATCACTACTACATAAAGGTGAAACCTGTGTTGTGACAAGGGCTCCACAATCTGTATTGTGACACAGTCCCCATGGACCCCTTAGTCCCCAGTTGGAGGACTTTAATGGTGCACATGCTTTGCACCATTATAGCACAAGGAAGAGTTTAATCTTGTGTTTCAAAAAGAGCAACACAAAATCCAGGAACATGTGCTAACCACAACCGATCTACGTACAGGATAATAACAAACGTTGCCCGGAGAAACCTTTATTTCCTGATTAGGTACTGTAATCTTGCAGCTGCAATATCACATTGCTGACTCATTTGCTTTGCATTTATTCTTTGCAGAAATTAATAGTTTAAAGCACCAAGCTGTATTTTTCCTTCTTCTGCCTGCCTAAGAGGAAGCAACAACCAGAAAGGTGATGATAGGTACTGAAAAAAGGAAAAAAAGATAAAGCTGTACTCATACTTTACCTTTAGTTTCTCCTGTTCTTCCAAGTTATCTGCATTACCTTAAAAACATTAAAAGAATGAATTAAACTATTTTTTTTTTTACCTTAGAAAAACACTTCAAAAGACTTAAGGTACCTAAAACCATAGAATTCTGGAGAGGAGCAACCTTTCTCCTCTGCCCTTTTTTTCCAAAGATGAGGCTCATCCCAACAACCAAATGTATTTTCTTAGTTTTTGTTACACTAGAATAAGATTTTAGTTATTATAAGCAGGTGAGATGTTGAAAATAGTGGATTACAATGAAGTCATACACACAGGTGATGGTCTGCTTGTGGATAACCTCATCCTTCACAGGCCTTTTCTACCCGTTTTCCTCTTCAGCATGTTTCATATACCACTGTAGTCTTATTCTGTCAAAATTTAGAGTGAACATGTGGAAGGTGGAACTCCTTGAAAAGGAGCAATTCACATTAATCTACATCTTCCACAGTTAGATAGCAACATCACACTGTTGTGAGTTTGCCATAGTGGTACAGCAGAAACAGCTGCAATTTATTCTCTTAGTAGAGAGTGTTAACAGATGAAATAGCCTGTGGAGCCAGTAGTCAGGCCTGTAGCTAGTTCAGTAAACATTATTCTCTTTCCTTGAGTATACACTTGGATTTATACACACAGATTTTAGTTTATCCTAAAATGTCCACAAACATGGCCACAAAGTCTGGGTTTGGATCCTCAGCTGAACTTCAGTGCGTTCTCACAGCTGTCCCTGCTTACCATACTGAAGCCATCAGTATCCAGAAAGTCTCATGATGATTCTTGCTGTGCTTAGAATAATTGTCCTTTAACATCCAGGAGCTACTAGTGGAATATTTAGTTTTCATTCTAAGCATCCTGAATAGTTTTGCATCAGCAAGATTCTGAACATGCAGAGAGCCCATGTCCCAACACAGATCAATACATGCCTCTGCAGGTTCACTCTCCCCTCTTCTCACAGTTTGAAAATTTGCAGTCTGATTCTTCAGTCCCCAACTTTTAACCAGGGGCCCACAAAGATGCCCTCATCCTTATACCATGACAGCCAGCTTCCTTAGGAACTCTTACTCAAAAGATTTGTGGAAATTCAGATACATCACAGCTGAATAATCAATCCATGGGCATGTTATAGATTTTCTTGATCAATTCCAGAGAAGCTCCCCTGTTATATTTATGCCAAGTCAGTTCACTCTTGTTTATGCTGTTCTCACCAATGTGCCTAGTGAAGAAGACAACCTTACTGCTTTTGTACAACTATTACCACTGAAGTTCCTCAGATGGTTCTAAAATGGAACCCATTATAAAAACTTCTCACATTTGTCATCTTCCATTCCTGACACCAAGACTGATTCAAGAAATACTCTGCACCACAGTTAATACAATGGACACAGTTAATACAATGGACTTGCTCATATTTCTGCTTGGCTCACTCCCTTGGGTGGATAACTTCTAATACTGGCAGTTCTTTTACTGTTTGTACTCAATTTGTTCAACAATTTGACGGTTCCCATATTTGTCCCCTGTGCTGAAAGGCTCTTAGTGGAAGGCCATTTTTAATCTCTTGTGTAGAGGACACCAAAGAAAACAGAAATTAATTTAGTTTTTCTGCTGGGCTTCAGCTTTCTTTTATACATCAAGTCAGCCCTACAGACTCTCTCTTTCAGATGTATTTGAAAAAGGATTTATTAGTTTTTATTCCTTCAGTAATGATTGTTTCCCCCTCAGATTCATTTTTGGCTTGGCTGATTAAATTTTAACCTCTTTAGTTTTCTAGAGTTTGCTTTGGATTTATGCTTTCCATAGGATGATTTTTATTTTTTTTTTTTAACTCCTGGTGCTCACAGTATTATAATTACTCCTTTACTCTATCATTTAATGATTCTAGTCTGTGTTTTTCATTTTCTCAACATCACAAGAAAAAAAAAAAAAAAAAAAAGGGAAAGAACTTTTCTGACAATTTTCCCAAAATCTGGGAGAAAGATTCTATGATTCTATTCATTCCTCTCTCGCTCTTCTAAGTTAACCTGTTGCAGCTAATAATTTTTACAGGCTGCTATCAACCAACATTTTTTTCCTGAATCAAATTTTCACAGGAACTGCACTCACCATGCATCTTTTCCCCCAAAATAAAAAGCTCAGATGTGAGGATTTCTTCTGTTTATTTTAGGAACCAAAATCTCCTAACAATTAGTTATTTATCAGAGCAGCTTACAATCCTCTGAAGATACTTATCCTCACAACCTACTGGTAAGGTAAAGCGCTATTACTATTTATCATTACTTTCTTACAGGCAGAGAGAGCTGAAGCACAGACCCAGTAAGGCCAAGACATACCCAGCATTTTTAGTCCTAAAGCACCTACAAAAATGGCATCTGGCACCAAATGTGGACTTCACAGACCCAGTAGAGGGAACAAGGCTCCCCCCTACCCTGAAATTTGCAGAAGTCTGAACCATGATGCCCTGAGTGCCAGGATGCTGCCTAACCCATTCACAAAATCACAATCACTGAAAAGAAGATGATCACAGATATGAATGCAGAGAAAACCTTTGTCCCTTGCTTGAATTTCTGCACCATTTTGGGACAGATCTCACTGTCAGTCTAATTATTTGATTATGTTTTTCCCCATCAGAAAGCCTTAGTGCTGCCTAAGATGCAGTCCATCCCCAGAACAGTGCAAACTAATGCATGTATCCTTATTGAAAATGATCAAACATACCCAAAATTACATGCAAGATCACAGTTCTACTCACAGATTTTCTTCATCTTGCTTCTAAGACTCCTGCTATACACCCACCTTGCAACAACTAAAAATATAGGTTCCTAAATACTGTGTAACTCAAATTTTCAAAGGGCCTTTCAAAACTTACCTTCCGAGGAGAGCAACTGAAGGAATAACAGGCCTAACAATAGCTTCATGATAAGTGCCTCTACGAATTGATAATCCTGGAGTGCTGTCTGTTAGACATTAGGGCTGTGAAGGAAGAAATTCTTGTCTTTTTTCTCCTTTATATTTTAACAAGTTGATAACTCAGCAGCCATAAAATTTATTAGCCTCTTTACCTTTGGAAAGCAAAGTGACAATGGTATCTTATTTCAAAGATACTTGCAACCCCAGTTTATATATTGCCCCATACAAGGGTCAAAGAAGTACAAGTAGCATGGCTTCTCTCACTTGCTCAGAGACAGCTTGCCACTTTTCAGGGAGACTCTCGGCAAATATGAGGACCTAGATCACATGAGTCAGCTTCCAGCAGGGTCAAGGCTCTTCCAGGCAATACATAACACATTCATCTGGCATTAGCCTGCCTCTACCAGGGAGGGAAGGAGCCTCTGTTCCTGAGGCAACAAGAGTAAACAAGCCCTATGTAACAGTGCACATCCACCCAAAGAGGAGGTTGCACTCTTCCTCTTATTTCCTTTGCAGCCCTCTGCTCCTTCCTTGCCTTCAACCAGCCTCATGCTGTGCCTCTACCACTAGCTCCAGAACCATCAGCTCCTTCCTCAAGTTGATTTGACTCACTACAGGTCCAAAAACCTAAGTCTGACAGGCTGCCAGAGCAGTGTGAAGAACATCAGACACAGCATAAAAGAGCATGGGAGGGTCATGATCTGAGCAAGGAGAGAGAGTCTCCACCCAGAGCAACAGTGAGCCATGGTGTAGGGCAGCATAGCTCTGCTTTGTGCTGGGAAACCCTGTCCTAAAGTGAGACAGTGTAAGGGATGTGTCACCTCTCCTGTCACCCAAGACCATAAAGTCCCTCGATAGCAAGAGAAGCAGCAGAGAGGCGTCGAGGAAAGCAACACAAACCCTTGAACACCACCAGTCCTGACAACAGGGATGTTAAAGACCACCTCTACAGCTTTAGCCCATGGGATGTCAGCAGTTCTTCTGGCAAATGTTCCTTCACTAGGGTATGCCTCACTGGTATTTTCCAAGACAGAGCACTGGCGGACAAGCAGGATCAGTAACTCTGTACTCATTCTGCCCAGGTCTCCAAAACCCTTGCTACAACGCTACGACAAGAGTCCAGTCAATCCTGCAGATTCAAATAGCATGCAGAAACACCAGTTAGACTGTGATACCTCAATTGCAGTGTCAGGATCAAACCCCTGAAGAGCAGCCTGCTGTCCTCGCACAAAACACCAGTCTCTCCTGAGCCCATTGACACCCAGATAGAGCTCCTACACGAATAATGGGAACCTGCTTAACTAAATAGCTTTAAATGCTTAAGCAAGCCACTGACACACCCATCTCGGGCAGTCTAACCCATCTTTCAAAGGGCTGCTTATTTTGGCTTTCTGTTTTTTCATGACCAAAATCTGACATTCTTTGAAGAAACATGTTGGAGGTAGATCTTATGGCCACTTCACTTTTCAAAAACCAGGAATGTAATATTAATTCTGAACATAAACAGCTATTGTTCAGAGTGACACACAAGGAGGAATCCACACAGATAAAGGAAAGCATACCACCACCCCCTGAGTCTCCAACCCCATCTCAGCACAAACATGCCACAGACCTTACCAGTGCAAGGAGCTGCTCACCTCAGACACAGCAGCGTGTTCAAGTCCAAGAGGAACAAGCTCATTCCACTTGGGGGTCCCACAACCTAAAACATGGTTTGAGACCCAGGCTCTTTTGACCAGTAGGGTAATGAAAAATTAGAAGCTTGCTCACTGTCAGGGCACCACATCAGCCAGCAGATCCCCTGCCTTTCAGCCTGAGCCGAAATAGAGCTCCCAGGCACATGGGCAGGATGAGGGAGGTCCCCGGTGAGGCTGGTCAGGACTCTTATCACCTGTCAGTCAAGGTGGCATTGCACAGTCTCAGCAGGGATGGGTGTTACTTTTGGTGGGTTTTGTCATTACATACAAGGATTTGTAGCCACTTCACTCCGCAAACAGGAAGTTCTTATTACAAGCCTGAAAAGCAAACTTCTTAATGAACAGGAATGATTTAAAATCCCCAAAAGTCTCTTCCTCGTTGTACACTGAACAAAACATGGAAAGGAAGATAGCATTAATTCATACATTTGCCATAAACCACAGCTTCAAAAGTAAGAGATTAGCCTTTAGACACTGTGACATGCTCCAGAAGGAAAACAGTGTTAACTGCAAGGCTTGTAAATCTTCTGTAAACACTCCTTCCCACCACCCAAGCATCAAAATAGCTCCTAGATTAAATAGCAAATAGCAAGTGGTAACAAAGATCAAAGAAGTTTGCAAAAGAGTAAAGAAAGAATTTTCTTTTCAATGTAGAAGGTGTGAGAGACAAATTATAGCTTTTGCATTACTGCAAGGACAAAGCTAGATGCAACCATAGAAGGCATGGAGAGCTCCAGACCATAAGCTAACCCTCAGCTGATGGTATTTAGGAATACCCTAGGGAACTGCAGCCATGTGCTTAATTACCGAATGATCCACACAGAACATCTTGTGTCTTCCCTGAAGTGCCTGCTCCTGCTCAGGTGGGATGAGGAGCTAGCTGGATCTTGTAGCTAACCCTGCCTGAGTTGTGTGAGTCTTCTTGTTACTTACCCTGGATGGAGAAGACTCATAACAACCAGCACAGAAGAGCTTTGTGTGGGAGTTGGTGACTAAGAGCAGAAGTTTCGTGCCTTGATACTTTCTCAGGCAAAGGACCTATTTCACATGCCTAGGCCCAACAATGCAAAACACTACAAAAACAAAAGTCAGGTGCTAGTTGCAGCTTTGAAGTAAGCAACACCCAAACAGATACTTAAGCATATGCCCTAAAACATATTATCCAAGCTTCTTGGCCCATTGCTACACTTCTAGGTGGTTTATAATATACCTAGAGCTTCACCTCTTATACCTGGTATGGAAAATATGGCTGGGAAAGCAAAGAGGTTTTTATACTTTGTCTTTTAAGGTTTTTCCTTACCTACTCACATAAACGGAGCTCTTCCCAACATTCCTTTTACTTATACAGAATATTGAAAACCAGAAACTATGACAACCGAAGTCCTCACCTATAGGATCAGTGGTTTAATATACAAATAATGAAACTATAGCTGCTAATTAAAAGAAAAAAAACCCCACAAACAGACACAAAGCCCCATAGCACTCAACCACTCATCATCAAAACCAAGATGTTTGTCAACATAAGCACAACCTTTTACTGAGTGAGGAAAGCAGCTCAATCAGCTGCTAACAAGCAGAGGCCATATATCAGAGGATAATGTAATTGCATCCACAAAACTATCATATTACACTGGCATACCAGAGGACTTGCTGTGGAAATAAAGCAGATGATTCTCAATTTCATTTGAAGTCACAGCCTGTCTGTGACTTGTCAGTACTTCAGCTAATCCTGCTATCTAGACAAGGCCTTAGATCTTCAATTTTATATTTAGAAAGCATAACCCTGAATCGTTTCACCTATGAGACCCCCATCCATAATGGGTAGAACATGACAGTGCTGTGAAACCACAAGGAGTAAATCATACACAACAGTGAGACATTTCACATTTTCTCATGATGCTGTGCTATTACCTCCTGTTGCTGCGCTTTACGCTGCTGGTAAATTTAGTGCACACTCTAGACCTAAACAGCAGATCTTCCTCCACAGGATTGTTCAGGCATGCAGCGGAGGGTGAGGAGATCAAGTGAGGCCAAGGGCAGCCGGGGACATAAATCACAGGGCAGCAATTCTGCGGCAGCAGGCAGGAAAGCTGCACAGCTCAAAGGCGGCTGCTACCACCTGCTGGAGAGAATGCAAATAGTCTAAGGAAAAGAAGAAACCAAACGTTAATTTAGCCGTTTCGGGTAGGAGTTGGAAAGCACTGCTCTGTATATGGGCAGGTTACTGAAAGTGGGCAAAAGGCCTTGTAATACTTGGTGCCCTCCTTAAAATAAAGCCAAGCTTCTGGAGTTGCAGACGAAGAGGATCTAAATTGTTTCTTAAACAGCTTTCAAACCCAAATACCTGGAAAACCAAATGCAAACACAAAGCCTCAAATACTTCTTTAAAGTAAATTTTTCTAAGCTCAGCACATGACTGAAGCACTGAACTTTTCACTTGGATATTTGGGATTGGCAGAGCTACTACAGAGACCTGAGCTGTTGTGATAAATAAGTAAATAAGCAAGGTCACCGCTGAAGTTATACTCATGGTTTGGATGAGCTATGAAGCAGCAGCCTCCTGCAAACACCCAGCAGTAGCTGAAGGCAGCAATATTACAATGAAACCTCAGATCCAACATTAATAAGTGGCTGAAACTCGAAATTTCTTCCTTGTGCCTGCAGGAGGGCGCAACTTCCCACACAGATTGTTTGACTACTTGGCAAGTGCACAAGCCCTTTAGCCACTGACCTGAGGCTGGCACCAAAGTAAAGCATGGAGTCTGTCTCCACAGACTGTTCTCGGCACTGCCAGAGGCTGCTGTTGCCCCAGCCTGCCTTGGCAGCTTGTACAGCTGGCACAGGTCCCTCATGCCCCATCGCCTGTCACAAAAACATGGTGTACCCTCACAGCAAAAGCTGGAACTGCTCCTCACTGCCTTTTCTAACAGCTTTCAAGCCTTTGATATAGGTGAGCTGCAGATCACACCTTAGGTTGAAATCCCCCATGCCCCATAGGGGCGGGAGCCCAGGGGCTGTGGGAAGGAAGGAAGCGGGGGTCCCCCTGCTAGTTGTTGCCCTTCTGTAGGCCAGCTGAAGTCTGAAGATGGCTGAGGTCTCTGAACACCCAGAGAACAGCAGGTCAAGATTTAAAGATCCTCTGCTAAAGACTCTTTACTGACTTCTCTGTAGTGTGAGGATTTGTTTGACTGTAAGCAGCAAGAAGCTGGGGACCAGATACTTCCCATGGCCTCACCTTCAGCTGGCCCCTCAGCTATCAGATCAGGAGATAATGCTTTCTGGAGAGCTCTGTTTACAGTCACAGACTTGGGAGAGTCTGCCAGTGCTACTACAGTCCTGACAAAGGGGCACTGGCAGGAAGGCAGATAGCAAAGGGAAGCAGTCTGTCGGCCTTTGATAGACAGTGATGGTGTTTTAGAGTAGGTACCATAAAAAGTATGCTCTCTTCCTGTGAGTCTCTGGGTGAGTTCACTGATGCTCACATCCAAAGTACTTAACTCTCAAAGATTTGCATGGAAATCAGGCACCTAAATAAATATCTTTGTGAAATGAAGCCCAAGCGTCAATGCACTGTGGTTCTTTGTAAAATGCATGGTTCTCTGTAAAATGGAAATACTAGTATTCCCTTTCTCCCATTCTTTTCCATTAAGTTATAAAATTCCCAAAGCAGTGCCAGCTTTTTGCTGTTTGTATTCATGCCACAAAGGGGCTCTGTTTTCAGCCAGTGCTGTAATTGCAGCAATGGTGTGGGAAGCTCCTGACTGCTCTCTGAAGCTCTTCCCACATGAAGGTACAACACACAGACTCCGTGGGGTCAGCCTGTCTAGGTGCCGTGGTGTCCCAGACTTGCTAGTCCATCTACCCACACCCCAAAAACCCTCTGTTTACCTGACTCCCCCGAAAAAGCTTGTTTCTCAGCCTGCCTCTACATGTCAGAAAACATATCCCTTTGACCTCAATGAGCCAGCCCCAGCTGTGCTATATTCCTCTTGCATCATTAATACTTGCGCTGCCCTTGAAAAAGAGAAGACTACCAAGTGGTAGCATAGTGGATGAGATGGGGAGAGGGGGTAAGGCTGCTTTTCCTCATCAGGGATGAGGCTGTTTGACTCTTCTGGCTGCAGTTGCACCAAGCACTTACAGAGCTTTACATTCCAAGGTCCTTGAGGTCGATCAGTTTTCGTCCGTACGCAGATGAAGCACCTGGAGCCACGAACTTATGGTGCAGCATGCTCCCTTTACATACCTTACACACCACAAATTGTGGCAAATGTCCTCCCACTGTAGTGTTCACCATCTATTGCAATGCTTTGAGCTGTTCTCACCTGTTTTGTGGCTAAAAGAGCCAAACATGGGTCATCCAGGTGCTCTGTGTCTTCTTGCTCACCAGTTCTTTCTTCCAGCAAACAACAACCGCAGTGGGGCAAACCTGAGGGTAATAGTTCCAGTGCTTAGAGAAGTAGGTTAAAAGACCTTTGGACACAGACACGGGGATTTTGCTAAACGACCATGCAAAGGCAAGCAGCTAAAGTCTTCACTAATTGTGAAGAGGTGCTTACAGGAGGTAAATTTCCTTTTGTGAGGCAAAGAAATCACAAGGCAATAACAAGCAAACACCATCAAATCAATCCTAAACCCGCAGTCACACACACCTCAGCACTCCAGAAAGGGGAGCGGCTATCATGGCATAAAATAAATAGGAGGAGTGAGCATACAGAAACTATAGAAGCCAGACTGAACTAGAAATATTTACAGTGTAGGGTGGAAAGGAATATCACTGCTCTACCTAGAGCACATGGCCAGGGGCCTAACTGACAATTTGCATTTGGAAGGTCACGCTTGCCTTTGCCAAATGTAACTCTCATAGTTGCCACCAGAGGACACCAAATTCCTACACTTTTACTCCCGAACACAACGTGTATCCGAACCCTTCAACCGGGAATAGGAAAAAACTGTAATGGCAGTTGAGCTGTAGCTCCGGTCCTTGGGAGGGGAAGCCCAGGCCAGGGAATTCTTGATGAGACCTTTGGTTGTCCAGGTGTACCACCACACAACAGCTCCATCTCCTCCCTTACAGTCAGAAGCCAGTTTCAAGCTTGCATATTTTCAGCAACTGCATGCTTTGAAGACCAGTAATAATACAGAAAATATCAGTGATTCAAACCAACACTAGATGATCAGAGACCAAAAGCCACTGCCAGCTGAACAGATGCTCTTATCCCATATTTTCATTGAAAGAGCCTTCCAAAATTCACAGCTTTGCCAGGCTTCATCCTGACATTTCAGCTGAATATTACAAGAATGCCATGAAGTGCTAGAGGCCTTTGTTTTTAAGACTGAAAGGCTGGGCTCTGGAACCAGCTATGGGTGCAGGCATGGGCCTGTGCATAAGATTTTCTGAACAATTAATCTGCACATTATTATTTCAAGTGATCTCAATAAATTGCAAAAGCTGCTCAGAATCAACTGGATAAAATTCAATAAAAACACAGCAAAGTACTATGATTGGGAAGGAGAAATTAAGTGCACAAATGAACGACTTGGAATAAGTGGTTAAGCATCAGTACCACACAAAAGGATCTGGAGGAATTAGAGTGGATCATATAATGAGTCAACGGTATGCTGCTGTTGCAACAAAACCAAACATTTCTTTTTGGATATATTAATGAAGTGTCATAAGTATGTCACAGAAGGTCATTATTATGCTTTATCCCAAAAGAGTGCTCACTGATGCTAAAAGTTGTGCCAAATTTGGGGCACCAGAGCCTTCACAAAGATGGAGTTTAGAATAGACCAGCCAGCCATGGAACCAGGAAGCTTAAGAAACTCTGAGGAAAACTGGATGGATTGGGGGAGCATTTTCCAGGAGAGAGGAGAGTGAAGATGGCCATCCTGAATGCAGGGGGCTCTTCTAGCCAGCAGCAGTTATTATGCATCTATTTCCCCTGGCAGCTCAGAAGAAACATACTCAGAGAGGTCCCAGATCAGTGTGGAACAGAGACAGACACCAAACTCAGGGCTAGTTCAGGTTTCATCGCAACAGGCATCTCTTGTTTTCTTACATAAGAGGGAAGGCATGCAGGTGGGGGATGGGAGGGGTCATGAGTTTTGATGTGACTGTCAGTGACAACCTGGAAACTTGCTTTCAGGTGAGGAATGGTCCTTTTAGCACAACAAAGTGGCACACCCAGGAGTGCATACACAGACCACACCTACTGGAGCCAGCTTCCAGAGGGTTGTTTGTACAGCAAGCAAAGGAGAAAATAAAGATTGGAGATGGAGCTTCCTTTTTGCCCATTCTTCCCCCAGGTTAACCTGACCTTATGAACAGTGTAGCAAGGCTGTTCACATACTACAGCTTTCTGTAGCTTGTGGGGTCCTTTGTAGTCTGACTAAGTCTCACAGCCTCTGTTAGATTCCTGTCCCTTAGAACTGATTTCCACCAAGCACCTAAACAAATTTGGGTATGTCCCCTTCAGCGAAGGCCTTAAGCACATGCTTAAATTTAAGCATGAGCTTCAAATGAAGTCTGTTTTCAATGACTTCTGCAAACAAGGCCTTAACCTTAAAAATCATAGATAAAACAACTTTTCGCTTTAGCTAGGTTCACACACTTTCCTCAGACTCCTTTGAGTCTACCACCTCTCTGACAGTGAAAAAGATGCCTTGCATAAGAAGACTCTCTTGCTTCCTCTCTGCTGTAACTCATGAGCTCTTCCCTGCTCCAGGGCATGTACCTCTAGGGACAGATGAGATCTATTCCTGTTTGTTACTACGCAGAGCTAGATTTCAGCAGCAGCGATAAGGGCCCTTGCACATCCTAGCTTGCTTTCTGATACTTCCCTTTTCTCTGGAATTCATACTCCTCACCCGCCCTTGCTCCCTTCCCCCTTCCCTATTTGCTCATACTTCTGGAAAGATGACTGAAGGCTAACTAATGAGTAAGACGCTGCTGCACGTCATCACCTGTCTGCTGCAAGAAGGGGTGAACAAGTTCGTTTGTCCACAGGTTAAAGTGAGGTTGCCATCCAAACAAGGAGCATGTAATTGGGAGACCAAGCAGTGGGAAACCTGCCCTCTCTTCTCTCTCGTCTGGAGCGTTTAATTTCTCTTGTTTTCTTCATTGCGTACACCACTTTATGCCTTCACAGCATCTTTCAAGCAAGGATCTCAAAGGGCTTCACAGACCTTAATTAAACCTCATAAATCCCTAATTGATAGATGAAAATTCTGAGTCACAAAAAGGTGAAGTGATGTGCTCATGGTGAAACAGTGAGTCAGTTGCAGAGCTTGGAGCAGGGCTGTGGTGATCCCAGTCTGGTACTAGGCATCTTCCCCACTTGCCAGACTTTATGGAAGACGTGGATCTGCTTGGAGAGTGAGTTCAACAGCTGCCTGACGCAGCTCCCAGTGGCCCTTCAATCACTGGTGGGGAACAAGCATCAGTGGCATTTGGTACCGCAGTACCCAACACTGGCTAAGAGTTGAGGCCGGGTTGCAGGAGTACTGCATAAACCAGGAAGAGCCCCAACACCCCACTCTCCGCTGGCTGTGAGCCCAAAGCCTGCCTGGGCCCCAGGGCATTTCCAAATCCTCAGGTGGCAGGCATGGGACAAGGCCAGTCCCTTCACCCTCCCAAAATGGCGGCTTGGCAGGGGGAGGCTCCTCGTGCCCTGATGAATGCCTGTGGGAGCAATATTGGCGCCAGCTTCAGGCTGGCACAGGGGCCTGCCATGGACTCACTGGAGCACAGTGAGGCCCTTCCCCGGGAGACTCAGCCCACGGGCCTGAGACAGCTCCTGGCTGCCAGGTGGACCTGGGCAAGTCCCTTTTCTCCTCCATTTCCCTCCCCATCCTTTGTTTTCATGTCCAT
Organism: Athene cunicularia; assembly: GCF_003259725.1. Classification (NCBI taxonomy): domain Eukaryota; kingdom Metazoa; phylum Chordata; class Aves; order Strigiformes; family Strigidae; genus Athene; species Athene cunicularia. The sequence continues at coordinate 94,516,728 of NW_020799097.1, read as the reverse complement.
AGCATGTGGGCTGGGCTGGGCAGGGACTCTCCCGGCTGGGCGTTTGCACGGTGCAGCCCTGGTCAGGCCCGTCCGGGCTGGCAGGACGGCGCGACCCTGCCCGCCCAGCTCGTCTCGGTGCCAGGGAGCTGGTCCCTCTCGGTGGACATCGTCACAGTCTGCTTTCCAATTATAGCATTTCAGGGCTGCGACCGTGTTTAATTGTCTGAGTTTTATAAACACTAAACGGCCTTGGCTGACGCCCGATTTAATGATCCCCTGCAGAAGCGACTTTGGCCAGCCGGCTCCCAGCCGGGCCCTCACCACGCCCAGCAGAAAGGGTCAATTAAAAAAAGACGGGAGAGGATGAAAACGTAGAAATGCGACTTAAAAGATGATGCTGCATCTGAGGAAATGACACATAACTCCCTCCTGTCTGTGAGTGATATGTGATGTTGATGCTGACCTGGACTTTCCTGAAGGCACCAAACAGTGATGGCTCTGCTCCTCAAACCCACCTGCCTGCAGAGGCAGCGCCCACACCCGAGCACCCCTTCCACCATCCCAGTGATTGCTCAGATGAGGGTCCAATGATGTCAGAAGACCTGTAGCAAGACAAGCAGTTCAATTCACCTACTATGTCAAACCGATGTTTCTTTCCTTCAGGTTTTCCCCCCTGTTAATATCAACAAAGAGAAAAACCCAACACAACCCACCTCAAAAATGCAAACAGAATGAAAAACCCCACAAGAGTAAATAGCCAAGGCTTTTATGTTAATGCAAGAGTTGCTGACAGCATCAAAACAAAGGAAAAATCTCTGGGTCAAATTTGCAACTGATGTAAATAAGCCTACTGAGTTTCAGTGAAGAGCAGTGACTTTCATATAGAACGCATATAGGTAGGTACACACGCTCCTCTCGGCCCCCTCCGCTAATACATCCCAGCTCAGTGTCACGAATGACACGGGAAGGGGAGAGGATGACACTTTGGTATAATTTGTACTTATGCACCACTAAAGCTCAGCATTTCTCGTTCAAAAAAAAAAGAAACACCCTAACAACTGGGCGAGCGCACAGCTGCAAGGCGGTCTGGGTAATTGTGCAATGCTGGGAACTCTTAGGTAGTTAATAATTATACTCAACCTTCGGTCTAGTTCCTAACAACACCCCTAGGCGTGTCGCTCTTACAGAATAAGGGCACACGCCCTGCTGTGTCTCCTTGCTTAACAGGAACACAAAGTACAGTAGTAGGAGGTGTTTCCTTGAACTCTGAACAATTGGACATTTAAGGATTAATTACTGTTAAGGAGCTTTGGACTGGCAAACACACTAACTCAGCTCTTGGCTGCGTCTCCCAGCCAAGTTCTCTCAGTCATCCTAATTAGACATTCTGATACCATCTTTAATTATATGATCTCACATGCTTTTTTCTTTTTTTTCTTTTTTTTCTTCTTACACTGAACCCCTGTCTCGTGCAGCATGCTGAGTGGGCAGAGCACAGAATTGGTGGCAAGGAAGGTGCCTGGCTGGGAGTCACTCCGCCGCTGACTTGCGTGGTGCAGGAGCAAGACCATGCACCACTGGGACCCGAGGTGGTTGGGACCTGAGCTCCACACTGCTGAAAACACCCAAGGTCTTTCACAAGAGGGAGGAAAGCACTGAGCCTGCCACAGCTCCCTTGCTGCTGTGGGCAAGATGGGACGTATACTGTATTTGTCAGTATTGACTGCAGCCCGGCTGGAATAATCCTGTGCTGAGCGGTATCCCGCGCCAGCCACAGTGAGTGCGTGTGTGTGCACATGTATATACACACACGCTCTCCTGTACACACCTTGATCTTGTTGAAACAACAGGAGGAGCATAGTGCGTGTTATTAATGTTTTTCACCTTTGTAAACACTGCATTGCTGGGGCGACGCTCCTGCGTCCCGACTTGCAGCACCCAGTGGTGCTGCGGGCCTGGTGCCCTCCCATCCCCCTTGCCAAAGCGCCTGCCAAAAGCTGCCGAAGCTGCTTCACATTCAAGTTGGTCCTGTTGGTCTGCAACATCCTTCCTAGGAAGGGACCTGGCTACATCCAAGAGCCACTAACCCGATGTCACCTTGGCTTCTATGTGCTGTGGTTTGCTGCCCACCCTCCTACAACCCCCCCTTCTCCCAGATGCAAGAAGGGAAGTTTTGGGTGGCGTTCTTTCAGTTGAAATGCTGCTCTGCTGAGCTGGAAACTCAGTATACCCTGAGGTCAGCTGAGGTTCACTAAACTGAGGAACTCCTTAAATGGTATAGTCTGAAAAGCCGTCTCCCTTTGTCTTTGCGAGCAGCACAGGGATGGATGGGAGAGTTCTCACTGGGACCCTTTTTAAAATGCTGGACCCCCAACTTTGCATGACCATGGGGGCAAGGACACCGCTGCAGCCTCCCTGCTTTCCCCAGCGCCAGCCCGCTCCCTGGAAACGGCTCCAAGATCCACCCCTGCCTCTACCTGCCAGCAGAACTGGTTGGCCTCAGCAGAGAGGACGCACAGCACCCGTGCTTGCCCCATGCTCCTGGGGCTGGTGAGCCTGGCATGCATGCTGGCAGGTTCTCTGCCCTACCTGTCCTCCTCTAGGGTCTGGGCTAGCCTGTGGGCATAAGCACCACTGAGCACTTTGCCACCGTTTCCAAAATCAGGGGGGAGGAAAGAAGGACCTGACTGTCCCAGGCAGGCAGCAGTACCCCACACAGGGAGGAGCCCTCTCCTCCCAGCTCTTTGGCGTTCCTCACTGATTCAGAGTCAACATAATGGGGCTGAGATGGCGCCATTGATCCTGCTGGGCAGGTGGAGCCGCTGTACAGGTAGGGATTAGTAATGGCTTATTTCCCTTAGCACAGGGTCACAGGATTCAGCCCTTCATACAGCCCCGTGGTGGAAACAGTCTTCCTCCCTCCCCGCCACCAGAAACATGCTGCTGGTCCTGGAGAATGGAGAAATGGCAGCAGCTGCACAGAGAAATTAAGAGTTGGAGTTAAGTGAGAAAACAAAAGCAAAACAGGGACCAGACAGTCACCATAGGTGGAGGGTAGACCTACTCTGCCAAAGCAGTGAATCCTGTGACCATCCTTCCTCCAGCCCCCTAGGCCAGGCAAGTCCATGCAGTCAAGGTCCTCCTATTGTCAAGGTGCATCTTGGAGGACCTCGAGTTGCCAGGACCTTCACTGTACAGCTCCTTCTGCTATGTGCCACCACAGCACAACCTTGCTCCTTGCAGCTGCCTGGGGAAGGACTGGCCAGGTGTGACTGTGGCTTCAGCAAACTCCCCACCTCCACCAGGACAACAAAAGCAGTGGGGAGAAAGAGCATTACTCCAGGATGAGCACGCATCCCAGCTGCAGGTGCTGACAGAAGAGCATGCACAAGTTCAAGGGAAGCATGTGAAGCCGACGTACCAAAGGTGTCACTCTCATTTCCTATTCCCTCCCTTTCACAACAGACAGTGTCACAGGCAGATCTTCATTTCCTCAGCTGCCAGAAGTGGAGAAGGTTAAGATACCAGTATGGCCTCAGAACATTGCTCAGATTAGAGATTGAATCACAGTCCTTGTGGCTCATAAACATAATGTTCAATCGGAGGCTACAAAAGGCAGCTAATGTCTTCCATCACCCCCGTGACCTGTAGCAGCCAGGGAGGAGCAGAGGGTTGCAGGCCTTTAAGTCAGCATCGGCCTAGAATGAAGGCTACAGTGACTGACTCCTGCTGTGTGAGGCTCTGGTGCTGCTCAGTGCCAGTGCATATGCCTTGCCCTAAGCCCTGGCTTTGAGGGGTCAGAGCAGGGCTGTGCCTGACTAGACCACAGGGTGATCTGAGCTGTGGAAGGATCATGAGCTCACCTTCCCCCCTAGATTACTGGAGACATCCATGGGCCTCTGTCATGTAACTCTTCTTTTAAGCCCACAGGCTGGCATCTACTGCTCTACCCTCATTAACATAAGATAAACAGTTTCAAAAGTAAGTTAAGTGCATTTCAGGGTAGTATTACAATGTAAGCAACTGAAACAGGAATTAGGTGAATTAAAGCATCCAGTGCTTGAATAACTCAAGCTACCCAAAGGAAAAGAACTGACCTATTTATTGCCTTTGCCCCAAACCAGCATCATCTCCTCCTGCGGCCGCTCACATCAGTAATCACCAGCATGAGTGTGTGTCATCACTGGGAGCTACTAATGAATTTGCCCAAGTCTGGGAGCCCAATTACAGTTACAGAAAGGAGGTGGGGGGCCAGGGAGAGAATCTGTGCTCAGTCAGTGGATTGTGCCTGACACATGAGCTCACCTAGGATCACTGGCTGCAGATCCATATTTACCTTTCCAGGGAACTTGAAAAACAACTTCTGCCTGAGAGATGAAAAACGGTAGGAGAGCCTGCAAAAGGCAAGTAGGCAACTGTTTCTGGCACTGCCTGTGATCTTGCAGAGCCGTACAGTCATTTGTGGGATGCAGGCTCTAGATTACGGCCATGTAAGGCCTGTCTCCCTCTCTTCCCCCACGCTAGTCTGTGGAATGGAGCATGAAATATGAACAGGGAAATCTGAGACTCACACTGAGGCAAGCTGAACAGTTTACATTCTTGTCTGCCATGATATCCTCCTCACAGCTTAGTCCTTATCTGTTTGACCTAGCCTAGCCAGCATCAAAAAAGCTGGTATTTAGTACAGAGGAATTTTGGAGTTCAAATGAGATAGCACTACAAGGAGAAAGAAACATGTTCACAATATACTCCTTCTGGACTATATGGAATCAAACCCAGAAAGGCAGAATGGTTGGGGTTGGTAGGTACCACTGAAAAGGTGTCTAGTCCACCTCTCTGCTCAAGCAGGGTCAGTTCAAGCAGATTGCTCAGAGACATGTCCAGACAGGTTTTGAATGTCTCCAAGGATGGAGACTCCACAAACCTCCCTGGGCAACCTCTGCCACTGGTTTGACCACCAGCGAAAAAGTTATTTTCGTGTCCTTTATTACAAATTGTGACCATTGCCTCTCATCCTGTCAGCTAGTACTACTAGGAAGAGCCTGATTGCTTCTCCTTTGCTCCCTACCCTCAGGTATTGAAACACTTTGGTAAGATCCTCCCCAAGCTTTCTTTTGTCAAAGCCAAACAATTCCAGCTCTCTCAGTCTCTCCTCCCAGCCTTGCCCTGTCTTCATCAAGGAGAATCTTCCTGAGGTGTCTTGGATCTGACTATGCTGGAACACGCATGAAAAAGTTTTCAAATCTCAGCCTTATGAGAGGGTGCCAGCAACGTCCACCCAGGTTAATAGCCCATCTGTACTGCTCCTTATGCTGACAGTGGCCAAGCACTGCTAAATGGGGTCTGTCCCTGTGCCATACAAGACAGAGCTGAAAACACTGGACTCCTGCAACTGAATCAAGAACTTGTTATGATGACATGAAACTTCAGGGGGATCAGGTCATAGATATCAGTAGGAATAGGACCATAAGGTGGTGTGTTTCTTTTAAAAAATGTATCATTTGTTCCACTGCGGGGTATCTGATGCAATAACCGTGTCACAGTTTTCCTCTGTCACATCCTTCCCACATGACAGTGGAAACATCACTTCAAACCAGCATTCTGGATGCTCTCCTTTCCCCCACACTCCTACTCCAGCTCTGCTTGCCATTAAGCTTTCTTCAGGTTTAGCACATGCTTGTTCTTTCTATTGGCTGCAGAATTTCTACAGTGTTCCTGTAGCTGCTCCTAAAGATTCTAGACCAAGTTAAAAAAGTAAAAAAAAAATAAAAATCCACAACTCAAAAAACATTATCAAATGCCATCATCCGGCAACTTGCCATCTCTGGCAAGATATATTCATGTCACCCCTCTGGGCTTTTTCTTGCCACAAGACCCAACCAGGTAGGGTCTTCCCTCCACTGAATACATAAGAAGACCAGGCTACCCGCACATGCTGCCTGGAGAGATGAACCACTTCTTGGTACTTCACTAAGAAATGTGACTGTGAGGAAAGTCCAGAGATGAGTCTTGCAACATGGGAAGGGGACAGGCAAAAGAGAATTGGTAGCCTCTAAATTCTTGTACACACTAAAGACATCATTGGGATGTATAGTGATCTTGATGGAAGAGTTTTTGGTGCAGATGCCTCTCTCATCCCTTTCTTTGCCAAAGGAATGGGTGATCTTTCTTCCAGCATGACAATGCCCACCCCATGTTAACACACAGATCCCTCACTTACATGACAAGGTCTGGGCATTGCAGGGTGGAGGCGGGGTGAGCCTGTTTCAACAGAAGAAGAAATTCCCCGTGCAAAGTGGAGATCTAAAACAAGATGAGGATGTCAGGAAAAACACAGTTTCCATGTCAGTGTGGTAGAATATGGCCTCCCACAGCTAGAAGACTGGTGGAGAAGAGTTTGCTCTGCTGTGTAATTTCATCCTTCAAAACCAAATTATAGTAACTGCTGCGGACATTCTAGTGTCTGTGAGCTAATGATGATAAAAGGCAGCCACAACCAGGCAACGCTGGGAGGAAATCAGGTGGGAGACTTAGACTTACAACCAGCGTTTGCAGACAAGCACTGTTAAGGCTGCTCAAAGGGCGCTGTTAGCGAACAGAAGCTTAGGGAGAACTTCAGGTTGGCAGGAGGCAAGCAAGAACGTATCCTCATGTTATCCTTGTTTTTTTGGGAGGGGGCGGAGGGGGGAATACACTGCCAAAGGAGCCGGTTTGACAAAATCAATGCTGGATGCCTCTCTCTGCATTGGTGTAATGGAAAAGCCCTTGGTGAGGCAGGAAATCCTGGAGGCACTCCCCTTAGAGAAACCTTGTGTGCAGTAGGAGATCAAATGGGGACTCCCCCATGCCCGAGGCCCTGTGGAAATAGATAAGTGATGCTGCTCTTGGGTCCTTCAATTTGCTTATAATTGCCATGCCCCCCAGAATAACTGCTTTCTCCTTTAGACCCACCAGGACAAGCGTATTTAGAGAAAGCTTCCTAAAAGCTCTCCATCACCCCCTGTGTCATCCTTGACTCTGTGAGGCACCCTAAAGCTGGCCTCAGCTCTACAGCCCAAACCCTCCTATGCCAACTTTGTGTCAACTTTCCTACAATATGGATTCCTGACTGCTGAACTCACTTCACACAGGCATGTGCATGTATTCCCTGTTCTGGTGACTGATACCTTCAGCATTCCCCATGACTTCACAAATATTTTCATACACCAGCCACATAACTTACTCTGACATCTCTCATATCCTTCCCCATGGCACTGTGAGAACACAGGGGTTTAAAAAAAAAGAAAGAAAAAAAAAAAGAAAAAGATGGACAGAGACCAGCAGGAAACCAAAGCAGACATTACTCCTGAGGAAACCCATGAGTAAGGAGCAGCTTGGCCTGGCGCCAGCTTGGCTAGCCATGACTCACCTAACATCTCCTCTCCACCACAGTTTCTTTTTTAACTTGAATAGGACATCTTCCACTCCTAAATTGGTGTATCTGGGTTCCTTCCACTCCAGAGGCTGCAGCTTTTCCCAGGTGAGCAAGGAAATCCCATCTTAACCTCCTCCTTACTGCTAGTGAAGAAACCATGTTCTCCAACCCACGTTTTCAGAGCAGAAGCTTTGAGTCCTTCTGGCTGAGGAAAGTAAAGTCACCTCAGCATACATTTTCCAACTCTATCCCTTTCTTTTTGAAGCCAAGATAAAAGGATTAATGTATTATTTGCCTTTTAGCACAGGTGGTCTGCTCTGCTACTCTCTGCCCCATTTACCATTGTTGCAGATAACTGCTGTCTGGATTGCAGATGCTCTAATGAAAAAAGCCTTGAGATGTGCTACCACCGGCCACCTGGCAATGCTGTACCCATTTGTTCATATTGAAGGAACATGCAAGCTTTTAATTGTTCATGGCAAAGGGAGCTTTTTAATTACTTCAATTAACAGAGAGAGAAGAACTCCAGTTAGCTCTTGCTATACAAAAGTGTCCACAATGTCATTAAAACAAGATTTACAAGTGTCATAACTCTCAGCAGCATAGTCAACAATACAGCCAATCATTACAACTGAGCACCAAAGGAGAAGAGGGGAACATCACACCACCGAGGAATGGGAGGAGAAGAAAGGAGTATGGGAGGGAAGGTGCAGAGGAAAAAAAAAAAAGTCATTTTTTCTTTTCAGTCTAAATTGATTTTATTCTACAAAATGCTACTCAGTTAAAATTGTAAAAGCAAAACCATTTTAATATGTTCTTTCTTTCATAGCAGCAAGCTTTCTCTAACAAGCTTTTTGTTTTAGTGCAAATACTGTAGGCCTGAAATTCAGTAAAATAATGAGAACATAAGAAAGACAACACCAGAGAGAATGCCTCAGAGCTGAGATTCTCCAGGACCGCAAGTACAATATCAAGATGAGCAATGAAGGGTCCCAATTCAGCAGTCACCTTTAAGAACCTCCTTGGCTGAAACTATTTCACCACAGACAAAAAAAAAAAAAAGAAAAAAAGAGAAACCAAGATCTAAAACTTTTGAGAAAAAAAAAGATAACGGTGCCCCCAAACCTTCAATAATCCTCATGATTGCCTATTAATCTCTGGGGCTTGATTCCACCTCTGACATCCACTTTGCAGCAGCAAAATGCTACTGATGCTTTCAAATTACCTCCAGGAGAGTGGAATCAGAATCAGGCCCTTTCTGTATCTGAGGATCTTAAAGTAGACTTTAGTGACATGAGTAACTTATCGCTCTAATAAAGATGCACTATCCCTTATTGATGTTACTTTGAACTACACAGTATATCAAGATATATACAACAGTTTATCCTCTCACTGAGCAAAAACAATTGGATACCTATTTTCTACACATTTTAATATGGTTTTAATATCAAGTAACCACAAACAAGAAAGTGGAATAACCCTTTAATCATACAGGATAGGAAGGGAACAATTAGGTAAAACAGGATGGGATTTTATTATTATCTTGTATTCTGAGATTTGTCCTCAACTCCACCTACTGTTCACAGAGGAATGATAATGCATCTTTAGAAACATATCTCTTTTTACATTTTATACAGACAACAACAAAACCCAGAATCTTTTATTTTAAAGAATCAAAAAGAAATTATTAGCCTAAAAAAAGAAGAAGATTGGAGTATTTTTAATGCTTTCTTTATTATATCCAAGTCTTGAACAGAAAAAAGATGTAAACATGATAAATAAATAATAAAATGTAGATTGTTCCCCCCACCTCTTAAAATGCTTGACTTGGCCTTCCTTATGAAAATGAACTTGTAAGTATCATAAGATTTCTTACATTTCAGAAGTCTGTTTTAGAATGAAAAAACCAAACAAAACCCCAACAACAAAAAGAAAAAAAAGAAAAAAAAAAGAAGAAGCAACAACCAAACACCAGGAATGTGAGTTGGGAGGATGTTAAATTAATGGCGGGCAGATCTGCTGGAGCAGGCACAAGACGGCTGCCTGCCAATAAATAATAAGATACCAGGGAGGAGGGGGGTGTCTTAGGTTTGTTTTAATTTTGGTTGGTTTTTTTTTTTTTTCATTTAGGATGAAGGCCAGGTGGATCCTACATACAGTAAGCAGCAAAATTAAAGGTTCAGATGAACTAAATAGATCATTTAAATAATAATTATAAAAACACAACAGAGAGCTACTGTCCCCAGCATGTTGGTCCCAAATCCCATCACACCACAAGCAGTTTGAGACTTAGCCAGTCTCCACACCTACAAGGAAGGAATGGATGAAGGCAATGCCACAACTGGGAAGGGGGAAGGAGGAATGAGAGCAAAACTGGAATGGCAAACATCACCTGGAAGCTGAATGTTTCCTTCAATGCAGCTGCTACTGCTCCTCCCAGTTTGGCACTGATTAATTTAAGATGTTATTAGAGTCTTTGTTGGGCCAGTCACTATGGGGTTGACCCAATACCAGCTGAAATTCCCTGGGCCTTTTTCTATTGACTTCAACAACTCTTGATCAGACACTAGTTATAACAGCTCTTGCATCCCCATTACATGCAGAACACAGAGACGCTACATTTAGCAATTGGCAGGGAAGGTACTCATGGAAAATACCCTTTTGGGGATAGGGAGGACAGTCAATTCTTAAAAAGCACACCAGTAATTCTGAAAAGAATAATGCAGGGCCAGACTGAAACAGCAGCAGAGCTCAAGTTGTACCTGTCTGCCAGAGACTAACCAAAAGTAACGCTGATTCACAACAACATACAAAAGGCAGGAGACCAGTGATCCCAACACAGGACATCCTCTGAGAGATCTGAGGGACAAAATGGGCAGGCACAAGGTATTTGGGGCTTTTTCCAGATAGTAGAAAATAATCCTCTCTTCTGGGCAGTTTCACATGGCTCCTGTCAGTATCATAGGACAGACAAGGGGACTGTCCTGTTCTGTCTCTGAAAAGGTCAATGACAAGGCAGCAGCCAAGAGCCAGCTGCAGCTCCTTTTGGCAATGATTCAGTGAGCAAAAGAAAATGTAGGTTTTTGTTGTTCCACTAGGAGTTAAGCTTATACTAAGGTTTGAGGAGGCACCTGACTTCCTAAAAGCCCTAGCAGGAACATTCCTGATCCTCTGGGAGACAGTGATCCTAGTCAGCTGGCCTCAAAAGTAGGTACAACACTTTAAGATTCATCATTTGTCAATGTTGCATTCTGCAAAAATAGATGGAAGTGACATGCAGACACATTTTATTGAACAGTTTTAGATTCTCAATCCAGACTAGCCCAAACAAGCATCTGGCAAAATGGAGACTTAAAGAAGCAGCAGTTTCACCTAAAGTGATATCATCTACATAAAACCCTAGGAAAACAGGATGCTCTGTGCTAACTACGGGAAATTTAAGGTCTATTTTATTAAAAAGGAAGTTTTGATGTTCATGTAATGACAAGAGAACTCCTTTATTAATTTTACTTATTGTGTAAGCTCAATTTGAAACCTCTAGCACTAGTATAATAATAGAAGTGTTTAGCAATAAAGAAAAAGCCTGAACCACAATCAGCTTTATGAAGCAAAAAGATCACTCCTATCCTTCTATTTCTGGCAGGTTTGATAAATACTGGGTTTAAAAATAATAGTAATAATAGAAAAGCAAAGCCTACCTTTAGAGCCAAAGTAGTGTCCCTTTGAAATGATTCAAGGAATGGGCAGTGGTCAGGGTTTGAGGGAAGCCAGCCCTGCTGAGTAAAGTTCTGGTTCCACAAGACTGAGCCCTATTAATTCCCAGTGGTGTTGGTGAGGACTGCAGCAGTTTAGCATCTAACAGGACTGACCCTATAATTGCATACTGCATTTCTCCAGGTCCAGCCTGACCAAGAAATACCCTGGTTTCAGTTGATTTAAAAAAAAAAAAAAAAAAAAAAAAAAAAAAAAGAACAAGAAAATCTACACCAAAATAAACAGCTGCCACCACAGCTTCAACAGACAGGACCAAAGAGCTATCCCCTAAGCAGCTTAGCTGGCAAGCTGGGAAATCCTAGTGTGCACATGGACATAGTTTGTCAGTGCCTTGACATCAACAGGAATTGAACTTGGCTCCAAATGGGGATAAGTTACACACCTTACTGTTTTCAGTAGTGAACATCAGCACTGGAAAGCTTGTGCCCTCTGTGAGCACTTAGTAGTAGCAGCCAAGCCCACAGGTTGGAGAAGACAAGGACCCAGGGCTAGGGGAAGAGCCCTTTGATTTGGTTTTTTGTCTTCAGGCCAATCAACCCCAACAAAACCAGATCAATTACAATGCAAAAAAAAAAAAAAAAGAGGCCAAAGACCAAGGTGCAAATAATGGTAATCCATTTTCCTCCACTGTCAATCTGTCATTCATAACTAAAGTTTATCAGAAGCTCTGTTCTATTTCAAACAGGTCATCACTTCAACCACTCCACTCCTGCCTGGACAGGAGCACCTTGTGGCCTGTGCTAGGCTGGAGGCTGAACCTTCCCCCCAAGCTTGGAAACTGAGAATCTGACCAAACAGTACCTGGTAGTATCCATGGGTGGATGCATGCTACTTTGTTTCCAACAATGAAAAAGTCAGCACGGGTACAGCCAGCTAGTTTCACCCTTTTATCCACTGCCAGTCTCCAGCCTCGATTTATAGGCACGTGGTGCCACCTCTTTTTTGGTAGCGTGTTCTGCAAATATGGCCAAGGGGAAGATTTACTAACAGGAAGAGATCAGCCTCTGAGTCAGAAGTCCTGATGGGGAAGAAGATGCAATACTCCCTAGACAGCGGGCAGCCCAGGAAAAGTAAACAACAAGCAGCAGATTTGATATCCACCAAACTGGGGTAAAACCCTGCCAAAGACACTGGCAAGTTCCAGCCCAGCAGCTTTTATGATGCTACTTTGGCCCTGAGATGCTAACTTGTTTGTTTGAGGAGCCCAAGGGAATAAATATTATCTACATTTTAAAAAAAGAAAAGGTTTCTGCATGAGCCTCCTGCTGTCTCTGTGCCCCAGGCCAGAGTTATGAGCTCTGCCCTTGCTGCTGAACCCTTGAGTTCCTTTTGGTCCCTTCTCTCCCAGCCCTCCCAGTCATCCTCCTCCTCCTGCCTGGGCAACCCTATGTGTTTCCTGCAACCTGTCCCAAGAGGAAAAATACTAACAAGCCTTTAGACTTCAGAACAACTGGATGAAATGTCATGGGATTGACAACATTGGAAATGATAAGCACAGAGGGAGAGAGAGAGGGAAAAAGAGAAGTTGTAAGATCAACTAACCAGAATGATCTAAGCACAGAGCACAACCGATCAGATCAATTCACAAAGGAAAGGGACAACTAGCAACTGTCTGCAGCTCTCCTTCAGTCCTGGCCAGGAGTGCTCCACAAGTCCACTACGGCCATGAAGAGGTTTCCATAGGCAGTCCCTAAAGAGGAGACATCACCCTCTCCAAGCAGTCCTGGTGCGTCAGTCCCACCCTTGCCGTTTCCTGCCTCCAGGGAGCTGGCGTTGGTCCTCACTCTCCTTCCTGAAGCTGCAGCATTTTCCCATCCTTGTTCTTGCTGCCCTTGTGCTTGAACGATCCTGTGCCTGTCTCTAATCCCATGGAAGGGGGCTCCCCCCATGGTGCTGGGGGGGATGTAACACACTGGCAAAATGGGGGGCTGCAGGGGGATTACAATGCCAGCAAGGTGGGAGAGTTCAAGGAATCCGAAGATTGGTCACCACTGCTGCTGCTCCTCCGGTGAGCTTTGGAGCAGGACTCAGACGGGGAGAGAGGAGACTCCTGATCCAACACGTTGGGGTAGGTGAACACCAAGTTGGAGGAGCCAGGAGTGATGGCTGGTGTTGAGGTCACCACGATGGGAGTGTTGAGTGCCTCCTCCCCATAAAAACCTCCAGCAATGCTGATGGGCTTGATGACAGACCTCTGGGCTTTGTCAAGGACCAAAGAAGAAGATGGGATCTCTTCCTCCACAGGCTCCTGCTTCACCACCACCGCTCCGCTTGCTCCAGTCCGAACGCTCTGGAGGCTGCTGGATGGTGGGCTCCGACGTTCCTCAGGGCTGATTTTGCACACAGGGCTGTGAGCCACCAGCATAAATTCCAGCTTCTCCTTCTCCTTCTGGAGCTCAGCAATCTCCTTTTGCAGCACTGACTTTTCCTCCTCCAGCACTTCAGTTTCCTGCAGACAAAAGGGAAATAAGTAAATATCAGAGGCTCTGGAACTGCTCCTCACCTGGAACATGACCATCAAGTCCAGTTCCCACCTGGCATGGGCAAATAAACTTCACTGATCTAAGGGTTATAAATAGTCTTCCCATGAACTTGCCTTAATTTTCTCATGGACAGCTTCTACCACTCTGTCTTGGAACCATGTTTTCACTCTTCTCTCTTGCCATCTGCCTGACAGACACCTTAGCACTCAGATCTCCCACTGGTTTTTGTTAGGTAAGTCATATTTCTTTTCACTTAGATAGAGGTGGTGTACAGCAGTCTCTAAATTGTTTGCATTTTCTTTCTGTAGTGCATGTTCCAGATCAGGTCTGACAGTTGCCTGACTCTTGCACAAAGGGCTAACACTCTCATCTCCACTAGATCATCCCTTGATGCATCCTAGGATTAATACATTTACTTTACCCGTGGTCGCACCACACTGATGGCTCATAGTCCATCTGTGAGCAGTTAGAACCTTCCCATGTGAGGAGCTCAACATCTCACAAAAAAACCTCACACTCAGTGCTTCAGGATATGACCTTCCACTTTGCACTCCTCTCACTTCTATTACTTTAAGTCATGACAATCCTTAAATTCTTCCTATAGGATGTCCTGCCTCCCCTACACTGAGAATACCTCCCAAATTTGAGTCAGCAACATGTTTCAATGGTGTGCTTTCACTGCTATTGCTGCGCTTGTTAATAAGGTCACTGAATAAAACCAGTCCCAGGCTGCTTCTTAGCAGAAGCACTGGAGCTTTTCCTCCAGCCTCCTTTAACACAACCCATTCTTGCCTCCTCTTCAGCCAGTCCCTTACCCATCCCACAGTTCCTGTGCTCACCCCTACCTTCTCCAGCTTAATTAGTTATTTCCCCTGTGGCACCAGACCATACATTTCTGTGGGGTTTCCTTTGTGCAGGAAATCTGTTTCCTCCACCAAAGAAAAGTTAGCCTAAAGGATGGGGGCTTTGATAGGCACATATAACATCTGTTTCATTTTCTACCACTTTCAGATGGTCCTACCATCTTCAGTGCTTTCGTCCTTAAAGCCCGCCTTTGAGGCACACAGAATCTTTTATTTCCACTTATGGAGGGAGACCAGAGGTAGGAAGACTCCTGCTAGTTGGGAGGCTAGAAGGGAAGACAGCTCCTAGGACATTTTGAGCAGTCAGGAAGGGAAATTTTGGCTTCTGAACTCCAGGCCTGAGGCCTCACCATGGCTGCAATAAGATCAACACCTTTGGGCAGCCTTGGAAGGGGAAGGCAGCATGCGTTATGTAGCATCTTCCTCAAACATGCTAGCAAAGGGAGAGCAGTGCCCTTCAAACCAGTCTGAGGGGCAGGCAACAAGGAAGGAGAAACGTATGCAGAGCACGTACCGCCTGGAGTTTCTCTGTTAGCTCTCGACGCCTGTTACGACACTTAGCAGCTGCCAGCTTGTTCCTCTCTCTCCGGATCCTTCGCTTCTCTTCTTCCTCAGGCGACAGCTGTGGGCAAGCGCCAAGAAAACCCACAATCAGATCTGAGCAAGGCATTCCTTGAAGTTTGTGAGGATTTAACCGCAATGCAAAGGAAAAAGGCCTGATCCAGCAGAGTGCTGAACACTCCCCCTCTTCACTGATGTCAGCATAAGATGAAAGCACACAGTATCTCTGCCTGCACTGGGTCTTAGCAAAAGGGCGAGGAGAAGATGGAGCAGGGGGAAGATTGTGTAAGAGGACAGTGAATCTGCACCAAGGCCAAACAGATAAAAGATGCTCTGATTGTTTCACAACTTGGGTGGTACATTAAGCAAAACCAGAGCACGATGTTGTAAGTGCCTCTTTCTTGAAAGAAAATATCTGCTGCTTCCCACACAAAAATAGTTGTTAGCTTGAAGGTCAGGGATGGGGTGGAGGGGGAGACAGGGAATCAGCAGAGCTCCCATGAAGTCCGTGAAGCAACAATGATTTATACCACCCAAAAATCTGACCTCAGATTTTCAAGCACTCAGTGAGATAACACACTGTGCTTCTTGCATCAGCAGGCAAAGCTCCAGTGGTATCAAGGGCTTCCTGAGGCCAGCTGACATCCTCACTGATGGAAATCAGAAGCAATTCCAAAGAAACCCATCGAGCAACACACTTGCGAAACCAGAGGAAGTGAGCAGAAGCCCACAAGATCTGGTCAGGTCAGGCCTAGCTTTTGGGGTTTGAGACGAGGTTTTACAAATCTCAGCAGTGGCAGATAGGCTTGCACCACTGCCAGGGCTGGGGAGCCGGTACAGCAGTGCATGAAGAGGGCCAGCATGGCCTGGCTCACTGCTGCGGCACACGGCATGCAGAAGCCAGTGCAAAGAGACCGCCGTGGGGATCCACAGCAGGTGCCTGGCCATGCATCCTCCTCTGCTGCAGACCGGCCTCGTGCCCTGCACTTCAGCCTCACTGGGCCAGTGTGTGCTGTGGGGAGCTCTGCCCCAGCGACTGCAAACAAAAGTGAAACAAGCACCCTTGCAAAGCACATGTCAGATCTCACGTAGTGCTAGCAGAGAATGGAAAGAAAAACCTTTTCATAAAAGCTTTCAGTTTTAGTATCTTCAGCATCTGTCAAATCACAAGCAAAACATTTACTCTATCTTCTTTTTAGTGTTAGCTTTACTCTAACCTCATTCTGGTTTGTTTGGGTTTATTTCCTTAATTTCGATCTTTGCAGTTTGGGGGAGTTTACTTCAGCCTCTGGGAACTCCCCTCATCCAGTTCTGCCTTTTTTTTTCCTTTCAGGATCCAGTCTGTGCCTGTGATTTCACCTGCACACAGCTTGAGCCCCAGGATAGGCACCAAGGAACACAAGGACTTCAGGACACAGTTTTAGGCCTGAAAGCTTTTCCATCAGCAGATTACAGGGCTCCATCTCAGGGTGGGGATTAACTCCACCCTCTGGGCAGCAGCTGGTGGGGTTTTGGCACATGCCCTGCAGTAAGGAGCCCCTGCCAGCACTGCTCTCCTTGCTACAGCTCTGCCTGCTCACTTCCCAGCCCATATGCGTGCGGGGTAAAAATGTACTTGCACACAAGTATCTGCAGTCAGCAAAGCGTTAAGCAGGCATGCAGATTCTGCACTGACTTGAGGCCTCTGCATACAGTTTTCAAGAGCCCTTTCACGCTTTAGAAGCACAGACGTCAATGTTGGGACCAAAATTTCTCCTCCCAGGGCCCTCTCATTTTTAAAATTACTGTCTCGTAGTCTATGCCTTGCAAAAATCTCAGACGGGGCCGAAGCCCCTAATCTGAATGTGCTAAACATTATACTGGGTCTAAAAAGGAATATTCTGTCAGCGGTTGCTGGATTTGTTTGAAAGCGGTTGGATTTGGCACTCTTCGTGCCCCTGCTGTACGCGTTATCTTCAGCTTGTCCAAGCCCAATACGTGCATTCACTGGCAGAAACGTTCATCAAAACAGGCTCTTTTCATAAAGCGTTACACAATGTTTTCCAAAAAGGCACTGCGATGCGGTGTTCAGAGCACCAACAGCCGAAACCTGAGCCAAAGAGCCACGGTAAAGCACCCTCATACTGCCTTAGCACGTGTCTAATAAAAAAAGACTTGGCTTTGAATGACCCACAGTGAACGGCTTGCAAACAAGCCACAGGCCAGGAATTGCTTGGCAGGCATCCTTCAGCAAATAACTCTGAACAACAAATAAAGCGGAGAATATGGTGATCTCTTCACGGCCAATTTGTGAACACAGAGGCAGCATTTGTCAAACAAATTAGTTGTTGCTAATTATTCCCCCAGTTCTCCTGAGAGCTTCCCTGGCTTTGGACACCAGCCCTGCACCCAGGGAATCGGGAGGTGGCTCCAGCTGGTGGAAAGGAGTGGCACCTACCCGAACCACCATGGCTGCCCCATCCTTCCCCCCAACAAAAATGGGTCCTCAACGCACCCATACCAGCTCCCCAAACAGAGGTGTGCCTCACTCTGCACAAGTCACTTTAACCCCTTCCCTGGCTCTTAGGTCTAAACCAGACAACAAACCCACATAAAATAATCAGACTGTGAATGAAAACAGATGACGTGGAAGTAGAAGTAGGGCTGGTGACTCTTATTGGAAACAGACCTCATGCAAGAGTGTGTGCTCGTGTACTGAGGGTGCGCAGTGCATCTCATTACACTGCTCTGCAGCGACCCACACAACTGCTGTTTGGGAACAATTCGGAGAGATGTAGATGATTCAGATTTTTAATTTTTTTTTTTTAAAGAAATTTTAAAAAAATTCAACCTAGCACTGTGGGTAGCTGTTCACCAGATAACCCTGGAGAAGGCTTTTTCTTACTAAGAAGAGATTGAGAGGGCTGAAAGGATTTGAAGGACACAACATGCCTACATCTAGTCCACCTCCCTGCCCCAGCACAAGATACAGGGTCCCAGTTCGATAATCCCATCAGAAGGCTGAGCACAGGGCAACAGTGTACGAGCCACCCCATCCCAGCTGTAAAAATGCCACCGAGTTGGGACCAGAAAAGTCTCTGCTTATAGGATCCCCACCTCACCTCTGTAAAGAGATCAAGTGATTGCATGCTTGCAGTGGGAAGGTGGATTTAGACTCCAGACATCCAGAAGGCTCTTGCTACTTAGAGTCAAGGTGCTCTAGGGAAGCTGGTCCTCCCTGCACGATGCTGGCTAGTACTGGTGGTATCACGCAAAAGTGAGACTGGAGCAGTGCGAGCTGCCACAGAGCAGATATAAAACACCAGCTGATGTAATTTAGGTGTCAGATTTGTAGAGGACCTATATAAAAGCTCCTCTGCTTGCTCAGAAGTTTCTTTCTGCCTGGAGGGGCAGAGACACTCAGACTGAAACCCAGGACTCAACTTCAGAGTTCCACCTGCTTTTTGAAACCAGGCTGCAGTGCAGTGCAGCCCGGTGGTGCAAAGTGGTTGATGGAGGTTGGGTAAGTCTCGCTGTATGATGAGGAGGCAGCAATAAAAACATCCTCTGTCTTACACCCTATGTCACCTTGAGAAACCTCAACACCTGTACAGCGCAGGGGACAGAGCTCAGAGCCCCCTCCCTGAGGGGGCCAGGAGAGCCCAAGAGAGGACGGGGGAGCGGAACTCTCTGTACACTTGTTTTCAAAACACCCCCAGCCACTCTCCCTGCCGGGGTTACCTGCTCGTCTCTTCGTCTCCGGCCCACCGTGGTCCCGATGGTTTTGATCACACCAGGTCGCTGAAGGGCCGTGTGTCCAGCCACTGAAGACAGTGGGGGCAGCGGGTGGCTGTAGGGGTGTGAACGAGAGTAAGGGCTTGACATGGAGGTGATGACAGTGGGCTGGACCATCCACTGCAGGTCTTGGCTGGTTGTGATGGCGTTGATCGTAGGGATAAAAGCACTGCCCGATCCCGGCATATCTACTCGAAATTTCTAGGCAGGACAGAAAAGAGAGAGAGAAAGAGAAGAGAAGAAACCGTCAATGAAAGCAGAACATAAGTGGTTACACAGAAACCATCTAGGCCCTCAGGAGTGGCACTAGTGAAGATCAAAGCAGCACCCGAAGCAAAAGCACCAGCTGCCTGCTAGTGCTTCTGCAGCATCCCAGGCTGCCCCCAAAAGCTGCAGCACCCCCAGGAAAGGCACTGGGCTGAAGAGCTTCACCTCCAGAGCAGCCCTGCTCCCTTCCTCATCCTCCCCCACACCTCCCCAGCATCGCCTACGCCAGCCTCCCCTCCCGGGCAGCGTCCCCCCCACCAGCTCCCGCCTGCACCCACTGCTCCTTCCGGTGTGGAGCAAAAGGGGAATTAAGGAGTTTCAAGAAAAAACACTTCTCTGCCAGTCCAAAGAGAAGGAAGAGAAACTTCAACTCTGAAATGCCATTACCAAACAGAGCAAAGCCTTCTTCTAACAAAGGATTCCCCTGAAATTTGGGCTCCGTCCATGTAGGGTTTGGTACAGCAAGAACAGCAGCTTGCTTCTTGTTCAGTGGTTCTGCGCTCACCGCACACACAAGGCGAGAAACCCAGCCCCGGGATGGTTACGTGCGAGGATATGTATTTTAATAGCAGCCTATAAAATAGGTCTTAGGATTCAGATCGGACAAGTTCCCTGCAGCTCTCTGCACTGTCTAGACAAAACAAGGCAGCAGTAAAACCAAGGCAGCAGGTAATGATCTCCTCCAAAATACATGTACACCTTGTTTCAGACAGAGGTAAATCCATCTGGATAATATGCTGGCACTAAACTGCAAGGAAAACAATCGCTTGTCCCCGGAGGGGGAAACGGGAGAAAGAATGCTTTTGTCTATGCTGAGCTCCTTCAGGAGGCTTTCAATGGTTAGACTCAGTTTTACAGACAGAAGTGCTTGCTCCAGCAATCCCTGCACAAGGGACAGTGCTTGTAGGACCAGCAGCCGTCACTACCACTGATTTTGAAATGCTCCCGTGAAAAATGCGCATTCTTGGGTCCACGAACTAGCTTCCCAGAGAAGAGAGAGCCCTTGCATCAGCCTGACCTCAGCTCAGGTAAGCGTCCCAGATAAGGGACAACACTTCAACATAGATTTCCTTTTCAGGGTGTGCCTAGTCAAGCACCTTAAGTGCTTTGTTAAACCAAGGCTACTGCAAATAGTATTTCACATTCTGATAGCTACAGCATTTCAGGCTGTAGCATTAGCTACAAGAAGTCCAGCTGCCAACGCCTGGAGATCAGGAGATCCAGTTTGAATACTGACAAATGCTGACTTACGGCTTTGGACAGCTCAACATCTAGCAAGAAAGGACGAGAGAAGGAAGGAGAGAATCCAGTTAAGCAGATGGGGGAATTAATTACACAGACAGGATGACACTGGCACCAAGACCTTGGCAAAAGCCCTGGCAGAACCTCAGAGATTCACCTGGAGCTCGAGTCCAACACAACCTCAGCACACCCCACATTTGAGAGCGCATGCCATCTTTGTAACCTCTCCCAATTAACTACAGAGGCCCTGAGCTGCAAACTGTCAACACTACAGAGGCATTTACCAGCACAAACCTCTTCTTTGCTCTGCCAGGCATAGGCTGTGACCACACGGCACAGGAGAGGATGCCTTGGTGCCTCCACAACCATAACACAAAGGGACCTTAACCTCACAGAAGGGAGGAAGCGCGAGACTAGTTGAACCACAAGTGCTCTAGTCAAGGGATGCAAGTTCTGCTTCCAGCTCCACAATTGCCTTCTACCATGACCTTTACCCGTCATCCCTCCTGTACCCAAAGAGCAGAGGGGAGGGGGAAGGGGGAAAAAAAAAAAAAAAAAGCGTCCTGCTTAGCAGGGTCACTAGAAAGCTATGGCTGCAAAACTACCTTTTGGTTCTTTGCTATGCAAAGAGACCTTTTGCATTCCAGAGCAAACAGTTCTGCAGTGGTGCCAGAGTGCCCGGTTACTGCAGCTGCGGCCTCCAACACCTAGTGACCTGCTAAAAATTTCCATCAGAGGTCGGGAGAGCCAGATCCACCACCAAAACAGCCACATAAAATACAAGCTTCTGACACAAAGATCAGGCTCCAAGTTACTGATAAAGTGACTACTCCACTTGCAATCACTTCTGTATTTAACCGAGGACTCTTTTTCTAACACTAGTGAAGGTCTCCTGGACAGCAAAGGGGAGCTGCTCAGTTCAGCCACATCTCTTGGCATCTCCATGGTGCTTGTCTGCAGACCCAAGAAGAGACCAAACTCCACGCCAAGCTCCATCTCTGTCATCAGCTTCCTTTTTAATCCCTCAAAATATCTTAAAGAAATTCCCCCAAACCTGTATTCTGTATTTTCCAAAGGCAGTCTTTTAACCAGATAACTAATTGAGGGACACACTGCTGCGACAGGCTGAGTCTTCAGATACGGAGTGCTCAGGCTACCTCTGGCTTTCAGAAGCATTGCTTCCTGCCTGGCCAGGCTTTTCCTGCATACCTCACTTGCCCTGCTAGGACACTGCACTGGATCAGCTCTGCCATGACAACACACTGCCAGCCTACCATGGTCTGCCCACTGGCCTTCAGCTCTGACCCCTGTGATGCCCCTGGCTTCAGTGGCAGGCCCCGGAATTCCCTAACACCTCCGCTGCACAGTCCCTTTGAGCACCGGTCTCCTTGCTTTGGAGCTCCAGACCTCTCCACAGACTACAGCCCCAGCTTTGCTCTCCTCATTCCTCCTCGCTTCAGAGAGCTTTGATCCCCCCGCCAGCCTGGCAGAGCCGCCTGCCCTCACCCACCTCCCTGTTTCTCCTCTTTCCAGATCCCCTCCTGATATTTCCTCACCCAGGACACCCACAGATCTCCTCTCCTGACTCAGGAGAGGCTGCTGGGGGCAACTGTCCACCAGCTCTCGGTTCTCCTTATCTACGAGGAATTCACAGTGCTACAGAAAAGATGTGGCGATAGCCAGATTGCAGAGCTACACACACAGCACGCGCTCAACCACGAAGCCACTGCTCTCCTCCTGACCCAAGCAACTCACAGATGAAGGTATCATTAAAAAAAGAGCAACAACTAACAGCAAACAGAAAGAGTCTATTAAGAGTGCCAAGATCTGAGGTCAGTCTCTGTTCTGCCTTAAAAATGCGGGGTTGGAGAGCAGCATCCCCCAATCCATAGTCAAGGGGGTCTCCAGCGACTCCTGCCATGGGCAGGGACATGCTTTGTTAGCAGGTCACAACTTCAGAGAACAGGCAGCATGGGAAAATTTCAGGCTTTGGCTCTGTAGTTCCCTTCTCCATCTTAACAAGGAGTTTCTATACTGCACCCCACTGCATCTCCGCTCCCCTCCGGACCTTCACATCTGTAACTGCAAGCGCTGAGTGTCTAGAAACAGGCCATAAGAAAAACAAACCCAACAGCAAAACCACCAAAACACCACCCAGAGAACCTTTAACAACTACTTAGTTATCAAATATAGGGTGTATAGGATATATCCTATAATAAATACACAGCCCAACAGCTCTCCTGTGTTGAGCATCTCAAAGGAAAACTGGATGCAGTGCTGGGATATCCGAGGGGAAAGTCGACCGATCTGAAAGAGTACACAAACTCTTCCCATTAAAGTCTATGTTTACCACATGGCAAGTCAGTGATTAGGAAAATAGCATGACACGCAACTTAAAAGAAAAATGTTCCACTGCTGTGTTGTATGGGAAAAATAATTAAAAAGCATCAAAGTTTTGGCTCAGACACACAGTTTCCACTTAAACATGTGACCGATGCATCTTTTCTTGCTTTGGGAAAAAAAACACACCAAAGAAAAAATTTCTACAATGCATATTTTCTGTAGCGATAAAACTCTGCAGAACTCTGTAGACCAGAATCAGCAGAACAGCTCGACTGCTAGGGTAAAGGCAACACTTACATTTGATCCTAATCTACAACATCTGTAAGGATCAAGGGAAAGGCGACGCGCAAGGCCTTGAGAAATCTCCCGGATTTTTAAAGAAAACATTTATGTTCTCGCTAAGCCGGCATCCTGCTCAAAGCCCCGTTCCAGATAGTAACCCTAGAAACCGGGCTCTGGCCCCCGTATCAAACACCACGCACGGCAGCTGCCTGGGGAAGACACGCAGCCCCAGAAAATGAAAAGGGGAAAACCCAGTTACGGGTCAGACCTTGATAGCTCAAATATTAAGTGGCACCAGAGTTTCACAACCTCCTGCAGCAAGTGCTCGAGTCCAGCGCAGCTGCTGAATCCGAGGAGGAAAGGGAGAGCGAAAGATTTGCAGGCTGCCGGGCGTTTCCAGCTTCTCAGCCCCCCCTCCCCGCTCCCCCACCTTGTCCTGGCATTTACACAGGGAATAAACTGGAGCCGACCTACAATCCCTGGAAATCTCGGTCCACAGCCCGCAGAGGGCACCAGCGAGATGCATTTGGAGCAGGCGGGGAGCGGCGGCGAGTCATTTCTGGTAAAACTTCTTTAATGTGAGGAATGTCACGGGCTGGTACGGTTGGCAAAGTTTAAGACTGGACTTTTTTTTTTTTTTTTTTTTTAATTTT
>NW_020799097.1:94424036-94493040 GCF_003259725.1 Athene cunicularia | reverse complement strand
ACGGGGCGCGCAAGTCAGCGGAAGATTTGATACACGGGGGCTGTCCGGGTGCTCCCCCCCCGCCTCTCTGCGGGTGGGTGCCAGCAGCACCCCAACGCTGGTCCGTTTCGTCACGGCATCAGTAAAGCGAGTGTTAGACTCGGCTACTTTTTATAGCAGTGTTAACTTATTTTTATTGGCTTTATTTATATTTTATTTTTTTAAAATTTATTTTTATTTATTTTACTTTTTAAAATTTTATTTTTATTTTACTTATTTTTAAAATTTATTTTACTTATTTTTATTTTATTTTATTTTATTTTACTTATTTTATTTTTATTTATTTTACTTATTTTTACCTTATTTTTATTTCAGTTTAATTTTACCTTATTTTTATTTTAGTTTACTTAATTTTACCTTATTTTTATTTTAGTTAATTTTATTTTTATTTACTTATTTGAATTTACTTATTTTAGTTTACTTATTTTTACCTTATTTCACTTTTATTTCGCTTCATCAGTTTTTATTTTACTTCATCTATTTTATTTTTTATTTTACTTTTTCTACTTTAATTTTAGTATTATTTTATTCTTTTATCTTTATTGTTTTGATTTCTATTTGTTTATTATTTCCTTTTTATTATTTATTTCTATTTTAATTTTTTTTAGCCTTTATTATTTATCTTTCTTTCTTTCTTTTCATTATCTACCTTTATTTTAAAATCTTTACTATTTTTAACTCTTATATTTACTCTTATTTTTCTTCTTTATTTTCTAATTTTTACTTTTATACTTACTTCTATTAGATGGACTCCTCCGTCCTCCTAAGATCTGGCTACAGAGCCACTCCAGGCCTCCAAAGCAGAGTATGTCCCCAGGAGGGCAGGTGACAGGCCGGGGCTTCCCTGCGGCAGAACTTCGCCGGGCAGGGACGGTAACAGCCGGCCGCAGGTGGCCGCGGTGTTGGCATGTCACTGGCTGGGAGGTGGCAGAAGCAGATAGAGCAGAGCCATCTGCACGAAGAACCTGCACTTTTGGGTGACCTGCAGCGACCACAGCCATGATGCCAGACTCAGAATGTCTCATTTTCACCCTCCCTGGAGGATTCACCCAGCCCTGAGTGTGTCCTTTTTGCTAGTAGGGAAGGAGAAGTCATCTAAGTTCAAGCTATAAAATCCCATTTAAGCTGTCTCATGGACAAAGTATTTTCCCACAGGAGCTCAGCTGAGAGTAATGGGCTTTCCTCTACTGGCGCTGCCCTCCTTGGGAAGGGAGAGGCAGCACCCATCCCAATCTCAGAGCCTCCCGGGAACTCTGGAAAGCAGCAGCCCATCAGTGATCAGCCTTCAGCACCTGATTATTTTTTTTATTTTTTTTTTTAGCACCGAGCCAGGCATTTGGGACTAAAACTCCTGCCGACGCTGCTTGGTTTTCAGCACCTTCATTTTCCAGGCAATTGAAATTCTCCATCCGAATTAGCCGCAGCATCTGACTTTGGGGGAGGTGGGGACAGGGCTGTAAAAATAAGCCCGTGCTTCCAACTCGCATTGCATTAAGAGCGAGGGGCTGGGGAGGAGAGAGATAGTTCAGCAGGCGCTGCGAGGCTGTGACGTGGTTTTCCCCTTGGGTTGCACGTCAGGCAGATGATCTGCACGTGCTTTTTTTTCTGCTGGAAAGAGAATTAGTTCAAGATGTGAGAGGAATCGGGGGCTGCAGTTGTTAAGAGATGAAGAGAGGTGGGATAAAACACGCATTTGTAATGAAGCTTTAACAAAAGGAGTTGGGTTTTGGCTGGTCACCTCCCTTGGCTCTGCCTCCAGCTCTCCTCAGGTGGAGGCTGCTGCTGACCCCGGGCTTTGTCAGGCGTCGGGAACCACTGCTGTCATCTGGGGTCACCAGCCCCAGCTTCGGTTGTGTTTTAATTCAGGCTGGTGGGCTTGTAGAAACCACGCTACCGTGCAGCGAGGAATGCAAAAGTATTTGGTCGAGAGAGAGAGAGACGGCCAGAACCAGGGGGGTGGAGAGGGGGGTGCTGGAGCCTTAGCGCTGAGGCGTGTTGCAAGAGGAGAGCTGTTTCTATCATTTTTCTTCAGCAGATCATTAAACCTAAACTACTTGCTCTCCTCATGTTTCTGCTCAAGTACAAACATTTCTAGTATTGTTTTCAAACATTATTCCAATGTTATTTTGGCACATCTACCTGGTCCTGCCAAATTTGCATGAGACCTAGTCTGGGAACAGCTCGCTTGAAATGACATTCAAGTGCTGTTTTAATATTCAGCTGAAGTTAATGTGGATGCAATTAGTTGACACTTGTAAATCCTCAAGTTAAAAGCCCTGTAAGAAGTGTAGGAACCTGAAAGCGCACCTGAGGCCAAACCCTCAGCTCCTGCTGGGTGATGAACCTCCCTTCCACCGTTGGACCCACACCACCTTGTCCTCCGCGAGCGCCTGACCCCCAGCCTCCAGATGCCACGCTGAAGTTTTACCATGTATTTACGTTGACTGCTAGAGTTTTGTCTGGCCCGGGAGCACAAACCCCCTCTGGCTAAGATAGGCTCACACGTACAGAAGTGATTGGTATGTCCCATGGGGAAAAAATAATCAGCCCCACGGAGCCTCCTCATTCCTGTATCAGCCCTTTGTAATACTTTTTTTAAAATTTTTTGGATCAAAGTAACTCAGACTAGCCTGGCTCGCCTGGCTCGCGGTGCCCCAGACACATGCATTTTTAATCCGCATCCAGACCAAGTTTCATTGTGCAATAGGCTCCCTGCTTCCAAAAAAACAAGAGATAACATGTACGTCTGCCTAGTCCATTCTTGCCTGAACCATAGACAAATTAAGACCAGCCCAGGTTCCAGGGCAGGAGAGGATCACTGGAAGGCAAATGAGACCCTGGCTCCTTCGTGCTTCTCGATTTCGGCAGCAATTAGGAGACTGAAAGCCAGACCTGGGAATGCTTTCACGATGTTTTTACAGGAGCAGAGGATAAGGGCACTCGTCAGCGGCTCAAATTTGGCCCTTGGCAAGCACGTGGCAGAGCCTGAAGTTAGGACCTCCTCTACCCTCCCCAGCAGTGCCAGGCTGCACCAGCCACACCGTGCCACCTGTCTAAGGACAAAACCATTGATTTTCAATCAAAAACAATTGCATGCATGATCCTCTTTCTCCTCGCTCTTTTTTTACAACCTTTCAGACATCTCCTGTGAAGAAGCCTGCAGTAATCCCTTTGCCTTAAATGTGCACTGCCACTAGCGAAGGAGAGCCGAGACGTGCTGTGGCTGTCCCTGCTGTGGGCCAGGGCTGTCCCCAGGCTGGGGGGTGGCTCTGGGGGTGGTGGGACTGCGGCTGCTCCACACCAGTGGGGTGTGGGGAGCTGTGGGACAGCCCAGGAAAGGGCACGTGCCTCTTCCCCCCATGCAATTCCTCATCTGTTCTAAAACTCACTCCTGCCTCCCTCCAAATTGGTGCGATCTCAGTCACCGTTCATTAAAAAGGACTTTTACTACAGAAGCGACTTTGTTACTTCCTGAGTCCTTTCCCTCAAGCTCTCTGAAGAAGCAAGTGTGCATGTTTCCAGAGCTCTCCAGCCCTCCCTGACAACTCTACTTTCATCTGTGCATGAAGTCTGCTTTCATATTGTCTTTCTAAGTGCTAAGAGCAAATGTTTTGATGTTAACTTCTGGGAACGAGCTCTTAAGCTACCACCTCACACTTAATTACAGTTATTTATTAAGTACTCCAGCGTATCCAAGGGAGAAGGGAGGTTTTCTCCTTCAAAGGGCTTCTGGATGTGGTTCGGCAAACACTTTTCACCAAGCAGAGTGCTTTTCCTACCCATGTGCCATCCAACCACGAAGCCCCCTTGACTGCCGATAACTCCCTTGTTTTCAGAAGGATGCATGGTGGCCATAGGGTCTCCCTCCAGCAGCATACCATATCTTTGGGGCAGAGACTTACTCCCCTCAGCTGATCTCAGGTCACTGCAGTGAGACAGTCCCTGTGCCCAAGCACACAGCTGGCTCGGCCCCAGGTCCCCAGCGGGACGAGTGCTGGCATATGTCCAGTTCAGGGTAATGACACTAATCCTGCCACTCTTACTGCTGCCATGTGATGAGGTGACATCGTTTAACTCTTACCCAATCCTGGTGCCAAAACAAGCCCAGGATAAAGGGGCTGTGATACTGTGATGCTGTGATACCCTTTCCTCTTTAGAACAGGGTTGGATGATGCCGAGGGCCTGGGATGCAGGCAGGGCAGCAGCAGAGCAGTCCCACAGCAGCATGGGCACCAAACGCCTCTGGCACTGCTGCGTCAGGCTCGTGGAGCAGCTGTGGTGCGGTGCTGAAGCCAGCGGTCCTGCTGGCTCCATGCAGGGTCAGCTCTGCAGAGATCCCAGACGCCAACAAAGCCAAATGCTACTTCAAAGCAGAAACAGCTTCAGTCCTCTTAAAATGCTCCAAAACAAAGATCCTCCCAACCCACTGAGCAGCAGGTGCGAGAAGTGAATTGGGACCAAGGGCTTATTAAGAGTGACCACGACGCACAGTTTACGGCATTTTGCTGGTGTAGGGAAGCAGAAAACAGCTTCAGGAGATACTGGCCTAGGGACAAGCAAGCTCCCTCCTAGCCCCAAAGTATGCGGGATGTGAGATGGGAACAGAGATCCCACGAGTCAAGCCCTAGACACCTCTTGGCACGAGATGAACAGTCTTATCTTGATACCTGTGTTTGTTTGCCCAGCTCCAAACCTGTCTCAGCAACACAAGAGCCTGCCTTGCTCCGCTCCTGCCTTTTGCAGAGACACCACCTCTGGTCCCAGCAGCCCAAGGGCCCACCGAGGCTCATCCTCACCACAGCCGAGGAGCTGCCCCGTGAGATCCCGGGCAGCATTGCCAGAGCGGCCCCGGCAGACACTGCGGCAGGAGATGTTCTGAGGGGATGGGAGCCCTGCCCTGCAGTGCTTGGATCCGTCTCTTTCCCCAGTGCCCAGTCCGGTAAGGGACTTGAATTTTTTCTGGCTGTATTTCATGAGTAAGGCCTCAACAAACACGTTTTCTTGTGTCGGAGCAGTGGAAAGGACGGAAAACCTACCTCAGGAACAGTAAACGCCACCCCTGCCAGCACCCTGTAGCTCCGCTGAACAGATGCCGAGGACAGCATCTTGCCTGAGGTGCCCATGCTCAGTGCAATCGGGATCAGGCCCATGGCCACACTGCTGAGAGGCACTGAGTGCCATGCCATTGCAGTCCAGCCTGGCAGGAGGGGGACCAGCCCGTATCCTTGTACTGCAGAGTTTCGGAGGAACGTTATTCTCTGAAGCACTTGGTGCTGGCCAAGTGGATCACCCAGCTGAGCTTATCAGACAGCTCATTGTTACTGCCTGAGTGATTCAGCCCCTCCAAAGTACTCCCCCGGCAGCACAGCAGTGAGGAGGAGGAGGGAGGCGTGAGGTGCACACAGATAGTCCTCCTGATAGCAGGAGGCAGATAAACACACCCGAGTTAATGGCTGAGCTCAGATCTAGTTGAGGCAGTTTGACCTTTCTGCTGGTAAGCCTCCTTTAAGCTGACATAAAAGGGTTTGACACAAGCACTCAGGGGAATGTGTGGCCAATAAGTGAGACTTACTTTCTACAGCAAGTAATATTGATTAGCGCAGTGCCTGCAGACACGGCTCGAGGCAGTGGTGGGATTTCAGCACAGCTCACTCAAGGAGCAAGCAGAAGAGACAGCTGAGATGCAAAGATAAAATAATTTGTTGACTGAACCTGTAAAGTGTCCTTTCTGTCTGCTACCTCTCCTACCATAGCGACCTGTGCACTGCTGAAAGCCTTGGAGGGAAGGAGAGGCTTTGCAGGCTGGGCAGCAGCACTGGAAGCTGGCTGCTGGCCCTGCGTGGCCTGGCTCGTCTCCATCCTGGTGGGTGTCCTTGCGATTGAGCGCCTCTTCCCATCTTCCTGGGCCGCTTTGTCCTTTGGCTTCCCTGTTATGGATCTGTTAGGATCACTGATGCCTTCAGAGAATTTGGGCATTTAGGACTGAAAATGGACCAAGGATCCATATGAGCATCTGGGAGATGTCCATCCAGGACAGGCTCTGCCCCAGCAATCCAGCCGTAAAGGGTGGCGGCACAGGACTGCACCAGTGCATGAAACCAAACCAGAACTGTGCAGCCTCTGTGTGACCTCAGTCTGGGAAGCAGTGTGGTGGCATTCCTGCCAGGCTGAGGTCCCTGTCCCCTCCGGACTCACGGAGCCTGGTCTCAGTGAGCCTGGCAATTCCCTGCTGGCTGCAGTGTTATAAGTCACTATGTACCATGAGGTGGCTGGGACTCAGCTTCTTGCTGCCCCAGACATCTTATTGGTGGCATCACGAGGCTGAAACGTTGCTCACACTGCAAAGAGTGGCTACCTGGAGTCTCTAACTGAGGCCATTCGCTTCATAGGAGCACATTTTGAAAATCTTGCTCCTAGCCTTTTGCGCTTATGAAGAGAGTAATCCATGCATAAGGGCACTACTGTGCTCTTTGCTCAAGCCCAGAAAGCCCACAAGAGTCACAGCAAGAAAATGCAAAATACCCCAGTTTGTTTTAGTTCTCTACTTATCCTGATGACACTTAAGTACCAGCAATACTAGCCAAATTCTCTGGCATGTGAGGTGGAGACTGTTATTATGCAGTATTTCTTAAATGCCCCAGTCTAAACACCTCCCATAATAAACTCCTGGCTTGCTCAGGAATATAGAATGGGGTTTTTGAAAGCAGCAGGGTGACCTAGAAGCTCAGGTTACACACAGTCTATATGCAGAGGCACTTTAAGTTCTTTTAAAGCTTTGCATGATATTATGCCAACACAAACACCAGGAAAACGTACAAAGCATTTGTAATGCTGGGCAAGCATTTGGAGGGTTACAAGGATGCTCTCACCCAGGATGTTACTGAATCTTTCCACCATGGCCTGCACTTTTCTTTCCTCCGCCTTCTTCCTCTTGCTGCCGTGTATGGAAAGACAAGGAAAAAGCAGAGCTTTTCTGCCTGGGGTCTTAGGGAACGACCAGAAGGTGGCTGGTTGCTCTGGACAAGTGTTTGCCCACCTACCACCCCTCTGGCTAGGATGTGATCCTAGGGTTTGATTGTTGGGGTCACGATGCAAATTCAGGATCTCCCTGGGAGCTGGGATCAGCAAGGGCTGCCCCTGCCTGCAGACAACCGTTTAGATGAGGATGTGGTGTGTAGGAAGAGCGCTCCCAAAGCGAGAGGAGGAAGCCTGAGTAAAAGCACCAGAGGCACCCTCAGGAGCTGGTAAAGGGGTGTGGGACAGTGGTGGGGGTGCTCAGCAGACTCAGTTTTGGCCTCATCTGTACCCCATGGCTGCAGGCAAACACATCCCACCCCTTGGTAGGCCCACTTCTACAGTGGGTTTAATGACACACATTAAAATACCAGTGGGTCCAGAAGAGTTGCCATTTGTGGATGCGAGTAGGTTTAGAGAGAAATAACACGCGTTAATCTGAATCAGGCTGCAAGTGGGGACAGGCCCTGGGCTGCCAGCGGACACCTGCTGCCTTGCCCCTGGCCAGGGTGTGCTGCAGGAGGGCCCGATCCGCTGCAGGCAGCTGCAATCTTGCAGCCCCTCTGCCAGTGAGAGTGAACCCTGCAGCCATTCAGGCACAGGTGGAACTTTTGGGGCCCTCGAACTCCTGGGCTGGCCGGGTGCAGGCTGGTCCCCGCGGGTGCATCCAGTCCTTGGGGCTGTAAAGCCTTGAAGGCAGAGGAGTCCTGCTCTGCCATTGTGCCGTCCGCTGTCAGATCATGCTGTGCTGGCAGTTTGCAAAGCTGTCTATTATCAGCACGTTAATAACCTTTCACAATGTTTAATTACTTGGAAAGGTAATCGGTCCTGTGGTAGTTCTTTAAAAAGCATGCCCATTTCACTTGCTCTTGGCAGAGACTTCTGCTTTTTTGTCTTTCACTCTCGCAATAAATATGTTACAACCTATACTGCTTCCAAAGGCAATACCTATTTGTAAAACAAAGAGGAAGATTCCTCTCTGGCTTTCTGGATATCAGCTCTGCAGCTGGGTGCCTGTGCCACAGATCTCTCCCACTGACACCACTGTGCGTGGATTTTCGGACACTATCTGCATTTTGTTTTAACCGCTTCTCATTTAAAGTGCTTGGTTTGACACACACAGCTAGGTACTCACGGGGAGTCTTTTCTTCACTGCCAGAGCTGGCCCCACCGCTGGCTGCACATAAACAGCCAAAAAGCCATATGTAAGTAGCCTGGTCCCCTACACTGGCTCACTGCTGCCCTTCAGCTGCTGACAGCAGTGCTGGCGCAGGCTGCGACAAGCTGTGATGCCCGAGGCTGGGACTGGAAGAAGGGAGCAGGAGGACCCAGCAGCTGCAGGAAGAGGACAGGCAGACCATCCAGGTGGGTGCGAGTGCCACCAGGCTCTCTCCAAGGACAGCTATCCACAACACTGCCTGGGTCAGGGGCTCGAGACTGCCACCAGCGACATCTCTGCTGCATTTGGTAGCCCTAAGAAGTGGCAGGTTGCTCTCCTTCCATACAAGGATGCCACCACTCATGACATGAGGCAACCTGTGCACGTTGCCTTTGGGCTTGTGACTCTATGCAGCAGCCGTGAAGGTTTGGCCCTATCCTGAAGCCCACCAGCTGATGGCCATGTGACCCTGAGGCAGCTTGGGACTACTGTGTAGGAGCTGTCGGGGTCCCCACGGATGCCCCTTGCCACCCTGGTGCAGCCCTGGACTCAGGAGCCAACCCAAGAGTGGATCTGCCTCGGCGCAAACACTCTCTGGCACTTCTGTGGAGGGCACATGTGTGCATGCACACACGTGTGCATGCAAGGCTGCACACATGCATACTGGTGAGCCCATGAGGATCTCATGTGTGAGAACCTTCTCCCTCCATGCCAGGGTCTGGCCCTGGGGAGGGCGCACAGCCCATCAGGCTCCCATTAGCCACGGCCACAGCATGAACTAGGGGAAAATATTAGACTAGACTGACTAAATTTGTCCTTTTCCACCAATGAACACTGTCCTATGAGCCAACGTGTTCCGTTTCAGCCAGGGGGGTATTCACTTTGGGGGAGAAAAGCATTAAATGGTATCAAAGCACAACATTATTCATGACAGCAACAAAAGCTGATGGCATTTTCTTCCTTTGTTCTTAAGTACAAGTTTGTCAAATGACCAAACAAAAAGCCCCCAGCAGCTTTCAGAAGGCCAGGCGTTCCCCCGCGTGGAAGCATAGTCAGAAGCTTGGTCCCAGTCCTGTAGCCCATCCATGCTAGTGTTTTGCTCATTTTCTTGGAAGTCTTGACAGGTTTGTTTTAATCTTTTTTTTTTTTTTCTTTCTTTTTAAAAAAAGAGATGTTTTTAACAGCCCTGGGGCAGAAAGCTCTCACTTGCTAAATCACAAGGTTTGCCACATTGAAATGTAGGGACGTGCCCGCAAACGGGAACTGGCTGTCTTAGCTTTTGTTCTTGACTCTTTGCCAGAACCCTTAAAACAACAGGAGGAGGTTCAGCCACCTAAACATCCCTGTGCTCGGGGGAGCCTGTAAAGGCGGGCATTAACATATCAGATGCCATTGATGCCTCTGCCAGCAGCGCAGGCAACCCCACTGCCAGGCAGCTGGGCAGCCGTGGGAGAAGGAGCAGAACACCCGGCAGTGCTGATGGCATGTCCCCCCCTGGCACGGGCACTGCGTTGTGCTGTCCTGGGATCCCGTGTCCTTGCAGGGCTCAGTAATTGCAGGTGGGAGAGAGGTGTAAATGTCAGGAGACACTATTTGGTGCTGTGATAGAAATACAGTTGTCCCAGATTTCAGAGCCAGGTAAGTGGTGATCCCTGCTCTGCCCCACCAGAGACATACTGATCAGAATTTGATTTGTATCAATGAGATGAACGGTCACATTTTTCCTCTCCCAGCTTGTTTAAAGAACAGTAATGGAAGGGACAGCAAGGGACCAAAACTTGTAGATTGGAAGAGATGATTAGCAAAATGCTGCCCTTAAAGAGCCGAAAAACAACCTCCAGTGCAGCCAGTCCTCAGATCAGTAGGCTCAATCCTCAATCCTCAGTAGGCGCTTCCTCAGCACAGACCCAACCCGTAGCTCTCCATGCCATTCCAGGGCTGTATACCCTTATTTAACTTGGACAGCACACCTCAGTCCTCAGCTACAGATATACTTAGACTTCTATTTCAGTCACAGACTTGGAGAGAGACCAGGTGTACACCTCAGACCTTGCCTATAGTCATTCCTTGGCCACCTCACTGTTCTGCTAATGTTTATTTAAATGGATGAGGGGTGGAGCATGATGTAGCAAGGGGATGAGAAGCTCTCCTAACGTCCGTCCCTCAGCTGGGCTCTAACATCGGCTGCCTCGCTGCAATGTTTTAACCTGGGAAATCTGAGGCGGCACCACATCTGCCAACAGCCTCCCCCCCCAGGTGCTCAAAGTCCTTCAAGTCCCTTCTGCTGGAACCAGTTTGTTCCTCTGTGTCCCATCGGGGCTACCTCAGAGGGATTTAGGGTTTTGACAAGCTGCACTGTTCATGTCAAACTCTACTGGGTACAAACTCAACAGCAAGAATCCCCTGGTCTTCACCTGCAGCTCTTGGTACCAGCTTTCCCTTGGGCTCTCCTCCATGAGTCCCTGCACACCTTTGAATCACTGAGGAGCTCAGGAGCTCCAAGTTATCCTCTCTCTGGGCTTTGCCACCCCATTTAGGTCTCTCCTAGAAAAGTAGATGGAAAGAAGTTCAGCTCCCACAGCACCTAGACCCTCCTCTGCTCCCCCTGACCATCTCATCCTGAATTTCCACCATTACCTGACTGCCTCTCGGTCGGGGGAGCCTCTGCTGGAGCAGGGATGCCCTCCTGACTGGGAGGCAGCACCCGTGCACCCAGCACTGCCTCAACCGCCTCACATGGGTGAAGGCTAACAAACGTGTGCAGGTGGGCTCCCACCCCTGCACCACCTCCTCAAATTTGCAGTCCCATGAGGCAGGCGAGCCAAACCCTCTTCCCTCACAACGTCACGGTGTTAGGTTATAAAGTTCAGCTTGTCAGTAAGTAAGCCGGTCCCACCCACGACTTCTTTCCACATAATTATGGTTCACGGATATACCAGGAAAAAAGGAGAGCCCCTGCCGGAGATGCTGACGTCTTTTTCCTTTCAGGTTCAATGGCTGCTTTATTGCGGTTGGGTTTTCTTCCTCCCCGCTGCCCGGTCTTTCTCTGACTGGAATCGTTCCCCTCCAAAAAACGTGGTGACTTTTGCTGAAAAGCAGTTCTGCCACTTCTGTAGTGAGGCAGCGCTCACAAACGGCACAGTGGTAGTTACGGGATGTGTGGTTTACCTCAAGACGTCACATCTCCTCCCCCCCCCAAGACATCAGAGGGGTTATGGCTCAAATTTGGCTTCGATTGTATAAAGGAAAAAGGCCCTGTGACTTTCACTACTACTTTTAATGTTCTAAGAAACCTTCAGGCTCCCTTCCCCAGGCTGCTTCAAAGGGCAATTAGCTGGGGCACAAGATGCTGCCTTTTGGTAAACACACGCATACGAAGTGTAGTCTAAAATCCCATGAGTCAAACTGCAGTATTTCCTACTCAGGGAAAGGACCAATTGATTTCGGTTGGGGATTTTTCCCAGGCAAAGACTAGCCAGAAAGCAGTGATGTGAGTA
The DNA here is from genome assembly GCF_003259725.1 of Athene cunicularia. Classification (NCBI taxonomy): domain Eukaryota; kingdom Metazoa; phylum Chordata; class Aves; order Strigiformes; family Strigidae; genus Athene; species Athene cunicularia. Next base: position 94,481,331 of record NW_020799097.1, on the reverse strand, counting down.
ACAGATTTGTGCTTTCTGTCCTTAAATACTTTTGGAGAGCAGAAGGGGTGAAATACCCAGCGTGCCTCTTTCAGTGCTGGAGCTGTGATGCTCGGCTGGAAGACAGTCCCTGAGCAGCCATTGCCGAGGATGGCTGTGGTCAGTGCAGGGAGGGAGGGCACCAGGGCTGAGCTCACACAGCAGAGCCCATGCTCTGCTGAGGCAAACACCACCCCAGCAAATGCTGGGCATCCTCTCTGCGACAGGGAAGCTGAGAAACGACAGAGGGGCGGGCTTGGTCGTGCCAGACACAGGCAGCGTGGGGCTGTGCTAGTGCACGCTCTCGGCATGAGCTGAGAAAGGAAACTGGCAAACCGGGTGTCCCTGTCCTGGTTGAAAAAAACCCAAATCATGCCGAAGGGAAACAAGTACCATCACCAGTGGAAACGCATCCATCCTCATCTCCTTCACAGAGGCAGTGTGGAATGGCACAGGGCTGCCCAATCAGGCTGCTGGTACCTCAGCAAAGGGTGCCGATGTCGACATGGAGATGCGACTCAGGGGAGCCCAGCTGCCACCATCTGCCCCAGATTTGGTCATCTGCCTGGTTTTGCTGGCAAGGATGCACCTTCTTTTCTCACAAGCCACCCACAAGTTTTAACAGCTCTACCCCTCTGCAGACCTGTGTTGAACTGAACTAATGCAAGCACAACACTGTGAATCCTTGAAGCATGAAGTTTTGCCCGGACAGCAGCTGACGTGCTTTTTGTGAGCTGTTTCAGCCTTGTGTGAGCCGCAGTGAGTGGGGTCTGCAGGCACTGCTCCCGAGAGCTGCCCAGCGAAGCCGTGATGATGAAGGGAAGGGCAAAGGGTGCAAAGGCAAACTGTGCCATGGCCTTTTGCTCACCACAGTTGACAGTACAACTGTGGTGCCTGACCAAAACTATGACCAAGCTCCCCTTTGCTAAAATCATAATTTCTGACTTCCTGTGTGGTGCCCGGGGATGGGGTCCACAAGGGAGGCACAGGCTTCCCTTATTTTTATATAAAACCACCATGCTACACCTAATGGATGCAGGGTTTACTCACGGGTGCCTTCCTCCTGTGTGCAGTACTATGCTGTGACCTGCCCAGGAAACGCAGCTGGTTTCCTGCTGGTGAGCCGGGCAGCGCCTTGTTCTCTGAAGAGCTCATTTACCTGCCTACTGCTCCAGCACCAGCCTCTTGAGCTCCTCAGAAAAGTCCTCACTGCGGATGAAAAGCGCTTGCCAAGGGGATGAGCAGTGCTCGCAACCCTCGTGCATAGAGGAAAAGCGACCCACCACAGCTCCCGCAGCGGGAGCTCGACACTTGCCTCCCTACCAGCCGGAATGCGGGATGTACACTGGGGAGAGGGAAACAAGTATGACACAGCGAGGTGGAAGCTGTGTGTGTGCATTGCAAGGACGTCCGCCTAGTGCCAATGTGTGAATAGGGAAGGAATTCCCTTCAACAAAGCTGCTCCAGTCAGGAGAGGCCAGGGATGGCCACCTTCATACCCCAGCACTCTGTCTCTCTGGGCCTGGCAAGCTCCTGGCATGAGCTAATTAACCCTTCAATTGCAGAGGAAGCTCAGAGGACCTTAATTTGACAGTCACCGTAAAAATATTTTGCCTATCAGAGAGTCTTTCATCCAAGGATCTCAAAGCGCTTTACGAGTATTAATTAAGCTCACCAAGGTAAGTATGAATAATTATCGTCATTGAACAGTGTGGAGAACTGAGGCCAAACTTGCCCAAAAGCATCTGTCGGGGACCAGCACAGAAGAGGAACAATTCCCAGCTGCAGTTGCCAGAATGCAAACCCTCCTGCAGAGAACAGCCTTAGCCTGCAAACCAGCTGAGTCTGCCATGCTTTGCTCAAGGGTGTCCTCCCCTAGAAGATCATTATGTTTGAAGGACAGGGAAAAAAAAAAAAAAGTTATTTTCATTTTGGAATACAATGCAATAAATGTCACTGTATAAAAATTAGCAAAAAAATGATGTGAAAATATAAGTTACCTGTATCAGCATGAAAGCTTTCTGAATAACAGAAAAGCAATGCTGTTGCATTTATCCTGTGTCTTGTGTTAGTCCCTCCTTCTGTTTTATGTGAGATCAGTAGTTTCTAAAACTAATGGATAGTAAATCAGGTGTTGAGTAATTAGGGACAGATTATAAGAACAATTTTAAACCTAAAATGATCAAACCTCCATTTATACAAACTTGCTTATTATTTCCCCTTGCCACTAAGAATGTCAAGGCTTGGAGCACTTTCATTTTCCTATGTGTCCAACCATCCTGTATCAAGGAGTCTCAGATCAGGATTGCTTAGGTTGCCAGCTCAGGTATATTTTAAAGTGATAGAGACTCAAATGTCATCATCTAGTCTGAACTCCTGCACAGCCCAACCCCGAGGAATTTAGCTGTTTACCTTGTAGATAGCCCAAGTACTTACATCACATTATTTAGTTAATTTTTGTGGATGTACCTATAACTGCTGAAGGTCTCTGAAGCTTCCCCACCTTACAAACCCTGTGTTGCATGGAGAGGCTCCAATATTAGGCTTCTTGTTTGCAAATTCCTTACCTACAGGAATGCTGTGGGAATGAATACACAAATATTGTGAGATTTGAAGATATCAGAGCAATGTGGAGGGGAGTCATAAATATACCTCACGCAGATAATAGCGGCTATAAATTCTATTGCCTTGATCTGGCTTGGCACCAGCGCTCTGCAGAACTACTTGCTGTGCTCATTCCTCTCTCCCTGGCAAGCTTCACTGTTTATTACTGATACATAACTATAGCATTATGGTCATCTTCTGGACAGTTCCGGATACAAGCAGCCTTTTTGGTTTGAATTAAGCACTTTACAAAGCAATTAACAGCTTAACTGAAGAATATCCATATGAGGTGTTATGGGGTTAAACTGATGATTTGTCTTATGCTAGCACAACTTCCCTGTGGAAGTATCTTTTAGACAGTTATTTGGTCTCTGAGTTCAAACCTGCTTGACACCTGAGCCACCACAGGTGGGGCTCTGAGGGATGAACGCTACCCAGAGTGAAGGAACTGAGTAGGTGACTCTTCGTCATAGAGGATCCTCCAGCATTGTGACTGGACTGGAGGTGGTGGGAACATCTCCTCCAGTGGAGCAAAGCCAGGGGTGGTCCCCCAGAAGGGGAAGCAACATGGGTATGCCACACGTGGGGAGGAAATGCTGTTTGTATGGTGGCGGCACCACACATTGCTTCCTCCAGGCACGTGGTGGGAAGGATCAGTAGGCTGATAGGAGTCCTTCCTCTTCCTCCCCACACAGAGGGCCATCTGCCCTGTGGCTTCGCTAATGCGGTTGTCTCTGCACTGTACCTCACCCTGCCCATCCAGTGTGCAGATGGTGGTGGGCCCACAGGGACCTCCTCACCCATACGACTCAAGTCCACGTTTCATCGCTGTTGAATTCCTGGGCAGCTTCAGATAAAATGGACAAGTAGGGCAGTGGTACAGGGTTTCAAGTTACTGATCCATTAATTAGGAAGGGGGAGCCTCCTCTCAAGGGGAGCTGGAAACCTCCTTACCCAAGTCATCACAAACTGAGCTCGATGAAGTGTTTCAGATCAGTGCTGCCTGTTTCCAATTACATCTGAGAGCGTTTCTGCAGCGAAGAGCCAAAGTCTTGATTTATAGGCTTTTGGGCAAGGGAATGCAGTGTTTTTTATTATCTTTATCTCTAAATCTGCCCTTGTTACTTGTTGCTTACAACAAACTTGCAGAGCCTAATGCAAAGGTCTTTTGTTAAGGTTTCCTACACTCAGATGCTAAAATCCTTCACTGAAGCCTAGGCTAATTGCTTCTGCATCAGATAGACAGGCCCATCCATTTCACTCTGCTCAGCACACCCTTGGGAGGGGAACACACGTTTTGGGACGACATCCCCTCAGAAGGTGGGTGAGCTGGAGACAAACCTCAGGCTAAGGCTGCGCAGCCATGCCGCCATCCTACCCAGACCTCAGCCCCAGCCGGAGCCTGAGCACTTGCTCGCACCTCGCAGGCGCTGTGGATGGTGGGAGAGGCAGCCAGCCTGCTCCTGCGCCACTCGCTCTGCACCAGACATTCCTCTGGCTGGATTTTCTGCTGCATTGGCTTCCCACATATTTATCCTGACATCACATGGGCTGGGGCCCTTCCCGCCTCTGCCCAGCGTGAGTTTACTGTGAAAAAAAAAAAATCGCTTTTAGAAAATGATGTCTTTGGTGGAAGGAAAATGCTCAAATGCAGCGGAGTTTTATGAGCTTTGCTTCAATACTTGTTGTGCAACATCCTTACGGGATTTCATTATTTATGATTTTATCTAACTACAGTCTATGCCTAATAGCTCGGAGGTGCTGTTGATTAATTTTTTCCAGCTCTTTGATGTACCGGCAATAACTTGTCCATGTTGCCCTGTGTCAGTGAAGTGGAAATTGCCACGGCACAGTCAAGGTGTGGTATCGTGAGGTGGCCAAAGCTGGAATAACTGCCGGTGTCCACAGTAGGACTGAGGTTCCCCCTGGCCATGCTCTCCCTGCTTGTATTGGCTGATGGCACTGTAATGAGTCAACTCATTAAAACAGGAAAAAATGAAGCCAACCAAAAAACATCTTTTGTTTTTCGCTGGGTTAGTAAGTCGAACTCACTCTCCATGCGACCAGGTATGTTCTGGAGCCAGCACGGAGGACAAAGGGAACAATCAGGCAGCAAGGAGCAGCAGCAGGAGGAAGAGGAGGGAGAAGGGCAAGTGGGGGCAGGCTGTAAGATCATTTTTTGACACCACACCCTACGTATGGACACTGTCAGTCTAATTCCTACCGTACTGGTTCCATTCTCGATGTTGTAATCTGTTTCTGTGAATCTTTTCAATTAGGTAGTGATTTATTGGTTAGTGGGGTGGGTTTGGACAACCTCCAGCAACAGACACGGAATCCATTACCATGCTGAGCTCCATCCTATTGCCTGCAATGCAAAGGAACAAAATTTTTTCTCCAGGAAATGAATCTTTTTCAAAGTGATTATAAGATTATATGACTAGGCTATCGAGTGATGTAAACCTGCCCATTTCCAAAAGCTTTGGTGTAGTTACACCACTTACAAAAGGATTTGCTTCAAAATTTTTAGCTGTCCCAGCACATTAATTGCTGATTAACTGAAGGTCTTCCTGAAAAGAGTGCATTTATCAGCATAAATGGACCTCTTTGTTCCCTTACGTAGAAGTTTTCAGTCTGCCCAAGTTAAAGTGTTTGCCAGTTCAAAATTTATTATTTCTTGTCATCGCTTCTCTTATAGTCATCACCTCTCTGGTATTAGTCCAATTCTGTGGATTTGTCAATCACCACTACAAAGAAACCCAGAGCCAAAATAAACCTGGCACGACTTGATTTCTGTATTACAAATGTACTGGCACAAATGTTGTCCACAAAATCTCTCATTTCAGCAAAGTGCTTGAAATCCCATTGACTTCAATTAGTAAGTTAAGCAAGTGCTTAGATGTCTTGTTTGAACCAGGGCCTGAAGACTGTACCTTGGCCAACTGGATTTGTTGTCTTTTTTTTTTCAATAGTTATGCAGCTTTTAGAGGAACTTTCACATTTTGGTTCAGTCATCAAAAACCTGGGTGGGATCAAGGAGAACTGAAATCAGATATTATATTGTCTTCTGGCATCTTTAATTTACAAACTGTCTGTAGTAGGTTAAGCATTAAGGATTCAAGGAGAGAGAATGAAACAATGAGATGGTCTTCTAGGACACTTTCCTCTTCCTGAAGTTATGGGGTCAAATCTTGAAGAAAAAAAAAAATCTTACTCAGGCAAAATGACACAAGGAAGGGAATGATTGATGTATAAGATAAGGGAAAAATGTGGACCACTATGAATAGGCTTTACTTCACGGTAGCTGATGGTGCCTGGCAATTTCATACTACATGCTACTCCTGTTCTCCCTGTATGCAATTACATAGGCATATCAGTGTAATGCATGGTTATTACAAAATAACCACAACATGCTGGGAAGAACATTTTATGCTTCTTAGTTGGACAAGGCGCATCTGGTCTTAATCTGATTTTTTTTTTTCTTCTTAAGAAACGTCATTTATTTTAAGATTTTCCCCATTCAGCCAATGGAACCTATGTTAATTTGACCTCTATTAAATAAATTTTTTCCACTATTCTTTCTGCTGATCAAAGAGCTCTGGGGCAGTTTCCTGAGAGGCAGGCATACCTTGCCGCTGGAGCAGGAAGACAGAGCAGTGGCATGCAAATGCTCCCCCACCTTCCTCCTGTTGGGAAGGAGGATTCCAGCCCAGACACCTCCTCAGCTGGCTGCTCGTGCTCAGCCCCAGACCCGCACACTTTCCTCGCCCAAACCCGTCTCTCCTGACCACACTCACGTTGCCCCACCGGGAGGTTTAGCTACCGTGGGAGGTAGAGCCATTGGGTGCCATCTCTTTTCCCACTGGGTTTGGGCACGTTGCTCAGCACTGAGGGGAAGCCCTCGGGAGCCCTGCCTGCACAGTGGCTCCTTTCAGCCACGCAGCTGCTGAACAAGACAGCGGTGGTGGCAGCTCCTTTGCCTCTTTGATGTCAACAAGACTGGCAGGGACCACTGCCTTACATACAGCTTGTTCCCACAGGGATGAGGAGATGGGCGCTGAGCACGCCCGGCATCAGCCAGGGCCTCCGACGAGCGGAGCTGGCAGAGGAGCAGCCTGGCCCTGAGCCCTGGTGTGAGCCCAGGCGGGCAATGCCGGCACAGCGAACAGCTGCCTATTCTCAACCAACATCAAAAGACTTCCAACTTTAGGCAATAGTCTAAAGGACTGGAATCCTGCACCCGGTGACTCAGGGCATGGCTACGCTGTGTGATGGAGCAGAGTGAAGAGCCCTGAGCCCACATGGGGAGGAGCACGGCCTGTGGCCCCACGTCGCCCCTGCGGAACCCCACCGGGTCTGTCCTGCCGCTGGGCGCCAGCTCAGTCACAGGCCCAGCGGCTGCCGGGCCGAGCGGGGGCAGCTGGGGAGCCCCCGCACCGCCCCTCCTGGCACCTCTGCTCCCGGGCAGTGCAGGTGGGTGCGGCAGGAGGGACCCGGGCCGAGCTGAGGACAGAGCCGTCTCCCAGCCTCACGCCGAGACCGGGCATGGCCTCCCTGCACCCCGGCAAGGGTGGGAGCAGCAGCACTGCCTGCAGCACAGCCGAGCCCGGCCCTTGTCCCGCCACGGAGTGGCCATGCTGCCCTGGACGAATTACATCCCTGCTTTTAGCCTCAGTCCCTTGTTTGTAAAATAGACACAAATACTTCAGAAGGGTGTTGTGAAACCTAATTAATTAATACCTGTAATGCACTTTGATGTCCTCGCATGAAAAGTCCTATATAACTACAAAGCATTTTTAATGTTATAAAGCAAGAACTTCTTGCTGTCTTGCCTTGGCAAAGAGGCTGATTAGATGTTATCAGTTTTGCTGTTTACACGCACAGAAACTGCTGCAGTATGGTTTGGATCCTGTTTTGTTTTTAAAGAGGAGTAATATAGTAAAATGATGGAAGAGTTAATTCAGGGGTCTGTTCCTTGTAACTTCAGGCAGCAGCCAGAAGTGACTTTACTGTCAATGAAATAAGCTAAATAGTCCTTCAAGAAAAAACCAACATGACTACAAAAACCAAACCAAATCGAAAAGCTGACATATCTGTGCGTACTGGAGTGTCCCGATCACACCTGCAGTAACTGTACTGGAAGGCCTTCTGGTTCGAGCTTGAGGAAAAAGCTGTACTACAGGAGCACTTAATCCTGTGTTTAAATGATTGCGTATGGCTTACATTTCATAGAAGTCAACTGCCTCCTAAATGAGAGCCTGTTTGGGCCAAATCTCCTGGACTGTTTTTGTCTAATCTGCTGTTAAGACTGTCCTTTGCAGTTTTACTACTTAAGTGGTAAAGACCCAATCTGGGGAGTTGGGACTGAGGAGCCCTGATACTGCCTCCACCATGAAATGCACAGTGTTGTCACGCCAACAGACATGACTGCAGAGCATGTGCTTTAATTTACACGCATTTGATAACTAACATTAAAACAGGAGGAAGCCACGCTGTATGGCCTTTCCCTTAGAGGGCTCAATGATGTACGTGCACAGCAGAGGGAAGAAAGTGCAGCTTTAAATGTTAAAATTCCCAACAGGCCTGTCCAGCGCTGCATCTAAAGATGCACTAATAAGTTAATAACAAAATACAAATGCGTTGACTCCTGTAATTTAGAAAACTGGAGCCGAAGGAGTCTTAATAATCCTGCTTTTCTTTCCCAATTAACATTGTTTACTTTCTGCATTTCCTTGTCCTTGAAAAGCAATCCTGCACAATTCCACGTACTTGCCTCCACCTTTAGCCCTTACAGCATGAACGCAGCACCCAGACTGTGCATGGCTCAAGTGGCGTCACACTTGGTTTAAATTGGATTATAAAACGAGAATAAAACTCCATATAAACATTTACTCCACATTTACAAGATGTACTTTGTAGTCTGTCCTCCCAGGATAATTTCACTGCACTCAGCAGTGTCGTTCCAGACTGAATGAAGCACAGTGGTGATGAGCCTCTGTTACTTCCCTCTCTGTCTGCCAGCATCCACTTTCCGTCCCTTCCTTGAAATCTAAAACTGGCTGTAAACTTGGACATTTTGCTAACACAGATAGGTAAATACACATATGAAGCACCCTGCAAAGGGCTTGGGCTCTTTGTACACTGTCATTCCAGCAGCCGCCTCAAAGCTTGGGGATGCCCAGAGTTGCCTATGAGCAATAAGCAATTGCTCACAAGCACTTTTTTGGTCTTTTTTATTTTTAATGACAGCTTCTCCCTGTGCTCATCTGGACAGTGTTCAGAGGACAGCAGGACCCTGTACATGGCAGTGTGGCTGGCAGCGCTGCGACTGAGCCAGGCTCTCTTGGCCCGTCCTGCCTGGTGGAGCAAGAAGGGAAGGAGCCAAAGTCCAGCTCAGGTGTGAGCAGCTGGAGGCAGGAATACACACAATGAGAGGAAACGGGGTACATCGCCTTTGCAAAACAAAATAAACAACACATTTGGAAAAAAAAAAGGCCCCCAAAAACCAACTTGGACAAAATCCTTTCCTTCCCCCAGCAACAGTGGGTTGCAGAGGCTGAAGTGTTTTCACACTGAAAGCATGGCAGCTTGGGAGCTTTCTCTACAGTCTACAAATAAACAAAACCCAGGGAGTGTTTTGCATTCAATAGTTAATCACAGTTGGCTGAGTGTTTATATTTTTCTTCACTGTAAAGGCATTCTTGGTCCGCCTCCCAAACAGCTTGTTTTGTCTGCGAGATTTAATCTTGAGTGGCAGGACTAGGCGCAAAGACAAACCTCAAAACAATTCTTATTTTTCTATAGCTAGATGTCAGAATGTAAAAGCTAACTTCCCTGCAAACGGCCCCTCAGATTGGCATGCAGGGGGCTTTGCTCTACAGTTTTCAGACTGCCCTGATAGGGTGGTCCATGGAGCATCTCATTACACTCGCTTTTAACTCTTTCCTGTTTGTGGGCTGCTCTTTTAATAGTCTAAACAACTCCAAACAACTAGAATTCAATGCACGTTGGACCAGTTTCCAGGCCTAGCTCCTCCCTGAAGAAGCATCTTGTTTGTATACAGGGAGCATTGGCTCCAGATGCCCAGCCTACTTTCAAATCCAAACATGGTTTTTCTTCAAGGCAACATCAAGGTACCTTTCATAAAAATGAAGGGATGATGCAATATGTCTATAGTGCTTCAAGTACTCAAGCTGCTCTGCTCAGGATTAGCTTAGGCAGTTACTTAAAAGCATCATGTTGTATAGGTATCAGCCACATTTTTGCAGCCGTTCCTACTAACATGCGTGACTTGAAAAGACACTGAATTTATGTCTTTGCACTTCTAAGATCTAAAAATGGTTAGAAACAGTGAACTTCTGAAATCTCACCACTTCTGCTCTTCATTTTGTTTCTATGTGCTATTGCCTCTGAACAATCTTTAGAGGTAGGTAATATCAGACTGTGCTTGGTTGTGCTTAGATCTGTACCACAGGTTTAAAAAAAGTTAATAAAATCACGTCCAAGTTGCCTGAAAGGTATGTCTGTAGGTCATTTAGTCCAACCTTTTGCTTGAAGCAGGACTATCACCAGTTCCTAGATGAGGACTGTCATGGCTTTGCCTACTTGTGTCTCATAAATCTCCAGGATACCAAGCCCAGGGCAGAGAGCATTTCCACCAAGAGGACCCAATCCAGCAGTGGAAGAGGCGCCCCTGGAGATTTGTGCTTTTGATGGTATTGCTTCTGGAGGAAGAATTTTTGTTAAAGGTCTTCCCCATAAACATAATCTGACAGAGCCTGAACCAAGGAGTCATGAAACACCCTGCAAATTTATTTCAACAGCTTCTTGCAGCTCCCCTAATCCTGTGTATGTAACACTAGACATAGGTATACACTTTTGATGTTTCTTTCCCATATAATCAGTAAAAATTATTAGCAAAGATGGGGGCTGTACAATTAATGTGTTAAGAGATGCTGGTAACCTCCAGCACCTTCTGAGAATTTTCTAACTTCAAGTATATGACCTGTGTCTTGAGCCTGCTTCAAGGTATCTTGAGCAGAAAAGATAAATAACAGTTCGCAAAGCATAGATAATGTGGGGAGCCTTTTTCCAGAGTATACCACAGTGCCGAATACACGTTCAATTTTAAGAAGGGCCAAATAATCCCATGACCCATTTTTAAAACACCATAATAAAAGTAATGCTAAATTCAACAAAATGGCCATTGCAAATGCAGAGGAAATACTCCTGTCATCCATAAAAGCATGACAAATCAAATGATTAGATTATTTTGCAATCTCTCTTATAAAGTACCCCGGCACCAGGTAATGCCAGACGCAGGGAATCGGATTCAACCGAGCGGTGTCCTGAAAGACACCACCTCCTCTTCGAACCAGGCACCTCTGAGTGTTGTTTGCAGCCTTGCTTTGAAAAGCCTTTTCCTCATGAGCAGGCATTTACCCAGCTTTGCATGAGCAATCCATGTCAGTACTGAACACCCATCCACTGGAAGAGAGGAAGGCAGGATCAAGTTGTGGGGGTTTTTCATGCAACCTGCCCATAATTAGCCTCAAGCAGTGGCTGAGTCACTCACAAGAGTCCCAGGTGCTATTAGGACCAGACACGCCACGGCCCAGTGTATAATTATACCAGCCTCCACTGTGCGGAAACTGCTCCATTTAGCTATCTGACCCCATTAGACAGAAGCTGTTATTTCTTCTTGGCTACCAGTGCTGTAGGTGCTCTGAAGAAAATGAGTCCAATTCTCACAGCACAAAGTCATTCACCCAAACTCACCTCCTTGTTGCTGAAACCAGAAGATGCTGTCCTCTTTCCTGGTTCACCTGTCGGCTGCCTGAGAGCACCCCTATGGTCCAGAGGCAAACAGAGATTTTAAGACACAGCACCTACTGAATATGAGGGACAGGGAGATGAGTGCAGACAGTCTAGGCAAAGCATCATGCTACAGTATATTTTTTCACCAGAGAGCGATGATGAAACAACCACTGAAACAAGCCACAGAACTGAAGGAATGCAAGAAACAAGCTATTTCTATAATACAGATTCTATTTTGGACATTTTGCTTCCCCTTCTCATAATGAGGATAGAAAAGTTCAGATGAGAAGCTTATTGCTGACAGCCCCTGAACCTTTTACGTGCCCCTAGGGCTGGAGATGCAAGTTTTCTGCAGTGTCCACTCTCTGGTAGAACAGAGGCAGCTGAATAGAGAGCAGGTTTGGTTGGCCAAAACACACAAGAAATCACCCATAGCTGGCAGGGCTATACTTGAGTTGCAGCTGGATTTCGCAGCTCTCCTTTTCCTATTTAAAGCATTAAGAGGAAATGCCTGGCTTCAGCAGCAGCAGGGTGGCATTCCCCTCTGGCCCAGCTCCTCTGTTGGATACAAAAATGAACCCAGCCCTAGCTGATAAGCAACCAAAGCCCATTACCTCCTGTAGCCATGGTCTCACGGAGAGGGAGCGAGGGGGACCTAGGTAGTGGAGGAGGCTACGTACAGCAACTGACCCAGCAGAGGCCGTTTCACTAGCCCTCTGAGGAAAAGCATAAAAAAGGTCAGAGTTTTTGTCACTCCTGGTTGGCATCCTGTCAGACCAAGTTCAAATGAGGTTCGCTGGGGGTGTGTGTGTGTGATGCTTGGGCTACTACTGACTGTGCAGTTCAGAGAAGAAATTGCACTGCTCCAACCTTGAGCTGCTACTCTCATGGCAGTGCTACAACCCCTTCGAAAGGCACAAATAGCCTCGATGGCTCTGATTTTTAAAAAAGTACTAAAAAGCTTTTGCTGAAAGGGACAGCAGAATAAAGGAAACGAGATGTCAAATTATAATCAGCTTGAATCATTTCAAATAAACACCGAGGAAATAAAATGTACCCTGTTTGCTGGCAGGCTTGATGGCTTACAAAGTACTCGCCCCACCCAAATCAAGGGTTTGAAATGGAGTGGCAGTGGAACAGAAACCCCTGATAGCAGATTTGCTTTTCCCTGGTACTGCACTGCTATCCTCAGGGATAGAAAAAGCATCATTAGGGTTTAAATAGAATTTGATGAAAACACGGAGCACCCCAAGGATCAATTTTCACCATGGGCAGCTGCAGCACGAGGCATTAATTCTTCACCCTCTCTGGTGACAGGAGAAACGTGGGGAACTGTAGGCACAAATAACGTTAGACTTCTACTGTGTATTTTGCTTTTCATGCCTGCAATTAAACGCTTGCTTTACTTCCTGTTGTTTAAAACTGTATTTATTCTTTAGCACTGCAAGAAAAACCTCCTGTATTTTTTTCAATTTGCACTGGGGACGCGTTTGAAGGCCCATATTGTAGACTCAGCAAGTGGCAGGGCAGCCGCCAAACCTTGCTTCCTTTGTTGATTTCTTGATGATTTAAGACCTATTTTCAGCAGCTGATCCCAGTCTCCCCCCTGCCTTTTTGCTTGGTAACTACCATTTTAACAAAATGGTGTTTGTGCAGTGCCTTGGAACCAAGAACTGAGCTTTTAAATGTAAGACAAGGAATAGAATAGTAAAAGCGGCGCTAAAATCACCTACACGCCATGGCTTTTCAAGCCCCATGCTTAGGAATATATGGCAGACCCCTTGAGTTCTTGCAGAATAGTATTTAGACTGCTAGTCTTTTATTTCATATGTAGCTAAAATTATTTGCATGTTTCACATACTTGTGTTGTTTATCTTCCCCCCGCACAAAGTTTGAAATTATTCTCTGAATCTACAGAAATTGGTAAATAAAAAATATTAAAAAAAGCTGTACTGTTGATGTATATTGTTCAGACTTTTACTGGCTTTTCCCATAGGGACAAACCCTATTGTCTCAAAGTACAAACAGGAAAAGATATAGCCTGATCAATGGTTTATTTAGATGCAGGCTTCCTTCAGAAAAGGAGAATACGCTTTACCCCTGGCTGATGCTAAGATGCAAATTAAACCAAGATTTTGTGCAAAAAAGTTATCCAATGCCATCTGCATGATTTTCCTCTCTGTTCTGGGTAACAACAGTCTTTCCTCAGAATTATTCTGTGGTGGAGAATACAATACTTGGCTTAATAAATAAAACCCAGTTTCTACTGATTATTTTTACAGCAAATAATTCTATGTTTAATGCAGGCTCATAAGATGCCAAAATATACCTTGCTGCTTTGTTAAAACATAAACCTCAAGCTTGCTAAAAATAGCAGTAACTAATAAGGATGAAACAAAATTGTCCCAGAACATTACAGACACCTGAAAACAAAAACTGAACAGAAGATGACTTAAGGGATTTTCAGTAACATTTAAGAAGTAAGTGTAACCTTTAGGTTTAATGAGCGTTACAATACATCAATTACAGAGACATAAATAATTTAGAAGAGTGTTCACTGGCAGTCAGTTTGGTCACAGACTTGATTTGCTTCACAGGGCAGGGACAGCACCCTGTAATTAACAGTCGTGGTCAGAAGCTGTGTCCAAAGATTGTAACCTCCTTGCAGTATGCCCTTCTCACAAGGCTGGAAAGGTGAGGAACTCCCCTCCCCTGCTGACAGAGGACTTACGCCTCATGTATCGCTGCTGCACAGACATGGTATTAGGAATGTCTTTCAGACCTGCAGAGGTGACCCTCATGTTCTACTATGGGTTTCTACTGCCTGCTGCTTCTCTGGTCATTAAGGGTACTGACACAGAATGATGTCTAAGCAGCAGTCCCTACTCACTACTTAAAAGGTTTTTCACCTCTGCTAAACCCCCGGCCTTGTATTAGGGGGCACTGCCTGATGGAGACTACCCAGACTTATTCCCCTCTTTCCTAGTCTCTGTGTAAAACCACCTGAAGTTAGACTTAAGGTACTGTACTTCATTGCTTAATCTCGTCTCCCAACTGATTCACCAAAGATGCTTATTGCTGCAAGTGCCAGACAGGATGAGAGAAAGGAAACACACAGAGAAACATACCTAGTGAGGATCTAACGATGCGTAGGAGATCTGTGCTAATTCTAGCAATGATTTTCTCTCAAAAACTGAATCAAGTCTACTTCATATATGAATGGGAGTATGTTCAAGGACACGGCTGATACTGAAAACGCTGCTGATTCACCAAACAAAATGTGATCAATGAAGTGATGACCAGCACAACAGAAAGATCAATGAATGCCAAACTATGTAAGATATAGTTAACTTTTATTTATTCTTTCAACTGTTTGTCCAGTCTTTCCAGCAAGTTCACAAAAAGTCGAACTTTGATTCTGAAAGTTTTTCTATTACTTCTAGCACAGTGGATTACATATGCAGATGAATAAAGGCTTGACTGTAAGTTTGTACTTTAAGGACCTTTGGAAAAGGTCTTAATGGGACTTAATAATTTGAGACTTACTGCATTCTTTCATTCAAAATTATGACAAGAGTAGAATTTAGGCTTTTCAATATGTTTGTAACATTGCTATTTTTTTCTTATGTTTTGTGGTTCTCATCAACCAAAGAAACTAGTCTAGGTCTGATTGCTCCTTTCAATTGCATATATCACATAACAGGAAAGAAAGCTTAATTGCCATTAAGCTGGCCACAATGGATACTACTATCATGAAACAGGAGATAACAGAAATAACTTAAACTTATTAGCTTACAACTTCTGTGACCAACCTAAATGCCTTCAACAAATACTTGATTCGATGTTATATTATTCAAACTAACTCTCTTTTCTGATGTAGTTTTGTATGGTAATCCTTCTGGAGAGAAGAGTTTATTCATTTCCATGTTTTCCCTCCCAATACCCCATTTGTAGTGCTAACACCCCCAGTACATTCTTCTGAAAACTATCAGGAAGGACTTCATAAAATGCTGTGCAGGTCAATGAGGGCAAGGTGGCTTTGAAATAAAGAAAATGTTCAGTGAGTGTAAGAAAAATTCCTTTTCTTCTAAAAATTGATAGGCTTGCAGACTTAAACACAAACAGTTCAGTTTCTAAACTTTTCAACATTTTTTTTCTCCCCAAATACTACCGGTTGTACCATGATGCAAAATTAGACTGAAACCATTGTTTCATTTCCATATATGCAAGTGAGAAGTTGATGAAACTACTGAATTCAACATAAGGTTAGATCCTCAAAGTCTTTGCTTACATGGCTTCTAAAACTCTTAGACCTTTAATAATAAAGCAGTCCTTTGTCCAAAATTACAAAAGGACTGCTGTGAAGGATGCATTTCTGGTTGAAAATCTATATTAATTCTTAAGAGTGGACATCTTTTTGAAACATTTTGCAATTGCTAGCCTTTGGATCATGGTAACCTCTGAAAAGATAAAAAAAATATTGGTGCCACTTGGACAATCAGGTATACAAAGCAACCACCATGTTCACGAGGCAATCACTACAACACTGAAGCAAACACAAGGGTATAAAACACAAGATTCCAGGAATCTGCTGATGCAAATGAGTTTGGTTTTTACCTTTTGAAGATGCCAGAGATGATTTCTATCAGATTTGATCACTATGAGAACAAATGTCTTCCGTTAGCCCTCCTCCTTCTCCCACCCCGTTCACCAGAGTTAGCTTATCCAAAGAAATGCCGATGTGAGATCATCCTGGTATACTGAATAATGTGTTTTGAGTCATTTAAGGTTGTTCAGTTATGGTTTTGCTGTTCACATAAAACCATTATTCTCCACATCTGCTGTAAGTCTTGATTTGCATGCAAAAGCCTAATGCAATGCCTCCACAGAGGGAATTCAGGCTCAGACCTTTGGAGCCATTTACAGCCCTCAGATAATGCAGAGAGAGTCACAAGGGGGTAGGTCACAGGACAGAAAATGCCCCCTCCTCCATAGATTTGCAGTAAGGCTTCTGATTTTGTTTGCAGCTTAATTTCCAGCCAAGAACTTCAATATTAAACATAAACTAAAATTTTGCCTATAAACTAGCTAAAAATACCTGTAGTTTCTAGAGGCAAATTATTTGCATAATTCTTAATTATTAAGCTTCACTGCTCAAAACCCATCTACACTTTCTAGGTGGACATTCCCCTGGAAAGCACTATTTTAAATGCAAAATAACAAGTTTTAGAAAGGATAGGAGAATACTGCCAATCAAGTAATTTGATGAGATTTCATTGCATAAGCAGATAGTTGTGCTATGGTGAATAATTTAAAATTAAATGTTTTTCAGTGCCACTGTATCATCTGCATACTATTCATTTGGTTCCTTATATTTAGCAGAAGTAGGGCACATTTTCCATATGCCATTTATAAGGAACATACACTGTTAATTTTATTCCTTACTGGAAAGTACCCTGGTCTATTTACAAATTAATTTGGGAAGTGACATCGTGACAGTTAGCCCCAACTGGTGCGCCTGACACAAGCGTGAAAGAAAGGATGAATAGGTGGGATTTTGCATTTGGCATTTCAGAACTAGGGGAGGTAATGCTTCCAGTTATATATACTTAAAATTATTTCTGAGAAGACATGTTGAACTTAAGCATTAAGGTAAATACCTATAGCCATACACTATTTCATCAGGTATTTTCCAAGACATTATTAATTCCTTTGTTGAAAGTTTGCTTCTTAGAAGTATTTATCTTACTTGGAAAAATTACAGGTCTATGAAAGAGCTTTATTTTGTTATACTGATGCATACAATTAGTTTCTTGTGCATTGGTACTAAAGAAGTAGAATTTCATCATAATGGAAAGGGGAGTTCTTCAGAAAAACACCAAAATTGTACAACTAGAAATAAAAACAAAGCATAAAAGCACAGCATTTCATATAAGATGAGCTTTCAATTGAAATATTAAAAAAAAATTGCCAACACCCTGCCATATTAATATCAGACCAACTTGAAAGGCACTGAGATTTGAACTGTGCAACTCATATCCATACCTGTGAGAATAACAACCACAATGAGACGCAAACCTCCAAGGTAGAATATGGCACTGTACAGTCCATTAGGCATTCCTGGTACATACGGCAGTTTTGTATTTTCTTAGGATAAGCTGGAAATGTTAACTAAATATACAAATGACATCATATTTCTGTGGAAAAAAAAATCCAATTGACACCATCTGAAGGCAAGGAAACAAGGCATAATATAAAGGACATTGTTGGCACAAAAAATACTATCACATCAAAACACGCCCTTTTAAATTTAATCCAGTAGATATACAAAATGAATATCAGGATGAATATCAAATATTCAGTTTTAAGCATGCTAGTGAGGTCTTTGTTTTAGAAATCTGACAAAACCTGAAGCTACCAAAACCATTTCAGAGGCAAGAAAGCACCTATCAAGAGAATCCAACCCATTTCCAGGCTTTCTTCTTGTGGGCTGACATGTGCAGACTGAAGGATCTGTCCAGTATCATCTCTGTGCCTGAGGCTGCCTAAAGCTTCCCATTAGCAAATGCTGCCTCCTGGAACTGAGGGACAAACGTTTTGAAATATGCCCTAAAGAAAAAAAAGAAAATGCATGGTTAGGAAGGGGTAAACTTAGAACATGCTGTGTGCATGTATGTAGCCAAGGTTTTAACAGAGAAGCATAATGTTACCATGCTCAATCCATTATTAGATCTCATAAATGGGTAGTGTTTTTCTTACTAGCATGCAGCAGATCTGTACACTTCAGCCTTCTAGACCCAGCAGAGCTTCTTTCTTCAGTGTTCTCACCACTAACCTCTTAATGTGGTCAACATCAATAACTTAACACTGTCAGAAGAGCCTGATGGACTATCTATATTTTATTCAATGCAGAGATCCAGAGATAAACTGTATCACGCACTGGAAAATAAACCTCTGAACAGCTGTAAAAGTGAGAAACACTTAGATGAGCCACAAGTGTGGCCATGCCACCAACCACAGCATTTTATAACTGGGAATTTTTGATGCAGTTGATGTTCACCATGTTGCGGGGAAAAAAAGTTTGTTTTTTTTTTTCCCCCCTATCTTGAAGAAAGCTTCACATATGGAACCAAAGGGCCAAAGATAGACAACTCAATGGAGCAGGAAATTTGTGAAATCAGAATACATGCAGGAGATAAGCCCTTTATCTGCCTCCTTGCAGAAATCTTGATGCAGTACAGAGTCACTGTTGATGGCAGTAGTTTACATAAGACATAGTGAATAAATGCTAACGCTTTGGAAGAACTGTAGTTCCTTTTATTGGACTTTGAAAGTCATAACATTATTCTATAAATTAAGATGTGCTTTGTATATTTTGGATCTTAGTCTATCTTCTTTATAAAGAATCGAGTGACTCATAAATCCGTAAAATGAGCTGATCCTAAGTATCAAAATTGAGTTTGAACTGTACCTCTGAGCTTATTGCACTGAAATACTCATTGGTGTACTAAACATTTTATGTGTCCCAAGTCATAAGTCCTTTATTTGCAAGATATATTAAAAGCTGACTCATCATTCTGCCTTTGGTTTCTGCCTACTACTTTCTGCACCAAACTTTCTCTACTTTTTATTTTACAAACATTTTGTTTTCTGTTCATATCATGGTCTTTATAAATTTATATGCAAGGAGAACCTCCTCCTGTTCTCTCTAACAAAAATAAAATCTAAAGTGAGACTAGCTGCAATTACATTCGTTATTGATCTCTGTGCTGGTATACCTCCTGAAGCAAACATACGCTGATCGTCTTCATAATCATGATATGTGTTTCACAATTTGGGTAAAAGCTCTGGCTATCACTGAACACCAATCATACTTCCTCACATCTAAAAACATTGCAAGATCACAAAAGAGAACGTTCCCCTCTCCTTGTGAAGTTGTGCCTGGCAAATTAATTAATAGATAGCTGCAGTCAGCTTTTGTACAGAAGCTGTAAACACATGTGAGATGCTGTCCAAAGGTTAAAAGACCAATAGAAAGTAAAAGAATTTCTGGACTGAGGAGCTGAGCCCAGAAATGGAAAAGGACAACCAGCACAAACATTTTGTAGCATACACAGATTGTGCCATGTATTTACAATCTAAGTTCAGCAAGCATCCTTCATAATCATGCCCATAAAATGTGATTGTTCAACTTGGCACATACGCATACATAAACCAGCTGAGAAGGTATGCCTGTCATCTGACCTTAACAGTTGAATGCCACTCCTGTATTTGCGCTTTTATAGCATACCTTTGAAATTGTAGCCTCTGTATGTCCTGGTCAGCTCTACATCGTTTTGCTAGCTCAAGGAATATCACTTGCACATTGTCAATGCCAGGATCTATCATCCTTTTATTTCTCCTTGCATTATCTGTCCTAACATTTAATTGCATTTCCTCTGCTTGCTTATTTTAAGTAGCTCCTTCCTTCCCCTTTGATAGCTTCTCTGCAGACTTTCTTCCACGCACATGCTCTTCTCACTGATTTGATGTTACTTAAAACTTCCCTCTTCCTAAATTGTAAAAATTCTTAATTATTAAATAGGATATAAGCAGAAGTACATTCCTGCACTTGATTTCTTTTCTGAAACACCTCCTTTACAGCATTGCTGTGTTTTGTATTAAAACCACACTTACTGCATTATATTTCAATGACTTTTCAGTTAGGTAAATTCCAGAACGAATGCTTCTGATACCACATACACCCTCCCACACCATCTTTATCTACACTTGCATCCTTTCTTTTCACTGATTCCTGCAGTAGAGCTTGTATCCTTTGCTGAAAAACTAAATCTAACACCTCCCTATGTTCTGATCAGATGTACTATTTCAAAGAGGATGTTATTTCACTGGTAGTTCATATGAACCTTTTGGCGATGTTCCATTAGTACTTCATAAAAGTGCAAAAATTCCATTAATACTTCATAATTTGTAAATGTCTACTTTTTTCTTTCCATACTTTAAAGTAAATACTTGTTTGCCCTTATAATTTCTGGTCCTGTTCAGATTGAAGCAAATGTAGTACCACATGTTTACCCAGGATATGTTCCTCCATTTCTGCCCCTCTCCCACACACCCTAGGGATCTGATTAAAGGAATTTTGGAAAAAACATTTGGATAACTACGCTTCATCACACACACACAAAATAAATTATGCAACTTCCCTCCTCACCCTCCACAAAACCAAAAAAGACCCTGCAAAGAGATTCAAAAGCACAATATACTTGATAGGACAGTATCAGCTACAGCACATTTAATAGACGGAAGAGGAAAGATGGGGAAGTAGGAGAAGGGAGGTTAAACTGCTTCGATATTAATGAACACTGCATATAGGGAGGGAATGGCAAGTGCTAGTGTATAAAAGTAACAAGACTTATTTTGAGTATATATGAAGGAGTAGAACATGCAGCAAAGACATTACTCATTATTAGAGCTTGCTGAATTTATTTTCTTTTAAATCACATGACTTTTTCAATGGAGAATTATATTTTTAACCAGTTGTGTGCATTACTGAGTTTTCATCAGGAAAAGAAGGAAAAGAACTAGGTACTTCAGCTTGGCTTGATCTAGGAAGAGATGTTCTGGTTTGTAGAACTGAACCTAAACAAACAGTTTGATATTAACCCTTGTATCCAGTCCAGAGACTCAGAGATGATGTATCTAGTCACGCAGACAAGCCCCTGGTGCATCACACAAATTGTAAGTATAAGCATAACAGCAGAAGTAGTCTCCTCGAAGGACCTAGTCCATGAAGGATGATGGGATAAATAATTAAAATTTCTGCTTCCAGGAGGCATTGTGCTACTGCTAGCAGATGCATTCTAGTATCACAGTAACTGCATTTTGTTTCACATGTTCCAAACAAATTTTTTTTCGGAACTTTTTCTTTTCATCTGAAGTTTGAGACAAAGCCATATGTTAAAATATTTGAATTTCCTGTGAAATGGAAATTCTGACATTTCTTCCTCCCCTGCAGAGTTTACCACTAAGGAGGAAAAGAACAAGCACCAATTACTGGCCGAGTAAGTTTCATTTATCAACCAATTGGCATTGAGGTCAAAGCGTACATGTTCCCCCACAAAGACGACCATGACATGGACATATTATGTCACAATGTATTACACAAAACAACTTTATAAGAAATACAATATTTTCTGAAGAACAATACTCTTCTACAGACTGGATGGTAAGGGCCTCTTTCATGTGGAATACTATTCCTTTTAGAAAGGTTTTAAATTGATAGAAACACTTATACTCCAGCATCCTGCACATACAGGCACAGAGAAACTCTGAATGTAAATATGAACTTTGGGAAAAGATTCATTTCTCGTACCTATTCACATAAACCTATTCACACAAATTTACACCCTCAATAACTTTGATCTGTGCTATACCACAGGAATTCACATAAAAATCTCTCATTTTTTTGTCTCAGACACTTTGCCACATGATACTTTCAAGTATCTCAGACGTGTTTTGAAATTATAATTTTTACATCCACTAGATATGCCTTCCAGCTCTAGAGACTGTTATTAAAAAAAAATTTCAGTAATTTGGGTACCTGTTGAATTACACTGAAGATGCAGAAAGGTAATTTGATCTATGGTTTCTCTAGGCTGTGCCACATGGCAGAAATCCATTTTTGATGAGTGTTTTTTCTCCTTTCTGAGAAACACGAAGTTCCTTCTTTCTCCTATCTACCATGTTCTTGGTGGGTCTGTGTCACACTGACCTGACACCAAGCTCAGAAGAACCACATAAAATGCTCCTTCAAGTACAGAGAAACTGGTTTGTACAAAGTCCACAGATATTTTTTACATGAGTGTCGAGTACAATGGCTCTGCATCCCTCTTGCAATGGTTTAGATCTTAGCTTAAACAGTGTTTAAAGAGCTGCTTTCTTTTCAGCTTAGAGTGAGTGCCAATCTTCATACTCATACAGGCACATGTCCAACTCTTCGTTGAGTGTCTTGCTGCAAGAATCTATTGTTTTTTGTCTATTTGCTTTTGTTCCCTCAAATGGTCATTTTTCAAGTTCAAGGTAGCAAGTTATGGGGTTTCTATGGAAATTTTTCTTCAGCACTCCAGAAAACATATTTTGCTGTAGTTAACCACTATATACACTTGATACAGTACATTGAATTTCAGGTGCTATGTTCAAGGACATCTGCTGAGAGTAAAGCACTTATCTTTCCTTCACCTTATTATCCAGTGGAAAGAAAGTCTTGCTATTGCAAATGGTAAGTATCTAAAAGAAGGTAGAATTGGATCACTTGTTGTTTACATGTTTTTTAGTGATATAAAACACTGACTGTGGTACAAGGTCTCCAGAAGCCCATACATGTCTAAATCCTAGCGTGTTGGTTTGCAGTGTTTAAAACATACTTTACTCAGAATTCACACGCTTTTATGAAATTTCATTCTATTGTAATGTTTTTTCCAGTGTAACCAAGTGCTGGATTTTTAAAATGTAGTTGGTAGAAAATCTGCATTGATCATCTGATAATATCTTTTGACTTCAGATTCCTATGCTGAAAATCTGAAAAGATTTCAATCATGTAGCTGTGATCTCCCATCACTTTACATATATTTATGTTGAAAACATTCTAACGCTGTAATGCACTTGCATTCTGCTACTGCTTTTGCTTGACTGGTGCTATAGACAACTATACAGTGCTGTTCTAGTTATCGCTCGTTGTGTAATAAAGTTAGAAGAGTTGTCTAGGTACTCTTATTTCTCTTAAAATCTTCATGTAGGAAATCTGGAGCACAATATAGACATGCAAACTTTACGAGGAAATAAGCATACAAAATGCCATACCATTGAGATTTCTGCTTTTTGTGTCTGGGACAAGGACATTCATCATGGGGTGATGAATCATCTTCCCAAGCCATTCACAAAACAGATTCCCCTTAAACTCCTCGGTTTAAGAGTGCCAAGTTTTTCAGCACACTGAGACCAAATTTGTCCATGGTAGCCCTATTTTCACTTGTATGTTTCATGTGTTTCATTTCCATCAAAAGATGATCTGAGGAAAAGGAAGGGGACAAAGTAATCCTGATGGTCCACATCAAATACAGACTTAGCTGTATAGCAACACGTCTACTACTAGCACAGTGTATTTTGTCCCTGCACATTCTTTACTAGCAAATGAAAGCCTTAGAGCTAAAATCTGCATCTTTTCAAGAAAGACACATGGACTGTCATTACTCTCTCACTGTATCAGGCACATGTATTATGTTCTTTCTCATCAGAAGACAGGCTCAGGTTATTGTACTTGGATTTTTTCCTACTATTGGCTTTGAGAGTAAATATTACTCTTAAATACTACTCATTATTTAAATATTCTAATTAGTTCTTGTAAAATGTTTTAGTATCTACTGTGACTATGGTTATACTCTTGAAAATATTAGGCTCTAATTATAGAACAACCTTAGCATATTTAAAATCATAGTAGCTAGTATATTTGATAAATACATCCCTTTTCTCCTACTCTAGGCAAGGCACACAGTAAAACATGGGGTTCTTTTCCTCAACCTTTTCCAGCTAATAGATCTGACTTGGGCAGACACTCCTGTAGTGTAAGGAACCCTGAATAGTTTTATGTGACTCTTCCAAGTCTTCCGGAGTAGGGTCTGTAGCTAGGACACCCTTCTCCTCAGCAGTCTCTGTTGTCTGAATTGTCCAGGAGGTTAACAGTGAGTTTCTTTGAATATTCTGCAAATGCTATTGCTTACCCTGGCACTGTGCTGAGAACTGAACTGTACCCCTTTCACCTGTATTAGATACAGCTGAGAATCCCAGGCATTTGCCCCAGCTGCTGTCCATTTCTTCTAGGGGAGCTGCAACTCTAGAATTTGCATCTACAAGTTTCTTCAAATCCACGGAATTCTGACAGAAAAAAAATCCAGTCCAGAGATGACTGATCTTCACAAATTAGTGAGAATAGCAATATTCTACCCTCTTCCAATTAAAATAGGTGAAAACAGGAACTAAGAAGGGCGTAGGTCAGAGTAAAGGACAGCCTGAGGCTTCTTGAGGTCTTTGACCTCTCAGACTAGTATTATTATGCTGACACCTTGCAATAAAATCTTGTTATATAAATTATTTCAACAGCGTAGCCATATTAGAATTATAAAAGAGCTTTTCCAGGCTTTATCAACGTCACCTGATTATTCACTTTTTGAAGTACAAAGTATTTTTGCACGGAGCATACATACATATGCAGCGTGTCTTTGTGTTTTTATGTTCCTGTTGTAACTTGTTTTGACACAATGAAAACTTGTTTTGAAAATACTGAACACCTACAACAATCCCTTTTGGGTGCCAGACAAGAGGATTTGTCCTCCTGTGACTACACAAGCACAGCCAGCTGGTTTGCTTCATGGAACCCTAATAATTCATCTCCTGCATAGAAGATATTTACCGTAACTCTCCAAACTCTCTAGGGTTTGCTGTTTGTTTATAACAGAACAAAATCAAAGAACCTTTCTTTTTTATATATAATTGATTTCTTTTTAAATTCCATTTGTCAGGAGCTATCTAATTCAACACAATTAGTACTAATTAACAAAAGGAACTTAAATTAATAAATTGCTACATTAATTCCAATAGAGGGTACGTATTTAGGTCATATTGCATACGAGAGCTCATTAGGTCCTTAAGAGGTGGTTATACCCTCCCTTTCCTGCATCTCTACACCTTGCATTTACCAAGGCAAGGGCTGAATGCTGAAGTGTGGAAACCTACTGAAAGCTCATTTTTTTAATAGGCCTCATGCCAATGTTCAAGGCATAGTTTTTTCCTTGTAAACTCAGATGCGAGACATTTAAACCTCTTTGCTATTTTTACTATATTTAATGCATTAAAAACATTATTTCCATTGGGTGAACCATACTGTCTATTTATTCATAGGCACTTCCACATCATTCCTCACCAGGCTAAAGATACATGAGCACTCACGGCGGAGCAGAATAACCCAGTCTCCTGCTTTGGGATAACTATGGGGTAACAGGAGATTAATTCTACACTAGACATTTTATGACACCTCTATTGGGAGAAAATGGTTGTTAAAACAAATTATCATTCTCTCCAGATCTAAGATATTACAATGATTGAAGTGACAAATAGTTCTCAGCACTCTAACTTTTGGTTGCATAGTGGGAATCAGGCTGAGGCAGGGAGGCCCACAACAAGTGGCAAAGGCTCAGGAGTTAATGAAAATCAGGACTATTATGGCATGTGCTAGGCATTCAGGAAGCAGCAGCATTTCTACACCACCGTTTGAATCTGAACATCACTAAAACTTATCCGAGCATGGCAGCAGAACGATAAAGATACCTTCCAGGATTTCTTCATTGCTTCAAATATACATGACGATACTTGGCAGGTAGTCATGTTTCTAAACTAAGCTTCTTGATGGTATGCTCTTCGGGATGCGGTTTATAATTTCCTTACTAGGCAGCTTTATCTATAGCAAATATTTTGCTTTTATGTGAAACACAATGTCTACACAGTTCTCCATTTTATACATCTCCAAAACTGGCGATGCCAAGCAAACATCTGAAGTGTTTATACAACAGCAAGACAATAGTTCTTAAATTACTGCTACTGTAACTGGCTAAACACACAAATGTACAAAGAAGTCAGTGCACAATGCCATTATGCTGCTAGCAATTTTTTTTTTTTTTTCTGGGTGCCAAACAAATTCATCACATAATCTCTCTTCCTCTTCTAATATTTCTATCGCTCTACCTCCTTTTGCTGTGATTTACATACAAGTAGTTTAGTAAACTTCCGATGCCCACTTCTACCTACCAGTCTACACAAGGCACTGACTATGTAGCCAGGCTGATGGACAGGACAATCAAGCATCAGGAGAGCTGGAGGTCTGCATTGGGCAGCAATCAAAGTGCAAGTTTTTAAGAAATACTGTTGCCTGCAGCTCAGTTCACATATTACACAACAGAAAATCACCTCCAAAATTACAAACAAAGCAAAATGTGCTACTAAAACCATAATGGGAAACAGAAGTAGTAGAACTAGTGAAACTAAGTACACTACTGAAGTTTAAACATTAATATTCACTCATGTTCAAAAGCTCTTTTCCGTATTTTACTAACAATGTATATTTCCTCCAAAAGTACTTGATGGCGCTACTACTATTTCCGATCCAAGACGTACAAGAAATGGTTGTATTTAGACATGTTTTTTAATGGTTTGCTGATAGCAGAAATAACAGGTGGCTTTACTCCATATGAAGCAAACAAAAGTTAGATTTTTCATTTGGTTATACATCTGGGTGTTTGTTCCAAAAAACTATGATATCAATTGATTTTATAAATAAAGTCAACAATTCAACAGTAGCACTGTTGTAAAAATTAAGATGACTTTGCTGCCCAACTTACCATAAAGCAAAATGAATCTTGACATCTGATCAAATCACAAAACAACCATAAATATAACAACCTGACTAAAGGCAAAATATAAAGGAAGGGAGTTCTAGGGAACGGCTGCAGAACCAGGACTGCAGATCATTATGGAGGTTGACAATTAATGTTTATTTTAAAGCAGCAGCATAAGTAGGGTCACTGCTTTGCAAAAGATGGTAACTTCGGTTCCAAGAATATACATGCTCCCAAATGCATGGGCCTTTACTAACAATTACAGATAAAAATTACAGCTACGGGACACAATCAGTACATACAGACCACAGCCAGTAACTATGCAAGCAACATTTTTTAATCATCTGGAAATCAGAATTCTGGGATTTATACTCTCACAGATTTCTGATATCGGTACTTAGGAATTTACAAAGGTGTGTTGCACAGACACAGTGGCTCTGTGTCCCAAAGCATACATAGCAAAACAAACTCCTCATTTTGAAAGTTTTATCAATGCCTTCTGCTTGCCAGTTCAAGAGATAAACACTTCACTTCCTTCACCTTCTCCACAATGTACATAAATAGACTCGCTTCAGTCAGATGAAGGCTTGTGGTCTTAGATCATAGCAAATCTTGCTTCTGCTTTCTTAACTTCCATTTTCCCCTTGGGGATTACTCAGGGCTGGGGTAGTGGGTGTCTGAAAAGGGGGCACTGGAATATCTCTGTCACAGCATGGTCACTCCACTTCCTTACCAGTGGATCATGAAAATGATATTCCAAGGCCATCATGGAAAAATTCAATCTTCATACAGTCTTTTTAAGTACAGTGCTAAGTCACAGGAAATTTCCAGTCCTATGAGCTACAGTGTGACAAGCCTGCTCTATTTTTCCTATTTGCTGAAGTGCCATAGCCATATTTTTCCACTCCAGGTAAAGGTTAGCTTCTTAAAGAGATACTGCTTATTCAAGACACTTATTGTTTCCTCATATCTAGGCTACTCTATTGTTGGAGAGCAATTATTTAGCAAATTATTTAGCAGATTTGAAGGAGAGAGGCAATGCCAGACAAGATACAACTAGGAACCTCTTCTAAGTAAAAGGCAGGGTGAAGAATGCGATGAAATAAGGAGGCAGGAAAGTAGGGATGATATAAGAAGTGGAAGAAAGCAGAAAAGACTGGGCAAAAACACATTCAGGAGTGAAGCCTATAAGGAAAGACAAGTGTTGAGATTCAAGAAGAGAGGAGATCACAGAACTAATAATAGATTTTGAATCACCTTTAAGAGATTATTGAGTCCCTCGATTGTACTTCAGAGGTAGAAATGAAGGGTTACACCACAGATGCATCCGTAACGAGTCTGACAACCAGCATCTCTGAAAACAAAGTTTGCTTGCAGGTGAAAGTACTGATTTCATCATGCCATCCGCTTTGCTTTGCCAGATTGCTTATCAACGGAGGCCGAAGGCAACATACCAAAACATAAAAGAAACCTCCTTGGATATTCATTAGGACAAACCAGTCAGAAGGAAAGGGATGAGATGCCACACATCTGTGATTATATAAAACATATTAAAGAAGTTATTTCTCTTTGCTATTTAAAAGATCTACATTTGCTTTTAGAAGTAAGAGGAAATTCTTAAAAGATCAGAGACCTCTCCAAATGGGGAAAAGAGACAGAAACAAACCTTAACACTTACAGGGAAAAGCAGAATAATGCAGATTAAAAAAGATCAGCTTAGTTGTGGCCCTCCAAATAAAAACGTGTCAAATAGTACAAAAGCTGGTCAAAAAGTAAAAAGAATGCTCAGAAGAAATCAAGTCATAAAGAAAAAATGAAACCATTTTGGCAACCAAGTTCACCGTGGAGGTGCTTAGAGAAGCTGCCATACCAAAACCCTGGTTTACAAGGTATGTACTGAAAGATTTGATTCTCGCAGAAATGTCAGAAAGGTAGCAAACTGACAACAAAACACACACAATCAGTAGGCCCAGATGATATTCACACTCAAGTTCTAGAGAAACTCAAGTGTGAGAAAGTTAAACTCTTAAATAGCTTGTACCCTCCTGTTTAAAACAGCTTGATTCCAGAGAAGTGCGATGTCAACTAGAAAAAGGTCTGGGAGGATAGCGGGAACTGTGGACCAGTAAATCTTATGTCTGTACCTTACAAATTGGTAGAGACTGTTATAAGAAACCATAAATTTATAAAAAGCCCGGAATTAGTGGACTTGTGTAAATAGATATATTGGTTAGAAGTCAAACTTATGCTTCACAAATCTCTTATTTTCTTAAGGTACCAAAACCATGTGGATAAGGAAGATTCAAATGACACACTTTCCTACGGGCATTTGGGAAGGATTTTCAAAGGCTTTTAAAAAACTGAATTACTGCAGCAGGAGAAAAGATCCATGCATGGATAAATAGCAGGTCAAGATAAGGAAAAAAAAGATAGGAGTGAATGATGAGTACTATTAGGGTGAAGTCAGCTGAGAACTGCACAGAAATGGGTATTTTGACCTGTGTCGTTCAACATATTCCTACACGATCTATGAAAGTGAGCAAAAGAAGATGACAAAGTTTGCTAATGCTAACCACTTAGTCAGGGAAGGATAAATGAGGCATTGTTATTAGGAACTGCAGATGGTTCTTACGGCCCTGGAAGACTCAGAACATCAGGTGAAAAGTCAACATTGACAAGCATGTGTCAATGATATGTGAGATATGTGAGGAAAAAACCTTAATTTTACACACACAAAAAAGACTGGCTCTGAAAGATAGTAAGGAGATCTAGGTGCTAAAAGGTCAGTGTAACCTTCAGTTGTACACATAAAAACAAATCAGACATTATTAGAACTGGAATAAAGAATAAACCAGATAATAACACTACCTCACCATATAAATATATGGTGAATATATCATGAATAACATGCAGTTCCTTGTCTCAGAAAGAATACGACAGAAATAGCAAAGGGATAAAGAAGCAGGACATGGGCGATCAGAAACACGGAAGGGTTCTGTAGAAGGAAGGAGTGAGCAAAGCAGGAGAAAAGCTGACAGAAGGGATGTGAAGAGGTTAAAAAAAATCATAAAGATTATGGAGGGGATCAATGGATTAATTATTTGTTGTCTCTTCATACGAGAGCTAGGGGGTAACAGCTCAAGCTAGCAGGAGGTAGGAATGCAAAAAGCCAACAGAGCTTGTTCTTCATGCCACACATTATCTGTGCAATTCCTTGCCACAGAATTTTGTGATGTTATGATGTGGGTTCAAAAAGCAAACAGAAGGAAAGCTAGGCAGAGGTCTACTGAACAGAAATGTACCAATTCTGGATATATAAAATCCTTGAAGATGGTAGAACATGCCATGAAAATATGACTACATGCTCTGCCCTGCTCTTCCATAGACATCAGCTACTGCCGATTGATAGAGACATGATACTGGGCTAAATGAATGTTGAGTTTGACCTAGTATGACCATTCTTTATGTTTAACAGAGAAACTACAAATATTACGCAAACCCCAAGATCACAGAGCACACCTAGTATTTTTACTTAGCCATTTATTTTGTAATTGGTCAAGCAACAGTATTTATCTGGGTAATTAAACCTCAGCTCCTTCCCAGACCATGTATTTCTCTCAAGCAAGGGAGGACATTTTTTTGTGTCAGTTCTTAACTATAATTCCATGCCGAGCTTTGATAAATGTATAATGGAGTTTTCTAATGAAGTCAAATCAGAGTTTACCACAGTATTTGTAGAATACCTAATCCTGGTTATCTAAGAACCACCTGCATTAAATTCTAGCCTTTATTTTCTACAAAGCAGTTGTCTTCCAGCAAAGTGCTATTAAATTTCATTTATACCAAGCCAACTTCTCCAATCTCTTCTGCATATTTCTCTTGTCAATATATGAGAGAATCCTTTTTTGCAGAAAGAATATTTACTATATATCGAAATGCACATATGTACAGTTCACACATATACACGATGTCGATATAAAAGCACAGACAAACTAGTTGCCTAACAGATTTTATTTCTATGTACTTCCTATAGCACCTATACTCCTCATCTTTAAATAGTTGTTTTTCTTTTCCCACAGTCAAAGCTTTAATGAGAAGTGACCAGAAACAAATACCCAGGCCCTTCTGTCTTGGCTGAAATCCACATAATGCATGACAGCACTGAAGATCCCTGGCAGGCACCTGTCAGAAACTAACATACCATAACTTAAGAGTCAGACTTAATTATCCAAGGAGACATTTAAAGAAAAGTACATGAAAAATATGACTCAAGAAGTGCGACTATCACGTGTATGCACTGTACTCTGTACTCTATGCAGAAGAACAATGTAAAAAAACCCACCTCAATATCCTGGGAAAATTCTAATGAAAAGCTGTATCTATTCAGTCTATTATATCTTGTAATCAAAATAATTGTGTTATTAAGGTTTGCTGGTTATTCAACTGCAGAACAGGTTACAAGCACAAATGCAATAATTAAGTATTTTAACAAAACATATTTTTTTCTATTTGCCTTTCTAATTTTCACATGTAATTCTGATCATCTGACACTTCCCCAGAAAATCAGAGTTTTGATTTAATGGTCTATAAAATCAAATTAACTTCTCTGTGAGCTTCAGACAGCTGGGTCACCACATCTCTTCTTACTATGGCTGTCAGAGCGTATTGGCCCTTTTGTGTTATGAAAAAGAGCCCACCAGCAGCAACAAAATGTCAGCCTTACTCGATTTCAGGCAAGGAAATCACTTTTGTTCAGTTTCTGATGTGAGACGATTGAAAACCAAAGAATTAAACAAGCGACGCAGCTCAGCACCTCACCCCTTACTTTGTACCTACCCTGCTGCTCTTCTCCGAAAAGAATCCTCTGAGCCTTGCGAACGTTCAGAGACAAAGACACAAACACATAGGGAAGGACGATGTCCCTGTTTTGTGTTTCTGATCCCTATGCTCGTTTTTCTAAATTTCTTTTTAAGTTTAAGGCAACATACAACAGAGCCAAAGCCCGACAGCTAAGAAAAAAGCTTTCTCAGGAGAGTATACATGAATTCAAACAAGTTATAGTTTTTGGAAATCTACTCTTTAAAGATGCCTAAGATGCAGGAAAATCATGCAATATGTGAAAATACAATTTGCTGCTTTTACAAATAAGCAGGAAAAATACCAAAATATAAATCAAATAATATAAAATTATTTATTACCTTAATGACACCTATCAAGGAGAGAAGACTAGTAAAAAGGTGCAATGTTAACATGTAAACTTTATAGCGAGATTCAAGGTGGCATAGCTAGAAAACAGAAGTTTCAAGGAAACAGAGAAATCTGTTACTTTAAAAGAATGCAAAATGCAGTAATAGACATTCTCCCTAAAATGTGAATGACTTGATAATAAAATGGATGAGTTGAAAAACTGGTTAATGTCAATATAAAAAAAGAAATCATTAGGGCAGCCAAAATAAACTGAATACAATAGCAAGTCTTTGACATATTACAACTGAGTTTGTCTAAACAGCAACACAAAAATTGTCCTCCTTTTTTCAAATATCCTTTTATTAGACCAAAAAATGCATTTCCTCTCCTTACCAGGAAAGCTTAAAGCAATCATTTCGGCCAAATAGCAAGTAGCATCTTCACACAATACACATCTTCTAATTTGATGATACTCAAGGAAAAGGTATTGATAAGGCTGCAAATGCTACGGCCCAGTGCACCAGCCTGACACTTTCTAATCATAGCATGCTTGCGCTGAGCACAAACTCTAGCTGCAGCCGTGCTGGTGATACATATTGAGCTCGCACAAGATGCGTCTACATATAATCTTAAGCTGCACTTGACCTTATGGCAGAGCAACAGCCAATATACAGTTGAGAGCACTTAAGCCCTTTTAGACTTTCACCCTTAGAGAGCCCTGAGGGATTTGTAAAATTAACACCGCGTTCAGCAAACGCTGGTGAATGGCCAGGGACAAGAATGTTATTCAGAAAACAGTTTTAACAGTCAACTTGAAAAAAAGAATATGAACACTTGGAACAACTTTTAATTGTGATGCCAGTCTTCCATCCTCCTGCTATTTTTAATGACGTGTAGGTGGATTTATGTAGGATAAAAGAGTAGACGGAGTCCTGACTTGCTCTCCCTGAAGTATAACCTAAGTCAGAGCAGCACTGGGTCGGACAGAAATTGGGCCAGAGTGCATCTAAGAACTGAACTTAATTTGTATAAACAAACAAGCTTTATTTACAGTATTCCTTCTTAAAATCCCAGGCTTAGAGTCTGCATGTTCTTTAAAGACTCCATTTATGTACACTTGAATGCCTATTTAAGCAAAAAACAAGAGAGCTTTCCCATGGAAACCGCACAGAGATGTTTTACTTCACACGTACACCACAAACAAGGCTGCTAACTTTCCATAATTTACTGTATTTTCTTAGGCTTGCTATTGTATTTTAGGACCAAATCTTTTAGAGAAGGTGCTTACGCAGGAGGCCACAGACATATAAATAAATGACCTAAGAAAGGCAAAGCCTGAGACGTGAACTGACAGGAAATGGCATCTCGGCAGCTTGTAAGAAAATTTTAATATTTTTGGTTTCCCTGTTTCTAGCTGGAGGAACGGGTTTAAATTTTGTGTTTAGTTAAGAAACAAGCAATCTGAAGGCATATGGAATGTATTCTTTAATCAGGACCTGAATTGTCCCTTAGAATTAAATCAGGCCAGGGAGCAATCCCTGAGCTAAAACAATAGCAAGCTTCAGTTAGTAGATGCTATCTCTCAGCGAGGAATCTAAGTCAGCAAGCCTCAAAGGAGCCAGGTGATTTTAAAAACTGCTTAAGAGGACACAGAGAAAAAGTAACACGATTTTGTGGACTTTATCAGACAGGCATAAATTTGTCCAATTACTTCAGCAAGAACATGAGCAGTTTTACTCTGTCAATGAAAAAGGTCCTGCTAAACTGATACTCTGATTTGAGAATTTGCCTTTTCGATTTAGGTGATAAGTGTTTAAGTGTGAATGCATACAATCTTCTATATGTATGTATTTTAGGGGAGTAATTTTGCTCCTACTTATGATTACTACTGATTGTCTCAAGGCTACGGCAAAGGGTTAAGTCCTAACTTCAAAAGAGATTCCTACTTCTCCTGGGGGCCACAAAGATAAGCAAGGATATCAAGGCTTTCAAGTTTAGCCCCTGAGTTGAAGGAATTGGATGGGCCCACCTGTTTGGAAAAAAAAAAAACCAAAACACAACATAACAACAAAAAAACAACCCTGGGAGAAGGCTGGGCACAGAATCAAAGTCCCTTTGGCATGAACTTATGACAGCTCTGCCCATGAATAAGCAGGCTGTGTTCAGTTGCTGGAAACAGAGGCAGGGCTTGCTAAAACTGAGGATGAGGAAATCTTTTAATGATCGTATTTCAAACTTGGTGCCGCTTCTACATCCTATAAAGCAATGTGGCATACGTGCTTTATTCAATACATAACTGGACAGCTAATGAACCCAGCTGGTGCAAGAGCAAGCAAAAGCTGTCCTTGATGGTGTCTTAAGCTACAGTGAGGAAGATGGTGTAAATGGATCCCTGAAGTGTCTTAGAATAAGGGCAGAGAATTTGGTCAGATAACAGAACGTCAAGTGGGAGAGCCTGTGGCCCCAGAACAGTAGGACCACAAACATAAACAGAGCTGTTTTGTCTCAAAGGATGCCAAGCACTTGGGAGACCATTTGGTTAAGAGGGAAAAAGACGACATATAAGCAAAACCTAACAGACAGTATTTAGAAACACAAACAAGTTGTTTCTGATTTATCCATGGCTAAATTTACTTCAGCTGAGCAGAATTACATTGCTTCTAGAGGCTAAATCATGTATCCTTCTTTTCTGTTTCTACTCGGGATGTTTTGATGTGGTGCTTGAACTAATATATTTAATTAGAACACTTCCCTATGTATCTACATATATTCCCATATACTTGGACCATAACGTGGCTATGATAAAAATAAAGTAGAATGAAAAATTATTTGGGTGTGTTGAAACGCACTAACCTATTCTAAGAAGCCCTCGCAAATATTTTAAATAGTGTTTACATAAGGTGCTCAGTTGTGTTAAAAATCTTTCTTAAAATACGCTAACATGTATCATAACATCATACTTTTCTTGATACAGATTTATTTATGGTACCTACTCAGGAATCACTAGCTGTTCCTGCAAGCAAAGCGCTTTTAACTAGAGCAGCTTTTTTGTCTCTTTACAGCTCAGTGATAGTTATTTCAGACATTGCAGCATACTTTCTTCCCCCGCTTCTCATCATCTTTCTCATATTACGTATCCAGTGTAAAACTTAAATGCAAAGCTTCAAACATAAGAGTGAATAACCTCACAAAACGTACATGTGATAGTAAGCGTACACATTTAGTGCTTTTTAAAAGAACCGTTATCATACTTCTAAATTTCAAGAGCAGGGCAGAGAAGTCCATTTGTATACACTCACTCATAAATGAATGCACTTAGCAGACAGCATATAGGTACTTGTAAGCTTCCAGCTGCAAAAGAAATGCATTTTGTAGTACAGTCATTAAAAAAGCCAGAGTAGTGCTTCCAGTTATTGTTGTTGGTGGGTTTTGGTTGGTGATTTTTTTTTAAATAAAATACTTATAATCTGCTAGAGAAAAAAACCCAACAAGTCCACAAAAAGAAAATCATATTTGATCAAGAAATGGTTCTCCTAGACAGTCCAGTAGTAAAACAAAATACTAGTAAAACAATTTCTATTGTAATGCATCAGAATCCAAAATCAAATGTTACTTGATGCTGTCCATAAAATTTAAATTAGTGTAAAATCTGCAAAAGCTTGTCAATTGTTGTTTGCTTCCATCATTTCCAAATTACAATCAGTCTCTGACCATGCCATTCATTTGATTTACTCAGCTTGAACTACTTTCATTCAACTTGTATTTACGCATCTTTGCTAATTTAATTTAATCTTCTGATTGCCATTCAAAACGTTCACCCCAATACTTATTATTTATGCAGTTTGATGCCTTTATTTACAGAACAACTGATAACCAGACTGCTTAAATCTCGTGCTGTTCTAATATTTTTACACTCTGCAAAACTGAAATACTGCAGCAAGGCCATCACCCATTTTGCTCCAGTCAGGTAAAAATCTTTTTAGCTTCATTAGAAGAGAAGAATAGTATCTAGTATACAAAAGGGGCACCACTGCCCATGGCAGATTGTCCTTGCAACAAAACCACTCTGGGGAGGCTGTCCTGTCACCTTTAACCAAAGGGGATACTCAGACTTAAGTGGTGTTTCCCAGCCTGAAACAAGGGCTTGCAGAGAAACTGCAAATCAAAGAGTCAGAGGTTTTTTTCTAGCCAAAGAAAAAGCAGTAAAGAAAGAGATATTGAGACTTTCAGGTAACTTTCTCAAGTTCTGATAGGGCTGCCTCCTATGCCGGATTGGTGTTTTTCTCTACCTCCTTCTGTTCTCCCGTGTCTTTTTACTACAGCCTAATTCCCTATCTTTCAGGTTTTTCTTCCTTGCTCTCTCCATCTCACATGCTTCCCTTCGGGGTCCCCTCAACACCCACATAAAACCATGGAGTTAGCTTGACTGACTGCTACCATGCAGATTTACTCCTGCTGGGGGCTATCTTGACTACTGAGATTGGAAGCTCTTTGGAACAGAGATTGTCACCACTCTGTGCCCGTATAATGCCCAGCAGAAAGAGTCTTATTTTAATCAGTCCTCTGGCACTAACGTAATAAGCATGACTAATGAAGCATCTGTCTATACTCATATACGGGAACGCTAGGGCTGTATGAAAACAAAACCAGGTTCAGCTTTTGTAATGCTGGAAATGTACAATTAAATCCAAATGAAATTTCTACTGACAGATGATGGTGTAACAGATGGAATATTTAGCAGGAAACAAGTAATCTGACTTACTTTGCTCTCTTGGCCATTTCATTGCCATCCCAGCGGGGGCTGTAAGGGTAATTCTTCTGGGCCTGGGAGTACAGCTGGCCACTGTTAGTGAAGTGGTAGACGGACTGAAATGTTAAAGTTGGTTGGTCTCGAGGAAAGTACAGGGGTAGGTCAACTGAAATTTAAAAAAAAAAAAGAAGACACAAAATATGCTATTGCATTTTTTCCTTCTTTTAAACTGGGAATATATTATTCCTTTCTAATGATTTAAAGGTGACAGAAAAGGAGAAATTGATGATTACGCCTAAAATGTACCGCGGTATTTCTTGTAAGTAATGATTCCAACATATTGCTGTATGGGAAGCTTTGTTTTATCAAAATATTTTTGTAAAGTACATAATTAAAAAACCTGTTTAGCTCATGTATTTCTATGCTAATCATAATGTTTACACCATGATTATTTTGTTATAGAAAAAACAACAGAATTATTTTCCTTTATAGTTAAATTCTCTCTTTCAAAAATTCACAAAATACTTTTGTTTATGCTTTCCATTCAAGAAACAATCTTCTCTTTAACTGCTTTAGCCAATTCATTTTAGTGTCCCTATGGACATCAAAAGCATTATCGTTCTCATTTTACAGTTGTCTGAGACCTATAGTGGTTAAATGATTTGATAAAGGATGTCACATAAAGGACTCAGTCACATGACTTGGGAAAGATCTCAACTTGCTGTCATCTGCCAGACAAAAAAAACACCGCAAAACCAAAAACACCCTGCGAAGTCATTAATACCCAAAATATCTCACTAAAAATAAAAATCAGAACCTCTTAGTTCCCTTTGCTTATCACTGTCTCATGATCAGCTAGGTCTGGCAGAAAAATAAAATAGTCTACAACAGTTAATAATATGGTCAAAAAATGGTTTGTAACTTAACTTTTTCACTACTAGAGTTATAGTTTAGATCTACTTTTAATTTCAGGAGGCTTCAGAAATCTGTAAATTGAGTTATGACAACAGACATGGATTATTTACATTAAATGTCTAATACCAAAATTAACAAAAGAATGTGCATTTCTTCAGGTGTAGACTTCATTTACAAAGAACCTATGATTGTACTTTTGTTTTCCTCTAAATCACAACTCTTTAATTCTGCACAATGAAAGAACAGTGCAATGGAACAGTAACTCTCTGTAAATCTTAAATAGCAATGAGTGAAATAAATTAATGAGATTATAATTCATTTTTACAAGACTGTGTTCTCAGTATTCTCTCTTTGTCACTCCACAGTCCTTCTTCAAGAGAAGGAAAGACTCCGCAATCAATAAATAGGCTGTAGTAGCTGAAGTAATAATCAAAGCAGGGGGCAAAATCAGTACAAACAGAATTTGAAGAAAGCAAAAGGAACATTACAGGACTAAACCCATCCTTACGCGGAACAGGATCTCCCCTCTAGTATGCTTGATAATGCACTGTATTTTCTACTTTTAAATACTCATGGAGCAGAGATTCCAGAACTTCCTTTGAAATCTCCGCTCACAGACTGAGATATCAGTAGTAAGACAGGTTTTATTCTTCCAAATCACTTCATGTTTCAGTGTTTCTCATCATGTCTGAATACCTGGATGTGCATTAGCCAAACCATAGCTCCCTTTTCCCTAAATTACCCTCAAAACTCATTGAGTAAAACCATTTGTAGCTGTGAAGTACACAAAACCAAATGTGATATTCTAGACATACTCTCAAAATACAACAAATCACTGTGCACGACAGCATTTGCTCAGTTCATGACCCAGTGTCTGAGCTACACGTGATAACTCCCAGAGTCCTGGTGACTCAGCTCACACAGCAGCTTTCAGCAGATATTTAAGCAGTAATGACATGGGCAGAGTTCTCTTAATTTGAGGGCAGATCACTGCTGTAACAAAGGTTAGATTTGAAGATTGCTCTTTCAAATTCCTCTTTACAACATGATTATTAAATAGCAACTCTGAAAAATATTGGTGCATTGAGGCCATTTATCAACAAGCAAGCTGTCTCCTCACCTTGCTGATTGTACATGTGTGCTGAAGTCCTCTGAAGGACTTCACTGTGGAAAAGAACATGAAGCAAGGAGACAGGCTCTCCATTTTAACATTATAAATATACTTCTTCAGCTCTGAGTGCTTAAACTCTGTTCCTCTAGTGCATCTTTTTCCTTCTTAAGTACCATCTCCTTAAAGGAAAAATACTCTGCATGCTTGCGGATTTCATCACCGTGTGAAAGGAGTAATAAACTTTGGCAAAACACTCGAGTAATAGTTAGGTCCTTAGCTTTTTACTTGAGAATTTCTAACTTTCATTAACTTTCCTTTGAAAACCTCCATCTGCATAATGGGGGCAAGTAGCAGTTTTCTTCCTGTTACTTAAAACTAAAGGCTTGCACTTTAAAGTATCTAGCACCAGAAATGCTGTTTAAATAGATAATCAAGACATCACTTTCACTACAGAGATGCTTCCACTTATTACGAGAAGCCTTTTTTTTTACAAAAATATTCTTCTAGCAAAGGTACCCCACCAACATGTAACAGAAAACTTTTCTTTTGTTCTATTAACCAAAACCTATATAGGAATTTTCAGGAATTACTTACATTATAAACTGTTGAATCAGATAAGCAAATTAGATTTAAAATTGTGCATCCCACATTTGGCCAAGAGCAGTATTATCCTGAACTGCAAGTAGAGTTTTGAAAAATTTGATCTGCCTCTGTTTTCTAACACTACCCTCCACCTAAAATCGCCAAACTCCCATTTTCCTAAGTGAAGTATTTCCTTAATACAAGGTATGAGATGAATCCAGACCAATTAAAAAAAATCCTGTCCCTAACTGTGGAATACAACCACACCTAAAAGACCAGTAAACAGGAAATAGCCTTGAGTTGTAAACTGTTATACATATCTCAAGGTAGCCAGCTATTATTTCAGCAGTAGGAATGGAAGGCAAGAACTCACTTCCGTCACAGTGGATCCCTGTCCATTGACACTGTGAGTGCACAGAATACTTGAATTTGGGGTGAAGTGTTTTATTATACAGGAAAAATAAGTAAATATCACTGGTAACCAACACTAGCAAGGTGCTTTGAAGATAAAAGGTCAAATTCTGCTCATAGTCACATAGGTTGATGAAGAAATTTTTTTTTTTTTTTTTTTACCTGGTCATATAGGCAATCTGACTCAATCTGTGCATTAATACAAAATCAGATCTGTCTTCATGCGATATGTAAGGTGGCAAAGGTAAGTATTTGCATAATTACATCCCAGACAACATTTACACTTTGTCATGAAAAATGCATCATAGTTAAAAACAACACACTGCTTTTGTAAAACAACATCTGAACCAGGCAAACTATAAAAGCCTGCTTTGGTTTGGCATGCTAGTTACCTAAGAACTACAAAAATGTATTCATGTTGAATACAAGTACTATTTCCAAATAACAGCTGACTCACAGAGTACCCTGGTGATATGTCTGCAGAAAATAAGCAGATGAGTCATGTCTGTAAATTCCTGAAAGTACCAATAGACCCCTTGCTTAGTCATCTTTTGCTTGGATGCTGGGTTCACAAGCTCTGTAAACTATAATGAGGGATCTAGCTCTTAGTAGGACTCTCTCTCCCTTTTTTTCGTCTTCTAAACAGTGCAAATTATCTCCCTAAAAATAACTTCATCTACGTAAGTGAGTCACTTCAACTAGCAAGCTTACACAAGTCATGCAGTTAAGCAGTAATATTTGGTTATGAAGGTAAAAATCTTGCTGTCAAACTCAGATTTAAAACGAAAATTATGTCAGAGGAAGTCCTATTTGCTCCTTCTCTCACAGAAATAGAAACATTTCCTTTGGAAAATTTAAACAATTAGTTCATTCAGGAAAGTAAAGCTTTCTAATT
This sequence comes from Athene cunicularia, assembly GCF_003259725.1. Lineage (NCBI taxonomy): Eukaryota > Metazoa > Chordata > Aves > Strigiformes > Strigidae > Athene > Athene cunicularia. The sequence goes on along the minus strand of NW_020799097.1, from coordinate 94,440,598 downwards.
CAGTTCCATGCTGAAAGTAATTTAATCCTGATGATTTCTTACTTTGGCTTTCCTAAGCATCACACTGTTAATATAAGTGGACCTCAAAGAATCAGACTGGAGAAAGAGGCCAATACCACAGTAAAACACTGCTTTCTCCTATGTTACAATTTACAGATCATTTTTTTAAAGTCAAGTTTTAGAAAGCCATAGTGTGGGGAAAATCACGTCTTTGTGAAAGCTCTACATGAGCAGAACATGGAGGGCTGTTTTGGGTAATTAAACATTGAGTAAATTCCTCAGTGATTGAACCCTAATTTTCCCACACAGTTCATAGGAAAGTAAAAGAAAAAGCACTTGCTTGTTGAGAATGAGTCATGTTGTAAAGAAACTTAATTACAGTTTATAAATAGTTGAAGTTGCTCTCTTTTTGAAACATAAGAAACTATCGAGAACTAACACACAGATTTGCTTTTCTTGACTTAGCATTTAATGCATACATATATTCAAAACATAGTTATCTTAAAGCCAAAATCCCAATTCATTAATAACTAAAAAGCTGTCCAATGAATCAGTAAGGTTTAATTGTTAATTTTCTTAAAGAACAACCATCTGAGACTGGGAACAAGTTACCTAGTTTGTTAAGCTTATGTCAACAACTAGAGTTGGTTTTGACACTCTTACTAACTCTAAAATAATATCATTAGCATCTGATTTTATAGGTTTTCAAACAGGATATGAAATGTGGAAGGCCTGTCTCGGCAAAAGCATATACTGGTGCTGTTACAGGGTTTCTGAAAGAAAAATGCTCAGAAGAAAAAGGCAGGTTTATCACAGTGCTCCCCTCTTCACTTTTAAGTACTGGAGAGAAGGGAAAACAAAACCACGCTTGAAATGCATGCTGACCATACAAATATTTCAGAGTACTTAGATGGCAATATTTAGAAAATTTTCCATATGCTGTTCCCCTGTTCTGGAGAAAAGGTTTATTCATCCTTTGTATGGCACTGGATAAATCTAGGTATTTATTTTCACAGAAGTCAACATTTACTCACTGAATGGTACGCATGATCTGAATGCTTGGATGATACTATGCTGGGTTTGAATCTGCTGCAGTTTACTGCACCTATAATCTTGTTTTGCACTCAGAAACACTGGCTGATCTCGATATTTTACTGCTGAGATTTCCACTTCTACAAGGTTTCACTGCCTGCCCAACCTTAATTCACGAGTTTAGAGGCTATTTAGGGATTCCAGACTGGGAATAAAGGAACAAGAAAAGGATAGTCAGCTTGTCTGCTGATGTAAAGTGCCAGCCTGTGGGATCCAATCCTTCTGAGATGTAATAGTAGATGATACTTCATATAGCCAAACACAACTGCTTCCAGTGTTGGCTGGTGTAGCAGGTACTTCAGAATCGATGATTACTCGACACGTGAAAAATTTTGTTTAAATTTTTCACCAGGAAAACGAGAAGAGTACAGGAAAGATGTGCGAAACACGAATTTCCAGAGAACACTGAACAATCTTAGCCTGATACTATCTGTTCTCTTCCCGAAATCCCCTGACTCACTCCTTACTTATCATACAACTTTGGCCAGAGACTGCCTCTGCATTCAAGTACTTCTGATGAAGTAAGTCATGGAAACAGGAAACACATATTCCAGGCTCCAGAACTGTCTCTTATTAGTATACATTCATCATCTTTTTTTCTTGTTCTTTTTTTGGTTCACCGAATTTCACATTCACTCTGCCTTTACTTGTAACTGAGCTCACACTGCTGGGAAAAACAACTTGTGGATTTGAATGTACTGCCTCAGACTGAAAAGTTCCTTGAACTCAGAGCTCTCCAGTTTTCATGATGTGTTAATGTGGATAAGACCCATGTGAATTTACAATGCAACTCGGTGGTAACACAGAGACCGTATTATATAATACTCCTCAAACACCCATCAAGCCTTATTTTAAAAAGAAATTTTCTGACATGACTTCTCCTATGAGAAAGCTATTCCAGACAGCCTGTACAACGGGTGAAAAATCTTCACCTAAGTTCAAGGGAAAACAGCAATCTTCACTTTTTACACAGAGACTCCAGTATAGAAGGTCTTCAGGACTGATCACTGTACCTACTGAGAAACCTGAACAGATTCAGCCACAAGCATTTTGGGAATGGTAGTGGCTAGCACAGATCTCTGCAAGGCAGGATTTTAAGGCTGTTTCGCATAGTGAATTTTTCCTTGACAATTCTGTGCTGAGGGCCTTTAACCTACATTCTACTGGCAAAAAATGAAAGGGTAAATTTGGCTCAAAACACACAGAGAATTACAAAATGTGACAGCTATCCTGCTTTAGTGTGTGATGATGTAGTCTTGCAAGAATGAGAGAGCAAGGATGACAAATAACATATCAATGGCATTAGTGTGGGACTTTAGGTTTACAGAGCACAGTTACAGCAATTTGACTGAGTTAAATACTATTAGGGATAACAGGTTATTTTCAGGAAGATGTTATTTTGAAATCAACATTTCAAAATTTCCAATGTGAAATGAAAAGCTGTGTATGGTATTTTAGCTGAGACACTTATGGCATTTTGGGTGTGTTGATAATCACAGCTGATTTTGAAATAATTAACTCTGCCCTTGCTAGGGGAAATATCCACCCCATTGGCAAAGTGAACAGTTGTATAGATGACAAAATACTTCCAAATGAATAATACAAAAATGCAATACTATCAATAAAGAAGCTACTTTTTTTCTTATCTGTATCAGTTATGTATCAACTGAATGTACAATACTAAACAATGGAAGATAAACACTGAAAGTGATTGTAATAATGGAAAAATGGCAATATTTGGAATTATAACAATTTATGTGAATATATAGAATTCATGGCTCCTTGTTTTGTACTGGGAAATGCATCTGGCAACAGAGCATCTCACTAAGGACACGGTCCTCTAACTGTATTTGTATAATGATTGATACTCAACAACACAAGATCTTTGTGACCTTTGTCAGCAAATATAATATTCAAGAATGGGAAGGGAACCCATGGAGATGTTTAAAAGATGGTTATTAGAAGGTCATTAGTAAGAATTCAGTTGGAATGAGAAAGTGGGAAATGGCTGAGGAACCTTTTCTTTAGCACAGATTTAACACACTACCTGCAGAACACGAGTTGGCTGACAGCAGTTATTAGGAGTGCTGGCAAATGCCCAGTTTGCAGTAACTTCAATGATGTTCATCGTGACATTAAAGAATACTTAAAGGAATCTTATTTTCCATATTTTTTCCCTCATCTTTTTTTAATTGGACAGAAATGACTGTCACTTATTGTCAGTCCAGGCTACATTCAAAATAAGAATTGGTTCTTCTTTTTTCAAAATTTTTGCACCAACAGCATATCCCTTTCCCTAATGTGTCTTATGACAACATCACATCCATGGGAATGGCCAACTTCAAATTCTGAGATACAGAAGTGGTTACTTTTAATTCCATCATTCTTAGACAGCCCTTATATATTTCTGAAGAACGGAAACTGAATTGTGGTGGATTAAACTATTCCAGCACATTACAGAGAGTAGATTTGTTTACTTGTGGATTTCAATGAGACTAGAATAAATTTATCACTTAGTTTTCCTTGGTTTGTTGGGATTTTTAAAAAAATATAAAGTAACCTGTTTTTAACTGAAGAGGACTGCATGAGTTGAAAGACTGTTGTTTTGTCTTGTGTTTCTCATTCCACTGATAATGGGAACTACCGTATAGTCTAGGCACCAATGGCAACTAGATATATGATTACTATTGTTTTGATTTTCTTTCAACGTAGGCAGATAATATGGTTGTAAAAATATCCCATGTCTTTATCATAACCTCTATCTTAAGTAACCCATCCTTCACACAAAACCAGCATTTTAAAGAAATGTGACAAAAATAGTTTAAATACCTTTAGTTACAGTCATGTGCTGAAGACAGAGTATCTAATTCTTTGTTTAGTCTTACAGAGGAACTAAGTATCAGATCAAATCAAGATATTCTTCAAGCAGTTTCCAGCTATGAAGTCAAAAACCATGAAAAAGTGATGTAACAACTCAAAAACTGCTTTATAATGTCTTCTTGCTTTGAAGTGTTATCACCCACCTCAACAATGTCGTACTCTTTTGGATTTTGACAGCAAGACTGGACTACCTCCTAAAAATATCCCATGGAAAATTTCATAGTCCTATATTAAGCCCAAAGAAATGGCACAATGGCCTCACAGGTCTTTTCCTTCTCTAATTTCTGAAACCTTGATTATTTTAATTACGAGAAAGGCTTTTTATTTTTACCTCACTAGCTTCAGCTACTGACATCTATTTTGCTTTATTTTTACTTCAAATTCTCAAAGATTTTCATTCCCTCCCCCTTCCGTTTTTATTTCCTTTTATTGTTTCTTCTGTAACAGTTTCTATAGTAACTTCTCTAAGTGCTGATGAGATTGATGCTACTAAAAGCTGCTGCTTCTCCATCTGAATTGCTTGAAGCTTATACTTTACATACAGTTGCAGTTGTTATGGGTGTAAAAAGCAAGCTGTGCCCTTTCTTGGCATAGGCTGGTGACCACTGCATGTAATTGTTGGAGAAAAGGCAAAAACTTTTTCTCTGTTTTCCAAGTAGAGACACAGTGCTAAATGCTGAGAAGCTTTATATTACTTTCCAGCAGGACAGGAAGACTCCTAAAGCATGTTTTTACCTGAAAAGCAGCTGTGCAAAAACATTGGCTTCTCTCACCGACATTTTATTAAGCTTACGAGGCTTGCAAGTAAATTCTTTTTCCTGTTTTAAATGCTGCCTGGAATTTGAAAGGAAACTGATTTATTTCATTGTCATCTGTGATCAACGTGACATTATCCTGCAGGTCAAGAGGACCCTCTGCTAACACAAAACGACCCTTTGCTGACATGCACGCTATCCTGTTCTTTCTACTCAACTCCATGTGGGATTACAGTTTTCAAATCTCATCACAGTGTAATCTCGCCCCACCCAGCCTAGCCAACTGGTGACAAAGGAGGCAGAAAAGCAATTTAAGCATTCCTTCTCTCATTTAGACATCTAAGCATCTTTGTGATCACTTCCATCTGTAAACCAAGGTGTATTTATTATTATTCAAAAGTAAATTGTATTTATCTATTTCATAAAAGGCATGCAGCAGTTGCCTTTGTGTGCTACTGCTGTGTTACATACGGATTCTTAGAAAAAGTTTACTTTGATGACAAAGTAACTGTCATTGAGGAGAAAGAAGAAGAAGATAGGGAAGAAAGATTAAGAAAAGCAGCTCTTATTTCTAGAAATGTCGTATCTCTAATAATCATGTGGTATTCTGTATCACCCTGTTTTTTTTCTGAAAGCACTGTCTGGTGTTGAACCCAAGACTGATTCCCGTGAAATCATGCTCATCAACTCCTTTCCAGACTAAAAACAAAATATTTGCTTTCTACTTGCTACTATGAGAAATTTTCAACTTGCTATATCTCACACCTTTAATGTAGTTCTCACCTTAGAGAAAAACTATCTGTGAATGTCATGTGAGACGTCAAAATGTGTAGACACAAGACACAGACATAGAGTAAGAAGAAAAAGTACTATGATCTGTACTAAAATCCCAGCTTTGTCAATGACTCTTTGTGACCCAATTACTTTTTTTTCAAAAATTGCGTGGATAAAATAGGATTATATCACTTCCCTATCTCAGGCATCTTTTCTGAGAATTTGTTAGTTATCTGTCATATACTTGGGCACCTAGTAGTAGCACTCCAGATATATCTATTAGATGAGAAAAAGCAATAGTTCACTTTTCTGAAAAGTGCAATTTTATAAGAAGTTATTACAAAACCTTTCAGTCCATTTGTTAAAGTGCTCGTAGTTCCTGGAAGAACATTAATTAATGTCTACAGCAATATACTACAGTTTGAAAGGTATGGCAAATATATGGGTTTCTCAGAAATTAAAAAGGCAATATCCACAGCAAAGTGACACTTAAAAATTCTTTGCTAGTCCATGCACATAAGGCCATCATAAAATACTCATATAACCAAATTCTTACCAAATTCTTGATTACTGTTGCTGTCCGTATCAAGTTTTATAAACCACCTTGTGTCCATTCTCCCATTTTTAGCAGAATTTAAAATATTAACTCAAAACTATTTTATAGTGAGTGACATGATTACAAAATGAACATGGAGAAACAGAAAAAGAGGAAAAGAAAAGCTCTGTTTTCAGGTTCACTTGCATCCAATATGAATACCTAAATATGGAAAATCTCATTCAGCTCACGTACAAGTAAATACCCAGAATGGAATCAAAGGAACATAATGTTTAATGTACTGTTAATGACAAAAATTAAATTATTGGCTTTCAATACAAATTTCAAACTAAATCTAGTTGTCAGTGCCCCTTAGAAATAAAGGAGAAAAACATGAAACAGAGAAAATGATCAGCAAAACGCCAATTTATTTCCAAATGCTGCAATACAGTCCTGGGATTAGCCCCTGCCTCTACCTAGTTAAGTGTAGAACTGTGTGCCTGTGACTCAGGCCACTTTTCCATCATGCTGCCTGATCCGCAGCACCGCAGTGTATCCGCAGCTTTCACTGACTTAAGTGGTATGCACCTCACTACACAGGGAATTGTCAGAGAATGCTTTGTTTTGTGGTGATTAAAACGATATACAAAGTTTTGAAGAGACCCCCTCTGCTCTGGGTATATTTTGCTATAGGCAGAACGACGTGCTCAGGAACTCTCAAAACCAGATTCAAAGAAATACATGGTACTGACTACAAGCACTGAGAGTCAGAGGAAAAGAATGCCTCATAAAGACATTTATCTGCTTGCTGAACAGTCAAAAAATTACTCTCAAGCACTAGATCCAAATGGCTTTTGACTTCTGCCAGCCAGTTTTACATCACTGGGGCTTTGTTAATCTTCAGTTTCTCATTTAAGAACAAAATGACATCCCTATACAATCTTTGCAGACTTTTTTTTTTTTTTTTGGTCAGTACTGAACTTCTCATACTGGACTTCTAAACCATGTATTTTGTTATGCTTGATATTTCTGCTGAACTATCCTGCTTTCCTGACACTACCAGACATCACTCCATTCTCCAATAACTTGTTATTCACCTTGTCGTGTTCTCTCTTTTTTCCTTTCCCTTAGTTTTCATGGAGTCATAAATTTCCATTTTCATTTAAGGAACAATGAGAAGAATAAAATAAAAGCACTATGTAAGCAAGCCAAAACACCTCATTAGATAAAAGCTCACAGAAGTGATTTAATGTAAATATTCCACTCAACACTTGGCCCTTTTACAGTAAATGACTGAGGCAGACAACAGTTTATTTTTCCATACCTTTCCTTGAAGAGGCTTTTCTTTCACAATCAGACTAACTTCCCTGAAGAAGTAGAGCCAATGCAATCTGAATTTCCTCCAAAGACTTTTTTCCTGGAGTTTTAAGTGTTAATTGTGATGACTGCAGGCACTGATATTGATGAAGAAGGCTATCTTCCTTTCAGCTTCCAAAAGATATGTGAGCAAATCTTACATGACAGAAAACTGAAAAAAATGTATCTCTAAAACTACCAACCCCACTCAAATGGTTATTCATACTCTGGTAGCACACAGGAGTCATTGAGCATTTTCCAACTGCATTGAATACTGTATCAAAACAACAAACACCAGCTACTTCTAACATTTACATTTAACAAGATCTATAGGTCCTATATAACAGAGAGGGCTCAATGACCAAAACTACAGGCAGATAAAGGTATACTGAAGCATTTACAGGAATGTTTACACAAAGCAGTCTCATGCTCTGGGTTCCAAATTGCTCGGATTAACAAGTATTTCTTAAACATTTTTATTATTTCAGTGACTGTGAAGTTATTACTGTAGGCATGTGTGTGGTTTATCAAATAGGAATCTGCAGAAGCAATTTCAAGAAGAACATTAAGTACAATCTTAGATGAAAGAAAATACTTCTGCCTTCTCACACAAGCTTTCCTAAACCTAAATAGCAAACACTAAGTGATCAGACGCATGTTCATCTAGGAAAAATCTTCAGTTTAAGACTTGCTAGACATTTACTACCACAAAGTCTAACTTGTTTATTTAAACAGCTGCAGGAGGAATAGATGAAGGGGCTGATGCATGCTCATTAGCTCTGTTCTGTTGACCTTTTAGAGGTAGGGCAATCTCCTGTAAAGGGCAGGTAACATCTTAAACTACACCAGGTGCCTGAAAAATTAACATTTACCTAAATTATAAGGATTATTGTTGCTCTAATGAATGACTAAAACAATATCTGAAGTCTAAAGAGTTATTTCTGCTTGGGAAGGGAACTGATAGAACAAATTACTTCTTTAACACGTATCTGTTTATTTACAGTGAGCGGGCATACATTCCTCTTTCTCTGAACACTGCTGGAATAAAGTGTACTTTCTTTGCACAGTAGTGTAAACTTGTCTTCCCAGCTACTAATGTTTCTTCCCCAAATGTCCTATTTTTTTGCCCTCCTCCGAAGCCACACCTGACAAACATGGCTACCAAAAATTCTTTGTATCTTTATTTTCCAAGCTGCTTTTCTGAGGCTGTGGACACATGTGCTAATCCAGATCCAAAAAAGGCTTATGTGAGTGAACCCCAATTGTTTAGCTCAGGTCATCAATTCAAGACAGCGCACTGACTCAAACTGCTCTGCTGACAAACATTTGAAGATAGCAATATCCAAACTGGAATGCATCAAAAACTGGCATTGATGACTTCCACCAAAAAAAACAGGAATTCAGAAGCAAGTGCCAGCCCAAAGCCTGATACGCATAGGTATAACCTCCTATAACCCAGTTAATGCTCTAGGCCCCTTGCTTGCTTCTCTCTCCTGTGTAAAAATCTCCTTCTTGACAAGATGTTGCCTATTTCTGATCTATTCTCTGACAGAGGTAACCACATAACTGCACAGATAGGTAAGAGGGTGGACAAAAAGCTGTTTCAGTTGGCACTCTCATAGCACTCGTGAACTAAACTTTAGCTTTTACATGACCAGCACTTTGGACCTCCTGGGTCACTGTTACCCAATGCAGAACCTGAGCTCCTTTAGTTAGCCATGCTCAGTGGCAGCAAGTGTTCCCACCAACATCACCTGAGATCCCATACAAACAATATATAGCTTCCAACATTCTCCATCCCCTGAAACACTGTTCAATGAAATAAAGCCTTTTTAGTTTAATAACTGACATTTTCAAGATGTCTTAAATAACTAACTGCTAAAACAACCAGTGTTTCATTTGGTATTGCAACCGGTCCAACTTCTGTCAACCTCCTCTCTGCAGATAACCTAAAAATCTCGTAAAACAAAAATTAATCTTTGAAAAGCCTATACACAGGCTGCTTTGGAGTCCTATTCTAATGTCCATACCAATAAGGCTACTTAATTCTTAACTGTGTACAGATAATGTAACTTGTGTTTATATTTATATATGGTGTAAATACACAGAATGTGTGCAGGAACCAGAATATGAAGAAATATCTATCTCCAAAAGCTAATCATAGCTGGTTTATAAATGAGAAAGAAATCAGCAGTATTTTGAAGTTTACTTAAAAAGCTTCATACTGAGACTTACTCATAAACAGTATCAATATCAAAAGCACTAAGCCTGATTAACGATTTCCTCTTCCATGTGGATGCATGAACTTCTCTGAATGTTTATTTCTTCTCTCATATATTTGAAAGCACTTGATCAATTTTTAGAACTAAACCACTAAAGCAACAGTTCCTTTGACTGCTCTTTGATCTAATATAATAACTTCAGCAGTTACATTAATTCAATGATTAAGTTTGCAATTGGGCAGCTCTTCAGTGTTTTAAGGTAGAGAGGGTAGACTTTGCTCTTTATTCTATAACTACTGCACAAGTTATTTATTTTTTTTTTTAGCAAGGGAAATTGTTCTGAGGTTATTGGGCTTTGGCAATCCAGAACTACGTTCCCATTTCTCTTACCTTTATTTCAGTTTACTCAATGAAACAATTCTGAGTAATTTCACTGTACTTCTAATGTGTTTTGCTTCCTAGTTTCCAAACAAATTTGTAACTTTGAAAGCAAATAGTTGCAAAAAAGCCCCCAAATTATTTTTGAAATCTCTGAATTTATCTTTTAAAGGAAACACAACTCAGGGAAATACAAGTATAAACTTAGGGTTTATATGTCACATTCTCAATTAAAGCTAAAATTTTAACCAAAATTAAGATGTCAATAAAATTTTCTACAGTTCCTTTAATTTGATTTGCCACGGTACTTGCTGTATACTTACCTATTTATTCTCCTCTGAATACTTTATCTACATACTATAGTAAATATATAAAGTAGAACAGTTTTCAGCTTACGGTTATCTCTCCCAGACATTTTATTAGACGCTTGCTAAATATTCAACCATAATATACATAGTTATGTCAGTGGTTAAGAGATGAAAGCCTACATTACTTCACTCAGGAAATGAAGTGCAGGTTTCGGTCCTTTCATTGCAATATCCTTCAGTGCATGGAACATAAATGTTTTTGCAGTGGACTGTTCAACAAGCGGGTTATGCAATGGCTTACACAGCTAAGTCACTAGATGATTTTTAAAGCCACAGGGTTAATACATAGTGATAAACTATTCAGTTATAATTGTAGCTTTCATGCCAGTTAAATTAAGCACTGTGACTATTACCTAGTTAAAACATACTCTGTTATTTAACCGAAATTCAAATTTTGATTCCCCTGAAATCTCAGTGCTTCAACACCTGTTAAGCTATATTGTCCCACAGCAAAAATCAAATCCAGGAATTTTAACACTGATTAAATTAAGCAAAACACTGGGGGGTAAGAAAGGTAGGAAATCTTCAAGAAGTTTGTACATGAAGAAGCAACATCTCATAGAAGACAATCGCCCAGTGACCAGTTCTCAGTTGTAGTTGAAGAGTAAGTAATGATGTAGTAAGGACAATTTTTTAAAAAAATATCAGCTTTATTTCTTTTTTCCCCAAATATAAATCATACTAATATAATGGAAGTTTTTTAATTTCAAGTTTGAGTTTTCTAGACCTCTTATGGTCATTACTGTCTGGAAGTCTTAGGTGACAAAAAAGAAAGGGATCAGTGAGACCATTTTTTATATCTCCATTACAATGCAGGGTGAAGGACTCTGAACAATGGCAATCCCCACTTCTTGCTTTAAAAACTCTGGGACAAATTTCTATAATGTCATTAAGACATCATTAGTTTCCCACATGAAAAGTGAGCCCACAATCAAAAATGACGTAATCTGAAATATTCCGGTGATAGAGTGTTAACAAACACCGATGTTCCAGCTGCCCAGATTGCATTGTAATTATTTTAAACAAAGATAAGTAGGGTTAAAATAAAAAATAAAGGATAATGACTGAACTTCCCCAGACCAAAATGCCCTTGATACCTCTGAATTTCACATTACCATAAAGAAAAATAATTGCTACATAAATTAACAGGTATAAGGCAGTAACAAAACCACTTACTAATTTCCACATGAAGTAATTTCTATATATTTATTTAATTAAGAATGTCTTTTTGAAAGTAATACAATCGTGGTTTAAAAATTTCAAATTACAACAAATCTAGCTACATACTGAAGCAAACTGTTAGATAGTTTTGCCACACACTTTCAGTCTAGGAATAACTTCTGGCTCCTAAAGGCATTGTAGTATTTTCTCATTTAATAGGTTTTTCCTACACTAAAGTGTCTTTACTATTACTATCAATGCATTAATTCCTGACAATTACAGAGATTTTAGGTATTCCCAGGTTATGTATACCATTGGTCCTTATTCTTGACACTTTTGAAAGGATGAGTTACAACTATGAACTTAGCCTTGATTCAAATTACCAGAAAAACTTCCCAGGATGCTTTTGGTGTTCTGTAAAGCAGGCAGTACACTATTGATTGTGGATCCTCTCCTCTTCTCCAAATACAATCAGGATTTTATGTTTTCAAAGTGTCATGGTCACATCAAAAATATATTAAGCACTGGATAAAAACAGCTAAAACTTTAAAATTGTTTCCTGTAATTGTATTTTTTCCCTTCTGAACTAGTATCTTCAAGAGGATAGACATTTATGCCGGAAGCAAAGTGTTACTCACTGTGAACAAGGAAGCAAAAATCTTTCCACATCAGCAACAGAGTAAGCTTTGTGAAGCCTTCTGCATCGTATTCCACCACACCACTATCAACAACAACAACAACAAAAAAACCCAAAATAAATATAATTTTTACCTACCATTCATTCTAATACTGAATGATAAATATGTAAATTCTGTATTATAGTGATTACTTTTTTTGCTTGTTTGTTCAGAAACTTTCAATATTTGCTTTATTTATTAACAGTTACAATTTTCTAGCTAAATGAAATTTAGATTAAATTTTTAATCTTAATGATCTTCTTATTTATGCTGTGGTACTGGTAGTTTCTTACCTGAAGAAAAGCTATATTCACTTTACATAAATACACTTTAGAATGAAAGGAGACCTGCTAAAGAATCTGCAGTACTAAATTGGTAAAAACTTTATACACACAAATTCCCTGTATGTTACTCTGATTAAGATATTTTATTAACTCTGTAGTAATTGACAGGGTAAAACTGAAAAGGCACAGTCTGAGAAGAATTTAAATTTGAAAATTCAAAAGACTATATATACAAAAAAGCAAAGCATGAGACCATACAAAAAATTAAATAGGTAAGAGCTGTTTGGTAGACAGATTGAAAGTTTCGACTCTAAGGAGTCAAGATTCTCTGAAAATTTCAAGCAGTATCAGGACTCAGGAACCACTTCACAAGTGAAATAAAATCACAGGCACACCTGGGCCATTTCTAGACTGTGGTTTTCTCAGAAGAAAAATAAATATCTTGTTTTCATAAGGATTGAGCTTTCATGGACTCTTTTATCTATTCATATATTCAGTTCAAGTCATTGTTCTCTCTCTGTATTTGTATAAAATTTGGGTGCATGCTAGAAGCCACCTGTCATCTTATCCTCACTTGAGAGACCTGAGATTTGAAGGGCTCCTGAATATCCATGCCATTTGGCATCATCACTTGGAAGCAGAAACCCTCTCCTCAGAGTGAAGTAAAGCACTACTGGTCAGGCAATTGCTGTTGTATTGGCTCCTGGGCTCCTGCTCAAGTCAGGATTTAGGTGGGAAACCAAAGTGTCTACCCTTCACAGTGCCAAGGCACACCTGATTAGTTGATGTGTCATCATGCCAGGCCATGGACCTTTGAACGGTAGGAATTCAACACGACCCAAGAGCCCCTTCTCTTGAGAGACAAGATACTACTTGGTGGTGGGAGCAGCTGATCTCCCAGTCCTGCCTTTATGCTAGTGGTTTCTGGCTCCTGCAAGGCTTGGAACAATACCCACCTTCCTATCCTCCCACCTTAGTCATCGCCTATTACTGTAAGACCCCTCCAGTCATTTATTCAGAGATAAGCACATTTCTTTCGCATGAGGAGAAAATCCCTACTGTCCTTTTCCCATAATCAGCTATTTTCTAGCAAAATCAGATCGGCAACTGGCATAGAAGTTATGCTGAACTTCATTCCAGTACCACTACAGAGAGACAATCTATGCATGTGATTCTGTGAAAAATGACCAGATTTCATCTTATCTAGTGGACAGCAGTTACACAACCAAAGACTGTATGAGGAAAACCACACTTTTCCCCATGCTACAGAAAATAATGCATCAAAAGAAAACTTACGTTCCAAAGTGACTCAGGAAAGCTGCGATATACTCTCTTCTCTTATGGTATCCCTGAATAACATATTGCACCTTAAAAAAGAAAGACAGAAACAAATCAAGAGCTATAAAAACATTAAAAAGCTCCCTATTTGTCATATATTCCTCATTAAGGAAGATTGATGTTTGACATGGTAATTGTTCCGAATCCTACATTTAGCTTTCACAATTTCCCTAAAGAATCCTAAAATGCCTCTACAGGATCAAACAGTGGATCTCACACACCGAAAATCTTGAAAAGAAATCTCTTCACTCCTGAGTGAAACTTTCACAATACATTGAAACACTGTTTAACTGCACAAGATAGAGTGAAGAAAAGAAATGCATGACCTTGTGTTGATGAAATTTGAGCAGGTAGCTGAGATAGGCAAATCATAATTACCTGAACTAACAGTTGGTTAAGTGTCAAAATAATATTCTGGTTATAAAAGAAAAGGAAAAAAAAATTCACAACTGATCTTGGATGTTTTCTGAAGACTGCACCTCCAACAAAATCTTCTTAACAGTAATCTCTCTCAGTGGTTTCATGCTGACTCAGGGAGACACCTACTCAACTGCGAGCATCAATTTCTGAGGCATTCTGGGTTTTGAAAGGCTTCCATCCTGGCACAGACAAAATCCAACAATGCTAAACTTGGAAGACTTAAGGCAAAGTTCGCCTTGCACCATGTATGTTTTCTTATTGATTTGAATGGGATTACTTAGCAGAACAGTGTGAACAGAGTTTGACCCATAACAGAAACAGTGCACGTGTTGTCAGGCTGCAAGAGCATCTGGTTTAAAGCTGGTTACTTCAAGTACTTATGGTATGGTTTCATATGTGAATCCCTTTACCTTCCAGAATGGAAACTAACATTTTAAAAAACATTTTTTTCCCCACTGAACATGAAAAAAACAGGAAGAATATTTTTTTTCTTGGCTATGGTAATACTAAAATTCCTTGGCTAGCAAATGCTTTCCTAAATTTTTTGAAAAGGCCTTGATATAATAATTCCTGAGAGCTATCTTGTACCCCTCAAAGATAAATTTTTTTAGAAATTTATTTCATAAAAAACCTATGATTATTTTGAAGGCTTTGTGTAGGATCTGAAGTGTTATTTTGAAAAAAAAAACCATATAAGTTTGCTTAAGTGACTTTAAAAAAGGATAAAACCAGTCCTGTGTACTTGTAGATTTTAAAAACAGAAAGTAATTTTAAGAGAGAACCACAACAAAACAAGTCTAAAGATAGATTCCAATATAATTATGGAAACACATTTTGAAGAACTTTTTCTAAAAGATAAAATTATTTTCCTCATTTGGACAATTGAAGGTAAAAATAACATACAAATACAAAGAGGAGGTCTATAACAGGCAGATTCCTAGACATCGGCCCCTAAGCTTTCCTTTGAAAATTACACTTAAATGGAGAAGCTTTCAAAATACTGTACTCACTCTTTTTTGTTTAAACAGTAAGCTAACCAGAACACAACCTTTTCATCAACCTTAGGTAGCTATTACTATATAAACATCCAAATAGACTGCCGATTCAGTTCATTTGGATGAAACATCTGAGAAGAAAATCACTGAAATACACTGAAAACCTACAACGATGACTACAGTATGAAAACTTCCAGCTGGAAAAATAACATGCAGACTACACATTTGTATTTACTAATAAAATAGTTTGCTACAATGTAGTGTTGTATGATACAATAAATTTTATTCTAAATCCTAACATGTCACACACACTAAGAAAAATCCACTCCAGGCTCTGATCCCAAACACTCTTGTTTGCCTAAAAGAATCATTATATTCAATGCCTTGCTTAGGTGCTCAACTCTTACCAAGGTATTCTTTGTGTAGTTCACAAGTATACCCTGCTTCAACTATCTGGCAGAAGAAAAAGCATGTCTATGGAAATGCTATAGCGTATTACTACAATACAGTACCGCATATAAGGGAAAGGAAAATTGAGTACTCTTTACTAACTTACCTTGTTTGTTAGCAGCTGGCATACTTGGGGTACATAGTCGATGAGACAACCTCCACCAGGAAAGGCTGGGATGTGAAGGGCAGATGATCCTCCAAGTGCACTAGAAACAGATGTTAATGTAACAGTATATTACATGTACAGTCCCTGGGATTTGAAAGTGCTTTCTACACTGTCCACTTTCCCTGTGCTTAAAGTCAAAGGGCCACGATGAGGAAGTGGGTTTTATGCTGTGGTGATATAAAAAATATTGAATTATACCATTTGTAAAAACAGGTTATACCATGATCCAATGTAAATAAACTACTTTAATCAAGGGTATCACTAATTCAAAGCATTCTCTCAGGACATAGCTTTTTCACTGTAAACAGTTCTGTTTCTTAGCCCTCGTCAGTAAGATGCAGAGAACTGTAGTTAACATACCTTGTTATTGTGGGAAGAGAGGACTTTGAGTCTTGAATTATTCAGAAACTCACCTTCAGTCAAACCAGCTAAGACCAAGCAAAATAATTTGGACTGAGGAGTAAGAGATGGCCAGATGCATGTCAGCCATGCCATCTACTCCAGTTTTGGGCCTCTCAGTACAACACAGATGTTAACCAACTAGATCAAGGTAGCAGTGGGCCATAAGGTTATTACGTACACAATGTAAGGGGGGGGATGCTGAGAGAAATGGGTTTGTCCAGTCTTTAGAGAACACTGGGGAGGGGGGGGGGGAAACTTTTCCAGCAGAAGTAAGACTTGAACAGTATCTTTTTTTTTTTTTTTAAACAG
>NW_020799097.1:94375065-94423986 GCF_003259725.1 Athene cunicularia | reverse complement strand
GGGGGGGGGGGGGGGGGGATGATGAAGAGGGGAGGTGAAGGCATATTGTTATTGGAGGTATATTGATGCTTTCAATTATCTAATGGAAAAATATAGAGAAGATGGAGGCAGAGCCTTCTCGGAAGCGCACAGTGATGGGATGAAAGGCAATACAGACGTGTTGCAACAAAGGAAGTTCTGGTTAGCTATTAGGAAAAACGTTTTCGCAATGAAAGCAATAAAATACTGGAAGACAGGCCCAGAGGGGCTGGGGAATCTCCATCCTCGGAGGTGCTCAAAGCCCAGCAGAACAACTGCCATGAGCACGCTGATCTAAGCTGGTCTGCTCTGAGGAGGGGTTTGGCCAGATAACCTCCAGAGATTCTCTCCAGTCTACATTGTTTTGTTATTATATTCCCTGATTCTATGATTTTATTAATTCCCAGAAGGAAATCATACAAACAAAGTTATTAACTTTGTCCATGCACAGACTGGAAATCTGAATGGTAAGAATCCACAGAAATATGACAGCTTCAGAGATGTATTTAGGCACCTTAATCAACTGCCTTTATCGCAGGATGGAAGACAAACATGCCTGCTATTGCTGAGGATAATGGTTTTGTTGGTGTGGAAGGATCTAGCAGTTTTTATTTAAATCAGGTTGTCTAAGGCAACAACCAGCTGAAGTCCACGGTACTTTTTTTAGCAGTACTGACCTAAATCTTTCTTGGTCTTTTACCAATCAAAAGGGATATAAATTTGCATTACACACTTTTCACTAAACATCCAGAACCTTGTTGGGTACAATTAAAAAGCTTCAAAAGCTAAGTTACTTTGTGGCCTCCTGTTTATATGCTGTTTCCATGAAAGACTAAAATGGCTAGAAAGAAGGTTCTTCTCTGAAAAATAAGCCTCTTATTCTCCAAAGGGACCTGCCCTTGTATTTTTCTCAGTACTTGATAAGATATCACTTTGGTAGGTATAAAGGTCTACAGTTGTACATCCCTTTGAAGGAACAGAGCCTACATAAATCAAAAAAACCCAAATTCATAATGAGGTATATGGAAATCTGCTACTCAGGCAAAACAGTCTGGGTTCAGCAGACTGTTCACCACATGGAACAGTTCTGCAGGTCTGGATTTTGCATATGCAATGATGAAAAAAAAAAAGCCTTGAGTACACTACAGCTACATAAAAAAAACAAACAAACTTTTCCAGCAGAAGTAAGACTTGAACAGTATCTTTTTTTTTTTTTTTAAACAGAATTCCATTTCCTTGCTGCCACCCCCTTACTAAAATTACTCAAATGGGAATGTAATTTTGCTACTTGTGGATGTTAAAAACAGTGAAGCATGACTATTAGAATATTACTAAGTTGGAACATTTCTGAAACAGTAGTTTGCTCTTAAGAAATTTGAAGTATACTAGGTCCATCAGTCTTTAATGGTAGAGAATAAAAGATTTGTCCCTCCTGGTATGTTACAAGTGGGTTGTGAATCTTACTTTAAGACCCTAGCTTTCAGTTTATGAAACTCCTAAATGCTTATGTAAATATATCCCTAAAAGCCTCCAATCTCACACACAGAGCAAATGCTACTGTCTGTTTTGCATCCCGCCTTGCCTCATTTGCAACCAAGTCCAAGCATCAAGATACCACTGGAGATGCTCAGATGACTACAACAGGAATTACAAGCTCCTCTCTCGGTTACAATAGCAGGCATTAAATTAGGAGCAACGTCTAACAGAGTTCACATGCAAAAAAGCTTCCACTATCACCAGCTATCATCAGCTTCCAATACATCTTCCAGACTGAATTATTATGATTTGTGAATAAGGGCTTCCGATTTTACCTGTATCTGTCTTTTGACAGCAATCAATCCATAAGAACTTGTTGACATAAATGGGAGTTCAACCCTTCTCAAATGAAAACCAGGCTGCTACAAGGTGTGGTTTCTGAGAAAGAGGTCCCTCCACAGAAAGAAGGCTGGAATTTCTAGTATAATTATCCTCTGAAAACAGAATAAAGCTGTACAATATGTAATTTATGTTCCGTAGAAATAATTATGGGCAGGGAAAATTAAGAGTGGACAGGCATCTTTGTTCCCTCTACTGGCTCAGAGAATCTGCTTATTAAATATTTTAATAAAATACTGCATTTGCACAGGACCTTGCCTCTGACCATCTCAAAACTTTCTATAAACATTCAGCAATTAAAGTTCATCTGCCTTATGAAAGTGATATTTATCTTTTATTTTTAAACATGTAAGGAAGCTATTGCTCAGTGTTTTATTTGACTGTGCTGTACTATGCCTCTGTCATGCCAAAGGAACATACCTGCAGTACCTCACAACCATGAGACAGGGCAAGAGACTATAATTCCTCTGACCCTGTAATAAACCTTCAGCTGAAGAAAAATGTGACTTACTCAACGTAATATAAGAAGCACTTGTAAAAGGTGCACGGAAATATGTAAAATGGAGAAAATTAGACAAGGGAATTTCAGCATGCAGCTCAGTATCTAATGTTGCTTTTTGATGTCCCTCAAAGCCCAGTCCAAAAGAAAAGATGTAGAAAAAGAAAAATGCCAGAACAAGTCTTTTATAGTCAAGGAAATTCTATCTGTCAAGAGATTCCACCAGTGCAAGCTGAAGATTCCTGCATGCCAGACCTGCTTTCCAGATAGCCAGCCTCCTGAAGAATAGATCTTACTTCTGTGATTAAGTTTTCCTTCTTGGTATCACTGTTATTCACTCCTCATAAATAAAACACATTTTTATACCCAGGAATAAGAACAACTATAACATCACACTAACAAGTCTGGTGACATTCATTTTATCAAGACGACAAAACCAACCAATCAAACACCCATCAAGAAATATGATGGGGAAGCTATTTTATTTTTAAACACAGACAAATTAATTAATATTGCTACCCTACATCTGCCAGAGTAATTCCAGTTTCAGCACAACCAACTGAATTGTGTTTGATTTTTACACAGTTTTTTTTTCCAGTAACTTGCTACTCTTTAAAGGTTAAAATTCCATGATAAATTATAGAAAGCCACTACCAAAATAATTCACAAAGCAACAGTCCTAGTGAATTTCATTAAGACTGTTACCAGATGAAGATAAATACATGGTAGATCTACCTATCTATGAGATAAGATTGCATGAACATGCTGGAACACAGAGACAAAGATCTGTTGGAATCAGCATTTTGTTTACTTGCTGTTACTCTAAACCTACTCAGCTCTGCAAACCAATTTCATATGCCTCATTTTAAGATGGACCAGAGACTCCTTTGCAGCAAGTTCCTGCCTTCCTGGGTTTCCAGAGCCAGACACAATGCAGTTCTGATCCACAATCTGTGAATTAAAACTGGATTTTGTGAAGGATTCAGTACTGAATTCAACAAGAGCAGCAGTCAGCCTGTATTAATAGCAGTTTTGTTCTGTGGCACACTGAAATACAAGTGTAGAGAGCGTAGCTGGAGTGTGTTTACATTTCTGCTGTTGACTGGTGCATTCCAAGTGACTTGCTCTGTCTGTCTTTCAATGGATCTATTTATTCATGCCTGCATACAAAATGCAAAATTCCTTCCCATTTCTTAATAGCTTATAATTACATCAAAATGTCTTTCTCAAGAAATGATCCTTTAAAAAAACCTAACATAGCATTAATTCACAGGTTTACAGAAGTGACTGGGTTTGTTCTTACTTATGTGTAAAAAATCACTTATTTCCCCTTCTTTAAAAACAACACTTCACTAGATAAGAAGGGTGCTTCTAAGTCCCAAGCTCAGAAGACTGGATGGTTTGGCAAGGCACAGTTTCAGACCTAAAGAAAATGCTCCTACTCCCATCCCTACCCTAATTGCTTCCATACACGTCTCCCTATGTCTTGGGTCTGCCTAGGTCCCCTGAATTCCTTGCATTCACCCCACCTCCTCCCTGCAACTCATTTTGCTTCCACCCTTCTCCAAGCAGAAAAAAGCACATTTCTCGAGATTGCTGGGAAACTTTTGAGCTAAGTCTGAAAAATTAGGATTATTTCAGACTACCTCCTAAATCTTGCAGGGTCCCACAAAAATAAAAATAACACAGTTCACAAAGTTACGTGCTAACACACATTATGGTACTACAGTTAAGCTCCCGTACACACGTAATACTGTCTTTATATTTTGCTCTCTCACTCTATTTTGTCTTTATGTGGTACCATTCCCCATCTCCAAAACTGCACAAGCTTTCTTCTGAAAGAAGTATCACAAAGAAATGAACATCTAAGGAAAAGTTTCAGGCTCTTAAAAGGAGGTACCTTGCACAATGGCAGTTAATTTTGCTCCTAGGAAGGAAGGAGTGAAAAAGTGTATTTGGGAAGGAGGTCCAGCACTGGAAGAAGAATCATTCTTATCCCTGAACACAGTGTGAACATAGCACTAAAGAGCTTTATACCAAAAGATAGCAGTACATCATACCAATTGCACTCAACAACGTTCCTAATCCAATGTATTCTTTCTGCAAAACTCACATAGAATAGGGAAACGGCAATTTCTATGATTGTGAACAATACAGTTGAAGGTTTGTCCAGCTTTGAAAATGTAAATAAAAATCTTTCCTCTGCATGGAAAGAGTTTATACCAGTTTAAAACAACTAAAAGCTTTTCTCTCAGCGGGGCCAATGTTAAAACATGTTCAAATCTATGTACTAGTGACAGAAAGTAGACTCCAGACTTTATAGACTATAGCCTTTGCTTTTACCAGGATACACCCTTCTTAACTCTCTAAATTTTCACCTGCCTTATTTTGAAACCGAAGCACGTTGCAGATCTACACAAGCATTTAAAGGGTTTATTACTCATGATGGCTATAAGCAAGAGTAGCCTGAAGCATGTGGAAAGAAATTCCCTTCTTTTTGCTCTTTTTTCCTCTTTTGAGACTCATGTTATGGGCTTTGATCTCCTTCCCTGTTCTCCTTCTCCTTTGTTGCTGAAGTAAATGGTTGACTTTTTTTTTTTTTCTTTTGCAGTTTCATCACTTTAGTACATTACACCATTTGGCACAAGAGACACAAGGAACCACATCAAATAAAAGCACGTGACCACAAAAGCTGCCTTACAAACCATGATCCCAGATTTGCTGTCAGTTTACCATTTTTCAGACTGGCTCAACCATAACCAAATCCTCCCTATCACACAAACAACACGGTGCTTGGCAGAAGCCTTGGGATATTGCTTCAATCAGCAATACAGAGCTTAACAGAGCATGCAATACAGAGCATTACTCTTGTTACAGAAAAATTGGTCAGTCTAGGTTTGTGATAGAGTTTTCTTCCCCTTCTAGTAATATTCCATTTAAAGCAAACATGATTAACATATTGCCTGTCCACTCAAATCTACAAGGTAAAGTGCCCAAAAAAAGTTTCCACTTTTTACTTATTTCTGCTTCAACATTGGTAAAATGGAAATGTACATTTTCAGCTATTAAATATAATCTGAGGTATCTACATTGTTGAGTGTACAGAAAAAAAAAATACAGTCACAAATAGACCTAGAGGGAAAACTATGCCCAGTCTACTTATTTGGAAGAAGAATTCTGGTCAAACTCAGACTAAAAATCTGGCCATTAGAGCTCAAAGGGAAATACCATCTTTTTTTCCTTGATCTACTAGAGGTTCAGAGTAAATACCTCTGAGCTCCTCCTGACTAGTGACTGGAAAAAAATATGAGATAATCACTGTAAAAAGCAAACACTAAAGCCAAAATGTATTTTAGTTTCACAAACTGTGCAGAAAACTGCAAGTCAGACTTGCTGAAATTTATTTGCAGCTCTTCTGCTGACTTCATATGTTCTAGCAAATTATTACAACCAGTCTGCTTCTCTGCTTGCCCACCTATAATGTCCAGAAGCTTATACTGAAGTACACTGAAGTTTAACAACATTCATAGAATAGTATAAAAGCTGGGGGGATGAAGTCAACTGTAAGTGCTAATGAATATTGCTTTGTTTGGGTTATTCCAACTTCTGTATTCTGATGCAGGTAAAATTATCAAAAAAAGCACAGTTTTCTATAATGTATTTCCAATTTTAGACAAAGTAGCTATACCAAAGAAAGATTTACATTAACTGAAGAGATTCTGGGTTCTAGCAGACTTTGACCTAACAGACTTACACACAAACTATAGCTTGGGCAATCCAGTATTGAAAGATTTATGGGGACAGGATTCTGTCCCCAGGATTTTAGTCCTCCTTGAGGAAGAAAAATCCAAGAAGCTTGAGATAAATAGATAGATAACCCTATAATTAAATTATAAATACATTTCTTTTCTTCCATTCCCTGGCCAGACTCAGAGCTAGAAGGAGAAAGAACAGATACTCTTGCAGTATAAAGCTTTTTTTACTGCTGCTTGACAGTATAAAAGTCTGAAAATGCTAGTATTTCCTCTGTATTGGATAAATTAGGACTGAAGGGATATTTTCTTTGCTTAATAGGTCTTTATATGCAGAAAGATTCTGCATAAAAGAGACTGAGAGTTTTCCAACCTGGTCTGCCAGTGATAGAAAAGGAAGCTTTCCACTGCCCTCAGACCTTGCATTCTCTGAAGAAACAAAACCATTAGAGGGTAACATTTATTACCAAGCACTTCATGTTACACAGTGGTAGCATGCGGTACACAAGCACTCTGCCTACAACAGTCATCACAATGCTTTCTTGTCTGGATAAGGGGACCCACTTTTAAAAACCAATCTGTAGCTTACAACAGACAGCCTGGGCAGGCAGGCAGCCCAGCAGAATCTGGGACCTCCATCATACCTCAAGGTACATACTTCAGGAAAAGTCCAAGCAAGTGCAACAGAAATTATCAGCAAGGCTGCCATGTGTGCAGAGGTTTAAAATACAGGTTAGCTTAACTGGTGTCAACAATATCACTATAAAACATTGCACAGTACAGAAGTTTTGGTCATTTATTCATTCTGACAATATAAAACCAAAGTAAAAAGTATAAGAGCAATATATTTCAAACATTCAAAGTATTAAAAAATCCCTTATGCTTAAAATACAGAACTATTTTTCATAATACAGTACAAACAGGTTCAAAAAGAGAACATGAGAAGTTCCACATGCTATAAAGAGCATGATTCTCTAAGGCTCAAAAATTCTGACAGATGTTGCTTTTGAGTTGCAACTTAACACCTTCATGTTCTCTTCAGTTCTTCTGCAAAAACACTCCAATAGCAACATGTATGGCAAATGTAATATGCTCAGTCATTTGGGGCAAATAATAATGTGAATCCATAACAAAACACGTAAGAACTGAATTTAGAGACACTTTTTATGATTTCAAAAATGTAGTTTGGGTTGTGTCCCTCCCATATGTATTAGTTACTAATATTAATTATCCATCAGCACAGTATTATTTAAGGAAGACAGTTAGAAGAAGACCTGAAGAAGTTGCTAGATGCCTCACAGTTTAAACAGGAGGGCATGGCTCCTGTCCCAAAGAACTTTTGCAGTCCAGTATTTCACACTATACAACACAGTGAGGAACTGAACAACAGGGGAGGAAGAGAATGGGTTGCAGCAAGGACAATTAAGGCTTAAACATTTACAATGAAGAAATATATATTTCCAAAGTGTTTTGCTTATTTCTTAAAGGAATCTTGACGGCAAATTAATCTGAGTGAGAAGTGAAGGAAAGTAAAAAAAGTTTCACAGAAATTTAAATGCAATGAGGAAAGAACAAGCCAAAATAACCCCAAATGACCAGAAAAAGTTGTAGGAAAGAAACCTAGGCAAATGGAACAGCAGGAAACACTGAACAAAAAAGGTAGATAAGATAAGCAACATAAGCAGACAAGAAAAGAAAGAGAACACTGTGAAATCTTATTTTGTTTTTACTTCCAAAGAAGTTAAAAAAGCAGTAAGTCAAGATTAAAGAAATGGTTTAAGATGCTAGGAGAAAGACCATGTAGCCTAACCTACTGAGATTGTCTTCTGTATACTCAGGAAGAAGTGCAAGCATGAAAGAGGCTGGATACTTGTCACAACTGAGGCAGAACAAGATTTTGACTGAAAAAGAGAGTGAACAGTAACCTAATTGCAACACTTTTTCATCCTAAACTGATCTGAGATGCCAACACCAAACTGGGAGCTTGTTTAAAATTATGCATTATCCCCATTTCTCTTCCACATGGACTGTGAAGGATGAAAAGTTTAGTCTGCTATCTGAACATTTTATTTTCAACTTCCTGTTCTAATGGCATTACTTGTTTTGCTTACATATTTATAACAACCTTAACTATGAGGGTCTTACACATTTATAACCACCATTATAATCACCATTTATAACCATTATTTATGTTCGTAGGAACAAAACACACTTACCCAAATGCCTGTGGTAAAGATTCTAAAAGGGGCTGTAAAAACCATCTGAGCATGCTTATATATTTATAACCACCTTAACTAGTGAGAGTCTTCTAAGTAGCAAGTAAAGTAATACTGGGCATTGGCTCTTCTACTGCAAGGGAAAAATATATTGACTTGATGTGCTGTCTCAAAGAAACTAAAAATGTCTTACATGTAGCATGAAGATACAAGCTGGGAATTACAAACTTGTGCATAAACAAGAGAAAGAAGACTAGAGCGCTGGTATGCTGTGAGCAATAATATCCTCTGAAACAGCAGGACTCAATAAATTAGTGAAAGAATTGAGGATTTATTTATGGTGAAGATCACTGGAAATTCCTCTGCACTGAAGCCTGTGTGGTATGGTACACAGTGCTTGTCACCATTTAAGATACCGATCTGCTCTTTTATAATCCACTCTACTTTAGTGATGGAGATCCAAAACAATTTCATTGTACAGAATATTTATCACAAATCCATGTGAATCTTCTCTTATCATCTGTCCATGAAGTGGGTAACAAATAACTGTTCTAAGATGGTTTGTTATATTTACAAACATATGTCCTATATACCTATTATTTCTTATCAATCTTCCGACATTCATTCAATAACATCCAGTTTACTATATTATGACTGTTCACATGGCAGGTAATTTTCTAGCACTTGTACTAAGCCCAGCTAAGTAGCAGTGATTTTATCATGAAGCAGAAAAATGAGTCTCAAAAAACTGCACAACTCCGTTGCCTTCCTGCCTGCTGTTTTCACCTTTTCTTAAGAACAAGAGTCATTTTCTATAACTTGCAGCCTTTTATGTTTTATGATTGCACTTGCTTACATTGTTCCTTATTTTATTTATGTTCCTTAATCTACTAGTCAAATTATAGTAATTATCTTTTATTGTTAATCTTTTCCTGATATGGCTTAATGCCTAACACTTCCAGTGACATAGTCATTTTGAAGCATGCTATTTTTTGCCTCTGTGCTAAAATAGTGCTGTGGTGTAGACTTCTCCCACATAATCAATTTTTTTCCGTTCTCCTTAGGCCAGACAGTAATCCTCATTTGTGGATCTCTTCTATCTGGAGAAACATTTTATGTAAGAAACATCCTGTCCCCTGCATCATCAGCATCACATTTGATTATCTTACATGAAGGATGAGAAATGCAGAGTACTGAAAGGATAGAAAACTTGCAGAAAAATTTCAGAAATGAAATGAGAGCGACATGCTGGAAAACCTCTGGATATGAAGTTGAGCATTTGGGGCACTGATAAGAATGCCCGAGGGAGGCAGAAAGTTAGAGGAGAAAAATGTTTTTCTTTCATACATCTGGCTTCTGACACTGATTTCCATGTGTACGCAGCATGATTAAGGGGCATTCTTGCTCAGATCTTGAAATTGGCTTTATCTTATGTTCACAAACGATGTGGAATGCTACAAGTCTGGTCTGGTGCTCCCGCTAAATTCTCCAAGAGGCCTAGTGAGCTCAGGTTTTATGTAAGCCAAATACATTCACATGTGGACGCAAGGCAAGAAGAACATAAGCTTTTCGTGTAAACACAGCCACTGTGGTTTGACAAGCTAATAAGAACCATGTTAAACTTTTACTCATTTAACAAGATGATACGAATCTGCTCAGATGGTTTTTACAGCCCCTTTTAGAATCTCTACCACAGGCATTTGGGTAAGTGTGTTTTGTTCCTGCTAACATAAATAATTCAATATTCATTGTAATATATTCTCTTCAAAACAGAGAGAAGCAGAGCTATGCCTCACATCGCACAAAGGCAGCCCTTGGTAGGTGGGAAGACAGGGAATAATTCTCAGAAGAAAACATTGGCACTTTCAAACCCTGATTTACATCAGAGATAACAAAAGTTCCTTCTGTAACAACGCAGACACAGGTCTACTTTTAAAACAAAAAATGAAAGGCAGAAAATAAACCCACAGGTCTTCATTGTGCTAAAATCAAAGCAGAGACCCCAGAGATGCACAAGAAACTGGAAATTTAATAATTTGCAACTCAGAGCAGTGCTTAGTTGGTCAAAAAGGGAAAAGATGCATTCCCAGGATACTGTTTTCACTGATGCTTGGATTTTCTTCATGGAGCAGTTTCATTACAGCATGTGCTGCAAGACAAAGACTAAAGCAAAAATCCTTTTCGCAAAGATTCTATGGTTCTCTGATTCCCCTTGTCCCAGAAGAGATTATGAATGCGTATACTGCACATACAGACATCAGTCAGGCCTAAATCAAATGTACACACTTGCATCCCATAAATCTCCTTCACTGAAGGCCCTCTTTCCCTTAGGAACTGCAAATACTTACATGGTCACTGAAAGGCAAAAATTTATGTTGGTATACCTTATCACTTTTTAAGGCTTTCATTAATACTATTTAATGTTTAAGGGCTTGAGTGCATCCGCAAGTTGAGTGCTTAGATAATGGAGTGGCCAAAATGGTATCTGCAAATAGATGTATTTACAAATAAATATCAAATGCTTTGATAAAATAGCCTTCTCAGCTGACGAGTGACATTTTCAGAAAGCTTGTCAGCTTTTAAATAATTTACATTCTGTCTTTTAATAAGACTGAAGATACTAGGATTCTACATCTAAAATTGCTTCCTGAATTTTCTTTTTGGAAATTATATTAAGGCTCTTGAGTTCTATAGAGATGTTAAAAAAAAAGAAAAAAAGAAAAGGAAAGAAAATGTTACACTGCCTCAAGCACTAATCAGAATTTTCAATAAGAATAATTAAAGAAGGGATTAAAATATGACATAGCATGAAACTTTCTTTCCTGCTCCCTCGCTCTTAAATTATTAGTAAACCATTTCTCTCTTTGCTTTCTTTCTCAACTAGTTCCTCCTTCTATCTCTTCAAAAATCAAAAGCACCAACTAAGTTTTGTATCTGGTACTAAATGCAGCACCTATGACAGTGTAAAATCAATACTGCTATGAATACACTCTAAAAGGTAAAATAAGTAACTGAATGAGGAACATTCTATGAACTCAAATTAAAATTCACAAGAGATGAGAACTACTTCCAAGAAACCTTTCTGTCAATGGTGGCTTATTTGCAAGCCAAAGATCTACCACTGGTCAACAGAGACTTGTTTACCATGATAAACTGTGTTCATGCTTTGTTTGCCCCAACCTTCTGACATGTAACTGTTGTTGTTATTATTATTATTATTATTATTATTATTATTATTATTATTATTTAGTTATATTGAGACTTCTAGATTATAGGTTGATAATCACTCTGTCTGATGAAGACTACAATGTCTTGCCAGTATCCGTATGTGTTTTTTTATAAAACTCTTCCATAAAGGAATACAGTTTTCTCCTTTTTTAAAAAAAACCTTCTGTATTGTATGCAATGATCTCCCAAAAATATCAGCTTTTAACTGACTTGACATTTAAATGAACTCTTAACAGAACTCTTTATTCATTCAATTCACTTAAACGATTTAGCAACTTTTCACTCATACAACATATGGGACAAATTTTTTTATTTATTAAATCATAAGTGGAATGGCTGCTAGCACTATCCTATGTGTGCCCATGATTAGGAAACTGTTATAAATATCTTGTACATCTAAATAACAGAATGTGCTTTTAATAATATAATTTAACCTATCAACAGGTTGCAGAAAAAAGAATTTATACCCAAAGTGTAAATATTATAATTTTTGACTGAGAATATTTTTATTCTAATTGCATTTAACTGTTTCTAGCAGCAATAAATATTAGTACGCTGTTGGAATCTTCTGTGTTATCCATGCCTATGTTTGCATATCCTGTACTTTTATTTCGTTCTTTAAAATTTGATTTCTTGAAAGTCTTTAAGAAAGAGGCTATGCTACCAAACAGTTTGATTTTCCTCACCACCTCTATCCCTGTTACTGAATGACACAACAACTGGCAACCTCCAACTTGCATGATGAACTTTTTGAAACCTGTGTTAATGCCATTTGATAAATCACTATAACTACAAAACAAGCTACAATAATATATTTATATTGTAGAAACTAAAATTGATTGTTTCCTCTTCAAGATCTTTTCTTCACATGTGCATGCTTATAGTTTATGATCTTCCACTTTAATATGAAGTCACTCCACTGCACTGGAAGCCACAAATTTGGTGGTTTAATCCAATTCTGACAAGTTTCTGGGGTAAATTAAGAGGAAACAGCCATGTCCATTCTTCCCCAGTCTTTGCAGACTAGGGAAATACAAAGAGGACTTACACTTTCAGAGTTTGTGCTAGAAAAAACCCAAAACAACACCGGACCTCTGCAAAGCACTTTCAAAATGAAAAATGCCTTACAAATGGCAACACCCCATACTTTAACTCAGAAGGCTACACCTCTTCATGATATAACTTCTAATTAATGTTTGCTATTTCCTTGGGATAATCTAGTGCAAATCTGACATTCTTCTTTAAGCCAGAAAAGAGACATGGCTAAGAGTGACAGAGAAGACATGGAGCATCAGAATATTATAAAAAAATAAAAGCATTGAAGTAGTACAGCATGTTTTGTTAAAATACCTTTCATGCTAAGGATGTGAAGATTTTTAACAATACATAATACAATTTATGTATAGTGCAGATATTGCTTCAAATCATACACAATCTGTGATACAATTTATGTCAGGGAATGAATAATATTACATGCTAATAAAAAGCAAAGTAGAACTCATGACGACTTCAGAAGTTGAGTATGACCAGAATTTCTAAAGGAGGTCCTCAGTATCTCTCAAGGTGAAGCTTACTATTGAGTCATTTCAGTCTATCTGATATTATTGTTTTCATCAGCTAATAACGTCACAGTGTCAACAAACTCCCTTGGATACTAGCTGCTAAGGCAGGTTTCTCATTTTCTTACTTTACTAAATTTAAAGACGACATTGCACACTGTCTACACTATCTATCTGTAATTGCAGAAGTTCACGATTTTGGATCTAGACAACTTTGCAAGCTTTTTTCATTGTGAAGCTTTGTCAGTCACAAAAGATATTTTTGAATTGACTAAAGAATGTAAAAAATGAAACCTTCAGTATTATTTAAATCTATAAATAGTATTTTAGAATTTTAGTTTACCTGAAAACCCTGGGGCAGGAATAGCTCATCTGGGGCTTCTACATGCTTAGGTTATTATTTTGTTGTGAAGACTGGAGTTCTCAGAAATCATATGCTCTTTGCTTTTTCTTCTATTTCCTGTCTTCAACATACAGGCCATCATTGGATGTTTTTAAGTGAATTATAATGAATGTGTTAGCTTATGAAGATTTTAGGTCTGCTGCAAAGTTGGAGTAAAGTAGAAAAAAACAAACTGACCCTACAAGAACAAACAAATACAGTTCTGAACTTAAATCTAAACTTTCCTGTATATAGCCCCTGTTCATTTGACTTCCAAATGCCTGGAGGCCTTGCCTTTAATAAATACTATTATAGTTAGTGTTTCTATAGCTATTGGTCAATTTTAATTTTTCTTAAAAATTGCAGGGGTTACACTGACACCAGAGAAATCTTACTCACCCCTCTCAGATTTTCCATCTTTCATTAACAGCTCACGGTGACAATGCAGTTCCAGGATACTATACACGCCCAATTTAACTTCAGATTAAGAATCAGACATAGGGTTTAAAAAAAGTAGCTGTTTTGTAATGCAAACAAGGGAATGATATATTTGATCTTCTTTTAGTTACATAAATTCTTAACTACCTTAGATTAAAATAAAAATGTGCTTAGAACCATAGGATTTGGATCTACTGTACCTAATATAAGGTTTTCATGCTGAAAAAGAAAGCAATAGCAAGATGGGGTCTTTAAAAATAATAATCTAATTCTGACTTCAGGATGGACAGCAAATCCAAGAATTGCTCTCATTTTTTCTTTTTCTTTAAATAGAGTGGACTGAACTTGGCATTTGTATATACTGGATACAATGTACTATAAGCAGATTTCATTATTATAACCTTCAACAGGTAAATCCTTGTCTGAATGTCTATTTGAATTTGGTGATAACATGAGGTATTGCCTTTAACCCATATAACCACCTGCATCTGTATGAACCTCATACACGTTTGTATACAAAATGCATAATAGTAAGTCAAATAACAGTTTTCTTTTTCCAAAAAACCCCAAAGAGTCACGATCTCAAAGTTTTAGTTCCCACATCAATAGTAATTTGGTCCTTCTCTGCACATGTGCTGTAACAACACGATGTTACCAATGTTAATGTCATACCAATATATGGACATGACCTACTAAAGATTGATTAGTTACTTCTTTATATTGTGTGAGATTTATGTGTGTAAACATCAGCTACAACATCCTAAGGATGTAATCTCTGTGTGTCATTTATTCCTGAATACCCACCAGTCAATGTTTACTTATCTGTATTTCCTTTTAGCGGAACTATTCACAGCATAAATAACATGGAAGTTCATGGGTAGCGCAGTAACACAGTTTGGCTTCCAATGGACTTTTACACTGCATCAGACTGACATTTTAACTGAGTTGTCTTAAAGCCACAGCACGGGATGAGCTCACTCCTTATTAAACATCAGAGAAACCACACAGGAAAGATGTCCTAAATGCCTTTGCCAAAGGAAAAGCTTCAAATGGTGTTCATGCCTTGTAAGACATCAGAGAATACATTCAGGATACAAATCTTGACTGAAGAGAGAGGGTTTTTTCTGATGTTTAATAAGGCATGAATTTTGACTGAATCACTTCCTAGGATTAGAATATTCGTAATTTATTTCTTCCATATTGACTCTATTCACAGAATACAGTTACAAAGGGGCTTCATCCTTTCCTTCAGGTGGCAGTAACAGAATCAGCCTCTTCTGAGTGGTCATAGTCATGAAACTACAGGAACTTTGTATTTTCAAGACTTCTACCCTGCTGCCAAATTTTTCTGAAACTGGCAAGCAGGCTCAAAAAAAGTCTGTAGGGCAGAAATGACAGATACCTGTATGCACAGACAACATGATCATACTAATTTTATAGGAAAGAAAATCAATTTTCTAAGGAAGCCAGATTAAAAAATAAGCAGGGTTTCCTACCACATGAAGTATCTAAGGAAGAATTACAATTCCACTGAAGTCCTTGGCAGAGATTACCAGTGGGAACAGAGCCAAGATGTCATCCTCAGCCTATGCAGAAAACTACAGCAACCGAAAAAACACCCACAAAACCATCCCCCATTGATTAACCTGAAAGCTTAAATAAAAAAAAGTTAAAAACAACTGATAAAATTAACATTGCACATGAAATTCAGAGAGATGAACAGTTTTTCTTTAGATGCTTCCTGAATAAGAACAAGCATAGGAAATTTCATTCCATTAAGTAAATCATTTGTCAAAACCACTGTTGCAAGAGCTTCTACAAATGCCTTCTTAACCACAACCCCAGAATTGCTAATGTAATACTAATAATCTACTTTCTTTATCATTAGGGCACACAGGTGCATACTCAAAAGAATAAGTTCATATAAAGTTCTGTAAACCTGAGGTGCCAGAGGAGGGTATAACTTGACACTATCACAGGAAAAAATATTGACGCCTCTGAGGGAGAGAAAACTGAATCAGTAAGACAAATTTGCTAGTCCTAAGGAAGCTGCAAAACAGTACTTGTTTGAAGTAGTTATCTCATATGGAAAACCTCAGTCCACAACTAAAAGAAACAAAAGAAAAATATTTATAATGGAAAAGATGAGGCAATTTCCAACTGCAGCAAATTTAAAAGATCCTTAGCTCTCCCAGCTTCCAGCTTTACTGGAAAGCAGGAGTTGCTTAATACCACTGAAAATATCTGACAAACTCCTTTTAGTCTAAGTTTAGAGATATGACCTTTTTTTTCCCCAAAGCTCAACAGCAGGAATCTATTAGTCTTTATAGTTCAGTTCTGGACATGTACTGTATTTATGAATCCCTTATTGGGCAGTACCCACACTATAAAATTTAAAAGTGTCCATCAGCAAGTTAAACTTTTTTTTTTTTGAGCAGGGAGCTTGTACTCAAGACAAACCTCTGGGGTTTTCTATTAGTTTCACAGTAAGTTTACTAATCTTGCTCTGTGGGTGGGAAAAGAAGGTGAATGAATCAATACTGGGAAAAGAATGGTCAACATACCAGAAGGCAATGAAAACTTGACTATGTTAACCACGTACAGCAGAAAATATCGAAGTTTTACCACCATTTCTTAAGTTAGAAAAGGTTTTTATACTCTGCCCATCTCCTAGTTTGAATTTTAAAAAATAATACAAAATGCATGTGTCAGGGAAGATCCTGTTTTTCCAGAAACCAGTTCTCCTCACATATTAACTAAGCCCAATGCTATCTAAAAAACATCGTACAAACAAAGAGCTACTGGTACAAGCCTTTGTTGTTCTTGTTTCTTCCACCAGTCGACTTTTCAGAAAAGTCTGAACAGATTTTTCTGTTCTTATACACTAAAAGGAAAAAAAACAGGAACCTGCTCTCAGAGAGTTTTGTCTAGCAAGATTTTCTAGTAAAAGCTACACACTGATTCGCTACTGATCTACTGTAAAACAATTGCCTGTCATGCAAGGATAGTTAGCTCTTGCAGGACAAAACCCCTCCAGCATAAAGCAGAAATGCTGCTGTTCATATGTATTTGAACTATTACAACAATCCTCTGGACTTTACAGAATCACAGAATCATCTAGGTTGGAAAAGACCTTGAAGATCATCCAGTCCGCCCATTAACCTAACATTGACAGTTCCTGACTACACCACATCCCTCAGTGCTATGTCAACCCAACTCTTAAACACTTCCTGCTGTAGAGGGCGATGAGGTCTCCCCTCAGCCTCCTCTTCTCCAGACTAAACACCCCCAGTTCCCTCAGCCGCTCCCCGTACGACCTGTGCTCCAGACCCTGCACCAGCTCCGTTGCCCTTCTCTGGACAGGCTCGAGTCATTCAATGTCCTTTTTGTAGTGAGGGGCCCAAAACTGAACACAGGAATCGAGGTTTAAACTGTTTTTATTTTCATGAGTGCACAGGATACTCCTGAATGTAGTTCTGCTACTTACTTTTTAAAAAACTTTCCTTTAGTTTTTCATAAGGATGGTCAAAGACCAGTCACCCCTTGTTGGAGTCAATGCAAGTCATCTCAAGCACTGTGCTTTCTGTTGCACTGATAATGGGCACCACAAAGGAAAACTCACTGGAAATTTAACATTAACAAACAAGAGCTACGTGATTCCAGAGAATTGCCACCAGAACTTTTAAGCACAGCAAATGTAAGGTTTTCCACTTAGAGAAAACCAAGTTAAAGGAGGTGGCCATGGAAATGACAAATGCATGATGAAAACTGGGTTTTGTTCCTAACAGGACTTCCCTAAATTTTAGGCAAATGGGTAATGTCCTCATTTAAGATCCTCCCTCCCAGCATGTATGCATGCATATGCACTATGTAAAACCTTCCCAGCTAGGGGTAGTCCTGCCTCACACACCTACTGCAGCTCTTTGAACAAGTCACTAAAAAGTATGAGTAAATAATTAGCTCTAACAGCAGAGTTAAGCCAGCAGTGGACCTCAGTAGTGACTTGCATTGTTCAAAATATTCATAAATGACCTATCAAAGAGGCAAGCTGCCAGACGGCAGTCCAGTGACAAACTGGTACTGAGAGTAGCCAAGATAAGTTCCAACCATGAAGAGTAATATATGGGTTTTTAAGCAGAAGAACTGGATGATAGCAAGAAATAGGATATTTAACACAGACAAATACGAAGTGATGCACGAAGAAGAAACAATCCTAACTGAAAACACAAAATCGTGGACACCAAGCTGAAGATTCAGCTGATCTCAGCGTTATGACTGACAATTCAGTTAAAACATCAGCTCAGCACCAAATAAAAAGCCAAACAAAAAGAACTATGGGATTATAAGGAAAGAAGTAGAAAGTCATCTGCAGGACGACTGAAATCTGGAAAGCAGAAAATGAGGGCAGGAATATGACTGAGAACCATACCATGAATAAGCACTGAGTAGTTGCTGTCTCTTCCAATATAAGTGTAGTGGTCAGCATTACACCAAGCTAACAGGAGCTAGGTTCAAAACCAAAAGGGGGTAGATCTTCATGCAAGATGTAGTGGAGCTGTGAAATTCCCTGTTGCAGTATCTTCAAATGGTAGGCTGAACAAGTCCATGGAAGATAAATGAATTCAGGATTACTGAATACACATGCATCAAAGTCCCTGAGCCACCAATGGCTTAGGACTGGAGAACTATTAGGGCATAATATCAGATGTGCTAGCCCTGTTTCTATAAATTTTGCTATCATTTTGCACATGCATGTGATTTTCTCATTGTGCAATACATTTACATGATATTGCAAGGCAGTTTACAGTGATAAATTTTATTTACAAACTCGTATCTCTCAACATAAAAAAATGAAAAGGACTGTCACAGTATTATACAACTAAAATAGATAGTAATTGTTTAAATGATGGGGTTTGCTTAAAGTTGCAATGAAAGTAGTTTTAAGTGTAACTTGAACTAATGGGGTGGAAAAAGGCAGAACTTTAGACTGGTTATATTGAATTTTCCCCCAGAGAAGGTTTTAAAGTAACTAATTTTGTGATGAGTAAAATGAAAGGTGGTATACCTTCAAAGAGCTTTAGATTTGATAAAAAGAATGAATCACTGAAATAAATAAAGATCTTCCTTTGAATACCTCAACAGCTCTGCAACAATGACCTAACTTGTTTGACATGAACTCAGGCTGGGTGGAACATCTGGAAAAGCACCTCATCTGAAGGTGTAGGACCCTGCCCTCTTCTGCAAGTACCAGTGATATGCCAGGGATCATGATGATGTTTTTAAAAATGCACAGCTCTGCAAAACGTACTGTGCTAGCTTCCCCACCCCAGCTTAACGTACAATCCCTCTGACAATATCAACAGTTGCCTAACATTACATTTCACATACCACCATGATTTGGATGGCATGTACTTATTTGAAAGAGAATTTGAAGCACTAACAGTTACTGTCATGAGATTTGAGAGTGAAGGAAGTAAACCGAGAATTAAGGTTACAAAATGGCTCTATTCATTCCTCCGTGGGGATGAAACAGTATGAACAAAACAACCAAACCCCAAACACTATTTACTTTGGGAAACAGAGTATGTCAAAGTCCTCAGAGCAGGTGGAGTCAAATAAGGACATGACTGGCCTGAAGACACCACCAGCAAATTCCTGTGCACAGTAATATTGCTGAGTACAGGTATGGCTGCCTGCAAGATTCTGAGAGGAGGGTGAGCAAATCACAAACACGGTGGTGATTTAGGGATGCACTTATTCACTAGTGACGATCCACTTACAAGCAACGCTGGAGTTGGGATTAGAAAGTCTTACAGCAATCACAAACATTGCTGCCAAGGCCTCTTACATGAACAAATTTTGTAATTAGCCAATGCTGCTGCCCGAGTCTATTTGTATGCTCTTTGTTTTCAAGCCACTGCAGTATATAGTAAAGATATGGGTGATGAGAGATACAGCTAGTTCTGTTTAGCATTTTTTGGGAGGTGGGGGAGAGGTAGGGAAGACAACTACAAACATTTTACTTGATGCAACATTCTTTGTTTGCTCTTTGGGAGAGTTATAATGCAAACTTGAGTTGATAGTCAAGGTATTTTTATTATTAAGAATTTAAAGTAAAAATACTAGCAAGTACAAGTAGATAGACCGATTTAGTTGAATTGAATTCTGCAAATTAGCACACCTCAATATTGAAATCCACAGTTCATGAAACAGTTTTCCATTGGGCAGCAACACCAAAAGCATCTCCATATAAGCCCTCCAAACTTGGGATAAAAGCCCAGAGGAATCTCCTGTAAGCATGGGAGGTAAATTCAGTAGCTAGTGGCTATTTCACTGGGAGTTCAAACAAGATCTGTCAGAATTATAGCATGGAAGAGACTATCAGACCGAAGATGTGTCTATGAGGAATTAAAAGACAACCAACTCACTTCCCAGTTGCCATTCAGTTTCTTTGCTGTATTAGGATCAGATAAAAATCAATCACTGATAGATTTCCCATCCTTCCCATTCTTACTAACTTCTGCCATTCCTGACACTGTAAAAGACTGGGAAACTGATGCTATCTCGTAAGACACACCAAAAACCCCAGTAGTAAGTTATCAGAAATTTCCTACTGTGAAAGATAGGTTGTATATTTAAGCACAAACAACTTCAGAAAGAATGAATACCAAAGGGGGGGGGGAAAAAAAGCACTTGAAGCTTACAATAAAGAAAACATCTGAAGGATGATATTATTCTAGAATCGTGTAAGTCAGAGGCAAAAGGGTTCACCATCCAAGACACTTCAGATTTGCACTTACCATGAAATCCCATGCTGAAAGGTTCAAGGAACAAAAGCAGAAGCGGCCGAGAAGAATGGAACTATGTAATACTTTTATGAGAGGCAAGTTTCCTGAAAAATTGTGTTGCCTGTTTGCAGCACCTGAGCTACACAACCACACTTCTCAAACAGAAAAGAAATATAAATTATTTGCTTCTCTGTTCTGACTGACCTAACAGAGAAGCTTTTTGATAGAAATTACTGATTGCAATATTATTACCAAAGAGACTGGAGGTCATGGTTATATACATCACAAACTTTTCAAGTACTGCATACTAATATCTAGAGTATTCCTTGTAATTAACTCATCACTTGCTATTCTCCAAGTCTGCCAAACCAGTGGCATACCTATTTAGCGTATCCAGAAATTTCTAATATGATTGGTATCCTAAATATTTTCAGTGCACGAAAGACAAAATTGGTTCAGAGAATGTCTAATTTTCATCCTTCAATTTGACAATACATGAAAAATAGTATCTGAAATGCACATTTATTGCCTAGTTAGTGACTTCAAATTTGATGTATTTGTGGAAAAAAGAAGACACATAGGTCTTTATATGTCAAATGTACGCTCCTATGGTCTGTGTAACACCTGCTCCAAATTCCTTTCTTTTTAGAGACCTACTTTGGAAAGTGACCTATCTAAAGCTGTGGTCAGCAGTTGGAAAAGCCATCTATCCATCAAGGAACCATGTATTTATTCAGTGTCTAATTAGTGTCAACCTGAAGAACATTTATGAAAACTTGGTCAGGACTAAAAATAACTAATTGTAGTTCATCTAGCCAAATGCTGGGAAAGGTTGGAATGTCTAATATATAGTCTGATTTTTCTAACTTTGCAAGGAGAAATAAAAATGCAGTATATGTAAAAGCAAGTGAAGTTGGGAGAATGGCTGACTACAAATTATTATTTATCAAGTCCAGAACTCAGGGTAGACATTTCAAGAGCCCAAAGATACAAAAATTCTTTTAATTTAAAATTTTATACTTAGCCTTGAAAATCCAGCACTCTACCATCTGTCTAGTAGGAAATCACCAATACTGCTCAATTCTATTGAACAATCTTCAGGACAAGACATTTTCATCTTTACTTCAATGTAAATCTATACTAAAGAGGAGATGAAACACAGACAACTCCAAAGGAAGGAGGAGAGGGACAATTAAAGAGAAAAAGCTCCTAGCTGGGAAAAAAACCCCCTATGTTTAAAAAATGTATTTCTATTACTTAAAAGGACAAGGAAGAGACTTCTGGGCAAGGCCTGGCAAGACAGGAGGTGTATGCTACTTGAACAAAGTGACAGAGAAGACAGAGATTTAGGAATGTCCCCAGAGTAGCAGCTTTGATAATCTGGGGGGTGAAATGGTGGAAAAAGAAGGAGGGGAACAAGAGAAGGGAAAGGTTACTGGAGACACTGGAGAAATTAGGGAAGCACTTGAATATTAAAAGTATACTGATAAGATATAGTTTATGGTTTGTTTGCTTATTTTTTTTAAATTTGTAACTTTACTTACAGTTCTGAAAAAAACCCAACACTCCCCTTTGTGTTAGTTCACATACTTTTCCCCCCCTCTTTCATATGGTACTAAGAGCAACCCAACTGAAACAGATATTTCTTCTCAAACAGTTAATTCAAATAAGTACTACATGTTAACAAATCTTTTGGATATTTTCAACATAAAACAGAATTTAAACCAGTCACAGTTGTGATGTTTCAAAAATCAACTTGGGGGACTGGTATCCTAATCAAGGTGAAAGTGTCTTCATCGGGTACCATATCAAGACTGCCCAGTCCTTTTTCCTTCCTAAGGATTTAAGTCTCATGTTGCATGTACAGAATTATTATAAGCTGAGCTTATAAAGGCCTACTTCAACATTTTCAAGAGATCTAAAGTGAAATTCATCCCATGTTGTAGGTATAAGGCATGACAATAAAGCAAGTCCTTGAACATCACCATCTTAATTACAGAATTGCTCTTTCCCAAAAGCTCCCTATGAGTTCCTTTAATGCAATTTC
Source organism: Athene cunicularia (assembly GCF_003259725.1). NCBI lineage: Eukaryota > Metazoa > Chordata > Aves > Strigiformes > Strigidae > Athene > Athene cunicularia. The sequence goes on along the minus strand of NW_020799097.1, from coordinate 94,401,184 downwards.
ACCCTCACAAGTGTTAGTTATTATTGTCATTCCAACACAACTACAAAGAAACAGAAAAGTAAATTTTAGTACAAATGTATTTCTCCTGAGTGTTCAATATAATGGTACAACCCAAAATACAGATTCTACTACCCAAAATATGCTACTTGAGCTTTTTGGAAGGTTTAGATAAGGGACAATTGGAGGTCATTTCCCCTAGCAACACACAACAACAAACATGACTTTCCCTGTGCAGCAACAATTTTATGTTTAAATAAATTTATCAGAAAAACTTTTCTTTATAATATCTGACTGATAAGCAAACCAATTCTACTTCACAGCTCCATTCCAGGCGTAAACGAGCACACTGACTGGAAAACTTGTGCCTCCTCAAACTAATTGCTTCTGATTTCCTAGAAAATGCAGTTTGGGAGACTGAAAATGCCACACAAGCAAAATGATACAGTGTTTAAAAAATAAATCCTCCACAGAATATACTGGAAATCATCTCTGAATCATTATTGCCCATCAGATTTCCAGATACCCTTTGTGACCTCCTTTAGCAGAATTCCTATCTGACAAGCCTGAAAACAAGAAACAGATTCTTCTTTTGTCATTTAGGATTCAAGAGTTATTCACCTATCTATTTGCTGGTATAATAAAATCAAAATCTGGGTTGAGAAACTTACCACAAGACCAACTTTAAAAGATCACTATGGAGGCTAGCAACAGTTTCTATGTTATTAATCCAATCAGACAGGTTTATGCCTGTCATCTTTGCCCAGATTTGAACTCCTGTTGCCCAAGAGAATAGAAATTGGTGATGCAGGAAGAAATGCTTAACTGTACGGTATTATTTGCTTGTGGCTCAGCAAGCAGTTAACCACATATGTGAAGCTCTGCCAAGATGTCCTCCTACAACAAAGGAACTTAAAAAAAAAAAAAAATCAAGAGAACACAAACACAATCGGTAATTGGCAGATTTTGGATGGAACACTATTTACCTACTATTTGTTCTTAAAATAGAATCGAGTATTTTTACGGGTTTTTAGGACTGAACGAAATGAAAAGACCTTTTCTGCTTGCCTTAACATACAATTATAATCAGCTGGCCAATTGCAGTATCTATTTATCTCTATGTTACTGAGATATTCTATTGGGGGTCAAGGATCAAAAATATACTGAACTATTAAAAATACATTTCTCATGGTGGAAAGAAATGTACATCTGCACGTACTGAATTTTTTACTTCATTTTCTTTTGAGCATACTGCTCAAATGACAACAGTGGAGATATTAGAGGAACTTGTATCACATGTCAGTACACTTAAAATGAATATAGCCTCAAAACAGCCTATATAGCTAAGGCAGGGCAGTGATTAAGGACCATCACTAAGTAAAAAGACATTTTAGGTACAAAATTTGACTCTAAAAGAAAGAGATCACATTTCTAAGCCTAGCAACATTTATCTGGTACAGACTGAGATTATCAAAGGGAGACTCTATTTGGTTCTGTGACGAAATCTTTCTGACACACAATGGATACATTCACACATCCTGACAATATTTGGTACTAACTTATCCCAGACGGGTACCAAGAACATAAACACATTAAAGTTCATTAAAAGCCTACAGATATTCAGATTAGAAGACAGTAAAATGTTTTATCAGTGGAACAGCATGAAGAAAATTGGATATACTGTATTCCTTGCATCATTTCAAATCAAGCCTGGACAAAGTGTGTAAAAATTTAACAAAAATATCCCTGCTGGTATGGTTGTAATTGAGACATTTGAGGGATGTCCTGTTGTGAAAAATAAGAAAATGTTTTTATTTTAAACATGAACCACAGTTGCCAATTTAACCATCTCAGAAATGTGAGTTCTCCTTTAGTCCTGAAAAGAACAGTGAGAGGTTACTGCTGTAGAAGGCTTTCCCACCAATCTTCTCCATTTTGTTCTGCTGCTGAAGAAAATAAGATAGTAAAGGACTGTGCACATGCGGTACAAATACAACCTGTCCAAGATAACTGAGAAAGAATAATGGAAAATACATACAAACAGAAGTGAAAAAAACCCACCCCAAACTGTATCCTTTAATAGGCCAGTTGCACAAAACACACTGCTGCTACAAGGCCTCAGCACAGTGTGCCTATAAATCCTGAACACCCCTACATTCTTGACTTTAAAGGGAGTCAGCTGTAGGACCTTGTTAGATATTAATTAACAAAAAAACAGTTGCCTTGGTAAAAAGTAAACAACATTCCAGCTGCACAGAGTCTGATGTAACATGGGTGGTTGCATATAGACTCTACCATTAAACTACTAAACAAAATATGCTGAACAGATTGGTAGATGAACAAAAATAGAATGCTAGACATTCATAGCATTAGTATAACAAACAAAACCAGGGTAAATCTATCATTTTTTCTAGCATTTTCAGTGTGCTCAGTTGTACATATAAAGTACTCAGCAATGCCATTTGCATTGCTAAGATCATTCACTGCTAATGACTAGTGATTCTATTTCAGGGTATTTTAAAAAAAAATTTGCTGTAGTATATGAAATTTAAGAAAGAAAAAAAAAAAAAACCTAGTACTTGCGTACTGAAAAGAGACTAGAAGCCTTCAGTATACAGAGTTAAAAAGTAAAAGAGAGTTCCCTGTATTATGTGCCTTGGAGTGGCAAGGCATACCACCACCTATAATCTGACCCAAAGTCTTTGATTTTTGCTCCCGTACTGCCCTGCACTGCTCTAAATTACGTCATGTACCAGCTGGTCCTAAAGGACCGTGCACTGGTGATACTTGTCAGAGTACAGAAAACTCATATCCTCAATCCTTATGCCATCCCTTCTCTGTCAGCAGCGAGATGGGAACTTAACTTTTTTACCAGCTCATCATGACCTCCAGCCAGAGCAACCCCTACCTAGCCATATATCCTTAAGATCTCACCTTTCTGTGTTGCTAGACAAGCATGTTGAGACTAACGGAAAAAGCCTAATTTATGGGGAAGGAAGTGGTGTTAACATAGCTTCTATTACTGACTAAAAGTTGAAATGGAAGAATGGTGGCTCAAGGTTGAAGAGTACCTTGCTTCCATACCACCATGAGAGATGGCATACCATTAACGACATTGTATAATACTGCTACAACAAACTGCACAGCTTCAATCCAGAGAGGCCTTTATGATCTCAAGGACCAGGCCAACTGAGGCCTTGAGATGCTCAGACTGAACTTTTGGAGGAACTCCTCCCCTGAGGAGGGTAGCAGAGGAGTAGACCAGTTCCTCACGGAGACCGTAGGATCTCCACTGTGGGAAGCATTCAAGACAAGGCCAAACAAAGGTCCTGCTACACAAAACCTGAGCTAGTGCTGGCAGTAGTCCCGTGCCAAGCAGGAAGCTGGGTGACTCAAGAGTTCCTTTCCAACAAAGAGTTCTACAACTCTGATGTGAAATAGGCCACTTATTTCTGCAAATGAATTTTCTACAAAACCACTGTAGCTATCATAGTTTAAGGAACTTTGATATGTTTTATAAATTGATGTGATCTCCAAAATTTTAATCTAACACTAGAAAAACAGAATCAGTAAAGAAATTCATAGTACTGAGAAATTCGATCCCTGTTATTATTGAGACACGTGTCCTAAACAGAATACTGTCATGGAGAGGAAAAAAGGTTGTTCAATTACACGTAAGCCAGATTTTGATAAACACAATATAACGGAATTTTTTTGCTTTCAGTGTTGCATAAAAATCCTTTTTTTTTTCCTTTTATAAATGGAAGCAATTAACTGTAGAGAGAAATAACATAAAAAGAAATGTAAAATTAAGTGTTATAAAAAAAATCAATGTTGAAATGTTTTAAAATAAAGAGAACAAAAGCACTGAAATTGTAGACAATGCTCAATGACTGTTCTTGGATGCGCACTGATTCTGTGTATCAGACAATTAAAAGGGCCATTAGATTTTCATTGATCAGTGTCTCCACTTTCAATGAAACTTCCTTTGTCATGATGTATGTTCATCGTTCAACTGTCCTTGCAGTTTCTATGTTTCTGTGTTCCTTGCAGAAAAAACTGCTACATGATGTGCAAGACACCAGAGGCTCACTTCTTGAAAATGAAACAGATTTTCAGAGATGTGTGCAGAACTAAAAACAAACAGCCAAAACAGAAACTAGAAAATAGAGATGGAACTTAGAGGGGAAAAAAGTGTCAGTAAGAAAAACTTAAGGGGTACATAAATTAACAAAAACAAGAGTACCAACTGAAAACGCCAGGATTTGACGAGGTAGGAAGTGAGTTCCATAGTCCTCATTACAGCTACAAAAGAAACACAGACAATCTTTGAGTGATGGAACAAATTAAGAGGATCACTATGGAATTACATGTACGTGCCATCTAATCATCTTACCATTAGAGAGTAAAAGGAAAAAAAACCCCAAATATCTGGGAAGTTGACCAAAAACACGACCTGAAGGAATTACCTCCACAAAATGTCGCAGAAAAGTCCTACTTGCTCTAGAGAGGAAGGCTAGGGAAGAGCAGAGGGGGCTGCTGCTGCTGAGGTACACGCAAACTCTCAGGACAGGCAGAAGTTGCACACCTGTTTGAATCACTATCAAAGGCAATCACAAAGAAAGGAAAAGGAAAGGAAAGGAAAGGAAAGCAAGCAGCAGTCATGCTAAAGAGCAGAATTGCTTTGCACGCAGTACTTAACATATGGAGTAAACAGTACTGAGGCAACACAAGGGAACAATTAGTCTAAACGGTTTTGTAAATATCTTGGACAAATACCAGAAGAAAAGAATACTGAGGAAGACACTGACTAATTCAGGGGAGGGAAGGGGCCTAGATGGCTTTTCTGGCCTCCTTCTGTCCTTATGTGCCCTATATTTATATTTGAATGCTTGCATTACCCAGCATATAGGCTATTTAAGGTCAGGAAAGCATTGCAAGTAGCACAGCTGCCTCCAGCAAGTAGTGCTTGACATCACCAAACCACACAGAAGAGCACAGCCCTTTTATTGGCTTCAACAGCAAATATCTGCAAGCAGAATTGTTTCGCTCTATTTGTACAGGTTTTTCCACTGCACTGTGGTGTCTGCAACTTTGGTACCAATAGAGTTTTGTCCACTGAAACAGTTACACAGCTGAAGCTTCCTCCTCATGTATTTTTAGTGGCCCCTGACCAGAAACCAGCTCGAAGAATTTAGTTTTAAAATCCAATGAAAAAAAAAAATCTATATTTGCATATTCTGAAGTTTGACTTCTTGCCAAATTTAAACTGTCTTCCTCCATGGGATTTGACACATACTGCACGCACATATTAAACATCACACATGAGCTCTGTGATTTAAATTTCTGTAATATTCTTTGTTGACACACATGTATGTTTTCCAAAATATACATAAAAAGAGACCTGTTTTTTTTCTATTAACACATTGACTATGTGATTTGTAGAAATCATACAATCATAGAATGGTTTGGATTGGAAGGGACCTTAAAGATCATCTAATTCCAACCCCGCTGCCTTGGGCAGGGACACCTTCCACTAGATCAGGTTTCTCAAAGTCCCGTCCAACCTGGCCTTGAACACTGCCAGCAAGGGGTCATCCACAAGTTCTCTGAGCAACCTGTTCCAGTGTCTCACCACCCTCACAGTAAAGAATTTCTTCCTTATGTCTAATCTAAATCTGCCCTCTTTCAGTTTAAAACTGTTACCCCCTGTCCTATCACTACACTCCCTGATAAAGAGTCCTTCCCCATCTTTCCTGTAGCTCCCTTTAAGTACTGGAAGGCTGCTTTAAGGTCTCTTCAGAGGCTTCTCTTCTCCAGGCTGAATAACCCCAACTCCCTCAGCCTGTCCTCTTAAGGGAGGTGCTCCTGCCCCTGATAATCTTCATGGCCCTCCTCTGGACTTGTTCCAACAGTTTTCTGTCCTACTTATGTTGGGGACCCCAGAGCTGGACACAGGACACCAGGTGGGCTCTCACGAGAGCAGCGTAGAGAGGGAGAATCACCTCCCTTGACCTGCTGGTCATACTTCTCTTGATGCAGCCCAGGATACGGTTGGCTTTCTGGATTGCGAGTGCACATTGCTGGCTCATAGTCAGTTTTCCATCCACTAATATCCCCAAGTCCTTCTCCGCAGGGCTGCTTTCAATCCACTCACCACCCAGCCTGTATATGTGCTTGGGATTGCTCCCACCAATGTGCAGGACCTTGCACTTGGCCTTGTTAAACTTCATGAGGTTTGCACGGTCCCACCTCTCCAGTCTGTCCAGGCGCTTCTGGATGGCACATCCCTTCCCTCCAGTGTGTCAACTGCATCAAACAGCTTGGTCTTGTTGGCAAACTTGCTGAGGGTGCAGTCAATCCCACTGTCTGTCTTGCCAACAAAGATGTTAAATAGTGCCAGTTCCAATACCAACCCCTGAGGAACACCACTCATCCCTGCTCGTCACTTGGACATGGAGCCATTAACTACAACTCTTTGAGTGTGACCATCCAGCCAATTCCTTATTCACTGAGTGGTCCATCTGCCAAATCCATGTCTCTCCAATTCAGAGACAATGATATAATGAGGGACGGTGTCAAAAGCTTTGCACAAGTCCAGGTAGATTACATTAATTGCTCTTCCCTTGCTCACCAATGCTGTAACCCCATTTTAGAAGGCCATCAAAATAGTCAGGCATGATCTTCCTTTAGTGAAACCATGTTGGCTGCCACCAATGACCTCCTTATTTCCTGTGTGCCCTAGCAGAGCTTCCAGGAGGATCTGCTCCATGATCTTGGCAGGCACAGAGGTGAGAATGACTGACTTGTAGTTTCCCAGGGTCTTCTTTTTTATCCCTTTTAAAAAATGGGGGTTGTGTTTCCCCTTTTCCAGTCAGCAGGAACTTCACCAGACTGCCATGACTTCTCAAATATGATGGACAGGGGCTTAACCACCTCATCTGACAGTTCCCACAGATGCATCTCATTAGGTCCCATAGACTTGTGCACCTTTAAGTTCCTTAGATGGTCTTGAACCTGATCTCCTACAGTGAGTAGTTCCTCATTCTCCCAGGCCCTGACTTGGCCTTCTGCTACCTGGGCGGTGTGACTGGAGGACTTGTCGCGGAAGACTGAGGCAAAAAAAATCGTTGAGTACCTCAGCCTTCTTTCTCCACATCCCAGGTAACCAGGTCTCCTATTTCATTCCAGAGAGGGCCCATATTTTCCCTAGTCTTCCTTTTATCACCAACATACTTATAGAACCTTTTCTTGTTGCCCTTGATGTCCCTGGCCAGACTTAATTCTAACAGGGCTATGACCTTCCTAACCTGATCCCTGGCTGTATCCCTCTCAGGCTCACTGTCCTTGCTTCTACCCTCTGTAGGCTTCCTTTTTATGTTGGAGCTTGTCTAGGAGCTCCTTGTTCATCCATGCAGGCCTCCTGGCGTTTTCATTTGATTTTCTCTTTGTCAGGATGCATTGCTCCTGAGCTTGGAGTCATGAAAGACAAGAATGGTTTATAAACCCACTGAAATGAAAGGATTTCAAAACATTGCTACCCCATGTCGTGTTTGATAACATCTTAAATATGCATTTCCAAATTTTCTTAGCTAGATACATTAATGACTGCAACAAAAAAATCCCACAAACCCAAAAACCCCAAATGATGCAAGGCAAATGTGCCTCACAGCATACAACAGAATTTTGGCTCTTAATCATCCAGATCAAAGAACTGTTGAAGCACACAAGTTCTTCCCTATCCAAGTGCTAGGGGTTTCTTCTAATGAAAATCAGGGTGGAAAGTGGGATGTTGAACAACCAGGTCTTCTCCTGATAACAGTTTTAAATTTGACCAGGGTGCAAAACTCAGAAGTCGGTCCCACAGTTTAGCTGTAGCCTGTGACAACTCAAAGACAGCAGAAGAAGTCACTGATTTGCAATGAAAGAGACCAGGGAGCAGCAATATTCATTCAAGGTACGGAAGAGGATTACAGGTATAAGAGTATTTCTTTCTTGCAGGGGGGGAAAAAAAAGCAAGCTTCTACAAACATAACAGGAGTATGCAAGTCCTTGGATGTCAGGGCACCTATAGGCCAACTCTAGCTACCTCTTTGTGTTTCTTCCAGGTTGCAGCTTAATCAGCTCCTGCTATTCCTCAATAAAGTGCTGGTTATAGAGGAATGAAAGATGCAAAATGTACAGGACTCACATGAAGTCCTGCTCTGCACAGTTAAGTTTTTGGCTGTTTCTGCTTTCTACAAAGATCAGCCTACATGTTTTTCAAAAAGCAAACCTATAAAATACAGCAACTCCATTTCACTTAAAGAATGACTTTTCTAATTGCCTACAAGATACACTTTCATTTAAAGAAAGCTGAAGTTTAGTATAGTTACAGGATGCCCATGTTGGGTTTACAATTCAACAAATCTTTGTGATTTGTTAAGTGGATTCTCCAGAGGAAAGCTCCTAAGAAAGAATTTCTCAGTATTTCTTAAGAGGAATCTGTTATCAAGGAAAACATTATTCAACAAAAAGTCTCACATTTGGGAATATGTCTTTCATACATATTCTCCAGGTAGGTCTAATGTGCAAGTGCTGAAAGGAAATGGGGTTTCAGCTAACATTCACATGAGCTGAGTAGCTCATGTACTTAAGTAGCAGGACAGATTGTGACTGCCTCATACGCCTTAAATGAAATCAGCAATACAATGAATCACATTCTTGACAATAATTAGGGAAAAGGAAACCCCCAGAAACGTAGTAGTCATGTTGCAAAAATCAGCTGTAATTTATTTTGGGGAAATGGCATCTTCATACAAGGGATAATTAAGGCGATATTTGAGCTCCTTTCAAGAAGCCATTAAGTTTAAAATGCTACTGACTATTGGCAGGAAAGAGGGAGGCAGAAAGTGAAGAAAACTGAGGGGTGGTACCTAGTACAACTGTGGGGTCAGGAAGCTTATAGGAAAAAGGCAGGTCAGCAGGGGAACGAGCCCTTGTGGTAATCTTGAAGGATGCACTTTAATCCTTTGACCACACAGACAATGGGGCCAAGATCCCTCCACCTCATTGGATTCCCTGCAGGGCTGCTCCTCTGCCTTCCTGAAGCCACACTCCCTGTGCCACTGCATTCCCTGCCGAAATGTCAGCTACAGGGATGTGGTTCCTAGTGGATACTGCCAGCTCTCCCCACTTGGGGTGGGGAGAAGACAACAGAACCAATCAAAACTGAGGTCTTTCACATCCAACTGAAGTCTGCGTTTCACATTTTTACAGGTTTTATCTGAAAAACCTTAAGTCTTCACTTCCAAGTGGTCAGATTTGTACCTGTTGAATGTGACTATCTGGGAGCAATCATTAAACAGTGGCTGACTTTTTGTTAACTGTTTTAAATAATAAAACAGGAAAAGTCTGAAGACAGAACACTATAATGTGCAGATCACAATTAGAGCGAAGTTCTCTGAAAACAAATTATTTAGTCACCATATTCTGAAAGCAAGCCACATATCCCAAATACACAAAAATCAGCTTCAGTGAAGCTCTGTTAAAAGATGATATCACATTCTGTAGTGTTGGGCTTGGATTTACATCAAGAACTGTGAAAAATACCCATGTGGCAAAAAAAAGCAGGTTCAAAGTGTACTCTAGGAAATTTCAGTTTTCATAACTGTTGAGTAAATGTGCCTTTATATATTCACTGCACTTGCTGCCAAGACAAATTTTGATTAACTCATTGTACCTACTGTTTGTCAGGTTTGGTAATTAATACCTAGTTAGAATGGATACAGCTGAACAGCTGAAGCTCAACTCTCAGCTAAAGAAAAACCCTCCATGACCTACTCATGTGATTACATTTAAGGATAAATTGGCAGAAGTCTCAGACTTGTCAGATAATTTCTAAATTTGATGCAGTCAACAACTCTGAAGCACTTTTCTTCTACAAGAGCTATTTCATTCCAAAGAGACAGTCTGTGGAATTAAGCGTGTTTAACAACAGAGAAACTACTACTTCAATTGTGATTTCCCAGCAACTCTGTATTTAATTGTTGTTGCTTTTTAAAGTAGTATTTAACAACAGCACATTATCCATCAAATTAACTTAGCCCTAGACAAGCTCCCAGTTAAGTTTCCCTACACACAAATTTTGCAAATCAGGTAAGACCTAGTTAGGAATTTTTTAGGCTAACATTTAACCCCAGTTACCAGACCCTTGTTCTGTGGCACAAGCCATAGCATAAAAAAAATCACACTTGTTTCAAATTTCTCTGGTCGGCCTAACTAATGTTATGGAAAATACTTCAAGGAGTTCAAGGTGTCCCTACAGCTGGCCCACAATGTTCTTTAGAACAAGCGGTTCTACATAAAAAACCCAAAAGATTCCTATTAATTCTTAGGTATGAAAAAAAATCCCATTACCTGTGACAGACACAGTTCAGTACTAACATGGATTGATTCTGTTCAGCAGTCTTCCTTTCTCCTTCAAAAACATGTAAGGAAAGGAAGATGAAAACTTCTGTGTGTGCTCTAACATCCTGGAGATATATCTGAGAAAGGCACTTCAGTACTGCACCAGGGATGTCAGAATGGCAATAAAAATACCCCCAACCCCCCAAACTTTAAGAACAACATAGGCAATAAAAAAGCCAAAAAATGTTGATGTATCAGAAGAAAAGTAAGATTTTTTTGTAAAACTAAAATGGATTTCAGTAGCAAAGTAAACACAACTGAAGATTTTTTTTTTTTTTTCCTGTTACAAATACAGGAGATTTCAAAAGTACTAAGTACTGGCCTAGCTAGTAACTGAGATAACCATAATTTTCAATGTCATTGCCAGAATTAGTTTTGACTAATTAAAAGTGCTTCCGACAATCTCACTGTATAAACATACAGTCTAAACATATGGGCAACAGTAAAGAACCAAGAACACCTTTATACTGTCTGATGTCCTAAGGAAAAATTACTTTGTTCCCTTCTTCCTTCATTATCACTCTTTGTAGGAGGGTAAACACGCCTAGAAGCAGTGATACCACAGTAAAAATGCTGAGAAGGATATTTTAGAAAAGTGAATCTTTACAATGGTACTTAGAAATGCCTCTGTTGAAACAGGGCTTATTACAATGAAACATGGTATACTTATAGCATATGACAACATAACATGAAACAGAACTGCACGCTTAATTACAATAGCCTGAAATAAACTGTATGTACATAAATGAAAAAATGCAACACCTTAATGAAAAGATTTGTATCTAAGGGAAACAAATGTGTTTAAAACTACTGAAATTTCTGCAGACCATTCCACTCAGAAATATGTAGAGGAAGGGAGTTGGAGAGAGTCCTGAATCACGTTTCCATTTTCTTTTGTAATTGCTTATTAATTGCTTTCTAGATATATTTTTCTACTATACAAGAAAATTCTTTAAGGGGTAAAGTACTTGATATATCATGTAAAAATACTCCCGCCACCATCAGGTTACAGAACTTTATGCATACAGGCTGACACTCTAAGAGAAACCTGACACACCTCTGGAAAGACACAAACCTTCCCAATGTTTAACTGTAAGTTTTGCTCTGAGACTCAAGGCAATGCTGAGCTCTGGATTGCCACAAAGCATGTCAGACCAAAAACTGCCCCTCATCTCCTATACAGAGAAACTGGTACCTCATTACCTAGCAACGAAATCAGTCCCACTGAACTGCCTCAATTATTTCATACCTCAATGATTAGGTCTAATTGCTTAGTCTCTTAACAGAAAGAAAACCATCTTAAAAATCTCACTAAGTGAACCATTTAAGGACAGCATTAACATCGCCAGCATTAAAGCACCATTTAGATGATGGACACATAATCTTAGTTCTTCTACAACTATTTTCACTAATTGTTCTGTATCAGCCTCAGAAAAAAAAAAGGAACAGCTGGTACAGTTGAATGCCTGGGATAGAAATACAAGTCAATCTGATTTGACTAACAATCCCAGTCTACCCTGATCTCTTCTGAAGCTGCCAACAGCCCATCAAAAGGTGGCTGCAGCAAAGCAGATGATTTTTAGGACACATGAAGAGTTGTAAAGCAGAGCTAGACTAAAAATCAGGTTATGGTACTGGCTACAGTTTCAGAAGATTTGGATGATGGTGACATGGCACATAGAGTAGGCAGGAGATCTCACTGACTCATTGGCGAGGCATTGTGTAGAGGCATGACCAAACTGGGCTTAATGAAAGAGAAAGCTTTGCAAGGCAACAGTCATTCCTGCTTCCCATGTCTGCAAAGATGGTCTGGGATTTGAAGAAGTCATAGACTGTCTTGGCTGTCTACTAACAACTCTACTGAAATCATCATGAACAGGCACATTTTAATGTGCCAAATAGAAGACCTTCTTACTTCTGTCTTTGTAGAAGACAGACATATAAAAAAGCCTAAACATGACCACTCATTTAAAGACTCTGTTATTCATAATCATTCTGAAAGAGCAGGCTTGAACCAGTGATGTTCACTCAGCAGCACGGCACGCCAGCTTTTAAGGCGAAGCCTTTCACAGCACCCCTGCATCTCAAACATAGCAAGAGGTAGTAACCTGGCAGTAAATGGGTAATATTCTGTGTTTTTTCCCCTCCAACTCCCAACAGTAAGGACAGGTAAAGGATAGGAAATACTATAAAGCAAATACATGTTTAATTTTCTCTTTTTCTCTTCTGTGTGTTGGGGTTTTTTTGGTGTGGTTTGGTGTTTTTTTTTTTGTTGTTGTTTTGTTCTGTTTTGGTTTTTTTCCCCATCAGTGAAAAACATACAGAAACATTCAAAGACTAAGAGTTCAGACCAGGTTCTTGTTATTCTGCCCTGCCCGTATGAGAAGATTAAACGCAGTTACCGAACTCTGCATACCACCCTCAGTCACGAAGAACCCTCTGGCACAGCTCCCAGACCAGTAAAACACGGCCATTTCAGTCCCCAAAGCATGGAGCCTGATCCATTTAAGCAAAACAAGTTCTACTGACAGCTGGTTTTCTTAGCATATTCACGTCCGAGTATTTATCAGAGAACAGCCCTCCAGGACGACAGTGTTTATTGCAGGATTATTTCTGTGAATCCAGGGAACACAGCATTCACTGAGCAACAGCGTTTCTACCCTTTTATCTTTTTCCTTTAAAATGTGAACCAAGACAAACCTATTTTTATTTTCTTTAACACAGACAACCCAAGAAGAAAACAACCCATACATTTTATCTTTTTTTAAAATCTTCTGATCCACATTCATGTGTAGTATGCCGACACACAAAATTAGCTGTTCAATATCGCACTGACTCCTTGGACTTAGAGTCTAGCAACTTTTAATAAATGGAAACCAAAGGTATGATGGGTATTTTTATTACAAATTTACTTTCCATATGAATACTATACTTTCACTAGAAAGATAATTTTGAGCAAGCAAGATGCTTTCTACCAACAGGTTCAGAGACATTATGAATAACGCATGGAAATGTGACAGAGACATAAAGGGTAAATATCCCAGGAGCTCCTCGTCATGCTGAGGAGTGCAGAAGCAGCCTCAGAATACATCTGTGCCTGCCTAGCAGGAGGAGGAGGTCAGGTGGATGAGCAAGTGAGGGGCCTCAGGTACTGACACTGCGTAACGCTCTGACTCTCTCCCCAGAGCACAGCAGCCATCAGCAGGAGATGAAGAGAATCCTGTGGCCAGCCCCATGCCCTGAGGTGGGAGGAGGAACAGGACAAGCCATAGGGGACACACTCACAGATGCTGACAAGCACCATCCTCTCAAGTTGGGTGGTCAGTCTGTGAGGTTTTCTAGCTTACCACTTCCTCCAGAAGTCTGCAGAAACTTGTTTTTATGATACTACAGTTATGATGGTAGCTTTTAAAGAAAATGCATATCATAAATATCCCATGTTTCATTTTAACTTAATCTAATTTTTGAAATCATTAAAAGCAACTGTCATTGGCATCTAATCTGCTTATTGATGCAGTGCAGTAAAGAATAATTCTTAAAATTATAAATGAAAGTTGTTTCAAGTGATTGAGTTCAAATTAAAGAAACTAAGTAGAAATTGCTGTTAATATGTTTTGAACAACTAGTATTTAAAGGAATGGTTTTATATTAGAAGGCTTTAATAAAAGAATGAAATCAGGTATAGTTATGAATAATTATTGCTGAGAATTTTTATAATCTAACACAAATGTTTCCCATCCCTAAGTGTGGGATTGTTATTTTACTGTAAGAACTGGACTTGACACTCCTGCAGCCAGACAACACCTCACACACAAGTCAATGGAACGCCGATACTGACTTGAATGAGCTACAATACATCTCTACTACATTTCTATCCCCTGCTTTAATATATGAGCTTTTTCAAGCCAACAAATGTACTAATATCTTAGCCTCAAACCATAAAAAGTGGACATGTCTCTCATTTTGCAAATGTCTCTTTCAGAGTCTATGACAAAGGGCAGTCAAAGTCTTACTAGCATTATGTTTACCATCCCTCTTAAAATAGAGCAAATGTGCTTTACAATAACCCTTTAAAGCAAAAACACTATATTCGTATTGCTAGGGCTCATATTTTGCTGACAAGATCTGTGGGTATGTATCATTTTTAGAAAATGCAGTGTGGGAATGCATGTTTATACGGTAGAGCACAAAAGCAATTAAACCTCTTGGGAAAGTAGGAGATAACTCACTTTACACAAACAGGCCCTTCGCTCTTATTTCTCTACAAAACTGAAACATTTCTATCTGAAAATGTTTTTTCATATGTCAGGAAAATGCTATTCCTGCTTGCTTGTTCTTCCTAAGGTGAACAGAGTTTAGTATTAGCAAAATAATTGTGGGAATTTGGTATTTTTCCTGTTTTGTTGAATACTTGGGAATGTTATGTTGGGAACTGTCAACTACTACTTACTCCACCTCAAAATCTGCTGCATAAAAAAATACACTGGTAATTTGCTTACATGGCTTTTGTAGATGCAATTACTGTTAGCAGCAGGAAAGAACTTTCATAAGCAGAACACAATTCAAATGTAACATGCCATGGCCTCAAGTCATTAAACTAATCCTCAGGGCTTCTTGAGGCTTTTTGTACTTTTGGCAAAAAGTATAAAGAAGTATGCATTGTTGCTTCAGTTCCCAAACAGTGGAAAGTTAAATATCTAGACTGTCAGCCCCTGCTAAACAGAGCAGAGGGAAAGAATAAGAGACAACTATACCTTTGTTACTAAAGTGCAATCGAACAAACATTGAAAACATACCCATACTTTTTTCATGGCACACAGGAAGTAGCCAGCAGAATAAAGCAAGAGGCAAGAGCTCACAAGCAACTCTGGTGTTATGGGTTACCAGTATCTAGAATACTGTGATGAATGCCCTACAAATGCACGAGGATGGATTGAGTTAGATGACTGAAGTGGCTCAACTTTGATATACAGATAACGTGACAAGGCGTGGCATGGAACTCCAGGGTTTACTGGCATGATTTTAACATGACTACGTAAGCTATAAATGACAAAGCCATAAATACATCAGATGTGTCAGATATATACTAACACCACTTGAATATCTTTCTGTTATATTGCTCTACATCACACATCTAAAATCAGATATTTTTAGGGCACTGACAGAAAGTGCAATACTTTTAGGAAGACAAAGTGTTCCTTTGTATTGTTACTCTTCCTGGAATCAAGAGGTTAAGATCTTTCTAAAGATACTGTTGAAAGTGGGAAAATAAGCAATGTATTCATTAGCACAAGGGTCATTTAGACAGACATAGTGGCCTGAAATACACTTAAGAATCAACATGTTATAGAGCTGAAAATACAGTGGAAACTAATGACAGCCCATTTGCTTTTAACAGCAGCTGAACAAGAAGAATCTTTTGGAACACGGAAGGATAATTACATGTTTAACTACAATTATTCCCTCAAATAATGCTGACAATAAGTAGTGAATTGCTAAAAAATATGAAAATGTGAAAGCTGCTAAATATATTGTGTGTGTTTGCATGTGCATGCATAATCTGCATTTTCTTAAATAAAATATCAATGAAGTCTTAGTCCTTTATCTCAATCCAATCTTGGTTTTTGTTTTTTAAATCGCATCTAACAGTTTATACAGACCAATGCCCTGTCGAGCAAAATGCAAGATACCATGTTCCTTCACTCACACAAACTTTATCATTAAAACTGTGGTAGTCAGTGTTTCCCATCTTTTCTTCTCTACCCAGAAGTGTCATCACCATTTCAGAGGAAAGTCACTGCGTCACTGAAACAATGCTGGATCAGTTTGACTGCTGTATATCTGAACAGTCTAATGTAGTTACTTTTTTGAAGCAGACATTACAAGACTGAGATACTGAAGGGAAGGAGAAGCATTGAGACACTCAATTCCAGAAATGGAAGAAGAAAAAATTAATAAAAGCAGACTGATTTCTAATCCTCACCCTTCCACTTTAGCAGTAGAAACTAATTTCTCAGCAAATCTGTTTGCCAATTGGTAAACAGATCAGTAAGGTTCAAGAATCTTCAAATAAAATATTCAGATATTCTCCTGGAAAAAAAGTAACTTATTAAAGTTGCAAATGTCTAAAAAACGGTTAATAAAGCCCGTTAGCTTCTATGACAATACTTTATTCAAATGTATTATGTTTATACAAAGCACCTTCCCAAAAGAAAAAGAAATTAAAGATTCCCCCCCCGCAAAAAGCTATCAGTATGCTGTACCATAGGAGGTACCCAAAATATACTGCTATAGGTAAATACAGCATAGTTATCAGATTATGATGCTACAGGACTATCAGATGTAGTCAGTGATGACTATTCTTCATCCATATGTGGTCCAGCCATAGACACAGAACTACCTGAAAGAAGATTTGTAATTTTTCCACCACACACACACTCACAGTGATCACTATGACTTAAGCAACTCAAAGCAATCCCATGTTACCACCTAGCAAACAATCCTCACATATATCAGAAAAAACCTGAAAGTTCAGAGATAAAGTAGAATGAACACTCCAGAAAAAAAAATAAATCCGTCTCACTCACTGTTCAATACGTGGGGAGAGGTACAGCTTAGGAAAAACCTGAGTAGCTTCTGCATCCTCAAAACTAACGGAGAGAAGTGCAACATCTTCTCCAGGATCTTCATTCACATCCTGTACATAAAAAATAATAAATATAAAATGGCAAATGACAGAGTACTTTAAGCTTACAGATAACAACTAGTAAGTCATATCCCAATTACTTTAGGAGAGACTAAGTGAGGAATCTAAAGTGTAAACACTGAAAAATACATTGCAAATTCTTTCTTACTATATTAGTACTTAAAATATTCTGTGATGCTTAATTTAAAGTATCAAAATAAAACTAGTGTGTTGGCAAGTGTTCAGCGGTGTAGTGTTCTTCAATTAACTGAATTACATATTTCAGTAAAGATGCAGATTTCAATTTTAAGAATTCCTGGTTTAACACTAAGATGCAAATTACAAAGAATTTTTAAAAATGCTACAATATCATTGATTTATGACCACAGATTTTATATTTGTTATTTTTCAAAGCAGTATATGGTCCAAAATATCTGCTGTATTCAACTCCTACTTTCTCTTGTGAATGAAAAATGTTTTTGTGATCAGAAATTTGTATCTAGAAGTCATTGTCCCCAAGTTTCCTGCAAATCAAACCTATGCATTACTTGCAGCAAAAACTACTGTAAGAAAAAAAAAATCATGCTAAATATGGTGACAGTCAATGAATTCACAGTTGGGGCCTTTTTTGTATCAGAACAATCAGTTACAGTTTTGGGTTCAGCTAGAACAATTTGTTTCTGGTTAGGACCTGACATCTCTCCAATTCATAAATCACATATAGTACGAACAAGCGTATTTCTGCTACACACAACTTCATTTAAGCTCTGGACCTCTAGTTAGAAAGTAATGAGTTAGCAGTGTAGTCACCTTCATCAACAGCAAGTAATACGGTGTCACTCGCTGCTCACAAAGAAGTCCTTTAATGTGTTTGTGCATATGTACATAGCAACTTGCCAAGATGCATTTGTTTTTATCCGTTTTGGAAAAATACAAGAGGAAATAGATAACCCAGCAGATATGTTCTCAAAGCAGGATCAACATGGTGCAGTGTGCCCTGGTATGCTCTGTCCCACAAGCAGCTGTGAGGAAGGAACATGAAAACCACTTAAACATTGTTAGGAGATCCTGCCCTAACTGGGGAGAAAAAAAGAAAAAAGTGGCTGCTGAGTGGTTTCAGGAAGACAATCTCATGCCATTTGAAGCTTTGGCAGGACTGAAACTGTTAACGTCCAGAGAGACTAGTTGCATACCAGTTATTATGTGCAGCACACAACACGCCAAGAAACTTAGTGATAAGCTGCAGGGAAGAATGGGTCTTAAAAAAGCCTAATTGTCTTAGATGAAAAACGAGACAGAGCTGACAGTGTTTTCTTAAATTCTGCCCTGGTGTGCAGCTCACTTCTGACAGCTGAAAGAAAAGCATACTCTTAAAAATGCCTATAGAACGGTCATGAGAACACTGTGGCTGGAAATCAGAACACAGTTTTAACCTGAACTTGCAGGACAACACTCCATATGAGTGGTGAGGACAAAAACTAGTTGCTGTCCTGTTGGGGTATGATCAGTTTATGGATGGGATTATGTGACACGGTTGCCTGTAATGGCAACAGACAGGATCTTGTGACCCACAATGTTCCCTTCAGCGTTAAGTATCCAAGGGATACCGTCATCTACAGTAGAGCCACCAGCACAGATTACAAAACCTTTTTCAACAAGACAAACAACAACAAAAACATACGCAAGAGGGCAATTCCCCCCAACCTTTTCCCCAGTACTTCATTTACTTCCATCACTAAGGAAAAACTTTAAATGAGGAACAGCATTCACTCCTGAAGCTGAGTATGGCATTAACTGGATTTTTCCCATTAATTTGCTAATTGTGAATCAAATTAAAAGAACTATTAAGACAGATTAAGCAGTAATGCTAATGATTAAAAAGGTTTTATTTTAATGGGCACTCTTCAAGAGATGACAAGTACATATAATACATTCACTTGCATATGTATACAACTGAGACTGTATTCTTTTGTTTGTAATTTTTTTCAAATAATTTGTTTTTACAGAATAGAACCCACATGCATTTTACAAGCTACATGGAAATACCCAAAATGTATTTAATCTTGCATTTATTATTAGTGCTTAAATTGATGTGCACACACAGACTGACACCATGCGTTAAAACCAGTTTTTAGAACGTGCTTACAAATCAAACAAAATCAAAAGAAGGGGAAAAAAATCAACCCCAAAGCAGATTAGGTGAACACCACTACAGCATTCATTAACCCATACAGTAATACTACACTGCATTTTCTACAGTCACTAGTGGCTTCTTTGATATGAAGACTTATGATAGAGGAAAAAAACTCACATCATAAATCATCATGGTATCTGCATGTTAAGCTGCAATAAGCTGATGTGTGTAGTAAAATCAATAAACTGAGGCATGATTTTTTCTTCATTTAGAAAAATAACACACAACAAACACTACTTCAAACTACAGTTGGCAGCACAGCACTGCATTATGTTCATACAGCTACTGTCCAATGCAAATTTAGGTAAAGAAATTGGCATTCTTCTATAACTACCACTTTTCAAATGGATGCATATTTTCAGCCTTGAGAAATGAAAACTGTAACTTAAAAAAGACCCCAAAACCCCAGCATTCCTGTAGGTTTTAAAAGATGCAGTGCAGTAACACCATGAAGTTGCTCAACCTTCCTGCTCAGGTGGCTGCAGATTTACACAAATTCATGATGAAGTCCCTTCTATCTGACACCATACTCTTTACTCCTTTCAGACTTTGTTACTTTTATTTATGCAAGAATCCGATTGGTAGAACTACATTCAATCCTAGTATGTCTGTTACAAATGTCGTTTATAAAACTAAACCAAAACCACATGTCTTACAGATAAACTGTGGAAAGCTTTTCAACTAATAGAGCTTTTTTGTTGTCTGTGCCAGTCACAACTTAACTCCTTCCATGATCTCTCTCCTGGTCATCTCTACAAACCTGTTAGTGACTAGGTGAGATGATGGATCCTTATATTACTAGGCAATGACATTTCCCCAGAATCAGGGCTGAGATCCTTCCATTACACAGCAGTATCCAAAGGCAGAAGTTGTTTTAATGCTTCCTATCAAACTCTGCCCAGGCAGTGTCTTCCCCTTTCCCATATCTGCATGTGTATTTCTCTCAAAGATTCAAACAGAGCAGCAAAGCAAAAACCACCTCTATTTTTATTTTTCAGTTGGCTTCAAAAGAGGGAGTGACAGACAATTGCTTTGGCAGTACTATTCCCTTTTAGGAAAGAAGGCTGTTGAACTAAAGTCACAATACATTTTTTAATATTTAAGTAGCGATATTCCTTTTCATAATTTGTATTTGACTCGTAACACAATGCTAGGCCATTTTATTTAAAAATTTGATTTTCTATTTAAGAAAAACTGATTTTGTAAAAATTAAGAATGGTAATTTTCTATAAACATTAGCTTCCAAGCTTAGAACTGCCACATTAAAGTACCATTTTATACTCACAGAACTTTTTCCACACAAGACTCTACAGAAGGTATTATTAAAATGAATTTCCACTGAATGGAGAACACATCCTGGGCCACAGGAATTTTGAGGTTTAAAAACTGAATGTTTGTAAAAATGTTTGAAATCATTAGTTAAGCATGTGATGATGCACACCTATTAGTTTTTCCACAACAGACTCATGCTTGATAGCAAAAAAAACCCCCTTTAGTGCACTGCAGTGTAAAAGATCTGACATAAATTTTCATGGTGTCTTTCTGTCATCTTGCTATCACATATTTCTTTTTTAAAAAATAATCTTTTACTCATTTCAGAAAATGCCCATTCAAATCAAACAGGAAAAAAAAAAAAGGATACACCACTGAACAGTGAAAATAAATAGTTTTCTTTCTCAAGAACTGCAAGGGGTTTCCTATGTTTACAGGATACCTTGCACAGTGTGGACTGATACTTGACTAAAACTCCAAAGTGCTGTGGAAGTGCAAAATATACATAGTAAAGCAATGTGGTGAGAAAGAAACAACAAAAAAAAATCTAAAGATTTTCAACCCCTAGGCTTTTTTCTGTTACAGAGACCTTCTAGAAACAACTTACAAGAATAAATAAAACTTTTTCACAAAGCATGAAGAGAAAGCGAATAGTATTTCATTCTAATTTATCTTTTGTCTACTTAGCCAGTGAAGATGAAAGGTTCATTAAGAATGTATTTTTCAAACTCGAGAACAAGTGCCCATGTGAAAATACAAATGCAGTACAGAACAGATGAAAATGGAAGTTTGAGGGTATCTAGAAATTTCTTTTCCCCAAAAAACTTCAGGGAAAGACTTCAGTTATCACAAGACTCCAAAGGAAAACTTAAAATCCTACTTCTGATTATATCAACACTGTGTAAATAACCATTTGCTAGTTTTCAAATGTATCAATCTATATTTACATTCAAATGCATGCTTCAATGTTTACAGCTGCTCCCTTTGCAAGATACTTAATCTTTTAACAAAGTTAGTATGAGTTGTTTATGAAAATTATCATCAAAACCACTTTAAATACACCATCCAAATGGCATTGTTTTCTCGTATCCTACCTACTGTAATTGAAAACTGGGAATTTACTGGAACTGACAATTTATTATGAGTCAGATGGTTGATAGCCAGTCCAACCAAAACATCTGCTCCGCACAGTCACAACTGCTATAACCCATTTCCTCTTGTGCCTGGAGTCCAACCAAGTTGTACATTACAGTTCCTTTTCCTTAAAGATGCAGACTCTGGAAAATCAGTTATTACCTTTTCTTAGTTATCAACTAAGAATCGCCTTGCAACCTCTGATTAGAGTATCCTTTCCAGAGAAGGTATTTCTCTATTTGGCATGCAAGTGTGATTCCCTGCACCAAACAGCAATGCATAAAGTTGTAAGTGACTGCAGGCTTATCCCAGGCAGTGGCAGGACCTGCCTTTCCACGGAAGGTCTGAGCGGTAGGGGCGTGTGACTGAGGGAAAAGATCCTGCAATGGGCTGATGTATAAATCAAGGACCTGGGACTAGAAATACACTTTAGTGACACTAACTGTAAAGCAAGAACGGAAGAAAATAAATTTAGAATTTGGTAGAAAGGATGGGAAAGGATGTGCAGGAAGAGTATTGGCATGCTCTGGGAAGGACAAGCAGCTTGTAGCCTGGGGGATGATAGCAAATGAGACAGGGGAGTAGGGTTTCTGGTAGGGCTGTTCAGTTTGCACCGTAAATACAAAAAGCAATTGCTTTGGGGATAAAAGTGAGGTAAGGAAGAGCACACAAACTGTTCATCCTACTGGATGTTCCTTTGGGTAAGGAGATGTCATGCAGATGACTGATGTTGCAGATGCCTCCCAACGGTATGCTCAAACCAAATCTGCTTCAGGAGGTTCCCAGCCCCAGCTGATCATTCCCATCTCTTCCCAGAGGTTTCTGACCTCTCGGCTCTCACAACTGCTCAATAAATGTCTTTGTGGTATGACTCTAATTGAAGGGATGGAAACGCCCAGCAAATGGGGAGCGGAAGGGATCATTTAAATATAAGCAATAGACAAACTCGATTTACAACTTATGTGATGTGACGGGGGATGGGGGGAAAGTGAAATAGAAAGGTAGAACATGGATGAGAACACAGCAGACTGAGATGGCATTGATCTTAACATCAGCAACCAGCTTATGACAAGTAGAAGTCTTTTAACAGACACTTACTTGACTGTGGTACCTCTCAGCCCTAACAAGTCAGTCAGCTTCCCGGAAGTTGAGTGTGAAATTTATATTTCAGGATCCTTTCTGGAGAAAGAAGGTTTCCAGAGGCAAAATGCATGGAGAATAACATACATTCAGAAAGGTAATTTATCTTAAAGTCAAGCTTACGTCATGTAATTTTGCATGATACATACCTGCAATGGAACCATGTTTACTAACAACTGATCAGAGAAGTGAACAACAGAATTTGTTTTTTAAAACCTAAACAGAATTGCAGCAGAGAAGAATACACAACACTATTTGCTTCATTAGTACTAATGGGCCACTTGGGTCACAAAATGGTTAGCAAAGTTTGGCCTTTTCCCTCCAAATGACAGCATACAATAACGTGAAAAACTGTAAAATAAAGCACAAGCAACTCATACCCTTACTGCGTAGCACTTTGACTAGCCAGCTTTGATACAAGCAGTTACATGTTCTCCCAACCTTTTTCAACACCTAACGTGATTTAAAAAAAAAAAACCCAAACAACAAAACTAGCGTATAGGAGGCTAAGAAATGTGAAGGTGGCAAATGAGACTGCGAGATCTGCTTCACTCCAGGGAGAATATGTAATTATTCCAGGAAATTCTTTCTCCTGTCTTCCAGGAAACCCACCAGGTCTGATCAAGGAGTGCTGATTCTTTAAATAGGATCTTTTAATGACAACAAAGGCAGTTACCTTGCATGCACTGCCCACGGCATTGCAGCATTCCAAACACAGCCCCTCTCCCAAGGTAACGCAGCAAAACACTCGCCTCAGTGCAGGCAAAGAGTGCGTTTGAGTCCAGCGTAATTCCCATTTTAAAACTTATGTGAAAGTCGTAGTCTGGGAACAACTTTGGAGAATCCGAAAAGACTACTTATAGGGCAGGATACTGAGTTTTCTTAATGAAAACAAATAATTACTAAGCATTAAAAAAGTAACAAGACCTCCAAGTCTTTGGGCATCAATGATTGAACATGAAAACAAACAGTATTTTAAGTGTTAGTAACATACGAGGGGTTTGTTTCATTTTCAGAGTTTCACATATAAATAAATTATGCTTCTCTAAGACAAAAACTTGAGATCTGTTTTGCCTATGCCATTTTCTTTTATTATCATCATGGCAATTTACCACTACTTCTACAATGTGAGTGACTGTCAGAGTTAGGTATAGAAAGTTGTCAGGAAAAATGTAAGAAAAAACAAATAGTAAAAAGAAACAATAACATTCTTGTCCATGAAAATAAAAGCTAGATTCACAATTTAAGATTAATGTCATTTAAGTGTATAAAAGATTATTTATTTTGACAGCAGAAAAAGTTGTGGTGACACATTCACCTCAACAACATTGTTTTCTCAGGTCTGAAAAACACAATCTCAGAAAATAAAGCAGATTTCTTCGAAGATCAAAAACATGTTTTGGTAAGTTTGGGACACAAATCTGAAATAAATAGTCCAGGTGTGGCACAGTCTAAAATTAATATTGGGTACAGTCTAAAATTACTATTTCTGAACAGGTTCCAAGTGAGCTAAACATATATAAAAATGAGTATGTAGAAACAAGAGGTACAAAGTACACTTGCAAGAGAGGATCATTCCATCATATTGACTGAATCTTTCTACATCCTTACTGAGTAACTGTATTTATTAGCTATGTTTTAATGACACTTCAGTGAGGGATATTTTATACTTTTAGAAGAGACTGATAAGTAAGATGCTCATGATCTTAAATTTCAATTTGTTCAATGAAACTTAAGAACAAGCATGTTAGTTCTACCTGCTCTAATATCAGGTATCACATTCAGATTAAAGTAAGATTAAAAACCAAAATGTATATAGTTTTGGATGTCTCTGCAACAAATTAGGAAAAAATAACACAAGATTGAGAGAAACAATATTAGGAATCTAGATTACTGGGAGCTAATACCAGACCTGATTTTTTCATATGTTCACAAAAAAGTACTTTTCTTTCCTAGGACCCCAATTTATCCAATGCTACAGAGTGCTGCTTAAGTTTTGTTTTGTTTACTTCTAACCTAATTTCTAAGCAGACTGGATACGTTTTAAAAAAACACTATAGTGTTTCCATTTAAAAAGTACATTAACCTGAAAGATGCCCCTATTACTCTTACAGTTTTTTAGGCAAGAAGGAGATTCCAACACCACCATATCTTTCCTAAAACCTCAAGAAAACCTGTCTCCACCTTGACCAGTTGATAATGGGATGCACAAAATGCTCAGAGACTTCAAAGCTGAGTTTTTATATGTCACCCTGCCTGTGAGCAGCAGTTGCATCCACTCAGACCAAGTCAATGCTGCCATGTCTTGACAAACAACTTTCATCTTTAAATCAAGAGCACCACAAAAAACAGCTTTCAAAATTTCAGATCTTATTTCTACTACCAACAAATACTGCAATATTTGTTGCAAATACTGTTATTCGCTGACATCAGTGGTGCTGCTGGTGAAATAAAGGACAATACAACCTGAGCAACAGTGTGAGAATCCAGCTGAAATCACAAGACTGAAAATTTAAATGTTTCCTTATAACCATATATCCTAGATAAACAACTGTTTAAATCTTGGTTGTAAACAATTATCAACCTTTTTACAAAGAGTTGTATGCATGGTAAACACACTCTGTCTTTAAAAGATGTCTTAGAAAGTTATGGGTAAACAGCAAGCAAAGGACAAGTAATACTAAAATTAATACTTGAACTAATAACACCAGCATCCTCAGTCAGGAATCATTTGGGGACAGCAAGGCAGAGAGAGTGAAGGAGGAGGCAGCTTTACTTAGTTCATCTGGGCCTTGCATATTAGTGACAGACTTGTTGATTCTGGGCAAACACTACATTCAGTTGTATGTATTTACGTTGTGTTATGTGTCTTCAGTGCATGGAGGTCTCATTTTCAACAGTGTTTTTGATATTCTCTATTTAGAATTTTAATTTGAAATGATCAGTAATGGAGACTTATGATTTACATAGTGATACAATTAGTTCTAAGACTTTCAGGGATCCCGCATTCTCTGTATTGTCTTGCCATGTGTCAAGATATTTCCTGGCTAGCAACAGTTACAAAAAGACTTTTTTTTCCCACTTATCTCTGATCACTATCTAGTTTTTACACTTTGCATACTGAGAAGAACTGTACTAAGAAGTAAAAATGTAGATCAATATCCAGCCTTTAAAGGACCCTTCTATTCAAAGACCACGAAACAAGACAACTTTATATATATATATATATATATTATATTTCTCTTCCA
>NW_020799097.1:94353323-94375015 GCF_003259725.1 Athene cunicularia | reverse complement strand
TATATATATATATATATATATATATATATATATAAAGAGAGAGAGAGAGAGAGAGAGAGAGTGAATTACTTGAAACACTACCAAGTGGATTTACAGTATTTCCAAATACTCTCAGAAAACTTTCAGTGCTCTCAGAAAGAAGAGTATAGAAATAGAAAGAAAACATGAAATACTTTCCATTTAGATGGCTTATGACAGGTCACCTCCATGTAGTTCCTTTCTCTATATATCTCCCAAGGCTATCAAGCCAATTCTTCAGTGTGTAGCTAAGATCCATTTTTTGATGTAAGCTCTGTTTTTAAGCTTGCTTTCCCAAACAAAGATTTGGGGACACAAGCAACTTGGAATTCAAATCCTTCATAAGGATTTCACTGAGACTCAAATCTCTCCATCCACCTCTTTAGATGACTAAACTATAATTTATTCAGAAAGCAACACTTGCATTCTTATATCCCATTTTACTGACTTCCCATCTCTTCAAAAATGGTAATGTTGTTGCAGAGGCCAGGGAGCAGTCCTCTCAGGTCCAGTGGAAAACAGGAACTGCTAATAAATGACCAAGTACTTAACTAGAGTACAATCAGATCATTAATCAAGTTTGAAATAAACTAATTTTCCTGCCAAGTCAACTTTCTAATAACCAAATACAGGTTTTCTATACATGGATATTTATATTTTGTATATGTAAAATACAAATATTTTTGTATTGTAAAATACATATATTTTTGACAAAACAAACATAATAAATTAGTAGGGCTCATGATAAAAGAAGATTCAGAAGTTTATGTTTGGGAAGACTAATTTGTGCAGGTAAGGATCTTAAGTACAGAGTTAAGTCTTAGAAGGACAGCATGAAACTAATGAAAGTATTTTTTTAAAGATAATGAAATTGCTCAATGATACAATTAATAAATCTCACAAGAAAAAAAAGTAAATGTTAAAATACAGTGTGAGACATTTTCAGTAAGTATTTCTGTAATGATACTGTGGTTGGGAGTCAGCATAAGCATTTATTTTTTTAAATCAATCCAACTTTTTGATAAAAGTTTTTTTCTCCAAGTATTCTTATATGTTCCTGGTTCAGTGAATATCTCTGCAGAATCAGAAATACTATAGATTACATGGGTCACAACAAGAATGCCAGAGTAAAGCCATATTCTGAGACAGATCTTCAGTGAACCAGGAAGTACCAACAAGATTTCACAGATGAAAAAGTGAATAATCAAAGTGTAAGGTAAAAACAAGCAAAGTTACACTTGCTCAGTGCTCTTTCATCACTGCAGCTTAATATTGCTGACCCGATTTAAAAGTACAGAATATTTTCTTTTAAAACAAGGTGCAAATATTAGAAGTATTAACTGTTATGAGTAGTTCTGTCAATTGTTGTTTCCTGAGAATAACAGGAATGTTTCTTATTAAAGTCCACAGAACTTCTGATTCACAAACTGCTCATTATGCATTCCTATTTCAAGGGTATAATATTTATATTTCTCTTCCAGAGAATTCTATTATTCCTTTGTTCCATTATTACATTTATATCTACAGGATCTTAAAAAAAAAGTGTGTCTGTGTGGGGCACTTTTTGCTTTGTATAAAGATTATGCAAGTCAAGAGCATCCTATACCTTGAGCCCTATCTACATTCGTAATTCCAACAATTTGCTTGGTGCAATCATGCACACACATGTATATGTGTATGGATGTCATGAAGAGTAAGAAACCGTTACTGTAAAAAAAATTTCTTCCAGTAAGAAATGAAACACAGCTTTTTTCTTGCATTTCTGTGAAGATGGATCCTGCTACAGTCATAAGCAGGATGCCAGAATGAGGGATAAAAGATTTACTAGTCAAAAATGATTGTGATATTGGTCTTTCAGAGTTCACATCTGTAGTGGTATGTAAATCAGGTGCAAAATGTGAGGAAAAATTCATGGGGATAGTCTCCATTCTATATATAATAAAAGTCACATTCTGTGACATTCTGTGTCAAGAGAGGTCTCTGGAACTTATGGTATGAGACAGTAACTCTTGTACTTCAGCATACTGCTCAGGTTAAGGTTGACTCATCCATTGTTTACGTTGCCCAAGACAGTGCCTGAAACACAGGGTGTCCAGTTCAGATGTGGTCCCAATGAATTAAAGTGGCAGTTGCTAGAATAATACTTCACGTATTTCCAGATGAAAGACTGATTCCATCACTCAGATTCCCTGGTTACTGACTCAGAAAAGATCACCAGATCTTCTCCCCTATCTGTTCCATTAGTGCATCCATCACCAATTTGGGGTAAAGAATTTGGAGAAGTATTGTTAAACTGTTTTACAGCAAGCTGTGCTTTAATGAAAAAGATGTGGGTTCAAAGACCACTAATATTGATATTGACCTCAAATTTTCAAAGTCTTTCCTGACACGTTCTCTCTCATATAGTCTGTTCAAAGGCTGAATAAATTTCTGTAAATCTAACCCAACATTTAATGCTCTCACAAGACACAAAATCACTTGCATATGCTCAACGGGTTCAGCACATCATCCCAGCACACACAGAACAACAGAGCAGAATAACCTCTATTCTTGGTCAGATATCCAGTTTTCTGCCCATAAAACAGCAGTGTGTTCTTTGGCAAGGAGGATGATGTCATCCAACACAAGCAACACTTGGATCATGACAACACAGTTTGAACTGGAAGCTTCTTACCCTGTCCTGCAGGAGAGAGAATTTGAGAGTTTTATTTTCCCTTTTTTCCCCCTTTTTCTTTGAAGCAGTGAATTTAAGACATTAAAGACTACATTCTTTCCAGAAGTTTCCTGAAATCATGCAAGTTCGATGTTCAAACTTTACAGCCGATGAGATTTGCTGGATTCACTGGGTTCCACCATGCTGTTATGTACAGTTACAGTGGACTGACAGAGGTAACTCTTCTACTTCCTACTGAGGGGAACTATCTCAGGTCCCCTATAGGCATCAGCTTCAAAAGAATGTAGTCCATTTGTGTCACATATGTACACCTACAGTGGTACCCACTACTATGACACTTCTTTGGAGACAAAATACTAAGAATTTTTAAAAGAGCTTAATAAAATTGCAGATTTGGAAATACCTTGAAAAGTAAAATGGCATAAGAAAACCAAAGTAACTGCCAGCTAAAAAAAAAACGAGATACCAATCCTTGAGATGTCATCGTAAAAAAAAGATTAAAACCAGTGATGTTAAATACCAGTAATTAAACTCCTATATACATCAGTAAGCTGCAAGTCTGAAACCATCGAGTTTTTTCTACTCAGAAGCCACTTAGGAAACAGTTGTGTTTATCAGTGACAAAACTGTAGTCAATAGCATTTTAAGGATCAAGGGAGAGGAAAGATACAAGTCACATGCATTCTGGGAATTCTCTAAAATTGCCAAATTCCGGTCAATTTTTCTAATTAATCTCTCCACCATCATCAACTTGCTTTTTGCAAGCCTATGTAAAATTGCTTCAACCGTCTTAGTATCTCATGTGCAGAATTTGTCTTTTTTTACATTATGATGTTTATCTAGAAATAAAATTTGTCTCATCTTTTACTTTTGGGGTCCAAACATAATGCTAGAGGCACATTCTATCTTGTTATTTTCTGAACATTAAACATAGTTAAAATTTTGGCCCACTGTTTTTCACTTTGCATGTTGCACCTTCACAGCAGTCACAAAAGAAAACCATCTACATGGTCCTGTATGTTACGGAATGCTATGACAGCTCAAAAATCAAGTATAGTGATAACGGGGTTGAAATTGTTTGGATTAGGTTAAGGGCCGATAAAGCAGATCCCGATGTGGAAGTCCTCTATAAATCCCCCAACCAAAGCAGTGAGGTGGATGAAGCTTTCTATAAACAGTTGGGAGAAATGTCAGGGTCACTTGCTGTTGTTCTTGTGGGGGACTTTAAGCTCCCCGGTATCTGCTGGAGGGAAGAATCCAGGAAGTTCCTGGAATGTGTGGAGGAAAACTTCCTCAGGCAGCTGGTGAGTGAGCCGAGCAGGGAAGGTGCCCTCCTGGACCTGCTTCGTGTGAACAGGGAAGAGCCTGTGGGGGAAGTAAAGGTTGGAGGCCGTCTAGGGTGCAGTGATCATGAGATGACTGAGCTTTTAGTCCTTGGAGAAACAAAGAGAGGGGTTAGTAAAACTGCCACCTTAGACTTCTGGAGGGAAAACTCTGACCTGTTCAAAAGACGGATTGACAAAATCCCTTGGGAGGCTGCCCTGAAGGATATGGGAGTCCAGGAATTCTGGACATACTTCAGGAGAGAAGTCTTAAAGGCACAGGAGTGGGCTGCTCCCAGGTGCTGAAAAACAAGCAGGTGGGGAAAGAGACCGGCCTGGCTAAACAGGGACCTTTGGCTGGATCTCAAGAGCAAAAGGAGAATCTATGGCCTTTGGAAGAGGGGGCAGGTCTCTCATGGAGACTATAAAGATGTAGTGAAGCTATGCAGGGAGAATATTAGGAGAGCCAAAGCACAGCTAGAGCTCAACTTGGCTACAGCTGTTAAGGATAATAAAATTGTAGCTATAAATTCATTAACAGCAAAAGGAAGATTAGGGAAAATCTCCCTCCTTTACTGGATGCAGAGGGAAACATGGTAACTAAGGATGAGGAAAAGGCTGAGGTGCTCAATGCCTACTTTGCCTCAGTCTTTAGCACTGGAACTGTCTGTTCCCCAGACACCCAGCCTCATGAGCTGGGAGATGGGGAGGGGAAGCAGACTGTGGTCAGCACAGTTGAAGAGGACGTGGTCAGAGACCTGCTGCACCACTTGGATGCACACAAGTCTGTGGGACCAGATGGGTTACACCCAGGGGTGCTGAGGGAGTTGGCAGATGTGCTCGTCAAGCCGCTGTCCATGATTTACCTGAAGCCATGGCTAACTGGGGAGGTCCCACTGGACTGGAGGGTGGCAAATGTGACACCCATCTACAAGAAAGGACAATCCAGGAAACTATAGACTTGTCAGTCTGACCTCGGTGACAAGGAAGGTCATGGAGCAGGTCATCTCGAGTGCCATATAATGGACAATCAGATGACCAGGCCCAGTCAGCATAGGTTTATGAAAGGCAGATCCTGCCTGACAAACCTGATCTCATTCTACAACAGGGCGACCTGCTTACTAGATAAGGGAAAGGCTGTGGATGTTGTTTATCTTGACTTTAGTAAAGCCTCTGACACCATTTCCCACAGCATTCTCCTGGCAAAACTGGCTGCTTGTGCCTTGGATGGGCACATGCTTCACTGGGTAAAAAACTGGCTGGATGGCCGGGCCAAAAGAGTTGTGGTGAATGGAGTTAAATCCAGTTGGCAGCCGGTCATGGGTGGTGTCCCCCAGGGCTCAGTTTTGGGGCCACTCCTGTTTAACATCTTTATTGATGATCTGGACAAGGGGATCGAGTGCACCCTCAGTCAGTTTGCAGATGACACCCAGTTGGGTGGGAGTGTTGATCTGCTCGAGGGTAGGGAGGCTCTGCAGAGAGACCTGGACAGGCTGGAGCCATGGGCTGAGGCCAACTGGAGGAGTTTCAATAAGGCCAAATGCCGGGGGCTGCCCTTGGCCCACAACAACCCCCAGCAGCGCTACAGGCTTGGGGAGGAGTGGCTGGAGAGCTGCCAGTCAGAGAGGGACCTGGGGGTGTGATTGACAGCCGGCTGAACAGGAGCCAGCAGTGTGCCCAGGGGTCCAAGAAGGCCAATGGCATCCTGGCTTGTGTCAGCAATAGCGTGGCCAGCAGGGACAGGGAAGGGATCTGACCCCTGTACTCGGCACTGGTGAGGCTGCACCTCGATTCCTGTGTTCAGTTTTGGGCCCCTCACTACAAAAAAGACATTGAATGACTCGAGCGTGTCCAGAGAAGGGCAACGAAGCTGGTGCAGGGTCTGGAGCACAGGAGAACTGTCAATGTTACGTCAATAGTTGGACTGGATGATCTTCAAGGTCTTTTCCAACCTAGATGATTCTGTGGTTCTGTGATACATGTACATTCTTCCCCAGCCCCTACAACCACTCAATATTCTACTACTTCTACTTCTTTGGAGACAGAAAAAAAATTACTATGGAATGAGAAGGGTTTAGCTTCAAATAAAAGGTTGAGAAACACTGGTTTCACCATAAACATAGTTCAAGTTTTAGCCATGAGATAAAGCTGTCAAGAAGCCCACTAATTAAGACTGAATACATTAAACAAAACTACTAACTAGTGGCAATGTGGGTTTTTTGAGATCTAATAGGAAACTCTGACTCTTTGCAAAGTCATAACTGAAATGGAATACAATGAAACATCACAGAGGGAATCCCAGAAACAGTTGTAATGTAAGGTCTTGTAAAGTATTAGGGAATATGAAAACTTAAGTAATTAACTGTGAACGTAGTAACAGAAGTAGGCTGTGTATTTCAACAACAACAAAAAATTAGGAGCTATCCATGTAGCCTGTGAATATTTTTTTTGTCATCACAATAAAAGGAGTTGCTAGGCATTGATACTGCAATCCAGCACCATCTTACTTGTATTTAACAGCCATGCAGAGAATGGACCTTCCTTTGTACTAACTTCACAGTTCCGCAGACTATATAGCCATGTGATTAAACGAAAAAATCTTCTAGCAAAGTGATAGCCATATGTTTCTGTTGTTTGCAGATCATTAGCAATATAACAACTCATGTTTAACTGAAAACTATAATAGACTTGACTACTTCAAATACAACTATCTGCATTTTCACTGATATTTGTAAAAGCAAGAACAAATGGTCAATTTTCATGATTGATTTCAAAAACTGTTATAAATTTATGGTTACACTCAGTACTTACCTAGGCTTTAAATACCATAAATGTCAACAGAACCCTAGCATCACTGAAAACAGTACATCCAGGAAAACAAATCAGTTTGTCTAAAAATACGTCAATTCAGATTAGTTTCATTCACACTGGGAGGACCCTCAGCTTCAGTTCTGCAGACTACTTTCAAAGGTGTAGCTTTGTGGTGCTTGCTACCACAAGGTGTTTGCTACAATAAAATTTATAGCATTTTGTCGAGATTAGTTTCAAACAATTCAAGAATAGCACCTAACTGCAACTCATGGTAAAGTGCCCCACAGCTGAGTATGTTAAAAGATAGTATTTCAAGAGAAGATATGCCCATTTATTAATCTTCACCTTCCTTTGCAGAATGTCATCATCACAATGATAAGCTCCTTAGATATACCCATATGCAGGTGCCCATACACACACACACACATACATACGGGTTCTTTAAATATTTACGGTCTAGTTACCAGATGGTCACTGCAGTAATTAGCTGAAATGAAACAGAAGTGAAGATCTTTTTATTCTCTCCTTTTTTGTTGTTTTTTGTGGCTTCATATGGGATGCATACTATTACCGTCTTACCAACTCTGACCTTTCAGCCCATACAGCTACTTGTGAACAAGAACTTCCCATTAACTATGCAACTCGAGACTTTTCCAGCATTGTTAACTGCTTGGTCCACAAGAGAAGCTACTCCTCCCCCTAGTTATACTGGGCACCACAGCAATATCCAGATAGATCAGTCTAGATCAAGCCTTCAGTTCTTTACACGGGCCCCCAGACTCTCTCAGTAATATTAAATGAAAACTGTTAAATATTCTTTGTAAATAACCACTGTCCTGGCTCCCTGTGAGTAGATGATTTTTAGCCCCTATACTCTAAGCCAATCAATATGAAAACTTCTGGAGTCTTGCAGTTTTCTAACAGGTCTACTTCTGAAACTGCTTTTCAACTCAGCTCTCAATTTTATCAGTGACTATACCTACATAAAAAGAAAATTTCAATATGTTCCTTCTTTCTAAAGAAATTATGTAATTTCCTTTTGTCTTTCTCCACATTCAGTTCCTCACTATCCTAAACTAACTGAAGGACTTCATAAAGCTTTTTGTTTGGTA
The DNA here is from genome assembly GCF_003259725.1 of Athene cunicularia. Taxonomy (NCBI): domain Eukaryota; kingdom Metazoa; phylum Chordata; class Aves; order Strigiformes; family Strigidae; genus Athene; species Athene cunicularia. The sequence goes on along the minus strand of NW_020799097.1, from coordinate 94,367,078 downwards.
TGTGAGTTTGGGGTTTTTTAAATATATTTTTTATTCTAATTCCATGTCATATGTCATCTTTCCAGGAACAGAAGCTTCAATTGCTTGAGTCCCTTCAGTCTGAAACACAAGCTGGTTGCTTAAACACATCTGTCTTGGTTTGTACTCAGAAAAATTGCACTTACTTGACACTAGTTTGTCTTAATGATACCTTGTGTCCAAACAGATGCGCTTATAGTAAGTGGGTGGTTGTTTGTTTTTAACAAATACAAAACAGATATCCTTTTTCAGGAGGACTAGTCAACACCTACAGATCTGTATGTATTTTCTTCCCCCAAAACTTTTATTTCATTCGTTCTGAGAGAAGTTTAAACCCCACTGCATTAATCAAGGATAGAGTGTTCCCATGTTAAGAAATATTCTCTGCAGGTATTTTTGTATCTATGAAATTGGTTTCCAAGATGCTTTACATTAAAACTTTAATCTTCACAAGATTACTATAATTATTAGTTGCACTGTAATAACTGGTTTTGTGGCAAGCATGTGTTTGATGCTCTATTGTTAAAAGAGAAGCAGTCCCTTTTATAAGTCTTTACTATCTGGAAGGCAGATGTATAAAGATACCAGGAAAGTCCAGAGACAAAACTAAACATCCCAATTTTTTTCCTAATGTTTGTTTGTTTTGTCTTGTAATTAACTCATTTTTTTATAACTCTCACAACAAATTATCTTAGAACAAGAAAAGGAACTAACTGAAGGGCATTCTTTCCCATAGCCAGTTTCACTCTGGAACATACTGATATGCAACGTACAGTTATTTGAGAAAAGGGGAGAAGAGAACAGACACAATCAGAAATATAATCACTGATGCCTCATTTCCTTAGGAAACCAAGCTAAAATTACAGCTAAATGAACAATGTGGTTTATCTGAAATTCTGAAATATCACCAGGTAAATGCCTGAATGTAAAAATGTATGAAGAATTCCCTCTTGGAAAGGTGTGCAGAAGATGTCAGCAGTACTCCATTCCTTCTAGAGGCTGTTATTTCCAATTGAAAAGCCATTCTTGAGAAGAAGAAATGGACGTCTGTGTTGTTGTACAGGCAGATAGATGGCTGACGATGACAGGTACTTGCAGCAAGTCCATGATAAGCTGTACTTAAGGTTAGTAAGCCCTGAAAGTGGAGGTTCAAGACTGATGGTGAAGTGACTGTACAGCTCCTCAGAAAAAGTCATCCATTCACTTTCTGAGAAAACAGTTTAAGGAAAAATGTTGCCTTGATTTATAGTAAAGTCTGTAAAAACTGCACTCCTCATGTGGGGCAGATCAGAATTTAGATTATTATTCCTTGATTGAAATTACTTTTGGAAACAGAAAAACTGGACAGCTATTACAGGAAGGAGAAACAAGACAGACAGAGCGGGCGCAGACATTTCTAACTTTTCATCAGGCTATGTATTCCTTGAACAAAGCAGGTGAGATCTTCTCTTACTGCTTGTTAAAGAAACTAAAATGATGGTGAACACCCACCCACTTAGAACATTCACCACCAGACTGTAGCAAAGGTGCTACACTTTAAATAATCTTTCATAAACTGTCTCCGCTTCAGTTCAAATAAAATATTTCAGTGCACTGTCCATTAACATGAACAATATAATCCTTTCTTCAATTCTGAGAAACACTTTAGTTTCACTATGCTTACATGAAGAGACCTTTCTCTAAATGTCCATATATCACAACCTGCTAAGTTCGACTATACAAAACCCAGCGGTGGAATAATTGGCAAGAACATAGAGACGTGTTTTCTTTGAAGATCACAAGTAACTATATCAGATTAGATTTTGAAATAGGCACATAAGAGGAAATATTCTGTTGGGTCTTCATGCTACAGAAGTTAATTTCTAGGTATAGTCCATGAATTTTCCATTAATTTCCTATGAAATATGAAATGATATAATTCTTGTTCTATCTTATTTTCATTAATGAAGTTGTAGATAAAATGCATTATCCAGGACAATGAATGGGACCACAACTTACTGTCATGACATGGTAGGTAAGTGACATAATGCACTGGCGTTTTTTTGTGTATTCTGTGATGTTTATGATCAACTCTTTCAGCTACAAAAAGGTTTATTCTTAGAAGAATATGTACATTCCCAGTGACCTAAACACTGTTCTTTTTTCTAGCATAACAATAGTAAAATTATTGTTAATGCAAACTCCAATTTGAGGTCCTTTTTCTTGGCTGTAATTCTCAGGGAACTTAAATAATGGAATCAAAAACTTGAGCTTTAAACAGGTGCTGGCACAAACATATTGCAGTAACCACAGCAACCTTAAGCAATGTTGTAGTTACCTGATGTCTCCCCACTAGACTGGACTCATATCTATTTATAGTCACAAACTGCCTAAGGCTTATATATCTTTGCATTGAATCCCACTTAACAAAGTTGGATTTAAACAAATTTAGGATGTTCTAATCCTCACCAGAACTGAGACGCAATACTATTCTACAAAAGAAGTTTAATAGATATTTGCTAACTTTGACAAAATCCTTTGTTAGTGGATATCACCATTTAAGTAAATACTGATCTTCAGTTTCACTTATAAATTATGTCACTTCATATATTTTGAATTGGTGAAAAACTTCTGTCTACCATAATATTTTATCGACTTTTTTTTTTTTTAAACCAGGAACCTTAAGTTATCTTCCATATTTCAGCACCTGGAAACCTAATAGTATGTGATCTGGGAGCACCCAGCTATGACACTGAGAAAACTAAGTTACCTTCATTAAATAAAAAAACCCCACTCAACAAGAACTTCTGACACCATTACTAATGATAAGGTAGGCATGAGAAAAACTGATGTGCTTTGGGAGCTATAGTGTTATTCTGACTGGAAGACAGTGCTTCAATTAGTTCTGAGTTTACAATCAGAAGCATGTCTTGTACAACATGTAGTTTCTCCAGGCATACAGAAATTCCAAGGACACTGCAAAGAATACTGTAGGTATGATCAAGATACCCTCCAATACTACTTCTGAAAGCCAAGACAACTTATTTATTACACTTTCTACTCAAACAGATTAAGTAAATGAACTTCATATAAGGAAAGTCTTGCTCCCACTGATAGAGTGGGGGCTTAGTAGGTTCTAGAAGAGTTCAGAGTAGGTAAGGAAGAAGATGAAAGCCAGTGTCTTCAGAAGAGCAAGAAATACTGTGGCATTAATCAATCAGACCTCTGGTGCTAAGCGTTTATCTCTTTGTTGAGAAAACGTGGCTAACGCAGAAGAAATCATGACAGATTTTGCAATCTTGCCAGAGCTGATACTGAAGCCATGAGCAATCTAGACAGTGGTAACAGGCACCTCAGCACACAGAATACCAATGTTTGTGTATTGGATAGCTGGTATCATAACAAAATTTCATAAGTAAGTTTCTTGCATAGGGTAGCTAGAGGAAGACAGAAGGAACTGAGGCCATTCCTAAGTTCAGGTGTGGTTTGATCAACCTAACACCACAACAGTTTGACTTGCCATTTACATCTAAAGGCCTGAATGTTTACTTGCCAGTGAAGGAAAGAGAATGACACTTAAGTTTCACCACTGAAAGTCTACTTAATTTTCATGTTAAATTCATGCACACCATTGCTCACGTGGACAGATTACAATACCATTTCCACTGTCTCCTGCTTCAACATATTGAACTGACATTAAATATTTTTTTTAATAAAGCAGCACAAAAGCATTTGTAAAAGTACTTACCATGCAAAACACTTGCAATCCTAAATTCTTACATACACACATTTTAAGCTGCTGGTAGCAATTCAAACTAAAAATGGGTTAAAGCAGTATTTAAAAGATACCCTCTGACTAATGCTAAACAATGTTGAAAACAATTATTTCAAGCCTTTTCTCTTTGGTTGAAATTAATAAAATGTCTAATTTCCTCTTTCCCTCTAACATTGCTGTATCAAAGGATATTACTTGAAGATTTAAAAACATCTACTGAATGACAGTTCCTTGAATTGCGTAAAGTTCAACCATGATAAAAAAATACTCAAATGGACAAAGATTAACACATGGAACAGCTTGTATTCACCTATTAATAAATCTCATACTAAATTTAGGTTGACAGCCACAGCTAAATTAGCAGATAAAGTAATTATTGTATTTGATACTCCATGGCTAAAAAAATCACAACTACTAGAATCTATTTCTGCTCTGTCACTGCATGACTCTTAGCAAAACTTCGTAAAGCAGTTTCACAATTTTGAAACATGGAGATTAATACATCTTATCAGTGATGCTACAGGGTTTAAAGTCAGTATTTCTGAACTTTTAGATCCCGACTGCAAAGTTCTCCATCAATGTAGCAGAAAGACTATTAATCTTATTTCCTTTAACTACCACCAACATCTTCATGAACAACAAGAAAAAATTTCAAGTTGCAGAAACATTTCCTGTATCAGACAGCTATCATTGACAGCATAAAATTATTTTAATAGAAAAAAGAAGACTGATGAGCCAAAATTCAGCCTGATGCTTTTATAAGAGTAATAAATCCCTGAAAACAGGATTCATAATATTGATGCAGAAATATTGAGACAAACTCAAAACTATTAATGGTGTAAAAGACACCACTTCAAATGCTTTTACCTGTCTGAACCAGTTTTGCTGCTTTGACACACCCACAATTCTTGTATATATTTATCCCTCTGAAACACAGAACAAGCATGTAACACAAAGAAGCCTTTATATATAATGCCATATAATTACTCTTCGTATTTCAGATGGTTTGAAAATCTATGTTTATGAATATAGTTCTCTGATCATGTTCCTGTTGACTTCAATGAGGGCAGAACATACCTCATGGAATAAAAAACTCAGTCAACTCTTGACTGGCCTAAACTCCACCAACTGGGCCATTAGACCAGCCTTCTACAAAGGCATCTGAAATATTTGTTTTCAAAAAATTGCATGCAACTGGTTTTATAACAGGAGTCATAATACTTCTTGCCTTGATCACTTTCCAGGATCATAAACCTTTTTCTAACACAAACACAGGGAAATGAATCTACTAGCTAGCCCTTTCCCACAACATGAAGTACAATTAATATTTCTTTGCAAAACAGAGATGAAAACCCACCAACCGTGATGTACATACTTGCTCTTCACTCCAGCCAAAACATTGGTTTAAAGCTAGAAATCATCTACTTTTTATGACAGTTGAGTATATCAGGGATTCCTTGTTTTCAAATGCAAGTGATTTGATTCTCATTACTGAATAATCAGTTACTCTGATTAAATGTACTATTATTTTCAGTATTTGTGTAAGAAAAACTAAGAAGGAAGATTCAGTGATGCGATATCATCATTCAAAAAAGTTATATGGCAATATACATTCCATACTGTGTACTTCTCTATAAATATATTGCTTTGTAGGTGTTATTTAATTGACTGAAATCTACATTTTAAGTCTCATATTTACAACACATCTAATTTTCTACAAAACACACTGTAGGAAAAATACAGCAGAAATAAGTAAACTTTACTCTCATTTTCCCAGTCCTTTAAAAAGAAAACAACAAGCTCTCTTAGGAATCCTTTTACTGCCCTGAAATTACAAGCACATGAGGCACACACACATTTACTGAAAAGTTGTTTACCTGCCTTTTCAGCATGTAAATGCTTCCAAACCACTGGAATAGCTGTACAACCAGTAATTTGTTATTGAAAGAAATTTAACACTGCAATAAAGACAGAAAACATATCAATGTGAAATTGTGTGTCACTAAGATGTTTTACAATTTCTTTTCCCCATTTTGTGTATGAAAACCCAAGAGATTATATGACTTGTCCTCTCAGCATCACACTGAATCTCTTCAAGAACCTCCATGGAAATCAAAACAGAATATAAAATTTATGCTTCTCAGCCCTTCGTGTTGAGGTGTAGTTTCATCACCATAAGATACATAAAGAGAAGATACTAACGCTCATTCTGCAGCTGAGGCTTTGAAGATATTAGTACACTGTGGGGTTTTTTACAGAATCTCAGAAACATTCAAACTCTTTACAGTTAATTGTATGTGTGGCATACTTATGCATAATATACCTATCTGTGCATCACCCATGGAAACAAAAGGGAACATACTTTCCTCTTAATATGCTCAACAGTTTTGGTCACTAAAGATGAGCTTTTTCTGTTAACATTGATAAACTTAGAAAGGAAATACACTCTAAAAAATGGAATTCACAATGAAGTCCGTAAAAGTGGTTATTCACTTTTGTACTCCTTTTATGATTTCACAATCTTAAAATAAAATGTATCATTTTCCCACCATAAATAGTATCAATGCCCAGAATTTCTCATCATTCTCAAAAGAAATACAAAAAAGTGAAGAGCAACAAGTAAGAATTTTGCTAACAATTACGTTTGTATACCACCAGGATGGAACTGCTCTGAGAAACTCTTCTCATTTGCTTTTCCTTCATTTTACAGGTAAGCTTCTAAACACCTGCAATTGGTAACAGTGTCGGGGAAAGGGAGGTGGGGTGGGCGGGCAGAATAAATAAAAAATTCAGGCCTAGTACTAAAAGATTTATACAACTAGATAAAAAGTGTCTAAATATTAGCTTTTTATTTCTGCTGTTAGACAAATTTGAATTTTAAATACATTATTCATCTACAGCTAAAGCATTTATCAGCAACAATATGTAGTTAGTTCAGACTACTTCTTCCCCTGCCAACAAAATATTTTTTCAGACATGGTATTCCTTCATGTACTATTTGGAGGGAAATACTTCTCTGTAATAAAAATTCTTTCTGAATTTTTTTTTACTCACTTCCAACTTATACCAAACAAGAAAGCATAACACACATCCTTTTATGGTTAAAAAGATCCTGACCAAGGCTCTTAATGTTCTTGGACAAGTGATGCCCACATTACCACAACATTTTCTTGACTTAACACAGTTTGAAGATGAGGATGATGCCTTACATGCTTCAGGCTGAATAGATTTGTTAGGAAGACATGTTCTGACAGATATGCTTAAGAGAATAAGGTCATTGATTAATCAAGAAAGGAGTTGATTAAAATAATGGAATTAATGTATTTGCAGATGGTTACTTAACAGGACACTGTCATGGTATTTTTGTAAATTTCTGAATATTCCTTTCTCAATCAGCATTGGTAAATGTTTTGATGTATATCTGTCTAGCTGCCAGCCTGTTGGAAGCTGGTTTGCAATTAACAGCTGTATAAAAAAGTAAATAGTCCTGAACTAAATGTTTACTTAAAAATAGTAATTTTCAAATACTTTGTTCTCCATGTAATAGTTTTGCAAGGATCAGAAGGCACTCACGCACAGAAGAAAGAAGTAAATATCTGGACACAATACTGTGAAAGTTTCAAACTAGTGTTTTCAAAAGTTTACAAGTAATAAGCTTCCAAAATATTAATCTCAGTAAGAATATTTTTAATTGTATTTTTCAAAGAATCCAAAATTAGAACAAAGATGAACAGATAAGACTTGTTTCCATTCTTTCTTTACAATTCAAAAGCACACTCTAATGTATTTTGTGTAGCTGTAAATATCTTAATTGATAGTACCTTCCAAAATTGCCTTAATATGGTAATGCAGAGATTATTCATTTCTCTACTAATTCAGACTCTTGCTTTTTCTGTCTGACCCCAAAATAGCTTTTGCATATTAAATGAGCCATTAAGCTGTCTTCATATTGAAAACCTACTATTGATTCTCTTAGCTCACATGAAGGGAGGAATTTCCTTCACAGTAACAGTGATGAACAACTCCGTGGAGGAAGGAGAAAACCAACTGCACCCTGACCTACCACAAATGTGTTTGCACTGATCACTTGACTAACAATTTATTTTTAAGATATATAATCCCTTAGATAGGAATCCAAAATTGATTTAAACAAAACTGACAGAGAATTAGGTTGCAGGAAAGAGTTTATAAACAAATTCAACCACATGTCTCAGTTCTAATCAAGTGTAAATATTTTACTAGAGCATTCATCCCACACAAGCAAAATGGTTCTAAAATTTTTTGGATAATGAAAAACTTTTCAATGTCAGCAAGTTTTTCATTCTAATGTGCATACACTGTAATGAATTTTCTCCCTTTTAATTTGGTTTCAGATTCAGTGCATATGTGAGATCAGATGTGTCCCTGCTGTCTTCTCGCCTTTCTCTGACCTATTTTTAGCCTCAAAGATAATTAAGTTCATAGAAGCTATATGAAGATCAGCAGTAAGGTAGAGGAGACAGATAACTGATTACCCCACCAAATATTGCGACAGGTAAATTCAGCTTGCTATGAATGGTAGCAGCTTGGGGGCCAAACAGTGAAAACACTTCCCATCTTCTCACTTGATAAACTGCTACATGGGACACATGGAAGAACCACAATCACATAGCACAGAGATTCAAGGAGACAAAGGATTAAACCTGTATGAAATGAAGTTTCGCTATTTCTACTGCTCACAAGTCTGGTTGTTTTACTTAAAATCTTAAAACATACAGCTGTGTGTGCCAGAAAACTGCACACATATCACCCTGCTCTGTAACAGTAGTCCTACTAAGCACACACTCAACCTTTTGTCTTGCTGAAGTGCATGGCAAAATGAATTATTTTTCTTTACATCCTATTTATACAGATGACTATTACAATTCCCCAAGTCTCCTGGGAATGCATACCTCCAAACCTAATAAGACTGTAATTTTTTCAGTCTTACATGTACCTTCTCTTCTTACTAGGCTTCCAGTGACTCTCGGTTCTCTTCCATTGAATTACCTTTTTAGTGATATTCCTTCTTTTTAATCTGTTCTTGAAACATTATATTAATACATTGTTTATTCATACACAGTTACTTACCTTTTGATAACTGTAGTAACATTTTGGTATCATTGGCATAAAGCTTTCTACACAAATTTAACCTGTGAAGGGTAAATTTATCCAGTTATATTCACAAAACGTATAAATAAAGAAGCCAAGGAAAAATAATTCTGCATATTGTAATGCTGCCTCACATGAGTCAGAGATAATATATGCCTCCAAGTTGCTTTAACAGGTATAGTCTCCTAAATCTGATACTATCATTGCCTGAAGGCCTGTAAACTGGGCTGCAGTTTGATCACACATCTTTTCAAGGAGGAACTGGCAACAAAAAAAAAAAAAAAAAAAAAAAAAAAAAAAAGAGAATGTTTTAGTTATTAAGTTGCTGCCATACAGTAAAACTAATGCTGCAAGAACACGATCATAAAATGCCAGTCTTGTTTATTACAAATTCAGTTGCATAGCTTCTCATGAAACATTTGTTATTACAACCAGAAGAATCCCTCTGGTATTTTTGTTCCTACATTTCTTTTGTTTTAGGAGTGCTCATAAAGTATGCAGTCCTAAAGCACCATATTATTAGCACCACAGCCTTTTATTTCTACTAAACAAGTTGCATAAATCTTGGACACTAGTCTTTATTCCAAATATACTGCCTGTTCTAAATAAGTCCTTTTTTATTAACCAGTATCCACCTATTAATTTCCACGTCTTGAAAAAACGTCTCAACAACGGTTTCTGGTTTTAAATTTTAAAAAATAAAATTAAAACTTGCAGAAAGCAAGTTGAGTTTCCATGTTAAAATGAGTATTTAATGCAAGATAAACAGCTATTCTGTTCAGTAGTTCTTGTGCCGTCAAGGTTAATTACACGGAACAAAGCCTAGAAATTACTGCCATTTTAATAGCATTTTACATACACTGTCAAAATGCATGATATGCATAAAACAAAATGGATACAAAGAGCTACATTCTACCTAGAAAGTGTTCTATTTGTAAACAAAGGTGAAGCACAGTGTAAAGAATATCAAAATTGTATCTTAGTTTAGAAATTTCTTACCCAGAGAGGACTATGAGACAGTCACCAAGCCAGATTTCACATACTCTACTTCTTGCTCTGTCATTTATTTGCTTTTCAATATTGTGTGGAGTTTTTTTGGTTTTTTTTTTTTGGGGGGGGGTGTTGGTTTTGGTTTGTTTTTTTGTTTTGTTTTTTGGTTTTTTTAATCAGTGAAACAGTGCTTTTCTTTCATGAGGAACACAGCTGGGCTCTGTGAACTTTGGAAGGAAGAGATCATCAAAATTCTAAGCACTGTCAGAGATGACACACTCCATTTCATCAAACTCTATAACATATTAACAACAGCCTCAGCATGAGAAATATTATGTACTTGTAATGAGCTTATTGCTACTGAAGCCAGTGGCATGCAGGGAGCATCTCATTCCTTTAAAAAATGGAAACCAAAGGCTTTTTATTGCTTGGACCAACAGCTGGAACTCTGAGCCCTTGTCTTTTTAATGATAGGGCGAGTTTTGTTGTTGTTTAACTATATAGTTTGGTAGGGGGAAAAAAGCAGCAATTTTCCAATGGAAAAGGTTACCTATATGAGTCAATATAACATCTTGTAAATTACCGTCCAAATGCTAAGAGGTGTCCACGACAAGTATAAGACACTCAAGAAGTATAAAAAATTTTAAGGAACGATAACATAAAAATCTGTATCGGTGCAAAAATGGCCTATGAGAAAAATCTCCAACTCTGAAGTCAGCTCTCCCTGCTGACAGAAGTAGCCTGTTTTTCCTTCAAGAAAAATGTGCCAAAACGCACTGGACCTGAATGACTGCTCATTGTAATTGTGGCGAATTGCAAAGGTTATAGAAAGAGAGGAGAGGAAAAACACCACGTCGTTGAAGCCTTTTGTAAGCTCACTACTCATGACTCAGGATTCCACTGTAAATTTGTATATACCTAATTCGTCCATGCTTCAATTCCTGTCCAAAAAATACAGGGTTTTTTTCCATATATCACAACTACTGCAAAAAATGTATTAAATAATAACTTGTGAGATGCTAAGTTACTATTTTAATCTAGCCTGTGCAGATAAAAAGAGACAATACCTATATGCATGTCAAAATGGTAACCTGTGTATAATTTGACCTACATTTCAAGAGCTAATCTAATAACTTAATAGTAAGATGAAAATTAAATAAGATTTATTACTTACAAAAAGTCATGAGTCTAGGTGAAATGAAACAGAATTAATTATTTTATCTAGGACACACTCTATAAATGCTAAACAATGAACACCATAGTTTGAAGAGAGTGTGTTTATTCTTTGTTAACTAACACATTGTCCTCAGGGTTCTTGGAAATGAGTAGCTGATTATTTACATATCATCAGTCAGTCATCAGTTTTAGCCAGTCACATTTGTCTAACATTTGTCTAGGCCAGAAAAGATGTTACAGTAAAACAGAATATCTGATATCTCCAAATATATAAATGTTTAGATATATTAAAAAGGTACATATTTCAGCAGTTTATTACTAAAGCTAACTCCAGTAAGCAAATAATTAAAATGACAAAGAGAACAGCAAGAGTTTAGAGCAGCATTATTAGTTTAACTCTATTTCACTCTTTTCCTTCAGGAGAAATACTTCCTATCTACACTACATGAGTATACTCAAATACTGTATGTGTACTCCAGACAGTTCATTATGTAATTAAAAACCAATATTTACTTCATGGACATCTTTTTGCCCAAATTTTGACGTATTGGTAACCTGCTAAGACCTAAGGAGTGCACCTAATTGCATCCAATGAAGCTAAATTAATGCTCCTCCCCACTGCCCCATCTCTCCTGTGGACGTGCTGTTTGCAATGATTACAGGTTCCAGCACATAAAAGACATACAAGTTCTAGCATGAACACTTAAATCGTTAAAACAGAAATAGAGAGTCAACAGGTATAAGTTTTATTTATCTTTCTTTCACTGTCTCACTGAGATGCTGCTGGACAAGGCAGTCCTTCCTTTAGCCTTCTCCATCTAAAGTCTCCTAAAATACACCTTATTGAAACAAGCAGTTACTGTCCTAAACTAAAGTTACTACAGAAATACAAAGCTTGATAGAAACATGGCACATACTCACTGGCAATGCATGAAGAAAATGTTGTGCATTCTTTTGGTAACATGGAAGCAAACCAGCAGAACATCCTAGATATTTGGAATTTTTTTTAACTTTATGTTTCATGATATTATGATCAATGACACTCTCAGTATCAGTTAGACAACAATAAATGTGATGGATCATCCAACCTCAGTACATTTACTCCTGAAAGTAACTGATTCAACAGTAAAGCTTTAATTGTTTGGGGGTTTTTCTAGGGTTTTTTGTATTATTGGATTAAACCTTTAAACATATGAAACCAAATAAAAGTGAGCAGTGTAATACACTCAGCTACACAGTTATTTTTCAGATACATGTTTAAAAAAAAACACACACCCCCTTAGACTGACAGCCATCAAAGGATTTTGTGTGTTTACCACTGCAAATCACAGAATGCAAAACAATAAAGACTAAGAATCACATGAAATCATCATATAGATGTACATTTATGTTAGTGCTATTCTTTCTTAAGAAGACAGGCATAATCTAGTAATCTGAAACCCAGAACTAAAAAACCCCAAAACACTAAACCAAACAAATCATTGTGACAGTAAATAACTGGCAATTTTGTACACAAAATTGACTTTAAAACCTCAAAATATGAGCTTCTGTAAGACTTAAACCCTGATCTGAAGACTAAGGAAGAAACTTAAGAGAAAAAGGCTGTGGGCTCAGCACTGATATATCCTTAGAAACCTACCATCATGCTTTATGTACTTCTGTATTTGCAAATGCAGATTTGCTGGCTAATTAATTTTATGGATTATTGCTATGCTCATACTCTATGTTCAACAACTTCTCAAATGTTTCTCCTTTCAAGAAGAAAGGGCAATGGGGAACTAAAGAAAAAGTTTTGAAAAAAAAATATATCCAAAATCCTCTTTCCAGTTTAAGACCACTGTACACTGCTTGTTCTACATACTAGGTAGGGGTGGACCATGACAGATAAAACAAGCACCATCATTATGTAATAACCTGCAATTATTTTTATGGCTATTGAATTCCATTCTTCCTATGCAATACATAGAATGCAAATGTAAAGCAATAGTACAAATTACAAGCCCTAACAAGGCAGTAAATTTGAATCAAGTCATGAAACATAACATGTCCGTAAACTTTCCCAACAGATGCAGAAAAGGCTTTTAAATTTCAGAAGCTGTTCTTTTAAACTCCTTTTTCTTCTTTTTTTTTTTTTTTTAAATTAAACCCTATTTCTACTCTTCTCAAAATAGCAATTTAGTAGTTCTATTAAATTAGAGAAAAATTAGAGTAATTGAGATTAATATAATGAGATTTAATTTATCAGTAGATGTGGTAGTCCTTTCCTTTACTATTGCATTATAAAAATAAAATGTTTAAATATAAGATAGTTGTCATCAGAAATACAGTTGATTGGAGATTATGATTCATATTAAGATCATAACCTATAAAAATCATCAGCTGTGCAGAATGAGCTGTTCCAGTTGACAGATTTTATTAACAAAATATCCTAATAAATTACAGAAAAAGCCGATTTAAAAAAATTGCTTTTGGCTTTCAGCATATGGAACTTTAGGTGCGCCTGACACTAACATGTTTTATGTGGTTTTAGTGACTAGCTACTACAACAAATCATGTTGATGAAAAGTACTAATAAAATTTAGTGAGAATGAAGGGAATTGATCAGTTTACAAAATTCAAATATAACATGTTCTACTTATAAAGTATACTTTTATAGGGCTTTACTTCCCTTGGTTTGTGGGCATAAG
>NW_020799097.1:94290597-94353273 GCF_003259725.1 Athene cunicularia | reverse complement strand
CCTTTTTTTTTTTTTTTTTTTTTTTAATTTTTGGCCTCATTATGAAAGCTCCCCTGCTTGGAGTTTGAATGCTTCTGGCAACAGGCTGCTATGCTGACACTGGCCAGCATATTGAATAAAAGGAACAGTTCCTCAATTGTACTTCATGTAGCACTTTTTGATGAAAAAGTGGACAGTAAAAGCAAACCACAGATTTCTGGACGCTGGTAAAACAGAAGGTGACATCTCTTCTTGATAAATGTCTTCTGCACACACAGGTTACATTTATTTTCATGGCCTCTAGATCGTACGATTTACTGGCTTCAGCTACTACAAACTATTCTGTTTCGAACGTTGCCGGTACTAACTTGCACAGACCCACTTCTAATCTAAAATCTCAATGGTTCATTATAATTGCATGTTATAAAGTTTGCCTTCATTAACAGAAGAGACCTAGACAATCTTTGACGATTCCATATTCTGTTTAAGTAATTAAGTGCTGGTACAGTAAGCAATCTAGTGAATATCATACTGACATCTACTTTTAAATTTAAACTGTTTGCTCCAAATGCTTACATATATCTCAAGATAAGGAATACATTATGGAATACAATTCAGGAAGTTAAATTTATGCCTCTCTCACAAAGTCTGAAGTAGTATAAGATTAATAGCAATTATATATTAGTTTAAAAGATCTCTGTGGAAAGCATGGTCAAAATATTGTGAATTATGAGAACTATATATTACTTCAGGATTACCTACACATCTTAGTAATTGCCAGCTTTCCTGTTTGTAAGAGGTAAAATGACTGCTGGCACCACAGACATGACAAGCTTCATAAGATGTACAGGTCCATTGTTCCACCCAATACAGAAGACATATACATCATGGGAAGACAGTCAAATAGTATATACTGCATAATGCTCTCTCTACATTCTTTTGAGAGGTGGCTGCCCAGCATAGTGTAAAATAGTCTAGTTAAGAAGATCAAGTCAGATCTGGACTCTAATTCCTTCTTACCATTGACTTTGTGACCTTAAGACACTACACATCAGGTTTTAGTTAGCCAGCTACCAACAAAATCAAATGAAGTTTAAAAGCAAAAGAAAATATTATACTTTTTCAGAATACTTAGCTTAAATTTTTGAGTTAAACAGCAGAGGTACTAGTTTTTATACAAGCTTATTTGTGTTTTGGTGTTTCCAGCAATTTAACACAAACCTTAAATGCTGTCAAATAAATCAAACTGCCAAATCACAATAGTAAAGAAAATGGCCTAGAAAAAAAATCTCATATGACCTTGCCTATTACACTTAACTTTTATTGTCTACTATAGTTGATTACTCAAGCATCCACAAGTATTGCAGTCTTTTCACAGTACTTGGAATTTGGTCTATGTTGTAAACAAAAGTTGCACTGAAATCTTTTAACAGACTTCCAAATGATGAAATCACAGTAAGGAAAAACACAAATGTGTTCTTATCTTTCAATTTGAACTCGAGGATAAACCTTTTCCATTGACAGTCTTACACACAACTGTTTGGCCCCTGGCAATGTGTCTAGACAATGTCTGTTATTTGTTTCAGTTCTGAAAGATATGCATTAAATACAATGGTCATCACAAAAAATCTCGTCAGAAAAAAACAGGTTTAAAGATTTAAAAAATCTTATACAAAAAGAAATTAGGTCTGCTTTGCATTATTTCCTTTCTACTTGAATAGTAAGAAATTATTGGAAGGCTGCTGGTCACAGTGTCATAGCTAAATTGGTCCAGCTATAAACTAGTCAGCAGGGCACAAGCAGCAGGTACATAAGAATAGGAAATGAAAGCTTTAAAAATTACATAAAAGAAGGTGGTGGCAATCAGAGCACACCTTAGCCAAAACCTCAAAAACCATGGAAATAAAATACCTAAATGTCTTGTTTTCAACAGCATCACTGGCAACATACTCCAAGTTCACTCATACTGTGCAATCATACTACAGTCACATAATCCAGTAAAATTTGTAAATTACTGAGCTGGATATTTAATGAATTGTCATTATGATAACACATTTCCCTGTAGCTGACCAAAATTACAAAAAATGAAACAAAATTTGGATGAGGTATTTTAGATGCTAAGTCTATCACCTTCAGTATTACTATAGCATATGTAGTATTTGTAAAGTGGCAGAAATATGATTTCCAGTCAGAGAGGGACTTGGGGGTGTTGACTGATAGCTGACTGAACAGGAGCCAGCAGTGTGCCCAGGGGGCCAAGAAGGCCAATGGCATCCTGGCTTGTGTCAGCAATAGCGTGGCCAGCAGGGACAGGGAAGGGATCTTACCCCTGTACTCGGCACTGGTGAGGCCGCCCCTCGATTCCTGTGTTCAGTTTTGGGCCCCTCACTACAAAAAGGACATTGAATGACTCGAGCGTGTCCAGAGAAGGGCAACGGAGCTGGTGCAGGGTCTGGAGCACAGGTCGTACGGGGAGCGGCTGAGGGAACTGGGGGTGTTTAGTCTGGAGAAGAGGAGGCTGAGGGGAGACCTCATCGCCCTCTACAGCTACCTGATAGGAGGGTGCAGAGAGCTGGGGATGAGTCTCTTTAACCAAGTAATAAGCGTTAGGAGAAGAGGGAATGGCCTCGAGTTACACCAGGAAAGGTTTACACCAGATATTAGGAAGCATTTCTTTACAGAAAGGGTTGTTGGGCGTTGGAATGGGCTGCCCAGGGAGGTGGTGGAGTCCTCATCCCTGGAGGTGTTTAAGAGTTGGGTTGACATAGCGCTGAGGGATCTGGTGTAGTTGAGAATGGTCAGTGTTAGGCCAATGGTTGGACTAGGTGATCTTCAAGGTATTTTCCAACCTAGATGATTCTGTGAAATATGAACTACAGATTGACCCTCAAAACCAGTATGTACAGTGAATACTTCCATTTATAAAGTACTGTAGTGAAAATCTAAAATGTTGCAACAAACAGTAAAGAATTTCACCCAAAATTAACATGCTGATTAGAAATCCAACTGCAAAAAAGGATAAGGGAAAGTATAACAGTACAGATACTGATGTAAGCATCTTCCTGAGCCAAAGCCACGTTCCTGCCAAATAAGAGAACCTTAATGAAAGACTTGCCAATAATGAACCTTGCAGTAGTTTGAGCTACCAGCTTGATTCTGCAGTTGTTTCAACACTTAAAATTTTCATTTATGTCAAATGGGTTTGCATAAAAAAGAACAATGTAAAAGTGCATACAAAGGCCCACTTTCAATTCAAAACCTTTGTATTAAAGTATAACTTCACCAAAAGAACTTATAAAAAAAATATTATCTGCTGCAGCCATTACAAGGGGTGTTATGCTTCCAAATAAATAATAACTGAAAAACTTATACTAGAATTTTAGAATTTAAAGGAAGAGAGTGTACTCTGCATTGCTATTTTAATCATTCTCACTCTTCTTCATATACTCAGCTATTCTCCTTAAAATGCACACACACTTGAACTGAATTTTAAGTTTCGTGCAGCGAATACCTTTAAAATAACCTCGTAAATACATCTCTCCAGTCCACAACAACCCAACTTACACTACGCCTTCAAATTTGTATTCTTTATAGGGAAAGGAGGATATTCTCACCATCATCAGTACAAAGTTGACAGAGTAAGATCTTACAATTCCCAACTGTATTCCCAACACCTCCAAAGATTCTGTAACACTACAGACTGCCTCAAACCTGAATATTGGCTTACTATACAAAGCTTTAGTCACACTTGTGGTGTGATTACCTACTAACATCAATAAAAATTTCAGGACAGCATTACATATCATTGGGATACTAGGAGTGATTGGTGAGGCAAAAATAATGGCTTTAAATATTTCACCGGATTTTAATGCAAGTAGTATTAATTAAATATCAAAAAAGAAGATTGCAGAGAAAATATAACACAGGTTTGAACTTTTCAAATCATTACAGAGAAGGTACAGTACACTTTAAGACTGGCTACAGACTAGAACATAATTCAAACACATTAAATTCTGCAGTTAAACATTAAGCTGTTAATGTACTAACATCTTTCAATTACTGACTGCTCTTCCACCTTTCAGGATAATATATCAACAATTATTTCCAGAGCATCAATAGATGCTCTATCATGTACCGTAATCCAGCAGGTAGCACTGAATTCAACGTAACTGGCAGACACAATGGAAAATAAACACCTATTTTATTGTAACAAATCAAAGATCTATTTATGTCAAAAGTTTCATCCAAAATAAAGGAAAGAAATAAGACAGACACAGACAGCTTAAAAAAATCTGATTTTGTTTAAATAGCTTTACGAATTTGGAGTAGTCAGAGCATAATTACTTCAACCACAGCAAACTAGTTCCAATTCTACCTGCCTTTATATTGTTGTCATATGACACAACATTCATATAGCTGATAATGTCAGAATATAAGAAGCCAAAGGCAGCAGAGGCAAAAGATCCATGTGTGCTACTCTGTCACAGTCCATGCTGGAGCCTGAGTCAAACCATACTTCTTCTGTCAACAAACACTACCGGAATAAAAGAATATTTCTCCTCCTGTGGCTACTCATCCAGACTATGTATCACATTCCTACCACAGACAGTTAACCTGTCAGTTTGCATAGCAGAAGTCTGCCTAAGAAAGCCAAGGATTTCATCAGTACGTTGTCCATCAGAAGGATCTGCTGTCCTAAAAATCCAGGCTATTACATACAAAAATACATTAATTTTAAAAACCCAGTATGACAGTAAGTTTTTAGAAATGTCAAAATAAAGGGAGACTGGGAAACTGATTCTGCTACCTTCTGTGCATGTCTCTTCACAGCACACAATCTATATATGCACACAAAATAAATACAGGTTTTCCTTCAGACTAATGAATCACTTGGGGTGAACAAGACTCCAGGAAGCAGTTGTGGAGCACCAATGATTTATCCACAATATACCAACCTTGTTTAGAGCAGGTGGAAGATGTTTGGTGAGTGTGATAGGGAATTACAGTAAGAAGTATGGTCTCATGCATTAAAACGTTACTCTTTAGAAACAGAAGTCGAGTCTTTTTCTATCACAGGGTTCCCACATGATGACAGTTACTTACATAAGTCATACACCAGCTTCTAACCTCCAAGTCATGCAGTTTCCCCAGAGGCTAAACAGAGGTATAAGTCAGCCTCGTGACTGAAGCTGTTGAACATACTGGTTATGCACTTGTCCTGAAACTCTTAACTAATTTAAAATTGTTCCTGGAAAATACAGCACTTGGAGTTCTGGCAAGAGCAGACAGTATACTTCATGTTAAGATGTTCTCCATCTTTCTACAGAGTCTTTCAGAAGCAAATCACAGCTATCCCGCAGTCCAGGTGACCTACTGAGGCATACTCTTCTCAGTGCCATCTTTCCTAAAAAGGCCTTTGCCAACCCTCTTCATCTGATTGGAATTGTTCCCATTAAGTGAGAAGAAAAGGCCCGGATGAAAGGCAGCAGCTGGGAGAAGGGCTGCTACAGTGAACACAGGAACAAACTGAAAATATCTGGATGCTTTTGAGAAAGTTAGGAGTGGCTCATTATTCAAACAGCAGTCTACAGAAGGTAGAGAGATCACAGGGTACCTATCTCAGACTACGACCAAAAATTTCAGGCAGATTGTAGTTGTGCCTGCCTTTATTTTCTTGGTTCTTAACTCAAGACATCTTATTTGGAGAAACACTGAAGAGTCACACTTGCAATTTTGATCTAACAATAGCTGATGATAGCTCTAACAATAAGATGAAGAGGAGGTAATGGGATCTACATTGGTATTTTCATCTCAACACATTAGCTGCTAAACATTAAGTAGCTGTTCGTCTTTCCAAATATTTAAAAGTAAAAAGCTGAGTAAGGAGGCAGATATGCAGTTTAAAGGAAAGATGGGTGTCGGTAACATCACCTGATGCAATTCTTGTCTGCAGTAGAAGTTTTCTAGCACTTCATTCTGAGAGTATTGATTGACAGAGGGAACCCAGGTCTCTCACTGCATTCTCTGAATATAGTAACATTAACCTTATGATGGGCTTCCACAGCAACTGCTTAAAAGTGTGTCCTGCTGTGAAAAACACTCATTTCAAATTATTCCATGTTGGTAGTTTCTCACAAGGTTTTTTTGTTTTTTTCCTCTTAGCAAAGAGAGAAATACTTTTTTTCAATTCACATCAATACTCTATAGTCCTCCTTTCTAAAGAATCTGGTCAAATTAGTGTTCATTGTAAACAACAAATCAAAGAAACAATCAAAACTTTCAGTTTGTGTCATCAGTATTAGGTGTATATTCACTACCTGGTAAAAAAGCATGCAAAACAACAGCATATCACCTTCCAAAACATAATCCAATCAGGTCCAGAAATCATGGACTTTCAAACTTTTGGAAAGGAGAAGGGCAGGAAAGTCAAAATAGTTACTAAGAACATTTCAATAATTCATACTCTCTCACAAATAATGTCAACTTAGACATTCATTTTACCTTGAGAAGGTATGTAGGAATGTTGCTGAAATCTACAGGCAACTTCAAGAGGAAGCGAGCTGAGAATTCTCCAGTCTGTGGAAAAAAAGGTAACACTAATGAGACCTGGTGTCTAAAGCAGAAACAGAAATTGAACGTGCTGAGGATGAAATATTAACCAGAAAAATGTGTAAGAGCTTATACCAAACAGAAGGGTTGAGATTTAAAACAACATTTCTCAATGGAATTACTGAAGAGGAAAAAAAAATAATTTACAGAATTCACAGATGTTACAGGAGAAAATACCTTAAAAACCGTAAAACATCACTGCCAGTAAGTCAACAGCAGAAGGTAGTCAGAATCCAACAATGTGCATGACAAAAATCAGACTATATTTGTTAGGCCCTAAATATAGATGTATCTTGGCTGTACTGATTTCCGGACAAAGGTCTGGTGAGATGCAGAAATGGTCTGACAGTAAAGCTAAAAACCTGGTGAATTTATAAGAGCTTATAGATAAAATAGAGGCATCTTCACAAACACTGCACGTACAGATAAGAGAATATGCATTGATTAAGTTGAGAATATATCAAAAGTGTCCTCTGAATAAACAAAGAACTGAAGTAGGTTTTATATAATTAATTTTCCAAATTATGTGACTCTTAACACCTAGACAACAGTTTATTGAAAATTTGCCAAGCGTCCCCTCCACATTGCTCTTTTTTATGCATAAAGTGTATGCAAAGGAAATGGAAAGGATTTCCTTTCTGTTTCATACACTTCCTCAAAGCTAGACTTTGTCCACCTGGTTATGAAGCAATGAAGTTGTCTCTTTTTGAAAAACAAATGCTTGCCTGATTTCCTACATATTAATATTTTGTCATCCCTATTTTTTAATTAAATAAAGTAGCTATACAGCAGTTATATTTGTAATGTTGAATTAGCGGTAGAAAAAGCATTAAACAGTAATTTTATCAGTTGAGTACAAAAAATTAGGACATCTTGAGACAAGGTAGCAGCATTTGTTTTAACACTGCCCATTATTTGCATATATACACTACTTAGTTAAGTGATGACATCCAATTTTTAAAAAACAGTATGTCATTTTAACAGGCAAGGGGACAAATCAAAGCTGTGTGAATATACAGTATTCATTCTCCCACAGTAACACATATGTGGTACTTCACTATTCCCTGAACACAGTTATCTGCACCTTATTTTCATTTTACTATTTTAAATGTTTTGCACAGCCAAAGTGAGAAGAAAAATACTTTTAAACAAGAAATGTACAATATACAAATTTTAACAAAGTGCACATCCACCTATGGTGAATGTGTATACTGCAATTCTCATTAAAAGGGTCAATGTAAATACTACACTAGATTTAATGAAACAGGATCATATTTATTGTGTATACAGCTATACCTTGTGCTAAGTAAAAGCCTGCAGTACATCTGAAATAATGGAAGCATCCTTTCTGTAAAATGCAGTAGTGACCTATGGAAGAGATGTAGAGGATCTTGAGAACAAACAGGTTGCCTGAGACCATGCCCAGTCAGCTTCTTAATATCTCCAAGTAGATCCCACAATCTCTCTGGGCAATCTGTGCCAGTGCTCAGTCACCCTCAATACTCAAGGGCTTATAAACCCCACAAATGTCAAAGGGATGCCTTTTGGGCCACTGTTTACTATGTTTAATGGATGTTTTCACAAGAACTCTACACAGCAATAGGGACAGCTTGTCAAAGGCTACAACAACTCTTCAAGAGAAGTGCATTCCAAGTCTTTTAACACCTGTACTGATACTGAAAATTTGCCATATGCCTTTGCAAAACAGTCAGTACGTTTGCCTCCCCTCTTAATTAGGTGTGCTAATCCACAATTTGCTTTGAGCTCAGCATAAGAGAAAACATAGAGGTTGTCACTGGCCATATACCACTGGACCACAAGCCTCCGTAGTGATGGACCACACCAACTGCTGTGCATATTGATTCAGAAAGGAACTGGCTGACAAAAATACTGACAGAAGCAAGCTTGTAGATGCACAAGCCTCCCTGAGAATGTACTGGAGATCTAAGTCAATGGAAACTGGCTTTCCGAAATGAAAGGTAAGCTGCTAAGCAGGGTAGCTGAGGAATATAAATGACTGTTTGCTAAGCATGTTTTTCTGTGCTACTGACATGAAATAAAATTGAGAAGGAAAAAAATTTCTACAGAACTGGATTCCTTCAATTAATTTTATGCCTAAAGTAAGCAAAGATTTCATCCCAAGCAACTAAGTACATACAGACAAAGATGCTGTGTTAGGCAGATGTACATTAAGCAATGCTAATATCGGTGCAAATTTGTTTCTTAATCTGTGTATCAGGCATGAACTAGAGATAACTCATTCTACCTTCCAGTCACTAAACAAGAAAAAACAAGATCTTGAATGCATCCAAAATCTTTCCAATTCTACCTTGCCAGTTTTATCATTTGCCAAAAGGTTTGTGTGATGTTAAGTTGTAATCCACCCTGCTGCCAGCTAGCTCAGAATTGCCCTTAAAATTTGTCCCTGGTAGTCACACAATAGAGGCAAAGCAATTGTACATAGAAACGCTACGCAACAAGAAGTAAGCATATATTACATTAAATCCAGGCTCTGAAACCCTTCCTGATGACACTACTCATAGATGCCAACTTTCTGATGCTTCATTACTTACGTATGCAGAAAAATCACTGACTTTTGTGCATGTGTAATATGCCATGACAGTCAGGGCACTTGCTTTTTATTCAGAGTGAAATGGATATTATAGACAGTGCTTCTTGTCTGGACTTAACTTCCAAAAAGATGCCATACAACATTTGCCACAAAACCCAGAAAATTATTTCTGGTAAAATACCAAGTCTAATGAACTGGGATGGTCACTGAACAAAATGGCCTCTGATCAAAACATCAGCTGCTCCAAGATGTGGAAGTAAATAAGGACTTGCAGTCTAGATCTTTTATGTCATTCAATCTAGATTATTTTGCAAAGTATTACTTCTAAAAGTGTTCTGGATGGGCAGGGAGCAGGCCCTGTCCATGGTGCTCGCCTACCCAACTCCAACCTGCTGGTCACAGGCAGCAGGTTGAGCAGATGAATTTCTGGCCACAGCAGAGAGATTACATAGTTAATGGGCATCTGTATCAGCTGGTACTCTGCCAACATGCAGCTACTAAGCTAGATAAAGGTTTGTCTACTTGTCACAGATCTTGGAGATCACTTCAGGAAATTGGACATATTGGAACAGAGGTATAAAAGCAAATTTTGGGACACAGCATTGAATTCAGGCCTCCTCTTCAAAGTTTTTTAACTCAAGCACTTAAGATGATTGCTTTCATAACATTGTGCAAGGTTCATTCATAGATGATTATTTCGGAAGTCTGCTGAGCTACTATCGATTCCTGAGAGACAGCAACAACATGAATTTCAATGTTTTCTAGGCAGAGGAGGCAAGAGTTTACCTCTTGCTTTTCAGATAAACACTCCTATTCTGCTGATCACCAAGACCAACAAGACAGTTGTAAAGGACAGGAAGGAGAATGACACAAGTTAGTTTCATAGCTTTGAGTTTTAGGACACTCACAAACAAGACCATATCATGTAGGGATCAGGTTCACAGAATCTCCAAACAAGACTCTCAGGGTCTTCTTGAGAGACAATGTAAACTTTAAAAACAAAGCACATGCTACAGAAACCTCAAACAGCTCAGCAATGATTAGAAGGATTTGTCTCAAAATGTATTTAATTTTTAGTTTATTGGAATATTTTTAGCGAAGACAGCATTTCAAATGCCAAAAAAAAAAAGAAAGTTCTTTATTCAGTCACCAAAGACTAAGGAAAAATTCAAAAGGCTTGAGTAGATATGGCTTTCCTACAAAAAAAAAAAAAGAGAAGGAAAAAAAGCTCTAGTTTTCTACAACCTTGACTAGAATTTTGGCAGCTGCCAAAAATAATGAGAAAATCTCAGTACAATATCCTTTTAATAAACCAGTGTATTTTCAGATGTGGCAAGTTAGTTATGTGAGCTATAGAGAATAACATTTAAGAACAAATTAATTTCAGTGAAATATTCCTATATATAAACATTAAAAAAGAGATCTGAAATTCTCTGATAAAGAAAATTTTAGTTGGTTTAAAATAAAAAAGCCTAGATGACTTAAGAAAATAGAAACAGATGAATATAAGTGCTGTAAGTTGTAAACATCCTTATGTCACCAGTAATTTAAGGATGATTAAAGTAACATAAACCTGAATTCTAGGCCCTGATAACAGAAATGCTGAATTTTTATTGATGTTCAGACTGCATCTATTTCAGAAGATACTTCTTCTGAAGGCCAGTATATCTTGAGTATGCTATTGCTGAAAGCAAGAGGGAAACACATTCTGCATAAATATAATTAGATATTTCCTGATATATCTTACTCCAAACTTCCCATGATAGACATATTGCCAGTGGAAAAAAATCTGATTTTTGCAAAGCTTACTCTGTGGCAGAGATCAGTTTTAAAAAAATTTATAAAATCAAATCACACACTAACCAAAATGTCTACATTGCCAATACCCTCATTTTAGAAGGCTAAGATTGTATATATACAGTGCTTCTACACGGCATGGCACATTTCCCAGGCAAAGGATACAAATTCAGGAAACGGATAAGCCAGTTTAATGTCTGACTGTCATATGAAGACGGTCCTGCAAAGTCACTGCTCTAGCCCATTTCAACTTCTCCTGTCCTTCTGCAGAAAATTAGTTGGTTTTAGTTGAGTTTAGGTTCCTGAAACAACTCACCTCAGCTTAGGCGAGTGTCAGAGAGAGATAGGCAGCTGCAGCTACCAATTAAATCAACTCAACTGTAATGTGGAACCATTCCCTAATACATCCTGCCCCTAAGCAGGCTGATTTGCCTGAGCAGGGTGTCATACCAACACTGTTATTCTGCTTCTCAAATCTTCAGAGCTAACTTAAACTTCACATAACATTGTACTGTGCCCTGTAAAAACTGCATGGGCTCTTCAACAGCTTAAAAAGATTTTGTCTATAGATCAGATGAATTAACATCATGTTGAAAAACTGTTACTCACCTGGAAATCTGGTTCAACCACAGTAGTGGAATGATGGCAATGTACAGAACAAGGGGCATAGAAAGTGAGCTGCAGTCAAACAGAAATCCTCTCCACTGGAAATAAAGCATGGAGATCCACAGAAACAACTCAATTTTTCCAAGGCAAGAGCTGTATTTATTAAAATGAAAGGATCATTAAAAGCATTTTAGCAGAAATATTCTTAACATCTTACCCAGTTGTTCTTTTTGCCAGCATAGATTTCCATGTTTTCTCCATACTGGGGCTCTTCAAGTAAAGTCTGATATTCAAACATGAGACGAGAGCTCTCACGTAATCGGCTGCACTGAAATTGGTGATACTGCTGCACAAGCTCTTTCACAACAAGCAGGAGGCATTCAGGGTTTGAAGGATTCCAAGAAGCTAAATTCTGTTGAATTAGAAAAGAACAGAGACCAAAACTGTTTACAGAAATAGAAAGACAAGCACTTCCCCTTCCATACTGATATCAGGCACATACACATGTGGAAACTTTGTGACAAAGCTAAACCATAATATTAAATGCAAAGGTTGTATCATGCTTTGGAAGAAAACCAGGTCAAACAGCAAAAGCAAGCCTTAATGTCAAAAAAGAGTCCATAAAGGGACCTACCACTAAACTGACAACAGGGCTACTACCAGGCACAGATAGGCCCAAACTACCATTCTATTCTTCCCTAAAATTACCGTGTTGCATCTGAGAACTTGAGAAGTTTGAATTTAAAAAGTTAAAACTGATACGAAACATATGGGGATCAGGTAAGTACAACCCCGCATAGTATCTGACTCAAAAAGCAGTCAGCCAAGTGAATATGACAAATTAACACCAACTGCAGGAACGATTCTGCTCCATTATTCAAATAGCAGTTATAGTATTAACAGTGACGGAGCAAATGGCTTCTCTTCTCTTGTCTCAACCTTGAGCTTTACTTCACCTTGACTGTCTCTTCACTAGAGTTATCTTGACTCACCCCCTTAAAACAGATGCCATACATATACAAGTCTCTTCAATGTGCCTGGCAGAAGTTTTTATTAGAAGTTGACTGAATATAAAGAAACACATTTAACAGAAATAAATATCTTTATACAATGAAGATAAGTGTGTCAGTAGCACAGTAGCAATTTTACCTCTCAGTTTAACTACTCTAATATTGGCTTAGACCAGCCTTCCATGCACAGCACATTTTATTCAGGAAGGTTTTCGGTTACAACCATACCTAACATGATCAGTGTTGCATGTCTACACCTGGTTGACCTAAAATGGATCTTTGTTAAAGGCAGATGAGGATTCACTCTGCACTCCATGCTGACAAGACATGAGACAGTTCTGATGTAAAAGTACTTAGGTCCTCATATGCTTTGTATTTAGGTCCTCAACAGATCTTCTTGATACAAGCTCAGTGCATGTTAACAGTCATGCAGCTTTTGGTCAGCTTTGAATATGAGCAATCTTAAAACTGTATTTCTGTATAACACATAGACATATGACAACAAACCAGCTGCAACGGGATGTTAAACTGCATGGACTGTACAGTTAACATTAAGATCCTTAGAGCTGGCAAAGATGTCTGCATTTACAACTCAGTGAAGATATAATATAGTAGCTTCAAATAAAAATACTTATCAGTATCTGAATTCAAAGTAGTTACAGATGGCATGGTTGCTTTTGTCCTGGAAGTTGCAGACATTCATAAACAAATTATATGCATAATTTACATTCTTCAGCGAGGACAAAAAAAAAGCATTAGCCTTTTTTTACCTCTTCAGTGGAAAAACTGCTTTGGTATGTGGCATTTGCTACAATAAAAGGACAGAAAATATTTCTGTACTTTGAAGTAGCTATCTTAAGACTGCCTTGTATTCAAACACATTAAAAAAAATTACATTAAAAAAATAACCTAGGTTAAGTAAATGAATGAAGCTGGATAAAAACCATGTCCCCTAAAATATACAACCTATTCGTATTTTGTATAACACTGAAACTAATAAATACAAGTGAACAGGTTGCACAGAGAAGTTGTCGAGTCTCTGTCCTTCGAGGTATTCAAAACCCATCTGGACAAGGTCCTGGACAGCCTGCCCTCTGACCCTGCCCAGGCAGGGAGGCTGGACTAGATGATCTCTAAAGGCTCTTTCCAACATCTGCTATTTTTTGATTCTATGAAGAGGTTTACAAAAACCTCAAACTGAAACAGAGGATCTTATCAAAGGTGAGACTCTATAGTTCTGATCGGAAAAGAAATTAACAAGTTGTATAGAAATTTTATCTTCTAATACTCTGGAAAGGCAGACAGAAAGCTTAACAAGTCCTTCACCAAGTACCATAATTTCAGCTATTCAATGAAATCTGCTTGTAGCCTAATCTCTAAATATGTGGCTATTTCCATAAAAAAGGCTTATCACTTTTATCTCTGATGACTGTAGTTCATGATGTGTCTCTTTGGAATGGTTTTATACAGACCTCAGTATATGTGTATGACGGCTTAATACTTCCAGCATTTCTCTTTCCATAACTTTATGTTTGTTTCTCTCTGAAGTCATATACATTAAGATGTTATCAAAAGGAATTTCTCATTTTCAGCGTCATCACTTAAAACATACAAGTCTAATTTGTCAGTGAAAGTGACATGAAATATGTATTGCTTCCTTGAAAATCTTGCTTTTTTTTGAGAAAAAAAAATCAGTAATGTTTACTACAGCAATTTTATCTCAAATCTTACCACATGTTTTTCCTGAAGTCCCCAGTCCTGGAGGGGATCAATTTTAAGAGAATCTCAGCTACGTTCTACCCATCTCCTCCACCCCTTTTCATTTAAGTTAATCGCTACAAGAGAGCAAAGAAATCTGTGTATGCACTACCTATATTCAGAGAAAAAAAAAAAAAAAAAAAAAAAAAAAAAAAAAAAAAAAGAGAAAAGCCAGAAGAAATACAATTTAGAAATTCAACCCATTTTATATCTCATAAACATGGTTTTTAGACCACTGTCATGACTTTCAGCAACATGATTCATGATTTTTGGATGACTATGGCTGGCAGTGCTGCATTAATTGTCTACACATCACTCATTCCTGTGATTAGGATGAAAACCATATATTCCTGTCCAGTGAAAATGGTTGGGAGAAACAGAATTTTGGAAGGTGGTGCTCTCATTCTTAAGAAACACAGACTTGTTCTTGCTTTGATAAAACCAGAAAAACTTATAATCTTATGAGTGTGGATGGAGCACTTAGGAGAACACTTACCTCTAGAGTATAGTTTTGAAAAAGACCTGATTCAGGTATTTTACAGATTCACCCAAGACTGACAGGCTCAGCTTAAGAAACACAACAGGACATAACTGCTGATCACGATTTGCGTTGTTTTACATAGATGAACGAACAGCTCAATGAACAGTTACAGGATTAAACTGTACTCCTGTTCTCCTGCTCCCTATGATTCTGTTAGAAAGGGCTGCTCAGAACGGCTAAGATACTATCCTTGAACCTCTCCCTTTAGAAGCTACCAGTTTCCTAGACTTCACACTTGACCATGACTTGAAGTACTCTTTTTTTTTTCCTCCTAGACAATAACAATAAAATGGGGGTATTACCATTGCCATATCTTTGAAGGTAAACTACATTCCAGAGTAATTGAGAAATGGGCGAGATATAGCATGGTTCATACTAGTTCCTCAAATACACACTACAGAGTGACTAGAAGCCTTGTTCTACCTTGTCTGCTATCTACAGCTGGCAAAACTTTATTATCAACTTGAACCTATTTAAACTTATCCAATTCTATAAAATACTAGAGAAAAATCTATCAGGTTGTCAGTGTCTTCTAGGAAACACATTTTGTATCATGCAGTCTGAAGCCAGACTGTGCATAACCTTAAATTTCCTGTTCCCAAGCTGCTGCTCAAAAGAAGCACTTCCAGAAAGCCAGAGGATGTAATATGCCAGTTTGTATTGATATCAGCCAGACAAGTGGGAATAACCTTTCCTCCTAATGACATTGGTATAACACAATAGAAATGTTCTGTCAAAGGAAATGACCAACAATATTTTAATAACTGACCTAAATGCAACCGAACCTTTTGTTTTTGAAATAACATTATGCTACAGAACAAAAAAAGAACAAGAGGAAATCCATTGTCATTTGTCCAGCATGGAGCTAGAGTATTGCTCTCTTCAAAGAATTCAAGAACACTGCATCAAAACAGTGCTTATGCTGTATTGCCTTAAAGCTGCAGGAATTAATATATATTATATGACTGTAGGATCCTTACTAAGTACCTTTCATTCAGTAACTAAAGATTCAAAGTATGAACTGGTTATAAAAACAAATCACCTGGAGAAAAATTCAACTACCCACCTAGTACATACATCAATTACAACAGATTCTCACTGATGAAAAGAGTAAACATACAGTGGTTAAACAAATTTTCTGTAACAAGTTCTGATTATAATAACATTAATTTTAAACTTTAGAATTATACTATTGTAGTACTTGTTACTTGGCAACTGGCCATTACATTTCTAGCTGTTTTGTTAACTTTGCAGAAATGCTGTTCTTTTCAGATCTAGATTAATAAATTTTAACACAACACTTCTGAATACAATGACATATTTATGTATGAAATTTCTTTTTATATGTCTTAAGTGCTGTTTATTTGACTTAAGCACTAGGTTTATTAATCTGAAAATACTTTAAAACCATTTTACTGTGAACCAATTTCAACAGTATGTCAAAATACATGCTACATTGTTCTCTCAGTTTCAAACCATACCATCTTTAATCTTCCATTTTTGAAAACAAAGTAAGCAACTACCTGTAACATACACTGTTGAAACTTAACTAAAGCAGAATTTTATGTTTATCAAGTTGTTCCCTTGCAGAATGTCTTAATTGCTACAGTTTCAGCATTATGATTCTTCAGAGAACACACAAGGATTTGTCACTTTAGTCAATGAGAGTAGTGTCCCTGCAACAGCAAATTGACCTCCTTCTTTAAAGGATCTTCTCAATAAAATTTTATTTAGCAATGCAGTACTGTATTAACTATTAGACTTTGGAGACTGCTTTAATCAACAAAATCTTAAAGTAAAGGCTTTGGAGCAAAAGGGAGTAGTAGTAGCCTGTGCGCTTCATTTTCTGATTGTTTGCCTGAAGGCTGTATTCCAACCTTAGCATTCCAACCTTAGCCAATACAGATTTTTAAGAAATAGTATTTAAAAATATTTAAAACATTAGAAGAACAGAGCAAGCTTGCAGTGTTTCTGTGTTCCATGGCTCCAAGTTTTGCCACAAAACTCAGATCATCCAGAAGATTTAAACTCTGAATGCAACTTCAAAATTATTTGTTTTATCTGTTAAAGCTTCAGAAAAACCCTGGAAATATGAAAACACACACAACCTCATTTTCTCCAGCCAGACTGTTGAAGCCTGGCAGGTATGAAAAACCCAATTAAAGAAATAACCAGTAAATATCTATACAGCAAAAGACTTGTTGCTTCCACCAAAATCTCCTGCTCTGCTCACCATCACCTTCAATTTTGTCCCTTACAAAATGTACACATCCACATCATTGTACCAAATCACATGCATGCCGAAGGGAGTTTTTTTATCTGAAATTGCTACAAAATTGCAATTAAAATGAATTTTATATTAAAAAATGAGCATACTGACTACCGTACTGACAGACCAAGTTACATATTTCACTCAAATCTTTTTTAATTTGAAATGAGACTTTCTGCAGACTTTCCAGAGAGTTAATCAAATTTTACATAACAATCACTAATGCGTTTAAAATAAAGAAATCCAGACATGCATGCAATTCCTTGTCTTATTTGCCAATAGATATCTCTTTAAGTGAATTCTGCAGTGCAAACTCTAAGTTACTGCAAAGTTTGCCAGCTAGACTGAAAGTGGCCCACTGTACAACAATATACAAGTATGAATCAACTCAAACTGTGCATCTGCAACTGGTTCTGCATTCATACTCACCTTGTATGAAAGCTTATATGCATCTCAGATTTGTTACGACCATTTTTAATGTTATAATTTTTTCAGCAGATATCATGGAAGAACTTACCTGTCATTCGGAGGCTCAATTAAACAATTCTCTTTTGTCTAGACACTGTTCGCATGTCTCTCCACAATCTCCACTAAAACTAGGAGCAAGAATACACTTCAGATCTTAATTTCAACCTTTTAATTGACTTTTGGCTTGGCCATACCTCAACTTGTATAACTTTCATTTTCCAAAAAGGTAAATTACCTCATCTTAAGGAGTTTAGTTTAGTAGCAGGTTTGGTAGCATCAGAAGATGACTACGTATTTTCTTGTGGACACAAAAGCCTGGTAATGTCATCTGTGATGACTGGCTAATCTACATTTTTCCAATTAGGGAATGCATTCAAAATGGTCTACAGGAAAAGTAATGGAACAAGAACTTCCATATGATAAAGACCAGACTCCTGAGGCATTATCGCCCACACAGTTGTAGCTACTGTCATAAAGAAGATGTCCAGTAACTACTTACTTATCTGCAAGTAAGCAATTCAACGTAAGGAAACTGAATATTCTTTTGTGGCAGAAGCTTCCCTGGCAATTGCTACCATTTTCATTATTGGACTAAGTTTCAGGAGAAGGTCTTTGCGAAAATAGTTATCTAGACCTTAGAGCAAAGGCATGTACATCCATTAACTTTGCCCTCCACCTCATGCTTGTGGCAATATAAATAGAAAAATAATAATAAGCTATTATACAGAGACTAGTAGACCACAGGCATCCATTAAACTGTGTCTACATTGGAGAAATCCAAAGTGATTCAGGAGATCTGTTCTGCAAATCTGCCAGATATTAATTTAAACAAGCTCACCGAAGAGCATAATGTTCACTAAGAAGTATAACCCAACATATTTTGTTGGGGTACAAAGTCAATCTTTGAATTCCCTGTCTCTTGATCCTGTCTCCTGACAGGAGCTGACTGCATAGCAAGTCAGTAGTTTGATAAGGAAAGTTTTTTGGACCATCAGCCATGACCGAAGAGCTGAGAAAATGAATTCACTTAAAGTGTGTATAAAGAGGCAGAGTAAAGATATTATAAGGCCACCCACAGAGTGCAATTTAAGCCATTTCAACAGTAACTCATTTAAATGAATAGCAATGACACCAACTGGATTTGAAAAAGAGACAAAGAAAATTTGCAGCCAGACAGTCTCAGTTTTAATGAGATCGTCTTAGAGGTGAGGCAAGTGAAAAACCCCCACAAAGCAGCTTCTCAGCCCTACTAGCAAAGACATGCAGAATTTAGCTTTCCAAAGTAGCCATACTATTCAACTTCTGGCAAAGAAACCACATTTAAGTTTTGTTCTGGAACATTTTGTGCTTTGCAGTCTTTCCTTTATCCTTCCAGAAAGCTAATCAAGAACCTATGCAAACTACTCTTTGTTCGTGATTACCTATTCCCCCTTTTTCAGAACATAATTCACCTTGTGTTCCATAAGCAGCTCATTCAGAGCCTCCTTCACAGGTTATTGCTTATTTCATAACTCCAGGCAATGTCTGCAGCAAACTATAATTCTATGCTATCAGAAAGAAAATACGATAACAATTTCTAATTGATCTGAAGTTGTTTTTCTTTGAAATGTGTTTAAATATCCAGGTTGCCAGAATATCTTCCAGGAAAGTGATTTTAAAGAAGACAGATTGTAACTGTTTTTCCTGGCTATACTACAGGAAACAACAGCAAGATCTTATTTTAAGTTAGTGTACTTTTATATTTCTAAGCAAGAAATTAACTTTCACGAGAAAATGTCAGTAAACAAAACCTCCCAAGCCCATAACAGTGGTAATGCATTTCTATAGCATCTTTCATCCAGAATTATCATAAAGAATAATGTAAGTACAGATTTGCATTTTGTTTATATCTCTGCACACCACATGCACAAAACTTGCATCCTACATTGGCTTAAAATCAGTACCAATGTAAGTTTTTACCTGAAATGAGAAAAATCATACAGTGATATCAGCATTTATGCTCCATATAAATACAGAGGAGATATGGGTCCAGTAGTTGCGGTATTTGTCTAGAAACTGGGATAACTGTTTTCAGTCCCTGCTTTGCTATAGTCTTCATGGGCCACCACGGGGAAATTGCTCACAGAAAAAGGCACAGGATAATTATCTGCCATATGCTCACATCTTTCTATCAACAGATATTTTTCACAGTATTTGCAGGGCTGGAGTGTTATAGCAACTTCAAAGGCTTCAGTTTCTTAGCAGCCAGCACTTAAACATCCTACAGGCTGCAGTTTCAAGTCAATCACTGTAAACCTACATGCCATCTACTTGTCATCTTATTTTCACAGGTTCTTCATATCCCCCTCCCCCAAAGCACCACTGGAACAACTTTCTGGAGTGATCTGCTTGAAATGATCATTTTTGGGCACAAGCAAACATCAAAACTTAACATTTCATGAAAACAGTTCAACTCAGGAGCACTTCTGTCGTGGCAAATACAACCAAAGAACTTGCAGACCTTGTGTGCTCTACCAGCTATTGTGTATAACAGCTAAAAAGTTTTCATAACGCAAAGCTTGGGATAGTCAATATTTATTTTATTTTTTATTTTTAGTGAGAGGCTGTGAAAGCTGAACACAGAAATTACGATAGCTTATAAACACTTTGCTGAAATCTCAAATTTTTGAAGGCCTTGGATTAGCATGAAAATACAAAGCAGGAAAGCAACATACTAAGAAATTAATTCTGCTTTAAGAAAATCACCTTACATTTTTTTATAAAATTGTTTTCCCTCTTTTCTTCCACTGGCCACACAGTGCAATTCTTGATTAACGATCTCATACCCAAAGTGATTCCAAAATAAACCCCAGCAGATCTGACACTTGGAGAGCACTCTTCTGCATTCACATAGAATAAATGCACCACCACTGCCTCTCAAGTACCATTCCCCTGAAAAACAAATGAACTCAACTTCCAAAGGTTACTATAAATTACTCCTATGCCCTGCTGTAGGAGCAGTTAAGAGATAGCTGATCTTTGCATGTTAAGGGTGCTCTGGAGATGCAGAAATTGTGAAGCCGAGCCTGGAAGAAAATTTTTAAGTTATGCACTCTTCCTGAAAAAGTGCCCGTTTCTCCCACAGAGCTCTGTTACAAGATAATCAGACCCTTAAAAGCTACAACTGCCTACTATCAAAAGAGAGAGAGTACAATACTATCTAATTAATCTCCTACAGATCTGGCATGCAAAACGATTTCTTGTCCTACTTTGCTAAGGGATTAGAGCAAGTTTTGTTCCTTTCCAGACCTCCCAGTACACCTCTCTCAGAAAGCAGATAGTACCTTTACCTGTTCTGAGAAGGAATTTCTTAATTCCACCAGCACGTATAAATCCCAGGATAGGGAATCCAGTGCACTAATCATTAGTTAATACATGTGAATACACAGCACTTTTCCCCTTGTGAGTCTGTTACCAGAGGCATGCATATTTAACTAGACACGGCAAATAAAAGGAACAAAGCATGAAGACAAGATTAATTTCAACACAATACATATATACGTACATGCATATTTTACTTGAACACTTACTCATCATGCACTGATGGTAGTGTGAACTGGATTCAACTCCTCAGACCCTCAGTGGACCAGAGAACAGCCCACTGCCTCAATGTTAATTCTTTACCTTGAGAGTCCCTTTTTAAATAGCAAGACTTTCACTCTTATCAGTTCTTGGGGTTTTTCCTTTCCTGTCAAAACAAGTAATTTTAGCTACATAAAACAGGCAGAGCCTTCACAGCTAATGTTTTGGACAGTGTCCACTAAAATCCCTTAAGCATTTATTGTTGGGTGGCACACACAGAACTGTTTTCTCCTAACCATTTTTTCTCTCTCCCAAAATCCCATAAAATAAAACCAATATATCACATGGTGGATCTCACTGGCCAAGCAGTATTTCCATCTTTATTTTCATGTTTGTACTACAAGAGAGTTTACAGGGCCTTGAAAATACAGTCCCTAAAGAAAACTTTTATAAAATACCGTTGTGTAAATTGGAAATCAAAATTTTTTCCCTACTATACCAAACAAATTAATGCAAATTAGTTATTTCTTCTCATAAAAGCATTATAATAAAAGACCACTCATTTGGTTCCTTTATGCAAGTATACCTGGAAAGACAGCTATACAGCAAAATTCATGCAAAACCGTATGAACACTAATGGTGCAAACAAAAGACACAAGATGTTGACCGAATTTGAACTTTATTTCTGTAATTATCTTTAAAAAAGAGCAGATATGCCTGAGGATCTGAGATGGAAGATAGCAAGTAAACGCAGACAATAAGAACATGTAAAGAATTAGTAAAGCAAAGAGAGGTTTTGAAACAAACTCAGGTAGAAACTTAGAGCAGTAAAAAGAAAAGAAAATATATCTTGTGCTCTCATCCATTTGGAGAAATGAATAGATCCTTTGAAAATTACCCTGAGTGCAGACATTTCTTTGCCTCAGCATCTTCTGAACGAAAGAACCTGCAGGGACCCAAATTTAAACTAATCCCGTTGGATAAAAGTACAATTATAACAGAATTCACAGTCTAGAATTTAATTAATTTAATCAAATATGAAACTGCATTAGCAGACAGAATGATTACTTCTGACTGACCTTCTGTAATCAGTTAATTTAAAAGTCTGTTCTGCTTCCATATTCATAAGCAATGACCGACTTTCTCTACAGAAAAAAGAATTACCACGGCTCAACAACTTGAATTCAGTGGGCATACCACATGGAATTTAAATGTATTCTCAATTCAGGAAGACTGTGCTAGATTTGATCTTTTCTCTTTTTTTAAAGAAAAAAAAAAAAAAGGGAAACCTTGTAAATGTGTTTCTAGAAAGCTAACAAGCTGTTGCCTTCGAGCCAAGCCATTTCTTACTGTTCTAGAGTTCTTGTGAGGAAGTAGAGTGTATTGTGCCAGTACCATTACACATAAGGGCCAGAATCCTTTCATTTTCTGCCAGTTTCACCAGTATTTTTTTCCCCAAATTTTAATAAAATATTACTCAAGTATTATTATATTTTAATTAACTGAAGCAAAGAAATAGTCATAACTACATTACCAGTTCACTGGTTCATATTAAAGAACTGTCAATACCAACAATATTATTGCACTCCCAGACTTTCACATAAAAGACATTCTGCCTTCACATGTCTATCTTGGGATATCCAACTTTATATTTTTGATTCAAACTAACAATGACTTCAAAGTCAGTGAGATGCTAGAATTCATTATACCACCCTTACCACTAGCAAGGTTTTTATTTCCTGAAAAGCAGGTCTATTATATATAAATACATGAACACATTTAGGCATCAGTGTCTTGTAACTGTCAACTTGAAGTTATGCTGCAGCACATATTTTCCCTCCAACACAAGACCATCCACCCAAAGAGTCTTTCAGTTTGCTCAATCCTGTTGCTTCCTCAGGCAACCATCAGTGGTAACGGAGAAAGCTGTGTTTCTTGGAGGAAAAACTGGTGTCTATTGAATATACCAGGAAGAGAGAGTGAAGGAGACTAGAGCATTGTTAGATCAACCTGACTGGCCACAAAGAAGCATTGCTGACAGAGAGAGGCATTCACAGTGTTCATAGCAGTGTAATATACTGACAAAATCTGAGGAAGTTCCACTGTTTCCTCCAAGTGCATTGTAAAACCATCCCTCTTGCAGTCTAGAAATCCCTCTAAGAGTTCCTACAGAAGAGTAATAACAGTAAGACACACTGATTATGGAGGGGATAGCCCTAGACACAGATGTCTTTGAAACAGGTAGTGGAAGAATTGCCAGGACCAGCTTCTTAAGTGA
Organism: Athene cunicularia; assembly: GCF_003259725.1. Lineage (NCBI taxonomy): Eukaryota > Metazoa > Chordata > Aves > Strigiformes > Strigidae > Athene > Athene cunicularia. The sequence goes on along the minus strand of NW_020799097.1, from coordinate 94,329,825 downwards.
GAAGTGGTGAAAAGTGTCTGAAAGTTGTCAAAGTCTATGAAAACTGATAGCAAAGATGAGGCAAAGGAACAGCTTTTATTTTGTCTTCATGGACAGTGAGTTGCCTTTGTGAAAATATCCAGCAACATGAACAACTGATGTTGGGAGGGAGACCACAGACCCCAGAGAGTCATTGCCTACAAGAATAACTGCAGATTCAGTGACGCCAAGCTATCCCTTAAGGAATATCCGAAGGTTTCCCCCCTGCCCCTCCCAATCTGTTGTCTAACATAACCACATACTTCACAACTTCCATTTTTCTCTTGTTCATGTTGGTAGACTTCACTTATCCTTAAGACAAAATATGTTAGTACAGGGTACTAATACAGACTGACTGTATCTCTGATGGGATATTCTCACAGCCTACAGAATAAGTGGACTGGAGGACCATCAGATGTTGCAAGGGGCCTCCAGACGAAATCTTGAAACATTTGGGGTAACTCATTATGAGGCCAATTGCCTGGCACTATTAAAGTTAAGCAGTTCGCACATAAACTCAAACATCCTCGAGAACCAGAAGGAACACCAGGAAGATGGAAACAGAGAGTATCCAACTAGACTAACACATTAAATAAAACACAAAATAATAAAGAGGGTTAAGAAACAAAACAACTAAGTTTGAAATGGATTCAGATTTCAGTCATACAAGGGTCCCTTGCTGAACAGCATTAAAAAAAGAAGTATATTGGCAAAGCTACCCAACAGCTTTGACTATATACGGAGTATAGGTTTAGGCACAGCCTAAGCTTTGGTTTGCGTGCCGGCTCACTGACAGTCTCCTCAGCTATTTCTCACACCCAGGTCTGGATGCAAGCTTGTCCCACCTCTAACATTTCCAGTCTCCAGGGACTGAGAGAAGCAAGGCTGCAAAGGTGAGCAGGCAATTCCTCCTGCCATGCAAGAACTCTGGTAATTAAGAGACAACTGATGATTCTGCTAGTGCTCATACTACAGTTCTCAGCTAAGACTAGTATCTTGCTGTGTAAGTGGTCCTTCTCCACTTAACAGAACTTCAGGATATGATACTAATTTTACACCAGAAGAGCAAAAGAAAGAATACTCAGACATGCAGTTCGATTCTAATAAACAGCAGACTTTCTCAAGCCTGGTAGCAACTTCTGCCACTAAGAAATGAGTGAATTAATTGAGAAACCAAGATTAACTCAACATGAATTCAAGAGAAGATCCAGAAAATAAGGCCACTGCTATGGGGTCAGGTATAAGATAAACAGACATAGCTTGAAAGAAACATAAACCTAAACATCTTTTTCAGTCTTTACGATTTAAGTATCCTGTTATTCTGGTCCAACCTTCTGGCCCACCTAACTGTATGACCATGAAGAAGATGGTCGAATACATGTGACAATTTTTTTTTTTTTCCTCTAATACAACACTATGAATGGAAATCCATTAAATGGATTAAACCTCAGCAAGGCCTCAGCAACCATAAGCATAAATATATGTGTGTATATATATACGCACACATATATACATCCTCCATATATACAAATGGGAAGGATCAATATAGGACAGGAATAAACAGCTTTCAGAACTCATGTTTGTTTTAGAAAATTAAACAGCAAATAGCACTGGATTATGAATAATCAAAACACATTATGACATATAAAGTCAAGACATAACTGAAAATAAAACACAAAAATGTGAATATATAGAAGTTCAAAATAAAAAAAAAAACATTCTAATGAGATGCAGGATCCAATCCTGCATTCTGTTTCACTTAAATTCCCCAAGTTCAACCAAAACCAAAGTTATTTAAGGCTTTCAGTATAAGAGTGGTAGGTTAGGGGTCCAAGAATGAAATCTGCTGCTGCCACCCCAAATAGAGCAAGCAGAAGAGATAGTAATGCTAAATCAGTTTGAACTCATGCTTATTGCCCTTATGTAGGGGTGTTCATACTGGAATATATAACACCTGCATCTTTGCCAACAATACAACAGCCAGACTTTTAAGAATAGTTCAAATGGCACTAGCTAATATAAGGGGTATTTGGGCTTTTTTGTAGCTACTGTGAGCATAGGAACAATTGATGCTGTTAAACATCTGTCTCATGCACCTGACAGTAAATGATGAACAATTATGGGAGGTATTTAAAGGATCTCTTCACTGTCCATTAAAAGCTAACTCAGCAAGTCAAGAGTAATAACGATTAAGATTTTGAACACAGGTACAGAAAATATACAGCTTCATGACAGTCATCATATCGCCAAATGATAAATACGGAGTCCAATAGCTACAAATACAAGAACTTAAACATTGCTCTACACAAGATATAGAGCATGACAGCCAATATACTTAACTTGCACAATTAGCCGCATCAACTCCACAGTGACTGAAATCTGTACTCAGTATTAACAATCAGACAAGAAGAAACAATCTTCCCAATGCTCCTTAACTGGCATGAGAACCGCAGTGGCTCATGCTCTGAAGTTCTGCAATGGCAAAGCCCTCCTTGCATGTGTATGCAGCTCCAAGTATTCCCATATATACTGGTCCACAAGAACACATTTAGCACTTACTGGATTTCAGGGCATGCTAAAGTCCTCTTGCCTCCATCCCCACTAAGGCTCATGGAGTCTTTTTGATAGTAATGGGCGGGCAGAATAATTCTGAGGAGACTAGCTGGAGAACTGAAGTAGAATGCTAAAAACCCCAAATCCTTAAACTGACAGTTAGCTTGCATATACTGCTTTTGTCTCTTCTTTGCCAAACAGAAGACACTTCAAAATCATTGGAAAAATGGGGTTAACATTTTGCATAAGCACTTCAATTATTACCTGGCTCACATTAACCATCAACTAGGCTAACATAACAAACAATTCTTGTTACTCAAACTGGCGTCATTGTAATGAGCTCCAAATTAATCTCATCCGTACACAATCACTAATCTTGTTTTGTGCCAACCGAATTTTTAATCAGAACGGAGTGATTCATAGGTTGTTTTTAAAATACATTTCTAATACTTGTCATCCAAAATGAATAAACACTAGAGAAGGGAAGAACTTTTCTATTTACATTTTGGGAAGCTGATTTTGTTTATACATACTATATACACAAGTATCAAATGCATACAATAGGTGAGGACTTTTTTAATGGAAAAAAAACCCCACATTTATTTCAACTAATGCTTTGAGCACAAATAGCATCACTAACCTAAAGAATTTAGTCCTCTGACTGTAACTAAAACTGTATGACAAAATAAAAGGAACAGTTGCTCCTCTGTTGAGTTGCTCCTCAATCTCTACATCATTCTAGAACATCAGAATACACACAACGAGACCCTCCAACCAGTATAGAGTATACTTCTGGTAAGGCAGGTAATGAGGCATACATTCTGCAGTGCTGAACTTGAAACTCAACCTGAGTTTCAAACTGAAGTGACTTTAATATTTGTGCAAGACAGAAGCAAAGCTGAGTTTCAACAAGCAGAATCAACTTGATTCTGCAACTGCAATATCAACTTAACAAAGCAGTTGGTTAGCTCTGCTTGTAACAAGAGTGCTCAACGTATCACCCTGCTGCTGAAATACAGGCCCAACCATTTAGGAATTCTTTAGAAAAAAAAGATAGTACAAAGTCATCACCTACAGCCTCTACTTCTTAAAATGCAGTATTTCTGGAATCTTGTCTTAGCTGTCTGGCTAACAGCTGCTTAACTGAACACCTGTTACCAAGCTTAGATAAAAACCTAACTTGAAGATCTGCCCATGGCTATGGAAACTGAAGGAGTGACTGAAGCAATCTGCAGCACGGCCATTCAAATGTCTTCAGGGAGGTCTACGACAGACTCTATTACAGACACACAAGCTTGAGGAAGCTGGAGTGCCTGGTTCTCATTTAAAGCTAAGCATAATGCCTGATTCAAGCATGTAACATCATGAGATGACTTCTGCTTGGAAAACAAGACACTCAGGCAAATGAGAGCAGTGCAAGAAGGCTCAATGTCAGAATTTCCACAGATCTGGTGGCACATATTTATTACTTAGAGACTGTGCGCCTCATTTAATACCATCTACTTGCTTTTTTGAATGGTAGATTCTGTTTTGATTGCCAGGAACTGCTGCATCAAAAGTGTTTGAAGATTGCTCAAGATTAAAAGCATTAAATTATACTGAATGTGCTAATTTATGTTTACTTATAGTCAGTAGAAATATATGTTAACACATTAAAAAAATTCTGCTAATATTTTAGAATTCAATTAAAATTATCTTCATTAAAGTGCTCCGAGATCTGTGAAAAAAAGGGGTTATTCAAATATTTAGCATAACAATCAAGTTATTGTTAATGTAATATTCTGAAGAAAAACTTTGCAAGCCATGTTGAACATTAAAAGGTGAATGCAAAAGCAAAAATACACCATATAGACCATAGCTGCAAGGTGGAGATGACATGCTCTGATAACATCAGGATGACAAGGGCCTTATCAGAAAACGTTACATTTACATACTCAATACTACTGCAAGACATAATGATCAAAGGAATGCTGCTGGCTTGCAAATTTCTATTTTGGTTCATTTTTAATCAATTTTAAAATACGCTGGTTAATATCTCATTATGCATCAGGAAGTAAATGGCTCCCCAAGCTGCTTTCCAAAAAAGAGGATGGGAAGTTTGTTCTGTGCTTAGGCAGAAGAAAAGCAATACTTCTGAAAGAAGTATCATTAATGAACAATGTAAGACAGAAAGAAGGAAAACTAAGGATGTTTTTATCCTTGCAGGTTTCCCTGTGGATCACTAGTGCTAGTGACTTCTTTTTACATGAGAAATATGTCACCATATCACACTCCATCTGAACAGCATTTCTGCAAGATATCCTAAATTAATTATCTTTACTAAATATCTCATTTGCTATTTGTCATTGATTTCAGCTTTCCAGCACATTAAAAAAGTGCTCACTCTTTAACATCAACTGCAGAAAGTGGTTGCTAGTGTGAATACTTCTCAGAAGGTTGTTAGATTGTGAAATAACAAAATAAAAAAAGGGGAAAACACGAGAACTGGTAAATAAGAGTGTGAAAGCAATTCCAGAATTCTCATATTTAGTAAAACTTTTTCCATAAATGAGCCTAACAAAATAGCTATTCAGCAGTACCATTCGTTCTTTTCAAAGGAGCTTGTGAGCTTAACAGGAAAGTGATTGGGGGGAAGCAAAGAAATAGGATATTCACTTTTGAAAAATATTCTGTTAGGTATGCTAAAAAAATTATTAAAACCAATTCTTTTAAGATTGTGAAATTTTTCAATATAACTTGTGAATAAAGCTAAAAACAAAAAAACAACACATGTGAAGGACGTGTTCAATTCTGTGGCCATTGCCTTACTTTCTTCCCCCATGACACCTGTACTCCAAAACTGAACAGTACAGCATAACAGCCTGGGACTTACTTCGGGAGCTCCCATATCTGACAAAATCACCCAGCTGCACTGGAGACATGCTGATAAAGCACAGAACAGGCTGCAGAGGAGGAATATGAGCCTCTCCCTTAGCAAGGGTCTATGCCAGGAGTTTTATTAAAAGACACTTCCCAGATGCCTGTTTGTGCCAGTGATTCCCATGTACCTTTACAGGTAGTCTATAAAATAAAATATATTTAAAGTGTAAATTGTTTTTTGGGTCAATGTTCTAATAAAAGCTAAAAATATTGAGGAAAAAAAAAAACCAAAACAACGAGATCATGACCTACAGCATGGGTGACCGAACAAGAATTACAGTAGAGCTCTCTGGCAAAGGCATACTTTTCTGACACAGCCATCAAACTCTGCACCATAACCACAGGTACTGGACACTTATTGGAAAAATATGCCCAAACCCTACTGACAAACAATACTGCTGACCCAGAAACAAGGAGAATGGAGCCCAAAGAGAGGGGGAAAGTAAAAGAGAAAAACACTCTGGGTTTCAAAAGACCTTAATATGGCTTTAGTCAACTACTAGTAACTTTTGATAGGAAGTATTTTAAAAGCATAGCTATTGTTAGATTCTTCAAACAAGGGTTTACTGCTTGAAGGATAATTCTGAATAATGAACAAAATGCTTGGTTTCAGGTTGTGGTGCCTCTACTTCTATAGTAATAAGACTGTGTAAAAATATTTTCTCATTATGACAATTTTTGACCATCATGCCTTTTAAAAGGGCATTTCTTTGTCTTTATGGTAACACTACCACATATGAGCAGATCTACTTCTTTGACGTAGTAGTTTCAACAACATACAACCTGGTTTTATCCTATCAGCATCACTACACAACATTATACTAATTTTTCTGGAACTAATTGCTTTTCAAAGACATGATTGGGCAATATTTTTTACTCAAACAGATCTTTTAAGAGGGTCAGGTATTAAAAAGATGTCTTTTTAAAGATACTCTGAATAGTTATTGTAAATGTCATCTTGTCTCTACTAAAATTTTTAAAAAACACCCCTATATTTATGAATTCAACTTTAAATAACTTTAGAAGACAAAGTGTTGATACGTAACAGTGAGATAAAAGTGGCTTTTTTCTTTATTCTGCATTGTTAGCAAATTCTTACTTCTGAATCTATTCTAAAAAAGACAAGTCTCTTTGCATGGTACAAGGTTGTCAGTGAATTACTTACATGCAAGGCAGAAGGATCTGGCAAAAATTCAGCATCCTCTCCAAAGATAAAATCTGGTGGTAGGTCAGGATAGTGAGCATTGAAAATTATATCCCCTGGAAAGTAGTAAATGAAAACACAGTTTTCACTTCTATATATGTGCTTATAAATAAATAAATGAACAAAATACTGTACACATGATGCACATTTTTAATATCAAATTTGATAGCTACATTAAATATACTTCATGTATATATCCATATAATTTTTACAAAAATTCACATGCAAGATAAGCATCAGATGTTTTGGGGGATGAAGTCAAATTCCTGAGGCACAGCTTCTTCCTCCTCTGCAAGCAATGAAACATGAAATACATTATTGCTTCTTGTCTCAAATGGCAATTCAAACACTATTGAGGGTTGCCTCAAAACACGAAGTTAGAAAAGTGATCTTGTTTCAAAAAAGTGACGCATTTAGATTGCTGTGATTTGCATATTAAGTCAAAGTCAAATGCAAATGACCAAGATCATGATTTTCAAATGGAGCTTTTAAAACTTAGTAGCACTTACTCCTTCTTCTCACCACCTGCGAACTCTTAGAAGGAAGAACAGGCAGCTTAATAGGAATCCCAATTATCCAAATTCTGGTCAAAAGAAATATAGTATTACACATGTAAATGGGGAGACTAAAATTAACTAAAAATATAAGACTTAATCACAACTTGGCACTTAGACCTCATCTTGCCAGTGTCATACAATTAACTACTGATGTGACAGTTCAAAGAAATTTGAGTTGTATTATTTCACTAGTATATACATACTTAATATGAGTTCATATAGGTCAAGAAGTGGTCATCTGCATGTGAGCTCTTAAAAAAACACCCAAAATTCTAGGGAAAAAAATTTCTAGTGTTACTTCTCTACCTCTCAATCACTCTTTCCTCTTATGGAAGAGTGTAAAGGAGTGCAAACTCCGAGTTTTGCATAAAGCAGATTTGTGAGGCATCAGAAGAAAGAAATCAGTACCTGGTATGTGTTACCACTTGTTTAAAATCTACACAGAAAAGTAAAACCAGTGTGGCAAGCCTTATAAACAATTCTGTTCAGAGAAAGTTGAACCACTTTTTGTTTTTTCAAAAATTATGAACGCAAAACTGGAGAAAAGCATTAGCTGCACAAATATTACAAAACTACATTGCTGGCTCAATGATGTCACCATCTCAAGACAGTCAACGTAACAGTTGTAATTGCTAACATTCTGTAAACTTCTCTTGGCTCTAGCTGGAAGCAAGGAAGCTATAAAGATTAATTTGCAGAGGATGAAGGCTCACGACCAAGAAGCCAATGGCCAGTCTGGGTATGTGGGTATGTGCTATAGTATCGCTCCAAATCAAGAACTCACTGATCATGTGACTCAGTAGAGCAAAATGATAGTTTCTCCTGTCTACACTCCTACCTTCCTTTGACAAATATCAGGAATACGTGTAAGCAAAGAGTGCAGGAAAGAGTAGAGGTTTGCCAGTTAAAATATTCAACATAAAATCAATCTTTTATTTAATTTAAAAGAAAACAAAACAGGCACCAATTCTAGAGGAAACTGCAGAAAATTGCAACAGGAAATGCACCTACATTAAGTAAGAGAAAATAATTACTAGATTGCCTAAATGGTAATACAGCAATGAAGGGAAAAAAAAACAAACAAACAAAAAACCAACAAACTAGACTGGAGCATTCCTATGCCACAATAACTCAACCCTTTTCTTCATATTTACTCCAATTAAAAAGTCATGTATGTCTCCTTACAACAACCTCGGCAATTTCTATGTACAGAGCAGGCCACTCTTGAGGTTATGTGTGTTTAAGGAGATAGCACCTTAATACATTCTTTGACTGAGCTTTGTTTCATAAAGAGCTATACTATGAATAACTCAAAACACAGCACAATGAAGAAGCTTGGCCTGTGACTTACATAACCCAATGCTACTCTGAAGGAAAGAACTGTATCTGTGTTTTTGCCATGTTCTTACCTGATGCTAAGTAACTCATGTAACAAACACTTCAGATTGGAGTTCCTAGTTGCATGCTTTTCATTCTCTGCATTCCTGCTTTACCAGAGTTGACTAAACAGAGTACACATAGCTACAGCTCAGTAGGAGCTGCACTCCAACTATATAGATACTACAAAGGGCTGCTTAGAATAAAAGAAGGATCAAAATAAATGCAAAAGACTTATGTTATACCTCCATATTTGATCAGTGGAAAACTATTACAGAACCTTACATCATAAGGTAGCTCCAAGACTGCTTAGAGTAGCGAAATTGACAATAAACGGTATTCACCTCTGCAAGCTCCACAGTAACTGATGAACCTCAGAAAAGCAGTAACAGCAGGTGCAACATGAAAGTTCAAGCAGGTTCAAACTCTTTTTTTCCCCCCCTAGTGTTTTCAGTTCTACAGAAACATGAAAAAACCTCACAGCACCTCCCAAAACATCATCATATGCAGTGCTTAAGTATTACAGTAAACTAAAATCGACATTATTAGTTTAACATGCCAGGTGGTAAACATTTACAGTTTGGGGTTTGGGTCAGCTGCATATCCCATGCAGTGATTCCTGCTGTGGGACCAGGGCCAAGAGCTGGGGATGGAATCCTCTTCAACATCTCAGGTGTGATGTGTGGCCACACTCAGGTCAGGCACATCATGGCTGCAGCTGGCTAAATTACCTCTCTCACATGCTCACAGTTCTTCTTTACTACCTTCTGTCACAACCCTTCTTTCACTAAATATTAGAGGCACATCACTCCTTATGCACAGTGACCAACTGTGCAGATATTTTGGTTTAAAAAGTTTTCATGACCTGCTGATATCAAAGAACTGTTCGGTAAAGTAGACAGAATCCAGAATCAAAATTAACATTGTGATATTTGATTTTTTCTGTGACTATTAATTGCTATAATTGCTTCTACTTGTCCACGGTAAACATGCCTCAAATCCAAACTCCCAAGTCCCTTTAGTAAAAGTCATTCTGAAACCCAGTATATCAGCATTAAAGCCAATGTGTATCACAAGATTATTTTTCTCTATAGTAGTCATTTTCCAAAAGACTATATAATACATGGCTGAAGGGTTCTCCAGGCTTCAAAATACATAAAACTATTATTTCAGTGCCTGTTAATCATACAATCACAAAATACTACTGCTGAGACCATACTCAGACCACTTTACAATTTCATGAAACCTCAAAAATCATGCTGTTGTCCTTATTTTCTATCTAAATCATAAACACCTACTTTAATGAATCATTAACACTCTCCTTCCTATAGTATCATAGGTTTTTTTAACCAAATGTAAATCCTAATTTATTGTGCTACAATCAAACCTCACCCAGGCTGGGTGACAATTACTAAAAAAGTTCAGAACAAAATGGTGTTTCCATTTCAGTTAAACAGTATGAAAAGAACAGTGATTCTCTATCATCAGCCATTTTCAGTCCATTAAATACAGCATCTTACTATTGAAAATTCTAAGATTTGATCTTAGAACAATTTTTTCACATATTTAAAAAGGAAAAAAGCATCCCCTCAGTTAAATTTTATTCTAGTAAATCTTTCTGACAGGAATCCAAATCCATTAATCTAGTTGCTAAAAGGAAAGAAAAAAACAACCTTTTTTTGAAGCATATTGGACATTCACTCATGTGACCCTGGCTTCTTTAACTTTTCTGCTCCAACCTCTTCTCTTCCACATAGTTTCTCTAATGCCTTGCTTAATTTACCACACTAGGACAGAAAAAGTAACACCTTTGACTCTACAAATCTTAGGTACCAAGGAATGAGTTTGCCCTATTCACAACTGTGAGCATGAGCTATCATCATAAATTATATATTCTCAACAAAAATACATCGTTACAAATCGAACTAAAGATTAAGGGAATCAATCCTAAACCTGAGTTTTAGTCTTGTTAAATACCACAAACCAGAAAAATTAAAACTGCAGCTAACAGTTTGCTTGGCAGGGCTATGACACCTAAATAAAAAAAGCTTCTTTATACTCAAATAAAAGGTACTTAAAAAATCACAATGGCCAAAGCAACAGCCAATCTGGTTTTACTTCACACAAATATTAACGCTAGTCTCTGCAGTGAGCTTACAAAATATAAGGTGTTAAATATTTTGAATCACCAGCTACCAGTTTGTCCTGACCTAGTAGAAATACCATGTTTTTTAATAACTACTTTATTTAATACTTACATATTACCTGTGGCTTACCCCCTTCAAATATAACTGTGCTGGGGCACAAACATTTTCAGCTGATAAGACCATTTGCAGAATTATTGTGCTTAGAGGTTGAGAATGGCTACTATTTTAATTTTGAAAGCAAACCCCCCAAAACCCCAATATAGCCCTGCATTCTCTCCCCTTCTCACCTAAATGAAACAAATACCCTTTTCCTTGCATGTCCAGCATTTGAGTGTGTAGTTCCTCATATGTTTCAACTATTTTTGCCCTTGTTCCCTTGACAGAAGGCAAACCATGTCTCATTCCACAGCACTACTGACCATGACCATTCCAGTGTAAGAACAATGCAAGCAAAACCACACTCAGACCATATTTATCTCATTTCTGTAGATACACTAGCCAATAATTACTTCAGTGGAATTACATTTCCAATTAAATACTACTACAGAATTTGAAATTACTTTAATAAAGTTAAAGCCATGGAGTCAAAGATAAATTCATAAGAACAAGGATGTATTATACATATTTTGCTTTTCATTATCCAAAAATATTACTTTTTCTCCCTTTTCTTTCCTCAGGCAAACAGCATTAAACTTTGAAATATTTTACTTTACAGGATTTCAAAGGAAAAGTTAATATGCTCCCAATGGACAAAAGACAGAAATATTAATACTTAAATCTATCATTTCTTTTAACATACACACACACACACACTGTTCTTTTCTCATCTATCAAAATGCATAAGGAAGTCTAACAAAGTGGTAAGGATTGACTACATGCAAGATAGATGTAACTGAAACTGAGAAATTTCTTAAATCTTTACAGTTGCTTTCCATTGGCCTATCCTACATACAGTTTTTCTTCTCCTGATAACTTCATTTTGGGGGTATTTTTCCTTTTATAACTATACTGTAAATTTGGTAGTACTGAAAGATGTTGTACCAAGAGTGCCACAGCATTTAACATCCCTGATTATTTTAGCAAGCAATGTACCAGTTTACTTCCTAAACTCTACTTCTGAAAGGATATCTATCAGCCTTTTCTGTTCAGCTTTTTCTGACCCCAAAAATTTCTAAGTCAGCACTAAATATGTAGAATAAATGTGTGTCCACTGCAGCCTGGAATAAGACCAATCTGAATGGAATGTATCATATGAAGGAGATCAACCCATTTGGCTTTTAAGAAACATACAAAAAATTCAAACGTAACTTGATCATGAAATGCATTCACAGAAAATAGGGAACAGTGTTGATAGAAGTGACCGATCTTATGTGCAGAATCAAATATGGGAAAACTAACTGCTCTTGTTGAATATTAAAGAGAAAAAGATAGTAAGTAGAAGTATATTAAACACTTTTTCAGAAGGTTAACCTATCTCCTAGTAGCCTCACAATCTGTGGACAAAACCCACTGACCAGCCCCTCTATAAAAAAATTCTTACCTAAAACAACCATTGTTAATTGTCTGTACAGGTACAAAAAGAATCCGTTATTCACTATGATCTGCAATCAAGATACTAAGTCAGCATAATCAGCAGTACAAAAGGATTTACATGAATTAAATGCAAACCTGCTGACTTGTCACTGTATTCCACCCTAAATTTTTTGCTCCGCAAGCTTTAAGTCAAACATAGTAATATATTTCTTATAGAGCCCCTTATTAATTGGTTGGCAAGAAAGATACAGTTCCTGAAATGACAATACAACTTTGGCAAACACAAAACTACTACTGGAACAAGATACAGGAATAATTCTATTTTTGCTGTGGTGTTGCTGCTGCCAGGCTATTCTTCTCTCAAGTAGAGATGGATAATTAAACCTCAGAAGCTCCTCTTAAAACAATCTGTTGAAGCAGGACTTCTGCCCACACAGAACAGCTACTTTCAAATGGTGTCCAGGAACACTGTGGGACCTTTGCTCATCCGACCATAAACAAAAATCCTATTACAGTAAACCAAGTGTAGCTTCAACTTTTAACAGGTTGTTCAGTGGAAGTTGGAAATATTCCTGAAGCTTAGAAACAACATCTAGTAGCAAGAATCCAAGATGCTTTTGAGCTTCACTGCTGACTTCATATGTGAATCTCAGAAAAGTCAGTATTAAAAACTCAAATACATCTCTTAATAGAAAGACAATTTGAAAAAAAGGTATTTGATTGCATTAAAAAAAAAAACAAAAAAAACAAACAAAAACACCAACACAAAACTTCTCTGTACCTCTGTCACGCTACAGAGTAAATCCTAGCTATTCCACTACATACAAAGTTGCAAAGGACCCAGTTGCCATGAGCTTGGTTCAGCTGTTTAACCAAGTTGTTCAGTGTCATTTGAGATGCCTTCGGGCACATTTATGGCAGCTATGACACAAGGTTTTTCAGAGAGATTCTTTGGGTCAGCAGCTGAAAAAGTCAAGACACCCTAGGGAACCTCAAATTGAGTCAGACACCTACAGTTAGGCAAATGAATCAAGTCCCACTTTTCCAATTAAAAAAAAAAAAAAAAGATAGAGGAAGGCTTTGGAAGATGGTTATTTAGTTCTTGGTCTTACAGGGTTGCAGGTATGGGGTTTTCTTTTCATTTAACTTCAACTGACAAATGCTACTGTAGGAGGGGAAAAAAAAAGGAGGTGTACGACTGTGTACAGACAGGGATATTATGTTCTTTTGTAAAGTGGGCAAATCTGCAAAATGGAGTAAATGAGCTGGATCCTGAGCTTAACAAGAAGGCAGAAGGACAATCTTAATCTTTCTCATAAATTTTAGTACTAGAATTGAAGAGGACAAAGATGAGAACAACAGATAATACAGGAGAGGGTAAGATACTGGTAGAAATTAGACAGGCAACACTGGAGAAGTTATAATAGAAACACTGGGAAGGTGAGAAGAGGAAAGGTGAAAGTGGAAAGTGAAGGACAAATATATTCAAAGCAAATGAACTGTAGACTATCACCAGTAACTGCAGCCCAATCAGGAGAAGAAAGGAGGAAAGAGCAAAGTAGGAAGGTATTATGGTAACACCAATGTGCAGGCATAACCTAAACTCCTTTAAGCCTCTAAGTCCACACTTCTAGATACTTGTAAGGTCACTTCTCCTGATGCTGAAATATCTTATTTAAGACTTGCACCTTCAAAAATTTCTGTCGTTTACTTGCTCAAGGGAAGTCCAGAACATCAGGAAAAGTGTCAAAAAAATCCCAAACACAAGTGAAAGTGATTATTTAAAAAGGGAAAACAATGTTGTAAACTTTGTATTCTAAGAATAAATAAATATAATAAAAAGATTAGACTCTCTCTTAATGGTCCCCATTAGGCACATTCATCAGATAACAAACAGGTTACTGAAGGAAGATGATTTATTACTCCTGCCACATAAAGCAAAACTTGGCAAAACTTCAGAAAACATATTGCCCAGAAAAATCTTTGGCACTTTGCATGACCCAGAAAAAAGACACTTATCATACAGGTAATGATATCACCTAAGTATAAACTGAATTACAGCAACCGAAAAGTCCTTCCCATAAGAGCCTCAACTAAACCACAACCTGTGCAAAACAACCTACTGGTGCACAGAAGACTGACATACACATTGCAGTAACCTAGTTACGAGAATCTTAAATCTTACAATAACTTGTAATTTTTACTGTTGTTTATTGGCATAATAAACAAGTGTTTAGCAAACAATTTTGCGAAGCAGCTCTTAAAAGGGTCATAAGAAGGTCAGTCTCTTCTCCGTATTTAGAATTTTATTTGTTTCTAATTTCTTCCTTGAAGTAGAAAGTCACAGGAGGACGAGATGAACTTATTGAACTTATTCCTGTGTGTTCCATCACAGGAATAAAAGCAGATGAAATTCTGTACAGTATATTACGGGCAAAATTCTTAAGACTAGTTAGGCAGCAAAACTGTGATTTCCCCCTCTAAGGCCTATAACTGAGTAAGAAACTAAACAGAAATCATAAGCAAAACCAGAAAAACTAAGCTTCAAACAAGACAAAAGAAACATTCTTTGGGATCAAGGAAACCAAAGTGGTGGCAGTAGAACCCAGAGCTGTAATCCACTCAACACAGAAACAGTGAAAAACAGACAGAAGATGAAATACTAGAGTTCAAGAGGCCACAGAGAACAGTAGCATCACAAGGGCAACACATTGTTTAATCACCGTGAAATTCCAGATGACAGCACTCAAGGACAGAGAAGGAGGGAGGCATCAGTGCCTGAAAAAGAAAATGTGAAGAGCACAGGCAAAAAAAATTAGTCAGGCTTTCTTCGTAGCAAGAAGCTTGAGTGAAAATGGAAAACCAAACCAAAGAGATTCCAGGGCTTGCTCAAACAAAATTGTAAGTACCAGGTAATTGATTCTTAAAGGTGTATTTTAATTATTAATATTATTCAATAAAGATTATTACAGTTTATAACTCTGCTTACCCTGACAATTTTTATGACGTGTCTTGATGTTTTAGCAAGGAAGATCAATATTACTGCAAGAGTTACAAAACACTTCACCTCAAAATACACAAATACCTCTCCCAGAAAGGAGAACTAACTTTACTCATCAGATATAGTTGACCAGTTAGCAATAAAGGACAACTTTGCATATCACTTAGAATTACGTTTTATTGTTGCAACACGGATTCAACCTCTTAGAGGATATTACAGTTTTCTTGGAGTTAAAACTCCTATTAAGAGCTTTGAAAATTTCAGACATAAAGAAAAGCACTGAGTTTAACGTAGCAACACTGAGTGCTGGATGAACTAATGAAATACAGCTGCCTTAGATCTTAATTGACAGTCTAGTAAGAGTAGGCTCAAGTTTTCCAACCATTCTGGTCATGAAAACACAAAATCTGTGGTTTTCCTTATAGAAGAAAATAAAGTGTCTTTCTGAAAAGCACCATTTCAAAATTTCTGAAGTGTGATAGAAGAATTAGTATGACAAACTAATTTATCCCCAACACCGACATAGTATTTTCTCTAGTATAAAATTGTGTGTATCTCCAAGGTCTCCAAGGCTCCTGAGGCTGCAGCTGAGTACTGTTCAGTGTAACATTCCAACAGCTCAAAATACATGCAAGAGTAAGGTGAACATGACATCTGAAAGAAACTATTAAATAGCTAGATGGATCTCAAGGAAATGTATTAAAATTCCCAACATGCCATTCTTAACTCACAGGATGGTTGATCTTAGTGAAGCTATTGAAACAATTATTTTACACAAGTAGTCAGCCACTGCATTGCCTACAAGTACACTTTCCCCATTTTCAAAAAACAGTGAACTTCCTGATCTTTTGGAAAACAGGACTGTGACTATGCAGTTATACTTCTCTAAAGTAGCATACCAACAGTTTTCAACACACTAGGATTCATACTAGGGTATTTGTGCAGTGGCAGCGGTTATGATTGATGATATGCAAAAACCTGATCTGTTGCAAAGAGGATGTAACACAAACCACAAAGGAACTACACACTTCAGCTTGTATTGGGCACCACATAATGAAGAGCATACACTGGAGAGCTAAGCATTTTCAGCCAATGTTTTTATTCTGGCAGATTTCGCAACTTCACTTTGCAGAAATATTCTGCCCTTAAAAGATAATGTATCTAGCAACAGCCTACAACAAAGTATCTACAAATCGCTGGTTGCACACCATGGCTGTCTTCCCCTGCCATCATTATAGATCTAAACATAAAACTCCTAAAGCTTTCTTGAATCTGCTCACATCACTATTTATTCCACATGCTGTGAGACTGAACAATGCACAGCATTTTCAAATATGCAATGCTGCAATGTGGAGATTTATCATTACTCGAATTCACTGCTATTATGATGTTCCTCTGGAAAAGATACACAAGTTTATATGACTTTCAGTTGGTCATGTCAAAATATACAGCATGGTTTGGATTTTGTGAAGGTGAAGAGCACTAGCATTATAGTTATTTAATTGCTTATGTGATATTTAAAATATAAGGGCAGGGAGAAAAAGCTGATTTCTTGATATTGAAGTGTAACCCATAGTCCCTAATCACATTTCTAGGTACTTTAACTGAACTACAGCTATTTAGTGTATTAGTGTAGTCTGTATGCCTATGTCCTTGCATATGGGCATGTTAATACACTAATTTTCCTTTATGAATCAGGAACAATTCTAGCCTCTACTTAAAAACAAGTACAGACTTAAAGCTCTCAGAATGTAACAGTACAGCTCTGTATAGTGATGAGTTACTGAAGTCCTATAGAAAATATGATACCATTCTCTAGAGCAATGTCACCCAATGAAGCTTCTTTTCACTGCATCTTGATTGTAGCCATCAAACAAGTCTCAAATAGAATCTACTACACGTTGCAGGATACATCAAGACTCAACAGCTCACAATTTTTTTTTAAAAAAAGTTTGAATAAGGGCAAAAAATCTACCTGGTATGGTAGGTGACTTCATATAATATGGACATTACTTACTGAAAATTCTGAATAAATGCCTAGCCACATCTTTTTTCTTTTTTTTCCTTAAAATAATTGCTAGCTAGAACTTAATAGTCCATTTTTATCTTTCATAAGAGAGAAATTAGTAAATGCTCTTGAGCCATGATTTCATACTTTTAGAATAGATTAACAGTCATAGTAGAGTGATACATGAGCTTAGCCCCTCTCTCAAACACATGAGCAAACTTCCAGACCAACTTCTGGGAACGACAACTTTCCTTATAGGTGCCAAATGAAAGCTTTAAAGTACTTCTGATGATAAGAAGTTTAATTGTGTTGATTTCTGTTTGTCTAGTGTGCTACATAATGACAAGAAAAACTACTAGAGAAGGAATACCACATTCTTAATATTTAAAATGTCTTGGAGAGATATAGCATATGTATGATGCATTCTAAATTGATACTATCAAAGCAGTGTTTTAAATGCTTAACATTTCTGTTTACGCTAAGTACTTGCTCCTCCAGATACCATATTTTCACAGACTCACAGGATAGCTGTGGCTGGACAGCACCTCTGGAGACTACCTAATCCAACCTCTCAGCACAGAGCAGGGTCAACAAGAGCAGATTGCTATGGGTCATGCCCAGTTGGGTTCTGGGTATCTCCAAGGATAGATATTTACAAGCTACACAAGCTCTGAGCACAACCTGTTCCACAAAAAAAGGGGTTTTATTACATTTAAATGGAATTTTCTGCATTTCAGTTTGTGACCATTTCCCTTCAGTGAGCTCCACTGAGAAGAGCCTGGCTCAATCTTCTTCATTCCTCCACATGAGGTATTTATACACATTGATTTATATTTGCCCTGAGTCTTCTTGGTAAGTCCCAGTTCTCTCGGCTTCTCCTTGTACAAGATGCTCCAGTCCTTCAATCATCTTTGTTGACTTTTGCTGGACTTATTCCAGTATGTCCATGCCTTTCTGGTACTAGGTAGACCAGAACTGGATACAGTACTCCAGATGTGGTTTCACCAGTGCTGCCCTAAATCTAAAATTGGCAAGCTTTAAATTTTACTTTATCTGAAATTCTTCATCCTCTCTCATACTTCAGTTGTTAGAGATAAAAAAAACCCCACAACTTTACCATTTTTTTAGCAACTCAAGTGCTTAGAAAACTGGTTTTTTACCTTATAAACACATACAAAAGCAAATTTTATTCTAATCCTTCGAAACAGAACATGGACTAATTGAAGAGTGGGCAAATGAGCCAGCTGTCTACAGATCCTGAAAGAGTAAGGAGGATTTAACCACACCACTAAATCAGAAAAAAAACAAGCCACATTAATCTGGTTGATTTTACCAGTTATTGTTTACAGATAGCTAATAATATAACAGAATGATTTCTTTTATTGGAGCTTAATAAAGAACTCTTCCTAAAAGAGAAAGAAAGAAACAACGCAAAGCATATACGAATTGTGAGTCTAAAAATGGTCATGAGATTGTCTTAGTCATAACATTTTATTAGAAATACTGTGGGTGGGGGTTGAGACTTTGTCTTTTAGGACTCGTTTTCAAATTTGTAGCATCAAGGATAGCTGCAAACTTATCTTAAAACATGTTCTTAGAGCTGAAGCTTTAAGAAAAAACAACAAACACAAGTATTTCAAAACTCACAAAATTAGATAGACACACTGGAAAACTTAACGTGACACAGAACACTGAAAGAAAGGCCAAGATGCAATAGCAATAGTCTTTAACTTACATTTGAGTGTTTCTCCAGCATAAGGAATATGTAGCTTAAACCGATCACAGCTAGGTCCAGGGGTCAAGGATGTACAGCTAAAAATGAAGATAAGAGAAGAATGTTCTAAGCAGTTACAGATGGTAGCAGACACTAACATTATTCTACAGGGTACAAACGACTGACATAGTAAAGATGTTGTGAATACTAGAAATACTCATCCTTACAATTCTGGGAAAGAATAAAAGGTGAGAAGGATGCAGGAGGCCCATTCTCTTTGATCAGCAGTTCTCACAACAGCATAAGAAATTTTAATATCTGTGCTGGCTACCTTCTTTCCCATTTTAAAACAGAAAATATACACACAAAATGCCCTGGTTTGAAAGTGCTATTAGAATAACATCAATTAGTCAAAGTCATTAAATTCTTTATTTTGTATACAATTTTACAGGCCACAACTCTCTACTTATGTCACAGTAACATAGTTGCATGCTCGCTATCCCTGCCATCTAGACACCTGAAATGAATGTTAGTTTTACTGCACCAATATGCAGTCATTTTAACCTATTTTAACCTTTAATTGTTCCAAGTCTCACAGTAAGCCTCCAGGTGAGCAAGTTTCAGAATCAGGTATTTGAGGCTATGACAACTGAACATGTATGTTCATGATCTATGACTATTCCATATCTCCTGTTTATCTGGAACACCACAACAGAAGTTGGGCCTCACAGTGATGATCAAGCATTTTATGAATGCAAAAGTCACTGAAAAACTCTTTAGTGTCTAGGTCAGAGATGACCAATTTTTTCCCACCTCTTAAGTCATGTACCAAAATTTTTGTATAACAAAACCCAAAAAATCTCAGCTGCTAAAGAAGAAACAATGACACACATTGTTTCACTGGCAGGAACGGTCCCTGGAGCTCTCATCAGTGTGGGCTGGTGGGCATATGACAAGTCCCATAGCAAAAATACTGGAAGCCTTTAGCAGTTCACTGCTTTCCATATCTAGGGATCCTGATAACACAGAAGTCTTCTTGCCAGCCTAATAGAACTGAGAATTGTTTATAGCCCTAACACAAGAGCTACGCTTGTTGCAAGCCACTTAAAGCTCAAACCTAGATTGGGCAGCTCTAGACAAAACAGTGAAAAGAAGGTAGGCAAAGGTAAAATAACTTGCCTAAACTTACAGATCACTGGTAGAGCTCCAATACAAACAGCTAACAGTATAATGAAACAAAAGATGTATTTACTGGGCCATACACACAACCAAAAGCAAAAATAGGCCACAAAATACAAAAATTCTGATCCTACCTTATCAGAAACAACATGGTAACTCCTGCAGCTGTCTTACCACAGAAGAGGCATCAGGGCAAATGGGGAAATGTTAACTCTTACTGACACACTCAAAATGCTTCAGAGAACTATTTCTCTCAGATGCTGGCTCTACAGTCTCCTTTCTTTTTACACTTGCAAGTTAAGGAAACCATGTGCATTAATTTCAGATTGTTTTTATTCAGTGAGCTACATTTACTATTTAATCGAATTTGTGCCCACATAGAGCTTCATCAAAAAGAAGCAACCACAGAACTACGGGTCAATTAACTTAAATGAAATTTCCACAAAAATACTAGAAAACATAAGCAAACTGCTTGTGTGCACCTAGAATCTAACACAGATGCAATTAACATCCTACATTGATTCAACAAGAATACATTACATTTTTTCAGTATCATTACAGAAATTTGATAACTGTCCTTGCAAATAAAAGGGAAGCAACAGATGTCCTATCTTAATTTTAGAAAGGTTTTTGAAATGTTTTGTGAGAGCACATGCAAAACAATGTACAGAAACATAATTTAGATACAACTACTAGCAGATGTGTGCAGAACTGACTGGAAAGCAAGTTTCAAAAAAGATTAGTTCACATCTTGCTCCATCCAGGAAGAAAGCTCTGACTGAGTTTTCTCCTGGTAGAATACTACTTCACATTTCACTGAAAGACTGATGATGGAAAAGGGATGATGTTTATTAAACCTGCTGATGATTCCAACATGAAAGTGAATGCAGCATGCTGGACAATAGGCCCAGAGCTGAAAACTGTTTTGATTTAATGGTCTGTACTACTTCTTTTTGAATTACATCTAGGTAGAGCTTAGCAAGATCAGTAAGAATCACCACCCTCGCTGGGAGTAAAATCAGTTTGAGAATATGAAAGATTGGAGCTCCAGTGCAATAGAAACAAGAAAACGTAATTTTTTTCAAAGACACGATTCTTTTAGTAGGTGAGAACAGCAAAACAGGAGTGCCCATTGTAAGGGTGTTTTAATGGCTGTTGATGAATTTAACAGCATAGATATGGAAGCATTATTATCTACTTCCAAGTCATTTCCAAGGCTTACATCACATACAAGGCCAATTCTAGGAAGCATACAAAAAAAAAAAAAAAAAAAAAAAGCAACATAACAAAAAAATACCTTGCAAGTTTCAAAATATCTCTGCAAAATCAGTCAATATTTAATGGAAGTTTCTTTCAAACTATCACAGGTCACAGTCTGAGGCACATTTCTCAAATACCATCAAAATAACATTGTTGTTAGCTTTTCAACAGACACAAAAATTTCTGATCCTGCAAATACCCTATAATTTTTTCTTTTAGCACAATGGGCCATTTGGAAATACTTTGGGAAAGCAGAACATTCTTTAACATTAAAATAAAAGCCTGATTTAATGGTAAAGGTCCCTAAAAGCAATACTAAGTACTTTTCCTAGATTATTATACTCCACTAGAGATGTTTTTAATTTTACTGGTCTAGAAGTGATGGAAAGTGACAGTATTCACTTTCCTTTTTTTTTTTTCACCCCCCCAAATTACTCTGGCTAGGCTGTGCAAGAGACTTCAATAACTGCAAGTCTGAGCAACCAAGCAAAAATCTGACACACATCCATTTGAAAGGAGGTAGTTACTTTTTAGTATAAACAGTTGAACAAAACTCCTACAGCAAATCAAAACTTTGGTACATCTAGCTGTCTATGTGTGACCTTATTCAACAGAGTGTCACAGATAATGGTCTGGCTGTGGACACCTTCTCCTGTTTGAACTTCCTTAACACACAGAACCTCTCAATTACAAACATGCGCCACCCAGAATCTTGTCCTCTATCTTCTTCAAAATGTAAGATTTTACATCTGCTGATCCGTTTACTTAACACGGTCCACACAAAAGTCACACTGAAAAGGAATGACTTCTAAAAAGGTCTTTTAAAGATTACTAGTCTTATCTTCACAGGGAGTTGACAGAACAGTAATACCTGGTGTTGAAAACTAATTTCAGAAGCTGACTTCATCTCATGACAAATGGATCTGCTATCTGCCTTCTTATTCACAGAAAAATATTACACTGGTTTAAATATCTTCATCTAAATAGCCAATATTTTACATAGGAAAGCCATGGAAGTAAGAATTAATGCTCTGATGCTCAGAGCTGTGATATGAATTAGTCTTTGTAAGATGATTAATGCTATACCACAAGATCTCCCACATGGTTTCGCTACTAAAATATCAAAGAATCATCAACTTGACAAGTTTCCAGGACAAAGGAATATCCTTGAATGCATCACTTAAAATGATACTGCCCTATTCAAAGGCACTGTACTGAAATCTACAGCTGGAATCTGATAGAATGAGTATGCAAGAAACCATAGCTGAATACAAACTCTTCTCAGTAGATTTTAGCTAAGTTCCTTGAGCAAATATAGCAGATTAAACTTAAGTTGAGATACATTATGTCCTTATGAAATACGTATTCCAAGCAGGAGACAAGTAGAACATTCCTTTGCTGAGTGTCTGATGCATCTTAACAGTTGGGATTGTCTGATGCATCTTAGAGTTGGGATTGTCTGTGACCTGTTGGGAAAAGGTTTCTTTCACAACAAATAAAACTAAATAACTAAACCAGTTATTCAAAGAAAAAGTCACTGTCAGCACCAGATGCTTAGTGAAAACTGTTCAGAATCCTTTATCAGCCACAAAAGGAAACAGGAAAGATTATTCAAGAGAAAAAAAAGAGAGGAAAAAAAAAATCTGAAAAGTTACTCAGTTTTGTTGCTTGGAATAATTCATCAGCCTGTAATAATAGGTGCATCAGAAGTATTCTTCTGCAAAATTAATCCTTCCCAGAGTATTCTAAAAGCCTCTAGAAGCAAGTTCTAGTTGAGTTTAACATCAAGGTTTTCTCTTATATCAATGTATTTGTAACTGACTATTCTGTTGAATTGACTCTTCTTCTCGTTTAAATTAAAAAAATTATTCCCTTTCCTTCTGAGCCACTTTGATATTTTACAGGATTGAAGCCATGATTATAAGTAGGACTGTGATAGCCCTAGGTTTCAACACAGTCTTCCTATCAACTAGTCTTCTACAACCATCACTTGAAAGTATTCCCAAGACAAGCAGTTTTAAATTACTTGGGCTCTGGTAAGATCTTAACCAAAAATAAGTTCTTTGCCCACTGAAGGAGTCACAACGAAAGAAGAGCCCAAGTGTTCACCACCTTAATCCTTAAAGTCTGGAGATGAGTGGTTATTCTATCCAAAGAATTAAAAACAAAACAAAACAAAAATGAAAACACACCACCACTCCAAAACCTACCTCTTTCTATCCCAAAATTCCAGTCTGAGGCTCATTTTTTATACCATTCATAAAAATCTACTGCTTAGAACGATATAAAACATCCAGAAATGCCAATGGAAGTGCAATAGCTCTACTGAAACATAGACAATCTTCTTTTTATATCTTCTTTTTAAATTTGTGTTAAAGGTGTACGCCCCAACATTCATGTAAGATTGAATCAAATTTCCTGATTAAAAAAAAGTATGTGACGCATTCATTCATTCTTCCTTCTTAGATCATACCACCTTTACTATCTGAAGACAAATCATCAGCAAATTTTACTGTACAATAGCAAAGAAAAAATTTAGCCTCTGTAATTTCAGGAATTTAATACTGAGACTGCCTAACCTGAACAGACAAGAGATGCAAAAGCTTCTTTAATCTTGTGGTGCTCAGGTTGCTACACTTGCTGTTCTTGAGGGTCAATTCTTTTTGGATAACAGGCAACTTTTTTCATTTACTAGGCTGTTGATGTAAAAGCCAAGAAGCTTCACACTGTATTAGAGTTACTCTCATGGAGAACACTGCTAAAAAACAACACACACACACAAATAAAAAGGAAGTTCTGAGCACTGGCTGCATTCCCAACCCTTCCCAGCTCTAATATACCTAGCATATGCTTCTAATTGCACCTATATATGTCATATAAAGACAGTGTTAGGGAAAAAGGAGGTCAAGTTCCTTTCACAACACAAGAGGCTAAAGAAGAAAATTAGTATTATTTAGTAATGACAAGACACATTTCAGTCAGGGGTTTAGAAGCTGAATGTTTTGTCAGCAAAAGTCAAATATAATTCAGAGGCAAAGACAAGTCCCTTGTTACTAATAAGAGGCAGCAAACTCAAAACTCCACCCAAAACTTGTACTGTAGCATTTGCTAAGAAAACCACCTTAAATTCAAGTAGAACACCTTTTGTGCTGTGTTTGTGTGGCAGGGTTTTTGGTAGTGGAGGAGGGGCTACAGCAGTGGCCCCTGTGAGAAACTTCTCAAAAGCTCCCCCAGCTCTAAGTCGGACCTGCCGCTGGCCAAGGCCAAGCCAATTAGCAATAGTGGTCGTGCCTCTGTGATAACATATTTAAGAATGGGAACGTGGGAGGGGACTTTGAGGAGGATACCTGTGTGAATCCCAAGGTCAGTGGAAGGAAGGGGGGAGGTGTGCCAGAGCAGAGAGCCCCCCTGTATCTGGTGGTCAGACAGCAGGGCCACTCCCCTGCCACCCATGAGGGTCACCAGAGGAGCAGAGATTTGTCTGCAGCCTGTGGAGGACCCCTGGGACTCGGTGGAAAGAAGTCGTCCCCGCTGTTGTAGTGTGGTGCAGGGAGGACTGCAACACATGGAGGTGACCCACACCAGAGCATCTCGAGAGAATGCATCCCATTGGGAGTACTCACAGCAGAGAGAGTTTGTGGAGAACTGTGTCCCTTGAGAGGAACACCACATGAAACAGGGGGAAGAATGAATAAGAGTGATCTCCTCTGACCTTGGAGGAAGAAGTGACAGGACTGACTGCACCCCTCATCCCCTGCCCCTGTGCCACTGGGAGAGGAGGTAGACACACTGAGAACAAAACTGAGCCTGAGGAGAAGGGAGGGGTGGGGGGAAGTGTTTTTAAGCTATGGTAAGGCTTCTCACTGTCCCATTCTGTCAAGTGTCATTATCATTACTGATTTGAATTAAAGTGACATAATTTTTCTTCCCTTAACAAGCCTGACTTCTGCCTGTGACCATGAATGGGTGAGCAACGCCCTCCCTGTCCAGGAATCTCCATTCCTGGGCCTTTTGATTTTTCCTCCTTCCCAATGCTGTGGGGGAAGGGGTGAGTAAACAGCTGTGTGGTGCTCAGTTTCCCTCTGGGCTCAAACCATGACAGCTAAGAAAAACACCTTAATGTTAAACTCAGGTAGAACAGTATTTGTCGATGCCTTTAGATTCTTCTTTTCATCCCATTTCTGTAGATGGAAATCTGCTCCAGTGTTCCTTGAAGACACAGTATTTCATCCCATTTAATTAAGAATTAATTGCAGAATTCATAACAGATGGGTAAGTCATCTACAGAGGAATTAAGAATAATTAAAGTATATAGAGGGGGGAGGAGGGTGGAAGGAAGGCCAGCAGGTGACAGGTTTTTTGCAAGGATCAGGAAACAGAAAAATGGTGAAAAACCACATTTTGGAGAGCTGACACTGAGGGTGAAAGCCTGTATCATACTGCATCTCCCTGCAACAGTGCACAAAGCTCTACAGGCTCCCAGAGGCCTGCAAATACACAAGAAGAGTACTGAGCAGCTGCTGCTGCAAATCAACAGATCCAACCAAAATTCTATCAATCAGGCAAAATTTGAAATGGGAGAGAGAGTCTAGTCAACCAATTTTCATCTTCAGCTCCCCTTCTTTAAACAGACACATGTATTACACATGTGAGAGAGGGACTTGCACTTAAAAGACACACACCACTGCTTTTGGGAAATAAAAATCCAATTACATGTAGAGTGATTGCTACTTATATACATATTTTAATTAAGATATTAAAATCTGAAAGCCAACTGACAAATATTCCAAAGAACTTTCCAATATATAAATCCACTGTTTTCATAAAACTCAGCTGTAGCCTAGATGTTTTCTTCAAACCTAGCGTAAGATTAAACTACTTTTGCTTTTGCAAACCAAAGGTTAAGACTACTTTTCGTATTGCAACACAGATGATGATGTTTTTCAATCCTGTTAGTATGGAAGGTATTCTATAACTGCAACCGCATTTCAATCCATAATTATCAACTGGGTAATTCCAAGATGTCTCCAGATATGTCAATTGTATTCCCAACAAAACCTTCATCTACTGTCAGTGCTGATTTTTATGTACATATTTATGTTTTCTTGTATGAAGTTCATCATACTAAGTGGAACTTTTAGAAAGGAGTGGGATGCTAGGCAGAACATAACCTAGGAAAACAACTCCTCACTTCCATTCTTCACCCATAGGCAGATTTGCATTTTTTTAAAAAGTTCGAATAACTATTTAAAATCACGTCTGCTGCCGGCAACCTGCTTTCACTAGAAAGACTATGCAAAACCATCTAAGGACTACAGTCATTAGTAAAACAAATATAGCAGCTGTATGTTAACAGAAAATGTATATTTACTTAATATGAGTGAGAGTTTGCCAAAGCAGATGTTGCAGGTGGGATAGCTCTGGGCCTGCTTCTAGAACTTCAAATGTCCCTCACATATGCCCCAATCTTGGGCAGGTGTCCTGCAATCTCCCAAAGTACGGCTGCCTCTGCTAGAGGCTGACATTCTGCCCAGCTTCTATGAGGGAAAGAGAGGAAGCATACATACGTATTTTGAAATCATCTCAGAGAACTTCTACATTAAATGAAAGCACATATAATGAAAGCCCCAGCTGGCTGATTTTTTTCAGCATCACAAACTCTGTTCATTTAGCACAGGAAGGTTGTTTTTAGAACTGTTCTTTTCCAATCACAATAGTAGGATAGGTTGGAAAGGGCCACCACAAAAAGTATTATGAAGACAGAGCTGACAACCAGCACCACATCTAATATACTTGCAAGTGTACTTGAAAGAACAGCTCTGAAGAACTGACTATCTCATAAGTTTCCATTTGTAAAATCCCTACAGTTTAGGGTAGGAGCACATAAGTACAGAGTTTCAAGGAGCTAATTAGGAGACAAATTAAGAAAAATAATTAACAATGGACAAAGGACAGTTTTCAACAGAACATGCTTTACAAACATGCTCTAGATGCCTTAGAAACATCTTTTATAATCAAACTGATTACCTCTAAGCAAGATCTTTTATATGTACATTTAATTGCCTGTAACTCCCTTTAAAAACTACACATGGTGCAAATATTCCCCAAAAGAATAAAACAGAAACAGAAAACAGAAGTTTTAATGAAGGAGTGATTGAAAAATGAACAGAAATAAGTGGGTTAACACTTGTAATGCACACACCAGTAGACTATGTTTTGGTAAATAAACTACTGAATTCACAGTATCATAAACTACCTTTCTGTCACACATTCAGCAAAGGAAAAAGCACTACTTCATTAAACCGTAAGACCAGCTGTACCTCAAATCCTTGGAACTCATAACCAAAATTTTAGAGATCATGAGGGAGTAGCAGACGCATCATTTGGATTTACTTCATCTCCCTTCCCTGCTTTCAGATTCAAAATCCTGTTTCATATTTTCACAACTGCCATTTGATTATGTATTACTTTGTAATAAGTTAGAACCTAATAATCTCTCATGTTCTAATGTTCGCTAATATGAATTCAATTTCTGAAGAAAAAAAAAAATCAGACAAGGAACATTTTTTCTTTTAGATTACTCTAAAAGAGAACCATTCTTTGCCAAGTATGAAATTACAGTCTACCACCTGGAGTTTCAGATCCTTTCAGTGTTCACGGAAAGAGCATATTCATACAGAAAGTCACAAAAGCCAAGCTATTATAAACAGAAGTTTTAATAAGTCATTTAGTGTTGCTGCCTGTAGTAGCCATAAAGCCTCCCAACTTATTTTCTAAGTAATTTATTTCCCACCACATAAGTATTTAGCTTATTGGAAAATGCAATGAGTTGGTATCGGGGAAAAAAATGTAAGAACTGACCATCCAAAACAGAGCAACGGGTACTCTGTCACATTTTTGGTTTAGAAATATTATTTCTGTGAGGCATAGGAATCTGGGGGTTATTACAAGGAAAATATAATTTTAGAGGGTTTTATATTTGGCTTTTTTTTTTGCCTCTGCTCCATAATGGAATTCTGCAATTTCCTTTAACTCAATTTTATTGGGATTCTTTTATCTTACAATGATAAAAATACTCAGTCCTAGTGGTCTAATTTTGTTCTTTCAGCCATATACCATAGATTACAAAGAAAAGAACCTGTTACCTACACTGCAGAGTGGTTTGCCTCAGACATTTTAATTCCCTTCTCTCAGAAAACACTAAGTATGTTCTCTTTTATCAACTTTTCTATGGATTACTTAGGACTGAATTCAGTATCCTCAACAAAAACATCAATTTCAAGAGCAAATGAAACTGTTCACTTATACATACAGCTCTGAGTATTTTTTTCCGACGCTCACTTCCAGTTAGATAATAGTTGCTTCAAGGTATGTCTACGCTGTGCAGTGCAGTGCCAAGTAAATGCCTAAAATAAGTAACTCAAGAAACAGATTAAAATAGCTCTGGCATAGCATTGGATTGGCATGGTTATTCCATTTCCAGTTGAACTTGATATATTAAACCTACATTGCAAATTCAGTCCTGGACAGTTACCTGAACAGTCAAAAAAATTTCTTTCTCCACCAGTCAGAAGAATGAGCACCATAATCAATGGTTCAAGAGATGCCAAAACATTTATAAGGGTTAATTTAAAAAGGTAGCAATAGAGATGTCAGCCTAAACACCAACAAGAGACTCTTACGACAATGAAACTTCCCTTTGAAATTTTTTACGCAAACTTACATAGTGATCAATACATTATAAGAAAAGGCCTGTACAGTTTTATATTTCCCACACTGTTAGAGAATGACTGTGTAGTTAGAAAATAGTGTACAGTTTCTGTTTTCAAAAATTAATAGTTTGCTTCCCTTATTATCACTGACTCACAGAAGTAGTTTACAGAAGTATTGCCATTGATTCCTGTTGGCTGTGAAATGAACAGGGCAGAATCAGGCCTTCAATGCTGTTGCATATCCGTCTGTCAAGATCAAGCCTCTGTTCATCTCCTATGCTTTTAAAGCCCCTAAACCCATCAGACAATGACTGCAACAAATAGACTAAACCAAAAAAATTATAATCTTTTGCCTCAGATTCATTACAAGTGTACATTAGCTATTTAATGTTATGCCGTGTATGTTTATATGTGTATGAGAGTCAGGCATACATGAAGTGTAACTGTATACATTAGGCTGGAAGAATTTACTGACCAGATGTCCAGGAATATATTTTTCTCTACTCAGCAGAAGAACAAAAACTTACAAGTCAGTTGCTCTCAGCTTCTGGTGAAAAGTAATATCCAAGATGTATGGTACACTAGAGATCTGTCCAGCTTACATTAAACTAATGCTGCATCTGTGTGATGCAAGGGTTTAGGAAAGGGGGGAAAAGTGGACCACATACCAAATCATTAGGTTTTTAGCTATCTTTACAACAAAAAATAAAGTCTTAGGAAGTTCATCTCCTGAAGTAATGCACAATGCAAAGAAATGAGACCGACATCTGTTACAATAGCAGAAAGTCCTGGACAGAAAGCTACATTACGTTAATGTAAGCCCTGGCTTTCAAGAAGTGTTCAATGAGTTACCAAGGTACAGACAGCCAAAACATACATTTAAATACCTTGCTAAGGTACATCTTTCCAAATGTATTTGGCACATATATTAGTACTACATCATGTGAAGCTCTCTTTAAACAAATATAGGAAAGAAACAGTTGGCACCTGTATCAAATAGTTTCCTCTCAACTTTATTAAAGCGTAAAAATGGTGGACATAACATTCAGGTTTTTTCAAGGTCAGAGAAAAGGAAGTAACTCACTGTCCTAGTCTAAAAATACCAGCAAAGACATACTGCACAGTATTTAAATGAACAAATCTTAGGAAAACGTCTGTAGTCTTTCAAACCAGAGCACAGATTACCACGATTGCCTAATACTACCCTCTACCTTTTAAAATCCTTTCTTTACTCACAGCAATTGAAACTGACAAACACACGCTTTTTTTCCTCAACAACTTCAAGCACCTTGTTTAAAATTGGTGTAAAAAAAAATGCCAAATTTTGTGGAGAATATTAACCATACCATTACCAAACATATGCACTACCCTTAGATCTTTATCAGACTTTTGCCTTTGTTTTTTCAACATTCAGAAACAAATGTAGAAGAGCGCAGTCTTGGAGACAATCAGCCTTTTTGGACCAGCACATAAAAACTGCTCTTTGAAGTTCCAAGTGCTGCTCCACAGTGACAACCCATCACTCCACAGTGTTGACCCATCAGAGCTTCAGCCTGTTAACTTTTGCTTGAGTGACAGCAGCTACTAGTAATAAGATTCTTTGTAAGGAAGAAATATACTTTTTATCTGAAAATGAAAAGAAATTACCTACTCTGTGCAAAAGTAACAATTATTTTTTAAAACAGTTTTTCTTAGTAACTCTGTTCAGAAGAGTCAGACTTGTTAAAATTCATACGTAAACAAAATGCACATTAAAAAACCTACCTATAGATATCAATGTGAATGATGGAATGTGATCTTTCAAGTAACTGAAGTAGAATCAATTTAAATTAATCAAAAGCAAAAGATCATGCAAAAGCTTTAAAGAACCACTATGGTATTGTGACAGCATTTCACAGATAAAAAACAACATTATTTCATGAAATACATAAAATGAGTAATTACTTTAAAAAGGGAAATGCCCAAAAGAAAGGGAAATACCAAAGCATATTGCAGTCTACTTGGTAACACAAAAAAGTAAATCATCACTGCTCACTAGGAAGCAGGGCAATAAAGTTACAAATATCTTATTACAGCTTGATAGTAAATTTGTATGTTAAAATCTACTCCACATAGTACTATATTCTTTTTGACCAATCTTCATATAGGTTTTTTTCAGGAACATAACTAATTGTAAATATAGCTCAGTATCAAGCAGAGGCAGAAATCAATAGCCAATCAGACAGGTGCAGAGAACAAAATGCCAACATGGTTTACAACAAACCAGTTATATAAAAATTCCACAATTAATCTTCTCATAAATATGGAATAAGTATAACCAAACAAGTATGAAATTTAAAATTTTGTTATGAGTGGATAGCTAAAAAAAAATAAAAATCTTAATGTATGCAGCTTTAAATCACTGTATTCATTTTTAAATTCTTCCTGGTGCAACACATCAAAGTAATTTAAAAAAACAAAATAAAGTTTGTTGAGTAAGAATAGACTTGCAGCATAATTTGAGGCTCAAGCACAGGCCCTGATGAACAGCTGTGGGGAAAAATATGTTCTCAAAGCAATGACCACCATATATGTTTTTCACCACTGTAACACATCATAGGAAAAGCAGCAGCCTTTTAAATAATTGGATTCTACATTATAAATAATTAAAATACCCTGCACACAGGAAAATGTCTTCTATTTCTAAATCTACCTAATAATCACTTTTCCCTATTCAACATCTTACCCGTGATTATATGTATAAATACTAAGAAAAATGCCTTAGCCACAGTTCAGTTAGTTATGAGTAGATTTTAATATCTAATTAAGATGGGCCATTATTTCAAAGAGACACCACTGAAGATTAACTGAATGATACAATATATGGCATTGACTCAATTGGCAGCGGTTATTTTCTTTGGGTCTAGAACAAGGTAATATCCTATGCAAGAGTTAAAATGCTTTGATCCACTCTGTCATCTCGAAGAATGTCTTTTATTAATGCAACAGAGATGCCTGCCAGGGTTTTCTTATCACCAGAATCAATGTTGCTAAAGGTGCTATATTTCAGATGTGACCTAACATTCAGGTTCTATTTTTGTTCACTGTGGAGCCTTTTTTACAAGAAAGAAGGTAACAGCTCTGCAGACTTGGCCACCTAACTTTTTATTACTATTTCTACCGAAGTTTCCTTCTTTCCTGTCATGCCATATTGCTGAGCTCAGTTTGGGGGTACTCACATTTCTTTACTCACTCAGCATCAGCAGTGGCCATACAATTCCTATAAATAGGACTTGATCCTGA
Organism: Athene cunicularia; assembly: GCF_003259725.1. Classification (NCBI taxonomy): domain Eukaryota; kingdom Metazoa; phylum Chordata; class Aves; order Strigiformes; family Strigidae; genus Athene; species Athene cunicularia. The sequence continues at coordinate 94,297,361 of NW_020799097.1, read as the reverse complement.
AGATCCTACTCACAGATGTAAATGTGTCTGATGAGACTGGTACTGTCTAATAAGTTTGTAAAACACAGACATGAAACTGTAACATATTATTATAAAACATTTACATACTCAAAGACTGCAAAACAATAGGATTTCCTTAGTATGACTTACTTCCCTCCCACACTTAAAGCAAAGCAAATTAACATATCTCCGTACTTCATCCTTTTAATCTAACATCACCTCTTTAATATAGTTTATAAAACACAACAAAACTAAGTCCTTAGCAGTAAGTTAGAATAAGTGCAAAATCAGTTCCTTACTAAAACCATTTGACATATGGATTGACTTTTCAAATAATTAAAGGCTTAATATGTTTGCCATTTACAAATCAAAATCAAGTGACATGATAGGCTGGATAAACCTGGAACATGATCTTGCACTGGTGAAATAAAAGGGAAATTCCTTCCACTTTTGAATTGAGAATGTCAAAACCAAGGCTCTGAATGGGCAAGGCTTGGAGATATTACTGTATTCCGTATGTTTCCATTATTCCCTGTTAACCACAGCTCCATTTTCTAAAACCTAAGAAATAAGAATGGATGGATCTTCAGTTTGTAGACTTTGTTTCATCATATGTTGTAAAGCACTGGTTCGTCATAAAGTGGTATAACTACAGTAACTCCTAATTTTCTATCAGAGTTAACAAGTGTGGTACATGACGGCACAGCAGCCATGCAGCTCCACCCCTTGACCCAGAAGCCTCCAGATGGTTCTGTTTTTTAAAAGTTAATAGCTATTGAGATGATTACCTTAATCATTTTAACATCTTAAAGGTTATAGTAAAATTGTATTTATATATAACACACCAGTTAAAGCACAAAATATTCGCACATTCTGTAAGAAATTCAAACTATGGAAGAGATGTGCTTAGAGCCTCTTCCGTGTGTCAGTAAACATACAATCACTATGCAAAAGCAAAGTTTCTGAACTGATAGTACTTCAGTGGTCATAGTCATTTTGAGATCAAGAACTGCTTTTTATTTAACTTCAAACATTTAATCTAGTATCTCTTCCTCAGCTTCCTGTTCTACTTTTTAAGTTTAAAGCCTGATTCAGCCCCACTGAAACTGAAGGGAACTTTGCAGTTAATGTCCTAAACCTCATCTCCATTTCTCTGACAACTGTTCTCCTCATCTTGTTCCTGTTTATATCCAACCTTTATGTCCTTATACTTCCGTTTCTTCGTGCAGATATCACCTATATTTGCCTCTGCCTGCTATCTCCTGTGTATTGTCATTTCACTCTTCAAAAAAGTGTAATGAAAGTGAAAGTATACAGGGGTTTGAATAATCTTGTGATGTGAACATAGGGGAGCAGAATAGACCAATGGTTTTCAATCCTTTTTTGGACTCTCAGAGCCCTATAAAGTTTTCATTTAGAGTCAGTATTCAGAAACGAAATCTACTGACAATACAGTGGTTTGGGGATCTTTTTATTAATCAACTGACATGGGCCTCTCAAAAACAGTCTGTGGAGTCCCAAAGGCTCCTACATCAAAGGTTAAAGACCGCTGAACTAGATCTTTAGTTATAGAAGGGACTTCTCTATAATTCTGAGAGGCATCCATCTTATGTTAAGTAATTTTACACTGTTAACTCATTCAGTGACATCATGAAGCCCTAAAAATCTCAAGGAACATCGTATTTCCATACTGATGAGTAAGTTCAAAATTTTCCCTTATAAATAAGCTAACGATTTATTTATGACAAACAACAAAAATCTCTCCTAAAAACCCACATACATGAAATTTACATTTCAATTAAATTGCTAGCAATTGAGAATAAAACCTGTTTAGAAAAATGTGTTTAAAAAACTCACTGGTACCAAAAAACCTATCTTAAAAAATAATTCTCAAGTAAATGTAGAATCTTGATTATCCTAACTCCAGCTCCTAATAACCTCAAGCCATAAAAAAGCCTCAGCATAAAGAATGAGGTTCATTTCTATGTTCCAAAACAAGGAAAAAAAAATATATTGCTGGCATTTGCATATAGCTGAGCTTATGCCTTTAAATGTGGGACCACCTCTGTCCGGTGCTCTACTTGTAGACTCCATGTTCAACACAGTTACTATATGATTTGAATCCCTGGGTTTGGGTGACAGGCACGGGTTTTAGTTCTTTAAAGAATAAACTCTTCAGATTTTTCACAGTAAATTCAAGATCACTGGCTGAAAACTTTAGACAATTAACTAAAAATACCTCTGAAAACAGTCAGGTAAAAAAAGCCACTTTATATTATTTTAATTATTTTAAACGCAAACAGTGTAAACATTCAGTGGGCAGAGAGCAAAACCCTTACCTATCTCCTGACAAGCTGATACCTTCATCACCAGACTACAGATATGTTTTCTCTCTACCCTTTTTTGTATTCCCTTCTCTCAGATTCAACAGGTGAAATGTAAGATAGCTCACATTTCAGCCTTCCTAGAAGGCTAGTTAAAGAAAAAGCAAGGTCTAGCATGAAATGACAGCAGCAGATGCATAACTGCTCAGCCTGTCTTGCATAATTTGCAAGACTAAATGCCAAGCCAGACAACACTAATAACAAAGCTATATAGCTTCTTAGACCTCCAAGTAAATCTGTACTCTGTCATGGCATAGGGAATGGTTCCTTTTAAACTAACCCTAGAATTCACACTTCCTTATTGAAAAGGCATCATAAGCACCAGAAAAGTACTTCTCAAACTCTCCATGAAACCATAATGAAGCAGCCTACAGAAGCATGTTAAAGTTTTCAGTAGAACTAAATTTTAAACAGCAGCAATTTGTGGTAGTTCTCAAGATCTGTTGGGTTATGCGACCATTCAAAGCAATACACAAAGCAGTAGTTTGTACAAAAGCAGTGATTTTAGACACCTTAAGCTAAAGTAATTTCAGACTCTGAACTCCAGTATCAAATAAATAACTGAATTCGGGATGCTGTTATGCACTGTTGATGCCCAACTCTGTTTCATCTTAAGTATTCTTTTATCAGCCATCCTAGGAGTCTTCCCTCTCTGTACAATGCCTAAAGTAGAGTCTACTTTAAGCATTTCACTTCCTCCATGTATTATGCACAGATGTTACACACCAAAGCCCCGTTATACATGTGGGTCCCAAACTTTATTACTATCTGAAAACCATCATGAACCCTGTAATTTATTTATTTATTTTTACTTTACTACTATCTAAAACATATAATGAACTTCCGTAATTAAAAATGAAAGGAGTAGCTTGGCCTATTTCAAACACTTGGCCCTATAGCCACTTTATGTACCGATCTTGAGGGAGGTCAGATAAAGGAAAACTTAAATCTTTTTCTTATTTAGCATATTTAGGTAGTCACGCAAATTTATTGTCAAGTTTTTAATTTACAGAAAAGTTCAAGTAATCAAATTATAAACAACAGGAAAAAGTCTTCATGACATCTCACTGCTGAAAACGAGCACTATCAAGTGGCAGCAATGAAAGTGTTTTAACAAGGTTATTATTGCCAACAATATGACAAATTAAGTCCCCCAAACTATAAAAGAGTAGTAAAGGCAAAAAATAACATAGCTAGTATGTCAGCTCCAGATATATTGGAAATGCTTAAATACGAATGAACGTACTGAAATTCAGTCTGGAAAAGACATCTTAACTGTGAAGGGCTGGGTATTCTTTTTTTGCATGAGGAACACACTTACCCGGATTTCAAGTCTGTAATCCGTAAACAGTTAGTAGCATCCAGTCCTACTTTTCCATTTCTGACCACGCTGGAAATGAAGGGCGAGAGTGCTGGAGAAATTCTGTTCAAGGCAACTTCAGGTGACATTTTAGTATGTTCCTCTTTCCTTTAGTCTTGAGCTGTACAGGGATGGTAAGGGGGGAGTTAAAATCAAAAACCATCCTCCTTATTTGATGTAACATTCACATGCACTCTGCAAACACCACAAGAAAAAAGTATGCAAAGGATTGGGAATATAGAGTAACTGAAGTGTGCACAGTTTATAAAGAAAAAATAAAGCCCATTTATTCAATGTCAGCGTAAAACCAGACTTACATCCTAGGTTCTTTTAATTAAGATCCTACCCCTATGAGAAAGAAATAAAATTGAGGGCCATTCTGACACTTCACAGCCTAGCCCTTCTTGTATTTCCATTAGGAGTCTATAATTGACAAGCCAAATTTGTTCTGCTTCCACTGAAATCAATGGGACTTGTATTACTGATTGCAATGGGACCAGGGGTTTGATTATGTCTCTGTATTCTCATTTGTAATTTCTAATACCACTAGTATAACCATAATCACTATTACTTTTACATTACTTCATTAGGTAGCTGTTTACAGCATTTCATGATGCCTTTTAAGGGCTAACACTGCTTTTCTTTCAGCGGTATCCCCATACCCTTTGAAAGGCATCTTCATTCACAAAACACATCAGGAAGCTGATGTACACACATATTAAGAACAGCTTTTTCAGAAGTGCTTGTAATTGTGTAACCTTATGCTAAATACCAGTTAGGCCCTTAAGTCAGCACACTTTAAGAACATGCTGCTTTTTAGCTGAAACACGGAAACAGAGCATGCACATATTTTAACACATTGCTCCACAAAAAGGCTAGAGTATGTGGACAGATTGTGGTAGGAGAAATGGGAGAAAAGAAGGGTAAGTAGTCTTTTGAAATGCTAACATACTCGATTGTATTCTTAAGCACTGAGTTTCATCTGAAAATTAACTGAATTTGACGGTTTTAGAAAACAAAGCTGGAAATGACTCAAGGTAACATAAACAAGCTACTGACAAGTGGGGCAGAACTCATACTTAAAACTCTGACCACGAGAATATATTTTTAAAAACACCCATTTAATTGATGTACAATACATACTGTATTTACTGCCTTACAAGATGCTGCATATGGACTGCTGTATTAATAACTGTTCTATAAAGAGAGCGCAAACAACTCATGACAATAGTTGCAATTTTCTGTTGTTTCTAATACTCAGTTTACAAGCATTAGTTGGTAACTAATGGCTATTCTACAAACTAGGTAATCCCTACCAGTTGGTAACTGGCAACAACATTGAAGTTGCATATTTCGTTCTCCCCAAAATCATTCACACTAAAGTAGCATGAAGCAATGTTCAAGGAAGAGTATTTATCCTAGCTATTTGGAACGTATCTGAATAAAGCCAAGGCCAGGCACTTTAAGGCAAACAAGGACTCATAAAGACTTCCTAAAAATAGTAATTATCTTCAATACACTGGTTCTTGTATTTTATGGCAGTAAAAAAGCTGAAAACCATGTCCTAACATATGTGTTCTCTTCACACATATGACTGGTTGTAATTGACAAAGGGCAACAACTTAAGTTTGCTTAGCAAACACCTAGAGCAATTGAAGATGCCATCTCCTGTTTGTTACTTTTCCACCAAAAATTACTGCCTACTCACCTTTATTCTTCCCCAGAGGAACTGGGAGGACACAAGTCTATACTTGACCTATTTCAACTCAAAATCCAATGGCTTGGATTGGACCAATAAAAATGAGTGTAAAACCAAAATGATACTCCACATGAGAGCAGCTAAAACAAGGCACACGTCAGTCTGCCAGCTCCACTGTAGGGAAGAGTAATTTCAAGTAGAGGGGCAGCTGGACCAATGAAGGCAAGAACTTCTTAAGCCATGAAACACATTCTGAAAAACAAGCTATCCTTCTAGCAGTCTTAAAGGCATACACAAAGATCTCAGAATTGGTTCTGATGATGACACATTCTAAGGGGACTAAGTGTTTTGAGGGTAGAAGTGTGAGATGTAAGTAGGTGGGGTTATCAGAGCTGAATAGATGCACCTTCCAAAATGAACTGCAGGATGAGATTCCTTATGTTTTCGTTAATAAAATACATAGATATGGTCAAAACAAGATGTAAATTACTTGCTAGGCATTTTTCCTGGTTTTATTGCATCATTTCTTTTAAGATCCACAATACCTTCTACATTACAAGCCAGATAAACAATACTTAAAAGGTCACTATCAATTAAACTCAGAGATTTATTTTGTAAACAAAGGTCTTTACAAACACAATTAGTACCCCTTTTAGTAAGTTTCAGTTGTGATATACATATTTCCCCCCCCCCCTTAGTTTTCCCACAGTTGGGAAACACAACACAAACTCACGGGAATTAATAGAAACAAAATTCACTAGACCGTTTCCCTCCCAAAACAAAACACTTGAAAGAAGTAAACAGACTAATAGCTGAATCCGTTTAGGTCCAGCAGTCTGTCATTACGACTTCAGGCAAAGGTAACATATTCAAAGTAACCATAAAACCCCAGGCTCTGCTTCGGGCACCAGAGCCTGTCTAGAGGCCAGATACTCTGCTCCTCCACCACCGGTAATAACGTTACGGGGGTTAAGTGAAGCTGTAAGAAGGCAAAGGCAAATATTGCGATGGAGGCCCTGAAGTGCGAAGCAACCTTCCCCGTCCAAACCTCGCGGCTTGGCCGTCCGCAACCCCGGCTTCGTGGTTTTCACTTTGAGGGTGTCAGCCCCAGCTGCCGGGGTGTGGGGCAAAGCGGGGACCCACGACCACCACCACCTCCTGCCGCCGTGCCCGGACACATCCCCGCCCGCCCGGGACGCGCTCGGCGGCCAGGATCTGCGGAGCCCCGGGCAAACCCCCGGCTCCCGCAGCCCTGGCACGGGAGGCCGGACGCGGGCTGACCTCCACCGAGCGCCGAGCCCCGCTCCCTCCCCAGCCGGGC
>NW_020799097.1:94214797-94290547 GCF_003259725.1 Athene cunicularia | reverse complement strand
TGTATAAGAGACAGAGGTGAGGCGGCGCGGAGCTCTCGGCCCTGGGCAGAGGGAGCCGAGGCGGGGAGTTGGCTGCGGCGGGGGCAGGGGGAAGGAGCAGAGCCGCCGGTGGGGGCGGCTGGGCCCGGGTGATGTCAGCCCTGCAAATAATACTTTGAAAGAATACTGTGGGAACTGGGAGAAGTTTGAACGTGTTGTCTGCTGGAGCTTTGATCAGCTGTCTGTAACTTTAGGGAGAAGAGAGACTTGGGTTTGTGTTTTCAGCTGTGCTAGGTGGCTCGGCGTTAGCCTTGCCAGAAAAGCAGCATTTCATAGTAACCCGCGTGGGAAATCGTGAACTTTGATACTCTTTATCAGCAGAGGAGTTTGAAACAATTTTATGATGGTGAATAAAGCTGGTCAACTGTAACACGTTTTCAGTTCAAAGCACTTGTCTCCACTTGAAAAGCGAGAAAGAAAGCTTAATATTGCAAATAAACTGAAGTTAGTTCTATGAAAAAGTAGGTTGTAAGTTGATTACTTGCAAACAGCATTTTCTGTGACACTTTGAAAGAAAAGAGAGAGAGAAGACCTCCTAAGCAATTCATATCCAAACTGATCACAAAGTGGAAATAGGAAGCCCTTAAAAATTTAGCACCTCTGCATCCCAAAGCTGGGTTTTAAATTATGAAATCTTTCTTTAAAGGAATGGCTTCATTCCTTTCTTTAAATTTTCTGGGCATTTTGCTTTTAGAATTAGTTACTTGGGTCTCTTTTTTTTTTTTTTAATACATAGGTAAAGTTTGGGAACGTTTCAAAAATTAAAATACAGAAGTTCATGAAAGCTCTGGGTTTTATAGCAAATACTAAATATCTGAAGAATTCAGGCAAAATTGCAAGAGTTGGCAACGATGCAAATACTAACCTAAACTGGCTGACCTTGTCAGCCTCAGTAAACTTGCAGATCAGTCTTTGATTTGCACTAATAGATCTGTTTTTAAAACTATATATGCAGACTTGGTTAAAATAGGATTTAAAACCGTATGTATCTGGACTGCATCAGCTTGTCCTGCTGGGAATTCTGCAGTAAAAAACTCAATTCCTCAATCAGCAGACAATTATATCAAAAGCCTGTGGCTCAAGAAAGTGTAGAATACATGATTAGAAGAATATGCTGAGGATTAAGTACAGTTTAGGTACAGACGTGTGTTGCAGAAATGATGAAAACCCTTAAATAATCATAGAGCCTGTGTCAGAAAGATTTAATGCTTTATGTAATCTGCAGAACACACTGGCAGCTTCCCAAGAATAGTTGTCTTGTAAGTCAGAGTAAGATCTCGTAGAACTGATCTTGACGTTATGTGTGAACGTGCTATCAGATGCTTGTGACGTTATATTGAAATATAAAACATGGTGCTGTAACCTCAAGACGTTCCTTTTCCTGTCTCTAAAATGTGGGAAGAAAAATCAAGAAAAAATTGTCTACCAGTTTAAACACTGCTGACAGCCGCAGCTTTGGACTTTTTCTTGACACTTCCAACAAAAAAACCCGAACAAATTTCCCGTTTTTTGGCTGCAAGTTTGATATGATAGAAATACAGTAATTTATTTGAAGCCGTATTAACTGGCCATATTGTAACCAGAGATTAAACCATGGGTTGTAGCCATGGATGCTGTTACAGTGAGATTAAGTGTTTGAAGAAAAGCCATTTCACTTCTCAGTCAGCTGAGAGGGTTTCTTAAATTGTACAAATGCTATCACAAGAATATATCTGACTAACAATTATTAGCCTCTAAGCAGCAGTGAAGGGCTTTTTATTAGTGATAAGCTAATTTGCTTCCACTGAAAAAGAAGGGACAGCCTCAGTCTTTCAGTTACTAGCACAGGACTTCAGGCACTTAAGAAAAAGAGGGGGTCTAAATTTAGCTGGCAGGAGTTTAATCTGACAGAAATCTCCATGTAGTACCCATGTAGACATAGTTTACATGTATCCTGTGTTAAAAAAAATCCTGGTAAAATGACTGGGAAGCACTAAACTGTACGCTGGCATGCACCTAGGTGGAGAGCAAAGCTATGAAATAGGGAAAAATAGGCAAACTTTAATAAATGTGATAAAAGCTGCCAGGTTGGGATTAGGATTGATTCCAGGAGGGTACCTGTTGACTGTCTCCTTATCTGGGATTTAGACGGGGTTGTATATTCTAGCTTTAAAGCTAGGGTTCATTTAAACCAGGATGAAAGAGCATCAGGTTTTTCTAAGTTTGGCTGTCATTTTTGCTGATGTTTCAGTTTGTAAAAGACATGGGCAGCAGTGATCATGTTAAATGCCTTTCTATCACCCACTTGGAGGAGGCTGAATAAACTGAATGAGGAGTGAGAGTCACGCAAAGGAGGTCAGACACCTCTTTGGACACATTTTTTTGATAGGCATATTCACCACTCAACAGTAAAGCCTGTCTTTCCTAGAAGATGATCATATTGACTGAGATTCTGCCAGAGCTAGACGATGCTATGTTATAACTCAAACTATAAAATACCATGTTGACCCTTTAGAAAACAATCTTGGCCCTCTGTCTGGAAATCTAGAAGCTCAGAGTGGCAGACATTAAATGGTAAACATTCCCATGGCTGCAGAGACAAGGTACCGAAAAATCAGAAAGATAAGCTTCAAGCTACCATTGGACATATGGTAGCTAGACTCACCGCTAAAAAAAAGTTAGCACATAATGTTTTTACTCAGTACAGTAAAGTAATGATTTAAAGAAGTGGAACCCCTGTGTGAAATGGAAATGTACAATTTGAAATTTGCTATGTCTTATGTAATGACCAAGAAGGAAAAGGATGGGGACCTTCTGTTGAAGACAGTATTCAAATGTAATTTGGGGAAATAATCAAATTCAGAAGAAAGGGTAGTGTGCCTTAAAGTTCTTTTAAAGGGAAGGGGCCCAGTGGTTTGCTTTTAAAACACTGTTCTCATTGGAAAATCTTTTCTCATTGTCCTGTAGCGCTGCAGTGGCAGAATGTGGGTTTTCTAAAGTGAATTTAGTATAATCAAAACAACCTCACGTACATACATGCAGTAAACCACACTCTTTGGCTTAATAGGACCAGGAACAAAACATATTTGTGGTCACAGTCACAATCAACACTTCATTGGCAATAGCAGGCAATAGTAGTAGAAAACAAAAACAGCATTATTCTCTATGATCTAGATATCAAACCAGACGGGTATCATCCATAGTATTATTTAAATAGTTTCTGTTCTGACTCATATTTGCAGACTGGTCGTGGCATTGGCATTTTAATTCATATTAAATCAGGACAAGACTAAACGTATAAACCAATGAGAGTCAGACACACTAAAACAATTAGAATAAACAGGAGAAACTTTGGCATGGCAATTGAAAACAGCAGAAGCAAAGAACAAAATGTAAGATGGAAAAACAGTCTTTGGATAGTCAAAACAGCCATAGTTTTTCACTTCAACTCAAGAGAATGAGACCACAGTCCAAATACTGGAAAACTGTGTTTGGTAGGATGTTCAAAATTTCAAGTCTTAGTTTTCTGTGGACCCCTTTTCTTCCCTGAAGTTGCTTCCATTCCCTGTAGGGAGTGGAACTAAAAGTTCTGCTTTCAGTCCCCTGTTGTCACAACCATCGTTAATTATTATGGCAGGTAGTAAACTGATTGAAAGCATTCAGCGAGAGAAAAAAGACATGGCAGAGAAATCACTGAGCTACAAAGTAGCATGTTGCCAGGCTGGAGTGGACAGTGGTGACAAATGCACATCTGGAATTAAGATCTCAGAGTAGCCTGGTGGACACCTCAAATCATCTTCGTTAACTGAGCACAATCTCTGCTTGTGCAAAATGGCAATGTTATCTCCAAGAGTGAGATTCTACCTCTTAAGTCCTTCATGTGATTATTGTCAGCCAAAGTGCTGAAGTAAATGGTTTATTGGCTCACTGGAGATGTCTATGATCCAAAGCTCTGTCTGTAATTTATTTTTTAAAGGGCAATATTTGGGACAATAATACCAGGCTTTTTTTGGTGGGAATATGAAAAGGTATTTTCTTATGTTTCTTTTGAGTGAGCAGAGAAAGCCTCACATGTGACTTCATTTTCTTCTTTGCTTTGTTTCCAGGTCTTTCACATGTGTTCCTATTTCCACCATTTCTCATGCATGCACAATCACCAAGTTTTAATGTGTTTTTTTTCTTGCTTTAATGCTTCAATGTTTTTTTCTGGTCTTCAGCTTCTCCTAGCAGCAAAGTGTTCTAGAATCCTTCAAATCCATTTCAGTTGTGTTTTTGTTTTTATCTGTAATGCTTCCCCTGCAGCAGCCACTCCTCATTCTAGTCAATCTTCCATTGCCAGCAGCATGGGAAAGCACAACTGTGAAGGAATACAAGCTTAGTCCAGTTGAGGAAATTAATCTTTTGGATCCAGAGAAAGGCATCAAGGCATGAGAGAATGTGTCATCTGTGAATTGTTTAGTTTATGTAATAGTGAAAAATCTGGGCTTGATTTCAGAGCCTGTGCTATTCCCTTGTCATCTTCTCTGACCTAGCAAAGTTTGGATGTATAGTAAATGCAGGATCTGCAGGCTCAGTGTTTTGTTGTTCTGCTTAAGTTTTTAGAGAAACTTCCTTTTGCCTTCTCTTGCCTGGTAGGAAGAAATCTGTATCTTGGGGCCCCAAAAAGAAATACAGGATAAAAATCAAGTTGATGAAATCCTCAGTAATGGAATTGAGTAAGAAAATTGTGTTCTGTTCATATACAGCTTTTGAATATCTGTAGTGGCCCAGACACTGCTCAGCTGATGTGGGGCCTGATCCAAGCCCATTCATGTCAAAAGAAGCTTTTCACTGCTGTAAACTGTCATTAAATTGTTGTCCCCCCCGCAAAGTCTGAGTGATCAGTTTATTTTAGGGTGAGACACAGTTTAATGTTTTTAGTATGTTAGAAGTATTTGGTGTTATATTCCAGACCTGAAAAGCTTCCAACAAAGTTCCTCTAACGAAAAATGACAAAATATTGAAGAGGGAAAAAGGAGGGAAAATGTCTGGTTGGGTGTTTCTTAAATTAGCACAAAATAACTAGGGCAAGGCCACCAGTGAATTTTTTTAACCCATTACAAGAGCTGCATTTGCAACCAAGGTTATGAACCCCAAGCAAGAGACAGTGCACCATTGATCCCAGTTGGCACTTTCTGAAAGAAACTGTTGTTTGTACAACAGAGGATGCTGTGGATCCTCTCTGAGAAGGACTGGTGGTGCTAGAACACCTGCTCAACGCTTGTCTTTGACTCTTTACCATGATAAATTTTTTTCCCCTTTCTAAAAGGAAATGTGGAAGTTTTAAAAGTCTTGGGAAATATGAGTGTGAAACTGGTCACACCATGTCTTTTAACTTAAGCACAACAAAAGTGTTGCTTTCTGGATTCTATTTAATTGAAACCTTCCTGCCCTTTCATTTGGTGCCTTCATTTTGTGTCCTAAGCTACTGTGTACTATAATTAGTCTCTGTCTTTCCTTCCAGAAGCACTTGCATTTCAGCAATAACTAATATGACTCTTGCTTTTTAGACTTGTTTATCTAGTTCAGTTTTAAAAGCATGTAATCAGTAGGGCTTTTGAGCTAAAGAATAGCCCTTGTGGTACTGCAGTCAGGCCTGTACTACATGAATGCTATAGCTGAAGTAATTTCTTTGTCTTCCCAGTAACCAAGAGGTAGCACTACTTGTCCTACTATGCATTTGGAAAAATTTTGGAGTTGGAGGTAGAGAAGAGGGGCAGTTTGCTTTGTAAAAAGATAGGAAAAATGTAAAGAGAAATTTTTGGAAGGTCTTAACAAGGGCAAAAATAATAGGAAATACATAAGGTTTTACTTATGTGCAGAATGTGTGAAGACTCTATGGAGTTAAGTTGAGATAAAAGGCCCTAGGGAAACTACAGTCCTAACAGTGACAGCCCCCCCAGCTATCCAGAAGCCCCCTGTTTTTCTGCTCTCTTTCTGACAGTTCTGGCTGCCTGCTTGCTTTTTGCAGTATTCTCACATGGCTGCATGGCAAGGTCCAGGGAAAAGCTGCGTTTTAGCCTTGCTACCTTCTCCCAGCACCAGCATTTTGGAAGATATGGCACCCAGTAAGTCCTCTGTTACCTCCTCCATCTCATGAATGAGTTCCCAGCTGTCTGCTTCTGTTCCTACCAGCTGCAGTGTCTGGTCTGTTTAAGTTTATAAATTGCTTTGAGATCCTTCAAGATGAAAGGATCTACTTAAGTGAGATCATTATCGCCTTCTGCATTTCTCCACTCCCTGTTCTCAGCTCAAGCTTCTTGTCTCATCTCAACTTGGGGTCCTGCACAGAACTCAACATTCCCAACTCACAGCAACACAAAACTTACACACAAATTTCAACTTCCAATCCTTGAGTTGTTTGACACCTCTCAGAGTACTTCAGAGCTGAAGGTTAAATATATGTATTTTCCTGAACCGATGCCAAAATACTTAGCACTTGCCACACTGAGATCGTACTTCTGCATTTGCGTCTGACTTTATGTTATTTTGTGTGCTTCAAGAGACTGTATAGTTCTCTTCCTCCCACTTCTGAAGTACTTACTCATTCTAGGAAGCATTCCAGCTACAATGTTGTTCTGTGATCCTACACTATATTCTTATAGCCATACTTTGTTCATGTTCTTGTGGTTAAACTGTAAGCCTGTCAGGGCAGGGATTTCACTCCTGTATGGTGTAGTGAACGTACAGAGTAGAACCCTGACAGGACTTCAGATGGCTCTCTCTGTTCAAAGACTCATAGGCAGTAATATGGTGTTTGGACAGGAGAACCCCTTTTCTGTTCAGCTGCACGTCTAGGTGTCGTCTTCATCTTCCATGTTTTAACTGACCAGTAAGAAAATTTTTTCAATGTATAGTATCTATGTGTGTTTATTCCCAATGTCATTCACATTCCAGTGAAATTTCCCTCTTTCCTATGAAAGTGAGGTCATCTTAAACCTGTGTTTATGATACTGCAGTCATTTCCATGGCAGTAGACTATGATATCATCAGTGGAGGATTATGACTTTCCTATGTGTGTTAGCTATTAAAAATTATGGTTTGTGAGATAAAACTAGTGTTTACCAAGCTTTTAGGTTTAGTCCATATGAGGCAGGGAAACTATTGCTTAATTCTCTAGAGAGTTCACTTGGGTAATGGAGTAAATTAATCCAGAAACATTTTGATCTTAGCAGGTGATAAGTTTTTTGGGGTATATTTTCCTAATGGGAGAAGAAAATCAGCTACTCCATCTTGTGTTCTCCTGCCTGGCTAAGAACACTTGTCTGAAACACCATGGTGCTCACTGTTTAGTTATTCAGAGCTACTTAAATGCTTGACTTAAAACATCACAATTTTCTAGTCTCTTTAGACTGGCATTTTTCCCCTTTGGAGGTCAGTAAGCTATTATACACTACCCACAAAAGTAAAACATCGTAGTTATCAGTCTTTTCATCTTTTTAATGGGTGTCTGATTTGCCAGCTATTGGTACTTGAATCTCTTTGTCGAACCTTCCTAGGTATGTACATGCTTTCTTATGGGTTGGTGACAGCAGAGGCCAGTTTCAGCACTGCAATGGTGAAAGAAAATTCATTCATTTAAAATTGTGTCCAGTGTTAAAACAGTTGCTAATGCTGCAAGATGGAAACAGTGGGTTCACAACATAATTTATTTCATCCTTTCAAATACTTAAGAATTTTTAAGCCAAGGAAGTAGACTTTTCTAAACAAGAGTGAAAAGAAAGGGAAAAGACATTAGATAAAAGTTTATAAAGAACATCATTAGTCTAGGTATTGCAACACAAGACACAATTTGTAGCCATTTTTTGCTAGGTTAATTACAGAAATACACTATACTTGTGCACATTTCAGCCTGTGTGTTTTCCCACATAACAGCAATGAACTTTCATAAAATATCAGTTCAAATAATCTGGGTTAGAACATTAGAAAAAAATCTCAAAATAGTGTGCCCTGATTACATACAAGACTGGCATGTGTCCACTTTCACAGAAAGTCTAGGATGTGAAAAGGTTCTCCGTGAAATTATTATCATGTTAGTAACTACAGTAGAAAGGAATTCCTTTTTCCGTTGATGTTCATGGAAACAGAACCAAGGTGGAATGGAACAAAAGATAGGCAGAATTATTATATGTAGTTTTTGGAGACTAAGATTACTAATGCCATAACAGACCTGGCCCAGAGTTACTAAGCGTAGAGTCAGGTGATGTTACAGCAGCGTCCTGAGTGTGCAGCGTTCCTGCAGAGCCTGTCTGGAAAACCCAGGGTGACACCTCTGTTTGGAGAAAATTAAGAGTCAGGAAATAATAACATTATGATCAGGGAAGAAGTTGTTGAGATACAAGCTTTACTAATTGTCCAATATCAGCATCAGGAGTGAGGGGTTTGTGTTAATTTCTGCTACAGAAAGATGTCATTTTATCTCAGCAATACACAATAGCATATGGCCATGGCTTCACATTGTAACATCCCACTTTACAGATAGCACAACTGTTGCCTTTTGCTTTCTCTACAGTTCTTAGACATCTGTGCAGTTCCAAGTAAATAGCATGCAAAACAGTGATGCACTGGACTGGCATTGTCAGTACTTCAGGGTATTCCTTGGGCTTCTGCTGTGTCCCAATGATACAGATTGGATATTATGTTGTGTTATGAATGTACCTATAATTTATTGCTCCAGTGAATACTCTTTTGCCATATAACTCCCATGTTTTTTTTCTTGTTTTGGTTATTGTCCTTGCCATTATTGTTAATTCCTTTTGACTATTTAAAATAAAACATCTCTTTCCTTTTCAGTCTGGAGGTGTTTGCCATACAAGATTCACGACAGTCAAAAGGAGAAATTGTCTAAAGGAATTCATTTGGAAGTATTTGTCACAATAAACAGTTGTTAGGCACTATATTTTAACATCCAACACTGAGAATATTTTATTTTCTCCCCCTTTATGAGCCACAGAATGATATGATTAATAGTTCTGTCTTGTTAATGAATTACTAGCTGGCTGTACTGTTAATGGAAATAACCATTTTCCTAGATGCATTTCTAGACATAAATATCTTTGGGTGAATTTTAGTACTCCTAACAGTAAAGAGCTGCTGGCACAAATCAAAAGCTGCAATAAAAATCGTACAGAGTCAGTGGTAACAAATTTGTGTAAAAACACTCTGGGCAGGCATATATATGATGTTGCCTCTAGGAGCTGTCTGAGCTGTTCTTTCCATAGGAGTTTACCAGTAAGGTTTTGTTTGCTTCTTTTATGTGGCTCCAGTTGTTAGCCCCTATATCAAGCTGCAGTAAGTTACTTGATGCTGACATCCCTGGTTTCTTCCAAGCCTAATATCATATATTTGAGCCTGAAGAAAATACAAAATGATTTTTCACTAGTATGTTGCCTAAGTAGGTGCAGCTTTATAGAACACGTTGATCTTTGTGACAACTAATTATAAAATATAGAAGTTGGTAATGTTCCTGAATATATTAGGTGTGCACTTTCTTCTGGGTTTTATTATTTCTTCTTTCCATTTCTGACTTCAGTCCATTTTTTCTCCATTTTTCCTATACTAGATCAATAGTATATCATCCCTGAACAATCTCTGATTTCCTCTTATTTGCATCCACCTCTCTTGTTGTCTTTCTACATCATGTTCTTACAGTGTACTTCTTTTCTCTATTGCTCTTTTCCTGCTTCTCATCTTTCAAAAAATAACTTTTGCTTCCAAAGAATTACAATTCCCTTTTGCTAGTTTATTCCATCCATCACTTGCTATACTTCCTATCCTCTCTCAGATCCCTGTTTTTACAAAATGCATAAACCTTGATATCTAGTATAAAGAGCAGAAAGAAAAAAGCATGTTGGTCAGAGCTGAAAATAAAGGATGGGAAGGAATAGGTGAGACAGAGCAAGTTCAGTATTCATGTGGAAAGACAGGCATTTTCCATGTTCTCAGCTGTAATGAGAGTGAATATGCCTTCCTTCTAATTGTCTGATCCTGTTAGTATTATTAATTGGGAATATCCTCTTAGTATTGCTTTAGTATTGCTCTTTGTTTAATTTTTATTTTTTTTTCCCCCAGAAAGAACAAAGTGAAAAATGACCTGTTGGGAAAAAGCAGTTGGTGGTTTTGCTGGAGCTCATAGTAATCCATATAGAGGCAGCAAAAATGAGCAGATTTTTCTTCAGTTCTCATTCACTCTTACTCATTAAATTCTGGGCATTAGTAGAGACGTGGGAGTTGTCCATCACAAGCCAGGTTTATACAGAACTACACTTTTCTGATTTGTAGAGATCTGCTTCCCCAAGAGACCTTAAATGGTGAAAAAGTTAAAGGTACTTACCTAGAGGAGATTCCTAAATGTCACCTTGGCCAGCAAAGCCCAGGCACCCCCTCTCCAACCTGCACATTCTTATCTTTGCCATGCAAGTCTTAATTGTAAGCCAAGATTTTAGTAGATGACTTTATAATTAGATTGAACCTCAGATAAAGCTTTTTTAAATCAATGAATCGAGGGTAAGGTATTTCAAAGTAAAAACTTGTCTACTGAAGGCACTGTGAATTTAGCCCTGAAGTGGTAGGGTAGTAGGACTGGATAATGACTGTAGGTCCCTTCCAACTGAACTGTTCTATTCTATTCTATTCTATTCTATTCTATTCTATTCTATTCTATTCTATTCTATTCTATTCTATTCTATTCTATTCTATTCTATTTTATGTTTAAATATATTGCTTACATTTATTATCTATGATACATTGAGTAAGTATACATAAATAAGTATTGTTTTGATTATACTTTCTGTTTGTCACCCATATGGATTATGTAGGAAGCACTGTACTTACAAACTTGATGAAAAATATCATACTTGCCAAAATTATTGTCCTGGGTGTGACCTTTTAGAACAACATCTTATCGAAGAAAATTATTAGTATTTGGACTGTATTGTACTTAATCTTGATGACTATGTAGCAAGAACACGTCTATGATGTTGCTCTTAATATTCTAGTTTATAAAGCACAATATGCTTGTGTGCAAAATGCCAATAGTGTATGTGGGGTTCCTTTTTTATTTTTTAAATAAAAAGACTAGAAAAGACTGATGACAAGATTTGTAGGGGGTTCAGTAGGTGCTCTATTTTCTCTATGATAGTAAAGCAGAAGCATAGATTACTTTGTTGATTTACCAGTATATAAAAAAATTGTGATGACAAGAACAAGGACTCAGTGGCCTATCTACTCAACCATATTATTTCCAATTTGTTCCTTTTTGTCTGATAAATCCTTTCTTTAAGTGGTAGAGAAAAATTAATGTTCACATGTGTCTTGTTGATCTTAATCTGTCCTTGAGCATGCAAAGATCACTCTTCGGGTTGCAAATGTTGTTTTATGATTTTTTTTTTTTTTGCTTTAACCCTGGTATTTCATGATATAATGTTCTGTTCAGCATAGGAACCGTAGGCAGCCTTCTTCAGTGCTGGGTGAGCACAGCATGTTTCAGAGACAGTCTATTCTAACATTGCCATCAGATTGCCTTGAAAATAATTATGTAACTGCACTTCCAAAAATAATATAATCAAGAGACATCAATGAAGAACAACGTGGGAGGCAAATAAAGTTAGAGAGTAGTAATTTTGAAAATTTCCACAATCTTTCTTAAATACAAAACAGATGTTTGGTAAGAATGATGGAATGTTTGCTGAGACTTAAATATCTGAAGATAGATTCATATTTGGGTTTTTTTTAATCTCTTTAGAGCTTCAAGTTTGGAATTAAACATTCCACAGATTATGAATTCATGAGTGTTGTGCCCACTTTTTCCCAAAATTTAACAATTTAAATTGTGAGGAAAAGTTACAGGTTTGTTGTTTTATGAGAAAGCTTTTTACTTTTGTCAGTCAGTCCAATAAATAATTTCTTTGTGTTGAAGGTTTCATACTCCTAACATAATTTAGGAATTTTGATCTCTTGGTGATATCATCATTTCACTGTAGTG
The DNA here is from genome assembly GCF_003259725.1 of Athene cunicularia. Classification (NCBI taxonomy): domain Eukaryota; kingdom Metazoa; phylum Chordata; class Aves; order Strigiformes; family Strigidae; genus Athene; species Athene cunicularia. The sequence continues at coordinate 94,278,507 of NW_020799097.1, read as the reverse complement.
TAGTACAGTGTGCTCCTGTAAATGCTTCAGGACATTCATCTGGATGCCACCTTGTTTATTTCATCTCCTAAAAATCTAGGAGAGTAAAATTTGCTTCTGTGCAAGAGGGTCAGCAGAAATGTTCATTGAAGTTCTACTTGAAAAACTGTGGACATCTGTTCTCATTCAATGAGTTATGAATTTTGGTGGTTTTAAACGGAGCTTGTGATTGCACATAGAAGAAGATTATCAGTCTTGTGTCCTAGTAGTCTCAGCCATTCATTTAATTTTCTCCTCTGCTAGAGATTTTCACCATTTTTTTCATTTCAGCTGTTTACCCATTCAGTAATGAGATCTACAAAACAGTTTGTATTTTAAAAATGTGTATAGATATTTGTGTTCAATAAAAGATATATTTTCTCTCATAGAAAAACTGATTGAAAAGATTCTTGCTGCTCTGCACCAATTCATTTACTTGTGTCGTGGTGACAAGCTGTATGTCATGTAAAATCAAACAGGTTTAAAAAAAAATCTCTGAATGGATGCTGGGGTAAAGCTTTTGCATCTCACTCAGCTACTTTGCTTCAGCATTGTCCTACAAAAGGATGACTCTTTAAGCATTGATGATTTTGCCTGGTACCAGTTTGGGTAATGTTTCTACAATATTCATTACTGTGAGCTAGAGAGAGAACCCAGACCATCAAATATCCAAGCAATAACCAATTACATGAATTGTCTGAAAAGTTAAATTTTTTTAAAGAAAAACTTATCATGTTCAGGGAGATAGGGGGAAGAAAAAATAGAGATTTTCTGTGGCTTCTAATTGTCTCTTAACAATTTTTTCAGTCGTTAAAAATCTGAAGTGAGACTATGAACCTAGAACCAGGTGACCCCATTCTTAAACCAAGCTGTAGTTAACTAAATTCCTGAGGTAGTCTGTATAAATCTTGGAAGTTTTTTACCTTCCCATAAGATGTTTTAGTGGATTATTAAAAGGGATGAAAGCATAAACCAGTCAAAACCATGAGATTTTTGAAAAGAATTGTGGTCTTTTTGTCTCTTTGTTATGGATACTTTTCCATAGCACATGTTCAAATCTTTAAAAATAAAGCTAGACAGAACAGACCAAGCCTAAACCAAAATTTTAAGCCAGATCTAAAAGAGGTCTGAGACTTTTTCACCACAATGTTGTACTAATATTCCTAGTTAGAGGCAAGAAATGTTCTCTCCTTTATATTTGTTGAGTTCTGAGAATCATGAAAGCCCAGTAAATTTTATGTACTAGACAGTGGCTAGTTACACCTACTGTAATCTCACAGGGATTTTCCCCATTCTAGGGAATTCCCAGGAGGAGACAAAGAGACAGTTTTGTTCAGTGATTCAAAGAGAACAGAATCAAAGCTAAGTTGTAGACCTTTACTTTGTATTCATTTTTATTAAGACACTTCTAAATGCAGTTTTTCTGCTATTATTTTGATACCCCTGATTATCTTCACCTTTCTTCAGGAAAAAAAAAAAAAGTCTGAATGTTGCTTCTGATAAATGACAGTCATTTTAGATAATGTGCTATCTAATCTAACGTATAAATTCTCTTCCCCTCTGAGTTGCCTGATGAGAGTATTTTCTTTTTTTAGAGGAAAATGCTTATGTACTTTTCTATTTTCTTCTCATGCACGTCATTTCTCAGAAACATGCTGATACTTTATGCTTTTCTTCAATATGTCTAATGAACTAAGTATACTGTACTTAGTTCAGTACTGTAATTAAACCTTAGTTACATAGCATTCATTGTTTTCAACATACAAAGTAGTATCAAGTCAAAGTTTCAACTCTGGCTTAGGGCAGTCTGGCTGTACTGCTGCCAGCAAAGGCACTCCTGCTCCTCCCCTCACTCACCTTCTCCACGGTCCTGCAAGTTTTGGCCCACCCTGGCTGCTGTACAGTAAGTTGGACCAATTTGCTGATCTAAATTAAAGTGACCCTTGGAACAAAAATGTTTTGAATTAGGAAGCTCCATGAGCAATAAAAGCAATGCAAGAGAAGAAACACTGGGAAAATGCTGCTGACGGGAGGGCATGGTTGTACATCAGCTTAAGCTAACAGTAATAATACATATTTATAGTACTTTCGTGTGTTGAAAACAATGAACAGACACTGGTGGGGTGTCAACAATCAGAAGCAAACCGTGATTAATTTCAGGATTAATTTATGCAAATACTGCTAATATACATCTCTCCCTTTCCCCTCCTTCCTTCTTTAGACTATCTCTGAATACAATCTAGCCACTGCTTAGATGGGAACTTTTCAAGAAAACCCAGAATACCAGGGTAAGGGGCATTAATGACTCAGTAAGTTGCACTTTCACCTCTGATTCAGTGCTTCAAGACAGTAGTAAAGGGTTCTGTTCTGTTTCTAATGCCAACCTTCCAAAGGGTTGTCTGTCTAAAAATACAAATGCTGATCAGCTCAAGCCTTTAAAGTAACTTGTGGCACACACTTACTGGAAGAGACAGTTGAAGTTACTGCAATGGTGAGATTCTTACATGTGTACTTTTATTCATCCCAAACCTCTGAAATGTAAGTGGATGTAAGATTCTTCATTTCCCATGAACAAATGTGGGCAGCATTTTTATGCGCTTTACATTTAAATATTACTTTGTAAAAACTCAGTTTAAATTCTGAGTGATTATTTTCCTTTATTTGTAATGTCCAAAGTATTTCAGGATGTTTCAGCATGAACTTTCCTCTATAAATATGACTCAGTAATATGGTGCACAATTTAAAAAACATACTATATAGTAATTTTATTTCACATCTAATAAGTGTTGGGGGTTTTCAAGTTTAGTTTCTGGTTGTCCATAAGATGTGAGAGCTCAGTATCCTTTGTACCATTTATCCACTCAAAGCTGAGCAGAATTTGTCACATAAGGAAAGAGTAGTGTGTTGGATAGCAACTTAGGTTTTTCAGGTCAGTGTTTTCAAATTACATCGAAGTTGTAAATGGCTTTACAAAACATTTTGTGTAACAATTCTGAACGCCAATGTGACGGTTTTTCTAATTAACTTATTTAGCCTAGTTTTGAAGTAGCATTAGCTTTTTCATCACTTTTAGGCTATTTTGAGTATTCTTTGTGGTACCAGCAATAAGCCAAGAATTTATAGGCTTCCTTAATCATACAGATTACTCATCATTGCCTGCTCATAACAGAAGCCTGAAATGCTCATTAAAATTGTCTGATGTGAATCAAAAGTTAGTGTAGTTGCAGAATTAAATGACAAGAGAATAGTAGTATATTAGCAAAAAATAATTTCTTAATACCTGTTTCAGTGAAAGTGAAACCTGGTTTATAGATCAGTACTCTGAATTTTTTAATATGGATAATAAAAATAGGCTTCTGGAATGGAGAATTAGTCCAAAAGGATTGGTGATCATGCCTGAAATGTAGTAAGGTGGGTTTTTTGTTTACAGTGAGCTACAGAAACTTGCTGGATGTTCTTGCCTAGTCTGTGAGTCTATTTTTAAAATTGACTAATTATAAATCTGTTCCAGCTTGATCCTTTGCCCCTTGCCTTGTACCTTTCCATCAAAACAATAAAAAAGGTCATCTCCCTGTCTTCAGCAAGCTCTTTGATTCCCACAGGCAGTTGTTGTGCCATGCTGCTTGAAACATTGAGGCCCAGATTCTCATCTTGCCAGGCCTGTTTTTTCACCAGTGCAATTATGACGCTTCCATTGGAGTTGAATGTTGATGCCAACATAACTGAGAGAAGAATCGAGTCATGGTCTGGTCACTGTTAAAACAAGAATATGAATGGTTGAATGTACTTCTTGAAAGTGCATATGAACTCAAGAGAAGCACTGTTTGCAGATGTCTGCTGGGATGTCGCAATTGTTAATCTTTGTCTGAAAATGTATTAGCTTTTTGTGGAAACAAATTCTATTTAGAATAAGATATAATCTCTGAAAACCACCCTAAGGATGGAAAATGATTTGAGACTTGATACCATTTTCATACTGCAGAATTTAAATAAGAGAGTGTGAGCTAGTGGATTGAGCTGATCTCTATTTTTGGTTTTGCCACTGGCTTCTTGGCTGACCTGAGGCACAAAAAGGCAAAATGACTTGCCTAAGTTTCACACCCACAAAACAGGAATGTTGTTCTGCTTTTTAAAGCATAGTGAGATCTGTGGATGAAGGGAATTATACAAGAGCTGCTATTGCTATTTCTTACCAAGGCTTAGTGAAGCAACTATTGTTTACTGAATGGCATGTAATTTTAGAAGTACCCTGGCACTGGCTGAATAGGAGTTCCTCAGCTGAGTTTTGTGGCCTTCATTGTCTGGTCCACAACCATCACTACTTTGACTTCCAATGGTGAAAATAGTGATAAATTATAGATGTTACCATTAATAAACATTATTTATCTACACTCATTACACCTTGTTCCCTGAAACCGTACAGTTACTCATTGTTGTAAACAACCTGCCAGATGCTGCTGTGGGCAAACAGTTTTAATTTAGCAACCATTTACATATATATATATATACACATACATATATATATATATATATGGTGCCTATAATTCACTTGTAAAAAGCTTTTGTATTTTTATTTGAAATAGTTTAAATTCCCAACAGAATGTTCCAGGCCCTGCCTCTCTGGAAACGAAATGAATGCCATTAGCTGCATATGTGAGCCTTCTGGGGTTTCTCTGTGGTCACCCACACAAAATAAACCTGCTGGCTGGGTACTGTACCCTCACACTGAAATCTGGGGTGCTCTATTAGTGAGCATCCCTGCTTAGAGTCTGCATCCCTACCTAGATCTCTCTGGAAACTGTAACTATGGATGAAACACAGACCCATAATAACTCCTTCTAAGCAAAAGTCTTAATTTCCGGGAGTTCATTACTTGTTTGGCTTCGCTAGTTTGATTTTAGGTTTTCCTGATTTCCTAATGATCCTAAACCTTTGGACTGATGGAGGCTTGAATTGAAAATTAGTAGGAAAAAAAATGTTTGCTTTTTCCTGAGAATTTTCAATAAATCAGGCTGTGCTTCTTCATTAATTCCATAAGATTTTGCAAACACCGACATGCCCCAGAAGTTGCAGCATAAACTCAGAAAGTAATACACACGTATTCTTCATATCCTTTTCAAAAATCATTCTGTAGTCATTTGCTAGTGCAGAAGCATATCACCTTTTTCCTGAATTGAAGGGCTGGCAATTTTGAAGTTGTTGTAAGATTTATTGGTAAAATAATATTATAAATTTACTAACAGAGCTGATGCTAATCTCTTCCTCATTAGTGTAGACTTTCATTCTTTCAGACTCCCCTTCCCCACTCACCATTTCTTTACTGCAGACTTCTGGAAACCTGTCTAAGCTAACTGTCATTGACTGAACAGGTTGCTAGTACATCGTAGGAGGCCTTCCCTCCACACACATTGTGAACTTGTTTGTAGCTGAAGAGAGAAGGAATTACATTTTTAAACCTTGTGCCTGGAATGTATGGCTTGAGGAGGCAGGGATTTTGGTAATCTCAGTGTTGCAAACCCAGCTTTGAGTTATGTATTTTAACGGAAGTAGCAAAAGTCAACTAGCCTTTTGCATTAAGAGAAATTCTTCTACATAGTCTTGGTGGTGACTTTTCTTCCTTTCAACTTTTGCTGGAGATAGCAAAGCATCTCGCAGGGTTAACAAAATTACAGTTTTGTTTTGTTTTTTTCCAAAATGGAAATGAAACCAGTACACTCCTGATGGGTCTCTGCTTGTATTAGTGCATCTGGTTCTGGGCACTCATCACCAGAAGGATGTAAGTGTAATTGGTCTTCGTTCAAGAAACAACAAAATGCTGAGAAGTTGTAAAGCTTGATTTGTAAGAGAAAAACTTTAAGAAGTTAATATGTACAGTGCGCCTGAGTGACAGCAGAGGGGAGGAAAGTTTTGATAACAATCTACAATTTTGAGGAGTGTAAACACCAACAAAATGAAAAATTACTTAGGGTGGTTCAAGAAGGTATAATTAGATGTAATGAAATTAAATGAACAATAAATAAACTTGAGCTGAATGTTACAGTAAAACAACATGAGTAGTGAGACCTATAGATTTATTATTTATCTGTATTGAGTTAGTACTGGGAAATCCCAGTCAGGGATCAAGTGCTTCTTTTCCTGTAGAATCATGAAACACGAACAAAAGAAATGCAGTCCCTCTCTTGAGTAATAAATGAGAAGCTTGACTGGGTGGCATATAAGGAATAAATTTAAACTGGTGGGATGTGGAGCAGGGACCCTAAAAGGTATTTCGAGTCTTTTTCAGTCTTGCTGGCTGGCTGTTGGACCATTCAGGATTATAAGAATGTAACTCTTATTTTGAAGATATTTGTTATTTTCAGTCACCAATGTTTGTAAATATTGCTTTAAATTGGAATAGCCTTACTACACGATTGCCAAGAGCTGGAGAAACTATCCTTGGACATAAGTTTTTCATTGGTTTTGGTGGGAAAGGAGCCAACCAGTGTGTCCAGTCTGCTCGACTTGGGGCCAAGACCTCGCTGATCTGCAAGGTAAGCAATGACTTGCTCTTGGATTACAGTTGAACTAAAAGTTCATGCAAATTCCAGTAAACCTTTAGGTGACTTACAGAAAAGTTGGGGGTGGGTTTTTTTTAATCCTTCTCTAATTCCCTTTTCTGTTAGGTATTTGAGCTATAAATTTAAGCATGGAGGAGGCTGTTTTAAAAGCACTGCCAGAACCAAAGACTAGTTGGCTAGAGATCTGGCAGAAATTGCATATAAAGAAGGATTGCAAAGCTGAGATTGATATACCATGGAAAAGAGAACTGGAGAGAATTTGAGATGTTCAAAATTTTAAGTAATCTTGGTTAGCCCCTCCTCTTTATGTTCCCACTGTTAAAACAATCAGGGCTTCACTGATGATATTCAGGTGGTAAGGCACTATAGTCAATCTGAAGTTTACTTTGTAGGTGATTAAAAGTCAGACACCAACAAGCCAGTAACCAATTTGAGAAGGAATATAAAACTTCGTGCTTCAAGGGTTAAATCATTATCTCATTACTTGAGATTAGGATGAGATGTTCATGTCCAAATTCTAGCACCTTTGTGTGCTATGGGAATTTTGCCCACTTTTCTGAAACATCTGATATACAGCAGTTCCAAAAACTGGCTCACAGACCATTGGGCTGATTCAGTTTGGCATATACTACATTCTTAAAATGCTTTTCTTTGATGTTTGCATTAAACATTGTAAGTTTTGAGTGACCATTACTAAGGTTAAGATCCAGTTTTCTCTCTCTGTAGCCTTATTATCTATCCTGTGCTAACTCTAGATGAAACTTCAACTTGACTGGACATACTTTGTTTTTGCCATAGCTGGGGCGGATGCTAGATTTGTTGTATTGTTGTCTGTCAGGGATTTTTTGAGAAGTACTGGAAACATCTCAAGGAAGCCTTTTTCACTGGTTTTCCAATCCAATATTTAGGCTAAAGAATAGTAGCTATAACTCTAAATTACACCTGCAAGCATTTATGTGGGTCATTATCACTAGTGGTTTTAGAGTGTAGGGTTTTTTTTATATTGGCAGTGTTTGTGCTTCTGTAATATTGTGTATATTTGATCATCTTTGCATTCAAGAACGATCAGATTCAAGTACAAGATGAACTGGCAATGAATTCCCTGCTAACATTTCCTGCTAAATGTTAAAGGGTTTTTTTCCACTGAAGTGTGAATTTTGTTTTATTTTTTAATGGTCTAGCCTTTGCTCAGTGCATGCATGTTTCTGGAAACATTTGCATTCCTAATAAAATTTAGCAGTTACTATAATTTCTAATTACTTTCCAAAATCGTATTTATGATATTTCAGTAAAACCTAGTCTTATTTCTTTCTTTCTTTCTGATGTGTATTTATTGGAGAAAAGAAACAGCAGAGAATGACTCTAATATCTATAAATTATAGTATTTTGTATTTTTTCAATTTTAAAAGTTATTGTTTGCTTTTAAATTAAAAATGCGCTTTATAGCCTCACAAAATATTCTCATAACTGTACAGTCCTGTATCTGCAGAGGTCAATGGGCTGTAGTTAGTTTCTTGCTGAATAAACTGAGAAAAGTCAGGCAATACTGAATCATCACAATTCTATTATTTTTACTTTAACAAGTCATCTTAAGTATTCAGTGGTTCTTAAAGCCAAATTGCCCCTCACACACACATACACACTCAGTGCTCAGTAACATGCTTTTATTTTGGCCATAATTCCCAACATTTTTTATCCAGTACAGGTGCAATAATTGCTTCTTCAACCTGAAGTTCAAGGAATGGAATCAGTATTAATACTAGAGGGCCATTCTGCTGGAGTGTGGCATCCTCTTATAAGGACTGTAATTTAAACAGAGTACATGAACAAGAGTAGAGGTAGACATGTCAGATCAAGTGACAAGGCATTCTTCATACCTCAGAGCTTTAGAACACAGAAGAAGGCCATTGACTATTTGGTAAGGGTTTGAGAGAGGGATTTTTAAAATTACTTACAGCTATGACTAGAGATACCACAGAATACTGTGGATTTTAATGTAAAATCCAAGTACTGAGTTTGAGTAGTGGAAACACAAACTGTGTTCTGCTTTCTGCCTGGATGTCTCTGCAAGTGGCCACTGTTACTCTGGGTATGTATCCCAGTATCAGTCTTAAACTCCCCTCCTCAATTTTCCCAGTATTGATGTAATAGTTGCCAGTATTGATGGAATAATTGCCACTTCAAAAAGACAAGAAAGACAATGGTTCAGAGAAATGTAAATGACTACTGTCAGGGAACGAAAGGATCTAAGCAAATAAATTATTTGTTCATGTTCAAACAAGAATTCAGTTGCAGTACTGAAAAATGAACCATGGTCTTGAGAAATTCCAAACTCCCCAAACTTTTCTTTTTTTTTTTTTTTTGGTAGACCAAAAAAATCTGTTAAACATTCTAGATGAAGATGGTGGAGGGATTTTGGTGTGAAAGACATTGTATGTGCTGAAAAAAGTCCTGTTTTGCTTCTGACTAACAATTTGGAATGATCCTCACTTAAGTCCCAGCTGCATTTGATTCCTACTTAGGAAGTGCTGTATTACCATGCTCTATGTAGTCTTCTCTCTTTAGACGATCTGTAAACCGAATTTAAGTGCTGTAAGCCTGAATCCTCACTTCATTGTAAGAATACAGCTATATCTCAAATACAGTCCAGAATATGATGGATGTCTTTAGCTGTTTTTTTTTTTCTTTTGTTTTACTGTCTTGTCTTTAGTAGCCGTTTAGTTCCCTAATGAAGAAAAAGAGTAAACACTCTCTAAAAAAGGAGCATATAGAATAGATTAAACAAACAATTGTGAAGAGGTACATGTTTTTGTTGTAATTTGTTTTCAGATACATATGAGTTTGATTCTCTAAGCTGCTAGAATTTTAGCTGCTATGAGGCCAGCCAGCTCTTTTAGCTCCACATGGAAAACATGATAGTAAGCAGGGAAAACCCAGATTGAAAAATACCAATGTAATTCTAATATGCAAACTAGGTGACCATAATGCTTGTACAAACGGCTATTGTTGTTAAGAACTCAAGGAAGAAGAAATGCTATTTCAGCACATGCAATGTTCTGTGGTCAGCAGACTAAGACATTTATTTTTCTGTTTACCCAATAATCTGTCTAGCAAGGTCTGTGCAAAAGCAGAAGATATTTAAAACAATGTTATATAATTTGACATGGTCAGTAAATATGCCTTTAATCTAAAATGAGTCTGATGCCCAGTACTCTGTCTTCCTTGTGGGTAAAGCCTGAATGGAAAGATAAGCCTTTCAAACACACTAGGATTAACTGGGTTGGATGCTGATGAACTAACATGGAAAAAAGTTTCTAGAGGAAAAGGACCTCCATGGACACCCCTCCAAGTGCTTCCCTCCAGCACTGAGATGTCTCGCTGTGAGCAAAAATACCACAGCTGATCTCAGCTGTTATATCAGTTGAACAATAAAGGATGCCTGTCAGTCAGTTATGTAGGACCCACAGCTGCAGGAAGGAAGTTTCAGTTAAGCTTTTGGAAAATGGTTATGAAATATTTTGTTGTTGAAATAACTGAGCAAATCCTGAGATTTGATGTAGAAGTTTTGTAGCAGGGAGGGAGGAAGAAGGTGATACAATCAAGCAGAATGCATTCCAGTAGTACAACTGTTAGGCTGCAGAGGTGAGCACGACTCAGGTTTAAATTGCATATGGCTGCAGTCATCCAGCCTAAAGCAGTCAGTCGGAAGATGCAGCTTCTGACAACCCGCCCTGTCTGGCAAAGTGGGAGTAGTCAGAGATACAGAAATATTCTAATATACAAACAATGAATAACACAGTGACCAAAGTAAATGTTGTTGGTTTTCTTGGGGTTTTTTCCCATGTACTGAAGGAATGTTCTGTCTGGTTAGACTGTTTTGAGCTAAATTGCTGTCGTCCTTTGGTAAAAGACTGGCACCATCCCTAATAATAATGCTTTAGTAAAATCCCTTATAGAACTTATAGTAGGAATCCCTAAAATCCCTTATAGTAGGAAATGAAAGTATGTTTCCAAACATGGTTTTGCAATAGAGTATGTGGGGAGAAGGATCATCTGTCCATGACACTTTAAAATTTACAATTCTGAATTGCGGGGTTTGATTGTTGTGATCACTAGCTAGTACTTGGGCCTTCTCTGAGCTTGCTAAAGATACTGAGCAGACAATAGAGGCGGCTGTTTTGTGCTTCCAATAACTCAAATACAGTTAGGTATTTAGACCTGTTTTATGAGAAGATGGCTCATTAGTGTAATTCCTTCATTGTTTAGACCATGACTAGTATCTTAATTTGGCTTCTAATCTGAAAGATGGTGTTTTCTCTCTTCCTGTAGCATTGGTCAGTCTTTGATACTGCTCAGATACACAACTTACTCTTGGAAGTGGGAGCACTCACTATGAATCCTGAAGACATAGGCTGAAAGTGGTGAATTAAAAGCTATGTTGGCTTTATAAATATATTTTAAATTCTATTTTGACATTAAGCAGGTTATGCCATTTTTTTTCTCCATATACCTCGTCTCCTTTGTTCAGCTTGTGTAGTGCAACAAAAAGCTGAACAACAAAAAGAAATGTTTATTAGTCTGAACAAACAGCAAGCACAATACTGTTCAGCTGAAAGGATTAGTGGAGCTGAAATTACAAGCTCTTTAACTTGCTGTTAGAAAAACAATAGAACATAGCTTGACTCCCTAACTCAACTGGATCTGCTGTTGCTGGATAAAGCAAGCAAAAAATGTTGAATTTGTAAACAGTACATTTAGTACCAAGAATCAGAAATCAGCAATGCCACCATGTGTATCGTCACTTTCTAGCGGATAACAACGTTTTGATATTTTTCCACCAAGGATACTTGAAGTAAAAAATTCAAAATAGGAACTGCAATTAAGAACAACACCAGAGTTGCTATAAATGCTTTCAATTCAAAGCTGAATAATTCAGTACACTTTCAGATTTTACAACCTCCAGAAAGTTTCACTGCCAAGGGAATGCAGTGGTTGTAAGAAAATGAAACTTGAATATAGTGACATGGGTGCAGGGGGGAGTTTTGTAATAGGGGAGAAAACTGCAGAACGCTAATCTTATTGTTTATTAATACTATTAATACATCTTTACTATTAATTATTAGTTTATTAATAAGGCAAAGTGCTGCAAACCAGAAAGTGTATTCAAATTACATCAGAGCATTCTGTTGTCTAAAAATGATCTATCTATCCTCTCACCTTTCTGTAGAGAAAACTTATACTTTTATCTTTTTTATAGGTTGGTAATGATTCCTTTGGCAATGATTATGTTGAAAATTTGAAGAAGAATGGTATTTCTACAGGTAAAAATTTACTTTAAAGAAACTTTTTGTATTATTTTTAAGCTTTAAAAATTGGTAGTGGAGGGTTTATTTTATTCCCTTAATGGATATGCTTTACCATTCAGAACTATGAATAATTGTTTAGACACAGCTGGGGAATGAATGGATATGGGTGAGAATATGAGGACTTCTGAAAACGGCTGTATCACTAAAGATAAAATGTAATGTTATTACCGCCAAATCTCAAATGATTACACCAGTGCAAGTGATCTGAAGATAAGTTGCTGTTATGTAGTTGTTTAGGCTGGTATTAACGATGGTCATGCCTGGTGAGAAATAGAAAAATCCAGTCTGATTATTCATTCTCAATTTAATGTTAGGAGTGGAGGTATAGAGTGGAAATGCATTTGTCAACTCAGTACGTTTCACCTCTATTTTGTGAAATGACACATGCAGTCATTTTAGAGGCTGCAGCCAATGTTAACACACATACACACAATAATCAATGTTAAAAGGCTTTTGGGAAAAGGAAAATTAAGCATTCGCAGTATTCTAGTATCTTTGAACCTTTGTAACCCTAATTCTCTCTCTGGCGTAAATGTATTACTGTGTGCTGCTTAACTACATGATCATATTTTTGTCTACATGACTCTTGTCTCCTTTAGCATGGACAAGGATGGACAGATGCAGTCACTAAGTGGCAATTCCATATTCCATTTATCTCTTCTGTTTAATGTGTAGCCACAAGCTTCATTTACTGCATTATTCAAATCCTGCTTTAAAGACAAAACTATCGGTATTTTGTGGGCGCTTTTATTATGCTTATCAGTATAGCATCTAAATATTTCACTAATGTATGTACAGGTTTATTCATTGCATATCTTCCAACTTACGCAAGAAACCAGGCAAGGATACCATAAAAAGTGTCTGTTAGTCTACAGTTCTAAATCTCTCCAAAGCATGCCTACCTTGTGAATAAAGTCTTTGATTATGTAAATAATGCCATCATAATGCATAGCATGAAAATGTATGTTCCACAAGTAACCTCAAATCTCATGTTTTCCGATTTGGATCATTGAGCTTGCAATCTTAACTTTTTTTTTTTTTTTAATCATCTTGATATCAGCAAAAGAAAAGTGTAGGAAAAAATTTCATCAATTTCATCATATTGCACTTCACTGATACCCAGATAGATCAGTTGAAAGGTTGGAATGTTTAGGTCTAAGGTACCGATTTCTGCTGATTGAGTTAAAAATATCTCAGTATGGTGCTAGATTGCCATCCCCTACACTGATCAGCCCTGGAGGAAGATAGGATGTACTGCTGGTGAGGCTGGCCAGGATCCCACCTTGCATTCCAAGATGATTCCAGAGGTGATTCAGTGTGCACAGACCTTTTTGCTTAGGACTGTCTTATTTCAGTCCCTGGCTTTTCATCTCAGTTTAATCACTGTCAAGCCTATCCCTGTTGTTATACATAAGGATGCTGGGTACTGGATGAATATCCTTACCGTAATGCAGTTCTGCCAACTTGCATATCCTGGATCCTTGTCATATGCCTGCATTGTTTACATTGCTCTTCTGTTTCCTAACATACCACCTTACCCTTTTTCTTTCCAATTTCAATCTGTTTTGTAATTTTCCCTTTTCCCAGTCTTCCTGTGCTCCACAACTTACCAGCTACCAGTGCTGCTCAGACCATTTAAACCTTTACTGATGTGTTACTCTCTATCTCTCTCTCACATTTGAACCGAGCAGCTTGCTGCTGGTACTACTTATTTTCTGCAGGAAGAGCACTGAGAGCACAGAAGACACAAGTTCTCTGCTTTCAATTCTAGTGTGCCAACCTAACTTGTGGTGAAAAGAAGCTATAATTGCAAGGAAAGTTCTGCTCTGACCCTTGTAACTCTGAGTTAGATAAGAGTACCTCCAGGGCGAGTACCTGCAATACTTAATGAGCATGATGTTGTGTATTTTTTTCAGCTTTGTTCAAATTTGAGCAGATTTTTAAATTGGCACAAGAGAAAAGCCAACTTTCACCCAGCATCAAGTCCATGTTCTAAAATATTAGAACACCAGAGCCTCTCAAACAAATGGTCACCAGAGTTTCTTAAACAAAACAGTAGATTTTTCTCAAACACATTTCTTGGGAAAAATAACTCTCAACTTTTTTGACAGTTTTCTACTACAGTTTTACCTTAAAAAAAACCCCACCTGTCATAGAAAGTTTCGGACCACTGGTTAACATTTGACAAATTTGCTGACAGCTGAAAACAGATTCTTATAGTTTAATGTATGGAACAATCTTTATAATAGACAGTGCTGCCAGCCTCACTGCTCGTTAATTTATCTGAATAATAATCCAAAGAGGAAACATACAGCCTCACCACTGCCTTCGTAGCACATGTTAATATTACTGCTGAAATGCAAATCTACATGGAATTAAATGCGGTGTTGTTTTAATATTTTTGTTTTCTCCAGCCTTGACTCTATTGTTTTATTGGATAAAAGAAATACTTCCATGTAGGAGTAGAGTGCCTGAGAAGTCTGTATAAATAGCATGCTTTCTCTAAAGCAGTGATGTAGCCAAATTAAAGAATGTTGGATTCGCATTTCTGTTTTGTGGGTGTAAATTAACACTTTTTGTTGTTGTTAGCTTCTCTGGCATTGTTGCACATGAAAGAGTAATTAGCATTTTTAAATTGCTGGAGGTTATGGGTTCATTTTAGATTTAATTCAATTAAACTGCATCACATGCTATTGGTTGAAAGTAAAGTATTGAACGAATGCATGCTGTAACTTTTCCCTTTCTTAGCATTTGTAGGTCAGACTGCAGATGCTGCTACTGGAACTGCTTCAATAATTGTCAACAGTGAAGGTACACATTTCTACTCTGAATTGTCCTCTTTGTTCTGCCTCTACAGCCATAAAAGAAACCTTTGCCTTGTCACTGTTAATTGTGGAATTATTTTTTTCTACATCTTCCATTTTTTCCATCATTATTCACTCATTGTTGCACTTCCTTTTATAACAGGCAATGTTGTAGGATAAGGTACCTAAAAACAGCAGTGTAAAAGGCTTAGATTAGCAGTGTGATAGCCATAATTTTGTCAGTCAGCTGATTTATCTAGTTTTACATTGGCCAGAACACACAGTGCAGCAGAAGGTTAAAGCTCTCCTTTTTCCACCACAACTTATCAAGCACTTTTACTGGGAGGAGAGGGTTTGCCTCCTGAGCACACTGAGTCATTATGCCCTGAATCAGGAAAAGGAATTGTCCTTAGTATATTTATGTTGATCTTGTAATATTACCACAATTCTTGATCCCAGGTTGTATCTGCAGTGATACATACACAGTGAAATGGCATATTTGTTTTTTCTGTGTTAATTTTCCTTAGCCTGCGCCTTTACTGTCATATTGCAGGACACTTGGCTTATTTTCAGAGTCTTTTTCAGGACTGCTAAATTATCCTCTGAAAACTTTCTGTTTATCTTTTCCTCAGGCAACTTGTGTTATTGAGAGGTCTTAGGAGAAATACATGTGTCTGGATGAAAATTTAGAGCTCAGGACAGATAATGTTTATGCAAACCTAACAAATTAAGTGTGGCTGGATTAGTTCACTTTTGGTGCATATAAGAGGCTTCATTTGAACAGTTACCACAGCTTAGCTGACACATCAACTTAACAAGTTCCTGTGTAACCTGATGGTAGTACATTGGGCTACAGCTCAAAATGGTAAAGGAAACATGACTATTCACTCCAGGAGCAAACCTGGGAAGGAACTGTGACTAAAGGCAAGTCTACACAGGAACATTCAGGAAAACTAGGCAAATTAGTTCGAGATGTGAGTTTAATTTTCCCTAAGTAAGATTAATCCAAGCCTTGCATGACAACTCTAATTCAGAAGGTAGCTGTAATACATTGAGTAAACTAGATACCTGTCTCTAACTTCCACCTCCTTGTCTCGGTTTGGATCAGCAGGTAAATTATCACAGTAACTATTAAGAACGTCTTTCTTATGCCACATACAGTCACTACTCTGGCCATTGTATATAGGAGAGACAGTGAGAATACAGCAGCGCGCTCCCAGACATCACAGTTTTGTACATGTAACTGTGTTTTGCACTAGGTTTGCTGTCCAGAATAGTTGGATAAGAAACAGTCTTATTACTTCCCAATTCATATGCATGGCCCACTAAGATAAACATGGTCTAAATCCGAATGAACAGAGGATGACCTGTTAAAATTATACCACCATAAATTTTTCTGAAGGATAAGGAATAAAACCATCTTGTGGATCTGAAACCATTATAAGCACTGGGAAGGGGAAACTGTTCAGTGCCATGAGGTTCACAGAAGGATATTTTGCATTTTAGTGTCAATGTGAATGGTCTTTGGTAGTCCTGTGATTCATGTATTGAGATGAGTAATGCATAATGTCAGGTAGTTTCTTTCAGAAACTGAAAAATCCTAAACTAAGTTACCACTGGCCTCAGATTTCATTTAAAATCTAGTAGAAGAGCAAACCTGGTCAGAACTATGCTATAAAGCAAACAGATGCACAGAATTGATAATGGTTCTGGTTGTTACTTCTCTCTAAAACCATCTGGCGCCTAAATTGAGTAAATTGCAATAAAATAGCAGTACTTATGTGCTTTGCTGTTACAAGAGACAATATTTTTTTTCCTGTAGAAACCTGGCTGATTTGACCTAAACAGGTTTTACAGCACTTTTCAAAGGGCTTGTCTACACATGCATGTTTTACCACAGTAGTTGTGCTGGCATAGCTGAAACACCACAGCATTCAATACACTGATGTAAAGTGGTTTCTGCTAATTCAAATTATACCTGAAAGGGAATCATTTGAAGTTGGGGGTGGTGATGGTTTTTTTGTGTTAAGACAACGAGGGACAAATACAAAACATAGGTATCATCTCTTTAAATCACCAAGTTTTAATTGCTGTGTTTTCACACACCTAACCTGCATGTCATCTTACAGTTGTTTACAAGTACCGATACTTGGGGAAAATACCAACTCCAACCAACTGAGTAAAATCCCAGGCAGAAGTAGGAGAGATACTCAAGTAGAAGAAGCAGACTGCGATGGATGAGTGAAGGCAGAGGAAAAGAAAGTAAACTTTCCCTGAGGTTATCTGTGTCTGTCTAGCTGGTGATGCTGAATTTCTGGGAAGATTTTTGCTGGTTACTGAATTGCACAGCTATCACTCATCCATTATCATAATTGGTAAAGTGCTAAAAATTTGAAATTTATCAGGCACATTTGATATTCTCCAAGCTGCATTATATTCTGGGACAATTCAGTGTAGTTTCAAAAAAAGAAACTCCTCCCTGCTTTAATGTAAAATGGTGCAGAGATGTTTATAGGGCTGCACTGGAAAATGTGCAACGCAGAGATGTGCAAAGGTTCCCTCTGGGCTGGTCTCAGAAATCTGTGCAGAGATCTTTTTCTGGAACCTTGTGCTCCTTTCAGTTGTTCTCTTTTATGCAACTCCCTCTTCAGATAGGTTTTGACTAAACACAAGATTAAGTTTACCAGGACCCTGTACACTTCAAATCCATACTTTCTCTTTTAAGGAGAATAGCTGGTACATGCAGCTGCTTTTCTTAACACATTTTCTTTGAGGTGCATCGCACCACTGTGAGCCCCAGCTTTTGTTTCCATTTTCAGCCTGCCTTCTTTCCACTAGCTCTGTCACTTAGCACACCTTCTGCCAACAGTGTGCTATTGAATGGTAAGAACCCCATAAAGTGATGTGTGTTGTACTTTTGCGTACACACATAGGGAGGAAAAAAGTTCTTTATGGGCAACTTTTTACATGATCACCTGTGAAATTTATTGCATTGGTCCATATCTGGTACTTACTGTTGACGGCGCCATTAAGCTGCCCTGAGTTGACCAGTCTGACAACTTCCGTGTTCGTAGCAAAAATTCAGTGGAAGGACAACAGAGGTTGGCAGGTCATGATTAAAGTGCTCTTGATTATTGCAAGTTAGAACTTAAAGCTCACCTAACACAGAACACTGGGAGATAACCCTCACTTGAGATAGGCATTGTGCTGACTTTACGATAAAATTATTAATCATTCATGAACAGTGAATAGGCATTATTTTGCAAGAGAGTGTACCTTCAATACCAAAGCACTACTAGTAAAAAAACATTCAAAATATATATTTAGATAAGGCTAAATAAACAAGGCAAGCTTAGAATACACATGCCAGCTTGTTTGAATTATACTTTCCAAAGAGAAAATCTTTGTTTTGAATCTTCAGCATTATAAAGAAATGTCACCTGAATTTTTACTGAATTTCTATGTGTTGACATTCATCATGAATGTTTTGTGTACAAGACTATTCAATGCTCCTACCAAGTAACTGCATAGAAATTATGATACCATGACACACCCAA
Organism: Athene cunicularia; assembly: GCF_003259725.1. Taxonomy (NCBI): domain Eukaryota; kingdom Metazoa; phylum Chordata; class Aves; order Strigiformes; family Strigidae; genus Athene; species Athene cunicularia. The sequence continues at coordinate 94,260,205 of NW_020799097.1, read as the reverse complement.
AACTTGCCCTCATATTAATGAACTGTGTGATTTGGCAGCAAATGTTTTTCTTGTAATACTCTTTTCTGGTCACAAATATAATCTTTTTTCCCTATGAATTATTATGCAGAAGCTCTGCAGCTATTGTTATAATTGCATTGTTTGAGATTTTGGTGAGTTCTAAGCACTACTGATGGCTTTTAGTCTCGTCATCCCATTTTAAAAATTGAGAGTTATTGCACCATGGTGTTTACTGGTTTGCCTTTGATTCTTACACTGGCACTTCTCATCTGGTGCCATCTATAAAATGACACTTGTAAAAAAATCTAGCTTGAGTTACCCATCTTTCTAAGAAGTGACAGCAGCAGGTTTAGAAGCCCAACTGAGGACAGTATTTACATATGCAGCATTCACACTGTTTTAAGTATTGATTGGACCCAATCCCCATCTGGTGTAAGCTTACACAAGTTTATCAGCTTCATTTAGCAGTTCTAGCTTACAGCAACTGTGAATGTGGCCCCTAATATTTTAGCTGATGTCTGCAAAACTTAAAATTGTGTAGATGCTCCCATCAAAACTGAGAATTTTTAGTCTAAGTAATGATATGTTAGAATTAACTGTAATGCAGCAAGTGCATTTTTCTAATTCTTAGTGTGGGCAACATTTTACCTCACTTGAGCTGTTTCAAAGCTAGGTGTATGGCTTAAGGCTTCACCTAGAGTTAACAGAGATTCACAGGCATTTCCAGACAACAGTTTATTTTCTTCTCAGATGCCTAAGATACCTAAGATTAAAACAATTCTGAAAATACTTGTCTCTCCTCCTTGTTGAAGGAACTTAGAAAACTAATTTTTAGAAATCAGTTTTCTTAGAATTTTCTAGAACGTAGAATTTTATTTTTTTTTTAAACTTTAACAATTAGTTAATGTTGGACAAGATGAATCCCACCCCTCTTTGCCATCTGTCTTTAACTCTGTTGTCCCTGGTGCTGATTTCCCATCTGATTTCCCTGGCAAGAAATAATTGCTTTCAACAAAATGGTTGCTAGTAATAAAAAATTCTGGTATTAATTGTGAGTGCATGGGTCCAGTTTCTGCTTTCATGCACGCTGGTGTAAGTTTGTGGTGACTGCTGTCATTCGCAGTTAGTGTGGTATATGTAGCTAAGAACAGAATGTGGCTTTTTCTCTAAAGCTTGCGTTAAGCCTGTCCGGACTGTTACACTGCAGTAGGTACTGCATTTCCCTGGCAGGATTGAAAGCAGACTTTAAGTCTCTGACCTTTTGTAGTTACAAAGAAAAGCTTCTGACTGTGATCCAGTGCAGCATGGGCTACCTTGAATTTGCACATGTGGGTTTAAACAAACAGCCTTCCTTATCCCCTTGGGCCATTAGCTCTAAAGTCTAATAATAATATACATGTCAGTACAGCTAAATAGTTCAGCAAGATAATGCAGCAAGACATGTGGATAGAGTCTGAGATTCTAGGTAGCACAGAGTCCAGGCAGAAACGAAATACATTTTTGTACTACTTATCTACTTATTCCCTGCCTTTTACTGTTTGTGCTGCTGCACCCTATAAGCTTTCAAAATATATGCTTGGCAAAATAGGTGCAATTTGCCTTTGAATCTTTCCTCAACAAGATCCAGATAACTTTGACAGCATTTACTTGTTGCAGAAGGTTGTTTCTTTTTTTTTTTTTTTTTTTTTTTTTTTTTTTTTTATCCGAGATGCCCATCATTGTCTGTTGAAAAGCAGGGCGTTGGCTTTAAATGCTGAGGTTTTGCTTTTCATATGCAGCTGTTCTGTACCAAACCATTGACAGCAGAATTGCTTTGGAAAGCTTGGGCCCCTCCCTCTGAGATCACTATATTATTCTTTCCATTGTCCTGCTTTCTTTTCAGAACATATTTAGGGAGGCAAGCTTTGCACAGTTCTTATTCAAAGGACTTTGAAGTCGCATTCAACAAAAATAATGTATTTAAAAACATAAATATTTATTTACAGAGTAATTCAGTTCATTGCAGAATTGGTAGCCTTTAATGATTGGCAGTCCTTAAAGGAATCTTCAGCGGGGGCGGGCTGAGCCTGTAAATCAAGGAACAACTGACTTATTGAATTTAATACCTGAATGATTAATAATAAATTTTAATTTGAAGGCACCCATGCCTGAAGGTCTCTAGGTGTTGTAACAGAGATTAAAAAAAAAAAGAAAGAATTAAAGAAAGAAACTGCAATAAAAGAAAGCAACTTGCATGTCTGAAGAAAAACAAAAGAATATTTGGAACCTGTGTAAATGAACCTCCTCACCTAACTGTAAAACAAACAAGAATGAAAAGGATCTTAGACATGCTTTGAGATACTGCTGTGCTTCCGCACGTATAGCTTTGCTTAGACCCTTCTGCTGGCCAGCTTTAAGTGCAGAAGAATCTGTCACCCACCTTCTTTACTCACTTATGATAAAACTTTTCTTAGACACAGGAATTACCTTGCTGGTTCTGGTGGCAAGCTGATTCTGGTTTTCATGATGTTTATGGGCTCTAACTTGAAGTGTCGCAGGTAAATGGATCAAGCCTGCTTCTCTGAAGTTCAAAGAACATGCATCATTTTCATAAGTGTGTGAAATATTCTCTCTTCCCGGATGATGGGAGAATTAAAATTTTTATGGCATTTTTGGCATATGAACTCAGTAATCACATTGATGCTTTTCTCTTCCAAGGGCTGCTGGAATTTTTTTAGGAAAATGCAAATGTCAGCCTTAGCGTATGTCCCCCATCTTCACTGTTACTAGTACAGTGCTTCACAGAAAACACAAAAATAAGTCTGAGGAAAGCCCATACATGACTTCCCCCAAAAATATATACTGCATTTGTTGTGCAGTGTCCATCGAACTTTTTGATTATCTCCTGAAATCTTTGGATATTTGAAAATTTCAGCAATGCATACATTTTTAGTGGGGGGTTTTTGGAAAGCAAATTGAAATACTCATCTGAAATTTATTGTAGAAAAGTAAGGAATTATTTTACATACTTTATTGCAAAAGTTAATGTAAAAACCACAATATCTTCTCTTTAGGACAGAACGTTATTGTCATAGTCCCGGGAGCCAACCTGCTTTTAAATTTTGAAGACCTGAAGAGGGCTTCTGATGTCATCTGTAAAGCCAAAGTGGTTGTTTGCCAGCTAGAAATAACCCCTGCTGTTTCTCTTGAAGCTCTGAAAATGGCACGTGCCAGTGGAGGTAATTTAACATAAGCCATTCCATCTCCCTCATTTGTGTTGCATGACAAATATTCTTTACCGTGCTTTCTAAATAAAGATTCTGTGGTCTATTCTGGTTTCTTACATACTAGTTTTATCTAGAAATGAAACAATAACCAACAAATTCATGCTATGCTAATGAAAACTGAATTCAGTTTTAAATTTTTTCAGTGTTTACCTTGAATGGCAAGTCAACCCATACGCTTATAATCGGCCCGTATATGTCTGGTGCTGCCTTTCCTCCTATTTTCATGCTGTGACTACATGCAGTATAATGTTGTTAGGTCAGGAACTATGGGCCTGACTCTGGTATTACTCCAGAGCAGAACAAGCATAATGAATGCAAGTCAGTAGAGTTCCACACAGAGTAGAGTAAATTAAATGACCTCAAAAACAGATTTTATGCCCTTGTTCTCCCAGTGTAGCAGTAGGTATGGCTGTGTTTTTTTTGTACAGAAGTTAACATCCTTAAAGTAAAAAAAAAAAAGCTTTTTCTTCTTAACCAGAATTCTTAGAGTGTGACTTGGCATGCTGCCATTGAGTAGACAGAGGCATCATCTGTGAAATTATTAGTAAATTGTTACTGTGCTGTACTTTTAAATGTAGGCCGTTTTTCCTTCAGTGAAGCATATATGTAGATAAAAGGTGACATCTTGCTTGAACAGGATGGGGTTTCTCTACTGACATGAGGATTTGTTGTTCCAAGTGCCTGTAATGCCTTCAGTTACTCAAGCACAATTACTGCTGTATTTGAACACTATATAAATAATTATGCAAGTGAGGCATCTATATGAGATTAAAAATATGTTCTTGTCTATCCAGAATATAAGACTGGGAGGGGACAGCTAATAATATGGTCAATCATGGGCAGCAGGTCAGGGATGGAACTGGGATCAGAACTAACTGGTTCCTTGCAGCTGGGCCCAGGCTTGCTCCAGTAGATCATAGCATGTCAGGATTGTTGATTCTTCAGTCCTCCTTCCGCACTGAGCTCTGTCATGCACCTGTTGTGATCACTAGCGTTCACACACTAGTGGAGATGTCAAATGTGGCAGAACGTTATACATCATGATCATGTACTTTGTGTTGATTTTAAGCAGTTATGTTAGATGCAAGGCTGGGAGAGAGTGGCTCTGAAACTGTGGCGGTCATAGTTATAAACTGTAAACAGAACTGTGCATGCGGAAAAATTATTTTCACTTCTGTTTGAAATGTCAAAACTGGGTTCATGCAAATCTAATTAAAAAGTAAAAGCCTCAGAAAACTGAGTAGCACCTGGAATGCTTAAATATATGAGCAGGGAACAGAGCCTGCTATATATTTTCATTATGCTTTATGAAATGGATAAAAGCATTCTTAATCTAGTGGTTAATGGACTATAGTTGAGTCATGAGTCAATATCCATGATTTATTTTGTCTACTTCTAACTCTGCATAGTTTTGGTAAGATGCTTCACACTTTTGTCACCCTCATATGGCAAGATGCCAGGTTGTGACAGAAGAAAATATAGTATTTTTTAAAGGCAGTTTAAGAAAATCCAAACCTGATACATGGAACAGGCATGCCAGCATTTAGCAACTGTAGACAGCACAATATATCAAGAAGAGATAGTAGTTAACTGTGGGCCAGCTGTAGTTCTGTGCTGGCAGTCTGGAATCTGTGCAGCTCCTATCAGGAAGGCTTTGGTTGCTTCTGCTTTAAAGCAATAGGCTACACATGTTCAAATGTCATGTGCAGTCAGATCTAAGTAAACAGCTGAGTTTGTAGCACTGTAAAAATCTATCCTTAGCCAACTGTAAATTGTTAATGCAATTTCCCTTCTTTTAGCCTGCAATACCCTCATGTTTAATGCAGTACTGCATGTTAGGATGTGCACTAGACTATTTTTGTTTAAACCAGATGCATACCCAGATGCCTCAAACCTCTGTTTCAAGGTTTTTTTTGCTTGTTTTTCTTCATTCTTACTGAAAGAAAGAAACAATAAGATGGAGAAAGAGTGTGGACACACAGACAAGAACCCTTTGCTTCTGTTCAGTGAACAACACCTGGATCTTTAAGCTAGAGAGGGACATCTCATGTTCTGACATCCTCTCGTTGTGGCACTGATTGTTAAAGATCTTGTAACAATCTTGGGGAGAAGGATGGAAGGCAGGGAAGGAAAGGAGGGAGGGTTGTGAATAGTTTTATGAAGTGAGTATAAATTGTAGTGGAAATCTGACTAGGAAATTCTAGGTTTTTAATGGCCACATGCTGGGAAGCTGCTGCTGCTTCCAAGAGGGGGACCACTTCATTGATGGGCAAAATGTTATTGTATATCAAAGGCTGTAAAGCAATTTTTGGACTTCTGTAATGACAGACTCCATAAAAGATGGCTGATAACATCCAGCCTGTTAATACTGTAGTGAAGAATGGGCTGGAACCAGCATCAGTTATTAAAGTTCCATGTCACTTGCAAGTAAAGGATCTCTTTTTCAGGTGCTTTAACTGTTTAATGTTGGGCTGCAGTTTTTCATATCAGCTGTTTGTTTGTGGTTAAACTTGTAATTTCTGCCAAAGCATAGTGGCTGCGGAAACCAGGCAATGGGAAATGCCTCCCACCCTACCCTCTTTTAAATTATAAATACTGGCTACCTTAAAATTTACTTAAGACTTGATAGGAAGGGAGCTTTCTTTTAAAGATAAGCCTTTACAACAGTATGGAAATCTGCCTGGTTTTTACTGTATTATCTGCCTTTAGAAAATAACTACCTTTCACAGAGACTTTGGAAAATTGTTAGAGCTTCACAGCTAGCTTCCCCTGAGAGTCTGTCCACGTAGGCAGTTGTCCATGTGGGCAGCATGACTTCCAGTGTAATTCCTGAGTCTGGTTTTAGGCAATTTCTTTTATACTGTTAAAGATCTCTTGTGGGCCCAGGAAGTACAGAGCTGGAGCTTGCTTGATTTGAATACAGAGACAAAGCTGGATGGGAGTCCTGGGGAGGGAGAGTACGTTTCAGACAAGAGAAGCGTAGGAGGAATTTGCTTGATTTTGGGGGTGGCAGAGGAAGAAGGAAGAGAGAAACCAAAAAGGGAGCAAAATTGGAACAGAGAATAGGATTTGTTGAATAGAGATTGGAATATGGAGGTAGAATCAGGGAGTAGGCTGTGGGTACTGGCAGTGGGAAAAAGAAAGTGTAGGAGGGGGAGCAAAAGAGATACAATGTGATGAAATTTGAGTGGAAAACGTTACTATTGCATAGTGCCTATGCAGGGAAGCATGAAGAATGGAAACTAGGTGAGGAGAATGGATCTTGGCAAATGGAGAGAAAGAATTTGGGCAGAAAATAATTTGGTGTTCCTCAGAGAGACCAAACAGATTACCCTGTTCACAAGCCATGCTCTTCACAGCCTGAAAGAGAATTTTAGGGTTCTTCTATTTCCCCCTGGTCTGCAGATATTAAATATGGGAGCAAACTAATAGTCATGTATTACGCCCTGTTCATGATGAGTCTCTATTACTTAAAATCCAAGCTGGAGCACTTCCAGTGCTGCTTCTGACCCATGTGTATGTCGGTACGATACCACGTGACAGTTTGTTTTCTAATATGTGCTGTTTGTTTGTTTGTTTGTTGCCTAGAAAAGTATACCTTGATGATTTGTGTTTAAAAAAAAAATTTATTACAGTTGCAATTCAGAAAATAGGAAATGTAAGAGTTAAGGATGCCTGTGAAACCTTAATTTGTCTCCTTTCTGCATATGTATTATGTTGCAGTCTTTAATTATATGATCACATGCTGTTTTTCAGTGGTATTTGATCATATAATTAAAAGAGTTTATTATAATACATACTGTATTGTAATAATATAAGGGAGCCAAATTAAGATTTCATTGGAAATCCTAATCCTGGCATTTTCTAACTTCTGAGTAAACGTCTTTGTCACTTTAATACTCTTTTTAATGAGGCAGGTAGAGAGGCATGATGAAGTTGTACAGTCAAAGGCTAAAACTTTCAGAGTGTTAATCAAGAAGGTCATCTTCTAAGCTTCTTGGTACTCAGATTTTAGAAGTCTGTGCATCTTTTTTAGGGCATTAACTGGGACTCAGAAGCGTTCAGGGTGTCTGAATATTATGCACTGTAGTTTAGGGTCTAAATATGTGTTTAGGACTGAAAATTTAGGCATCTGAGTTGAAAGGTTTGATCATTCTGAAGTAAGAGAGTGTGCTTTATATAAAAATGATGGCCTTGTGGTTAAGACACAAAAGTATTAATCATAAATTTGGCAAGTGAGAAACCAAGTCTGCAGACTTCCTGTGTTAACAGTGAGTAAGTCACTTATACTGTCCTCATGACAAACCTTTTCTGCTGTTACACGGGGCCTTAGGCTACAGTTTAAAGTTAGGTTAACTAACATATTCTACCACGTGTTAAGTTTAAGTCTAGCTCTGCCAGATAGCATATTAAAAATATACAGTGCCTTGTCTACACTACAGTTTTATAATGTGGCAGTTTGAACAAGTTAGGTAACACATTCAGAAGCATGTTTAACTCCTTGTCTGGACATGCCCTTCATTACTCCATACCCCTGTTTCTTCATGTACAGAATGCAGATAACAACACTGAAAAAATTCTAGAACTAAACCAGTTCTTGTAAAACTTATTAAAATCCTGGAAGAAGCATCATCAGTTAAACAAATTGCATTACCATCTAAGGCTTCCCCCCCCCCCCTTTTTTTTACTTTTCTGTCATGTTCCCATCGTGACAGGTGCCTGCACATGAATTAGAAGGGAACTTTACTATAATAAATAAAACATTTAGCAGTTCTATAAAATGACAACACAGAAACTGGGAGCTATTTGTGTGTTAATAATAAATATTTTGGGCTGTGAATTAACCATAATGGTGATGGTTTATGAATCTAAAACATTAGACATTTAGACTTTTCTTTTTTTTTCTTTTTTTCAGTTAAGACATTATTTAATCCAGCTCCAGCCCTTCCTGACCTAGATCCACAATTTTATACCCATTCTGATATCTTCTGCTGCAATGAAACTGAGGTAATGATCAAATGTCATGTTAAAGAAGAAGTCTTAAGCAGTAAAGTTTCAGAGGGATTCTGTTCTCAGAAATGCAGAATAGGGAGCAGAAGAACTGAGGCATGTTCCTCTTACACAGGACTTTTGGAGGTGACAAGTTTGATCCCTGACCTAAAAAGAGGAGTACCCTACAGTACCTTTAGACTGCACTCAAAATGAAATTAATTGTTTTCAGCAGAAAAGTTGTGTCCAGCCTTCCTTACAAGTAGACGAGTAAAACAAATCCATAAAAGGACACTTTTGAAATGTTATCACTGAGTGGTAAATATTAAAATAGATCCTTGTCCTTGTTCTGTGGTCCCTTGATATGATTAGCAGGAATACGCTAGCCATAGTGTTCTGACAGTTTTAAAGTCGCTTGCCAGGAGGTGATGCGTGCATGCTGCACTTGATGGTAAATAGTAGCTTTATGTGCCTCTTCCTGTCAGATCTGTTTTCAATGAATCTGTTTCTCTAGCCCTTCAACTGTATGTTTTCCCCCCTTTTTTCCCCCTCCTTTCCCTCTCGTCTCATTCAAGTGTATTATTTCTCCAGAAGGAAATTATTTTTGTCACAAGAGACAAATTAAGCTCATCTCATAAGGCCTTTGTTTAAATTTCCTATTTATTAGAATTATGCATGCTGTGTTCCTTCCCCTCACCCTCTCTTTATATAAACAAGAATGTGGGAGAAGCAACCTAGTGGATAGAAGCCATGCCTTGATCATAGTTAAAGTTACCTCCAACAAACATGGTTTCTGCAATGAACATGATACCTTTGGGTTGAGAGGAGGGGGAAGAGCTAAGAGAAAAGCATAGCCCTACTTAGAGGATTTTTTTTGTCTGATGACAATGTCTGTCAAAGTAAGATCTTCAAGATTTAATTACCCTCAAGACTCAGTTACCCTCTTTTGAAATTTCTGTTAAAACTATCACAAACCATATCAGAAGTTCTCAGTTCATGAGTCTTCTAGCATTTAAGGGTCAGTTTAAGTAACCGAAATGGACATCTGAATTTTATTATCGGATGTTTTAGTATGTGTCTGCCAAGTTCAGATACTCCAGAGCATTCAGAAATTAGCAAAATAGCAAGGTGGGAGATGCCATGGCTCCTCAGAGTTCTGGAAGGCAAAGGTTCCAGTGTCACTGTCAGTGTGATATCATCTGTGGCTTAGACACTGTCTAACAGCTACCAGAACTCAGTTATATGTGATGAAGAGAATGCTAAGGCAAAGTATTTATTCTTGTTCAGGGGACTTGCAGGACACCCATATGGTGTTTTCTTCATGCTTTCAGAAAGCACTTATGCCTGGACTATGCCCCTGGATTGGCTAAACGGTGCGACGGCACACATTTTGGGCTGAGAACACCCATACTTTCCCACCAATTTAGTAAATGTCATTTGTTGTTTGCTTTTTTCATAATGTCACTAGTTACTTTTTTTTTCCCCTGCAAAAACTTATCCCCCATATGTTAGAAACAAAACTTTGGTTTTCATTACTTGTCTATTCCTGACTTTTCTCTCATTGCTCTTTGCAACACACATGTTAAAGTTTTCCCTTTGTTATACTTTATTGCTAGAGGACACTCTTGAAAGAGACATTCTTTGAGAAGTTTAGCTTGCTGGAGCCAGGGTGAATTATTATTACCACCACATGGAGAAAAGAAAATTACTTCTATTTGGAGAACAAGAAATACAGGTGTATAATTATAATAGATCCCTGCTCACTCATCTACCTTTCCTGCAGAGCTGGGGGTACAGTTTGCATTCTTTTCTGCTATTTTCTTTTAAAAAGTAATTACCATCTGAAGATAGCTGAGATCACTGTATGCACAGTCAGGCACAGAAATACGCTCTCTACTGTTGAGGAGGTTTATCTCTTCTGAATTTATGGAAATGGTAGACCTGTGGAAGTTCCTGCCAGCCATATCATGGGAGCACACATCCAAGTGTGGAACTCCTACAGCATATTCTGAGGACAAGAATGGCATATAAATACTTTTGCTTTTAACAATAACCTTTTCATACTTTGCAATGAAATCAATTAAATTAGCACAACTGTAATAATCAATTATGTTTGATTTCATCCTCTCTGTATGTCTGATTTGTTATTGAATTGATTTTCAGGGATGAACTATTGCCATTGTTCCTTTGTTTTTGCTGAGAAAAGAGGAAAAATGAAGCATTTGTTTTTCTTATGTTACAAGTTTGAAAGTTGTTTTTTTAGTAATTGTTATATATTCATATGCCATCTGTTTTCTGTTTTCTTTCATGACTCTCTTTAATTTCAGATCACTGTAATGTATGCACTTGAGAAGTTTGATAGAGATATAAATGTTTACATACCCAAATAAAGGTTACCAGTCACATCTCTGTATGGCACTTAAAAGCAATAAGCTAATTCTGAAAATCTTAAAGATAATTCTGATTTTTAAAATTTCATCCATTCAACCAACTACATCTGCATTTCCTTCATCTTCTTAAATCAGGAAGTACCTAAGACTTTGATGATCCAGAATATATACTGGGAAGAGATCTTTTTATGATTTTTTTTTATTATTATTTCTTTTAGTATCTACTCGCAATCACAGTCAGAAAAGAGCAATTGGATAAGATGGATCTTTGCTCTGAGCTACTATGACCATTCTTATTTTATGGATTTTTAAAATTATTATTCTCTGTGGCCAGATCTATTGGATGTGCTGCTTACAACTGCCTTCCTGAGATGTTCCATTCCAGCTCTGTTGTCCCTCCTACTTGGTTTTTCTAAGTCTCAAATAAGTTCCTTTAAGCCAAAAAACCTTTTTATTTTCCAGCTTTACCCCTTTTTATTTGGGATTTTTAGGTACTGCTAGAAAAAAAATAGTGTATTTCTACTTTATCTTTACTAAGTCTTTTAGATAGTCAGTAAATTGTCGGGTTTAAAGATGAACTCTTTAGAGATCTCCAGTTCAACTACTTCTACAACATTGTTTCTAACACAGACATATGCTAAGACAAGATTAAATTTACACTGATTTTTTTTTTTTTTAAATTATTGCTTGGTTTGGCTTTCTTAGTTGTTTAAACTTGCAAGTATTTATCATACAGTTTTACCAAAATATCCTTATCTTTCTTGCTCACCAAGAAATACCTTTAAATGATAAAATCCTGTGGTTTGTGGATATTATGTGAATGATATGTTTGTAACAGAAGATTATGTTAGCTGTAGAACTGAACACTAGCCATTTAGCTTAGGACATCTCACACACTATGTGGAGTGTTTGTTTTGTTACAGATGAGAAAAAGGGGTAGTTCTTGTGATTAGCTGAATTATTACTTAGACAGAAGGTTCTGTTATTTACTGCTATGAAGGTCAGGCATTTTGATCTGCAATGACTTTTTCACAGAATAAAAGTTTTTAAATGTCAGCTATAGTTTCAGACAGCCATGGGATGTTGGTACCCAAACATGCAAGTATCAAATACAACACTCTATCCTTCTTTAAATGCTTTAGGATTTAATGAAATCACATGCAGTCTGTAGTATAAAAGCACAGCTTGTTCTTATGGATTTATGTGCTAGAGAGAAGCAAACAAAATTATACTATCAGTGAATTATCTACCATTAGTTTGTCTAGAAGGCTCTTCACAAGCTGTTCTTTTCACTCTTGCTTGTTGCAATAATAAATTTTTTTTATGTCTGACATTACTTTCTTTTTATGTGGTTCATGAACAAAAAAAACTCAGAACAAATCTTGCAAGGTTATCAGTTCTTTCTTTGCTTACCCTGTAGTTCAGTTTTATCTTTTCCCAGAAAGATCAAACTTGTTGAGACTAGTTTGTTAATTCCCAGATGTAGCACAGCCTAATCCTTGAGGTTTGTGCAGGAATGTGCTAGTTCTCCAGTCCCTTAATTCTTCTAATGAAAAATAAATGTATCCAATGTCATCTTAGTGAAAACCAATGGTTGTTCTTTTCAGTCATCTATAAATGTTGAAAAAGATAAAAAATGTTTAAAAGACCCTATACAAGATGAGCTCTTTGGAATACTTACCATTTTTTTCCCACGTATTTGTGTGATTCTTTGCTGCAGTATGGCTCTAGGCACAACCACAATGTCAATACAGTTCATGTGTTGTTTTTCTTATTTAGTGAGAGCCTGCAATTACATAGCCCTGCAGGTTAGCAACCAAAATATATTGCACATCAGCGATTTCAATTTGGTCCTAAACGTGTTGAAGAACAGCTGCTTCTTCGTTCAAAGAATACTGGAGCCCTTCAGGAGGAGGAAAACTCTTAAATGGTTACAGCACATGATTTACTTTGTCAAGCTATTTTTAATGCAAAACTGTGAACTGCTTTCTCCCTAATGTAAAATGCGTATCAGACTTCTTGATCTAAATAAGAAGGGCCTAGGAAAAATTTAATTAAATGCTAATGGAATAGTTTGGGGCTTCAATGGCAAAAAGCAGTACAACTAAATATAAGTTAATTGCTAATTTTGTTAAATAAAGCTGCAAGATGTATAAAAATAATACGGAAAAATAGATACTATCCTATTGTTTTCTTCTAAGCGTTATTGTCTATTACTAGAGGCTAGATCATTTTTGGAAGAAGTATTAATAATGAAAATTCTTGTTAGCATGTCCAAAATCAAGAGACAGTATTGACTTTTACAAGATTCAAAGAATATCAAGCTTATAAAACTATATCTGGAGTCTTCAATTAGGACATCTAAAATACTACTTATTAGATATAGAAAGATTAATACTAGGGATAGTCTTTCTTAAGAAAAAATAATTGATATCTCTAGCAATCAAAACAAAAATAGGTCCTTCAGAATTAAAATATTTCAGGACTTCTCTTGAATTTGCCTTTTCTGTTTTAAGTAATGGAAAGCTACTATTGTTCCATTATGTAGAAGTTGCCAGCAATTCACAGTATATTTTAGTTCCAACTTTGTTCTAAACCCCATTTTATCAGTTGCTGGAAACGATGAAATTTCCCATATTTAGTCTAAAATGAAAGATGTTACTTTTGGGAGGGAAGGGAATAGCTTCAAGCCAATTCATTTTAATCAGGTTTTAATTATTCTAGCACGATAAGTATTTCTGCCTGTATATATGTAAAAATTTTATAATTTGAAACAACTGGAACTAGCTTGGCTTGTGGCCTGATCTTGCAATTGCTTGTACACCAAATCTGTCTCACTACTTCTTTGGGACTGTCCACATGTGTTATTATTAATGAGATTGAGTTCTTGTTCTGTCAAAGAAATCTCCAAAGGTACAAGCCAAGTTTGTAGCCAACTGGCTTACTGTGTTTAAATATTTAAAATTAAAAATATTTTGAATTATCATACATAGGTTTAGATGGGTTAGCCTTAAAACTGGCACAGCTTCCCTATTATTATTTCTGTTCCAGCAGTACCTGGCAACATTTGCAAAGTTATTATTGTGCTAGGTGCACCGAATGCAGTCCAAATGATGGACTGCTCCTCAAAGAATTAACATGGCTTGTTATTTCACCAGTTTATATTTGCTGAGGATCATAAGATCATAGAAGTTGAGAACACACCTCTAGAGGTCTCTAGTCCAACACCCTGGTGAAGCATGACCAGTTTAGGTCAGATTGGTCAGGGCTTTTATCCAGTCAAGTTTTGAATTTCTGAGGATGGAGATTGCATGACCTCTGGGCACCTGTTCCACTGCTTCATCACCCTCGTGGTTAAAAAACCCTTGTCCTAATAGTGGAATTTCCCGTGTTCCAGCTTGTGCCTGTTGTCTCTAGCCCTATCCCTCTACACCTTCAAGAAAAGTCTGGCTCCTTCTTGTCTATACCCACCCATTACATTTCTGTAGATAGCAGTTAGATCTCCCCTTAGCCTTGTGTTCTCAAGGCTGAACAAGCCCACTTCTCCCAGCCTCTTGTATGTCCTGGTCTCTGGCCCCCTGACTGTCTTGATAGCCTTCCAGTGTAGTATGCTGTAGTATGTCAGTATCTTACTTGTGCCAGAGATCCCAAAACTAGACACCGTGATGCAGATTTGGTCTTGCCAAGCAGAAGATCCAGAATGTCTCCCTGAAAGTGGCTTTGTAAGCCATAGGCTGCCCCAAATGCACCACAGCTAGGAACACTTGGCAAAGGTTCATATCATAGTTTTATTCTCACTTTTAGCCAGTGTAAACTAGTACTGCTGTTGAAAGAAGTTAATTGTTTTGGGTTGGCTTTTGAGGGTGGTGTGGGATTGGGGGTGGTGTTAATTTTAACACAGATCTGCCTTGCAATCCAGTTTGTTTCCTGGCCACACAAATGGCTGTGCTGGCACAAGAGAATGGGCCATGTGGACAGGAGTAGAAGGGAAAAGCTGGGCCATTTTTTTTCCATAGCAGTGCTGGTTTGTGTCAATTTACTGTGACTAGACTCCACAGTCTAAAGAGACCCGGAGAGTTAACGAAGATTAGTGAGGATTATGGCCAAGAACCTCCATATCAGTTAAATTAAAAGCTTCAGTTAAATTTCTCTTCCACTTTTGTGAACAAAATTAAGAAAATTCTGTGTAGATTATTTATATAATATCCGCCATAGATTTATTCTGACAGCCATTTTGTGGAATGTCCTCTTGCTTTAATAGGTTCATTTAACAGAGGGGTTTTATGAGGCTAACTGCAGAAAAATAAAATTTTTAATTTTCTGCTGTTTTGTACAGTACTATGGCAAATGTCCACGTCAGGCTTTTAGTATTGTTATTTAATTTTTTTCTTTACATAACCATTAGTTATTTCCTTCAATTGTACCACAGTTTGTTTTTTAAATAAGATTCTACTGAAGGGAGGAACTTAAAAACTCACCACAGTATTTAACATCAGTTGACATTTACCGCAATCTCTAATTATTGGCACAGAATCTGTCTGGCTTCTGCTGCTTTTATGGTTCTTCCAGCTTGTTCCAGTGTTTTTTAGCTTTACCATCCTGCTGTAGATGAGTTAGATGATAGTGGTTTCAAGCAGTTAAGATCTACTTTTATACAGACTGTCTGTTCAAAATAATTAGGTTTATTGGTATAATTGAAAAGAAAGATTTCTGCAAAACCTTTCACATATCAGTCCCAGAACAGTTCTTTCACTACCCAAGTAAAAAATCCTGTTGACTTGAGACACAGTAAACACAAAGAGGGGTACAACACTAAGCTTACAGCATGTGCGTTTCATTAGGAAGAACATTATATTTAAATACTTCATTTACCTTGCTCCTCAGTTTACAAAAGTGTAAATACCAGGTAAATAAACCCAAATTAGCTTTACTGTTTCTCTACCAAAACCAAATCCACTTTTGCCCTGGAGACTTTGCAACATAAGTAGAATGTTTGGAGTTACTGCCCTTCATAAAGTACATTGAAAATTCAGTTAGCCTGTTTCAGTCAAGCATTTGTGTTAATCCATTTTTATTCTTGTAACATGATGTGCCAGGTGTTCTGAATACAGGAATGCATAGTTTGTGCTCCAGAGATCTTAGAATTCATGAAGAAACACAGACTCTTTAGACGCTTGAATATTAGAATATATTCTATTCAGTTTATTAAAGAATATACTATATATTATAAATAGTATATATTCTATACTATTTATTATCTATCTTTAGTCACTCCAAAGCCATTATTGGTGTATTGACTGCTTCCAGACCTTGCAAGAAGATACATTCAAAAGGTTTTGTGAAATACTTTTTGAAATGTTCTTATTTGAAAATTCTTCTGTAACCTTTTAAAAAATGAAATGTTTAATTTGCTTAAATAGTTTGTACTCCAAGAGGAGAAGTTTGAGCGGCATGGTGACATGCCAAAGAGAAAATTGGATAGGTTTAGTTGCCTCCTTCTAATTTAAAGCTTACTATGTTCTTGTCTGGGATCAGTGCGTTTAAAAAAAGTAGTTTTAAATTATGCGTACGTGTTAACCACACCTTGCCCCTGCAGTGCACAAATTTACCCACCAAGGCCTGCCACACCACATTCTGCTTTGTAGCAATCAGATCAACAATGCTTGAAATCATTTGTGCATTTGTCTAAGTAGAGACTGCAGAACTTGGTCCTGTGAGTTTGAAAATTAAAACCAGTAAGTACTCTGCTAATGATACTATAAACTCTAGGGAGTGTGTTGGCATAATCTGGCCCTTCAGAGCCTAAGGGTGGCTTCTCTCTCCTGGATCAGGCTGAAAACAGGAAATGACAGTGGCGAGCAGTGGGCTCTGACTCACGGCTGGGGGCGGTTTTCTTTGGGATGGCTGTAGTAGTTCCTGTCCCCAGCTGTCTGCCCTCCCTCTCTTTACTACAGGCATGGCCTGTGCTTTATGGAGCAGTTGTTTCATCACTATAGTTTACAGTCCATTATATCAAGAAGTATGTATGATGAATTCAAGTTTCAGTACTGCAGAGGAAAGTAGTTTGAAATCTTTCAGCAGCTGTTTCCCAAGAAGCTGAGCTGCCCATGCAGCAGAGATCAGGACGTGTAGCTGGTCAGTAGGTTCTACAGTAAGTTTTCCACTGAAAATAAACCCTAAGAGTGTGGAAGCTGTGCCCAGTTATGTGAAGCTATGCGGTTATCTGAAAATACTTCAGACTGCATTTTTCAGGATCCAGAAGCAACCTTGTAGTGCAAGATAAAGTAGGACTTCCCTCTTCTCAGGCAAGCAGGACAAGATTTAGTAAAGACAGAAAAATAGAATGTCTGTTTACTTACAATTGAAGGCATACTGTATTATGCAGGAGAACTGCCTGCTAGATTGTTTCAGATAAAACACAGTATTTTCTCTTCCCTTTCTTCCTATTTCATTCTTGTTCTTTTCCCTGCCAAAAGAAAAAGTTCATGACATTGAACAATGCTATGCCATCAAGAAAATGTATGAAGTGGCGAAAAGGGTGCTTGATTCTGAAGTCTTCGTTGCAGATTTGGGGAAAATTTTTTTCTTAGTTGGGCGGAACTAGAAGAGATTAACTTTAAGAGCCAACTGGGAGAAGTTGACTTAAGGTCACCATCTGTTAGAAGAAGAGTTTATCTGTGTTTGTACAGAGCCAACACAGAGAAGTCTCAGTCCTGGCATAGGCCTATGGACATGGCCTTAACACAAATATATAATAATCTTGCAATGGGCCTTTGCCCAAAGAAGGCTTCAGATAACTTTCAGGTATTCTTATCTGAAAATATATATTGATGTAAACAGTGTTGTCAGAGCTGAGCAATTTTTTTTTCCCCTTGAAGATATTTTCCCTTGTGTTTTCTCTCTATCTGAACACTGAGAATTTAAAAAACAATTTTAAAAGTTTCTCACTTGGTGATAAATATCCCCCAACAATAGTGACCGAGGTGCCGTGTAACATTTTTCACATTAGACTGCAAAATGGCTTTTGCCAAGACTGTGTCATTGTGTCCATTTCACAGATGAAGAAACTGAGGCACGTGGAAGAAATATGATTTTACTAAGTGTTGCATGCCAGGCAAGTCGTAGAAGCTGGAACAGAACCCATGCCTCCTGCGTCTCTGCCTAGGCTGCTCTCCATTAGTCTGCTGTGCCTGAAGTACGTGCTGATTTCAAATGAGGAGCAAGACATAGCTGAATATCAGCGTAGGAAGTGGTTTCATGATCATCCTATAATACACAGTTTAAAAAGATATTAAATAGTGTTTTCAAATGCAACTGTTGTCCAAAAATGAATGCTGTCACATTATGATTTTCATTTGCGTGGGTTATTTTCCAGGCAGAAATTTTAACGGGCATCCCAGTTGGCAACCTTGAAGATGCTGAAAAGGTGGGACACATGCTGTTAGAAAGAGGGTGTAAGCTCGTAATAGTTACTCTTGGAGCAGAAGGCTGCATGATGATATCAGTAGAAGAACCTATTCCAAAGCACGTTCCTGCTGGGAAGGTCAGGGCTGTGGACACTACGGTACGTTTTTGTGGTTTAACTGTCTTACTTTGGAAAAGACTGCTTAAGCACTAAGGGAAAGCAATGAGTAATCAGCCAAATTTTTGGGCACTGGCACAAAGGCTAATTTATGATGTGAAATTGATATCTTGCTTCCAGGCTCTCATATATTAAATGTCAGTTCACTTGAGTTTTATAGTCTGTATTGTAGATGTGCTAGAATTATTGTACATACTGATAGTATCTTCATGTTTCTCTTTTACTGAAGTAGGTACCTGTCTCTGACTGTAATGTGTGATGCCAGTGGCTTGAGCTGCAGGCCTGTTTTTTCACCTTTGCCCAGTCGTACAGTTCATCTTGTCTAGCACTCAAATGCTGTAGGAGAAAGGAGGTACTACTACCCTCACAGTCTGAACCCGAATGTTTGGCTTTTCTGACACAAGCATGAATTGCTTAGCAAGTCTAGCATAAAATGCATCAAAGGCATAATTTTTACAGAATATAGAGAAAAAAACCAAAAGTTCTTGCTGCTTCAGATTATTTATGATGATAGGTAAGCGATACTTGGTCAGAGGCATTTTAGTCTTTGACATGAGGGTGATATTTTTTTACTTCCTGCTCAGAATTAAATGCAGAAAACATAATCTAACAGACCACTTAATACAATAACCCCAGCAAAAAATAAAAATAGGACAGGCAATAGTTAAGATAGCATTGCTATGAAACCCTTACCACATTGCACATATGGGGCTATTTTGTGTTCCTAGTATTATCTGACATAAATCCAAAATAATTCCAGTGGAGTTACTGAGAGCAGAGCAGGTCACGTTGTATGTACTAACTATACATTTAAATGCCTGTTATAATAACGTCATATTACATATGTTCTGTTACAATAGTTCATTAAAATCCTGGAGATTTTGCCATCTGGTGCATTCCCTATCTGAATTGCATTAATAATAACTAGTTCTTGTAGCATGTTTTTTAACCATGGACCTCATACTGCTTCACAAAGAAGGAAAGCAACTGCTAAAAAGATGAGGAAACAGAGGCATGGAGGACTGAAATTTCCTAGCTCAGTAGCATGCAGTGGCAGAGCTAGGAGTAAAGTCACTTTGTCTAGAACAGAGGATCACTCATAGGCTAGGACTGTGATGTGCTGTTACTGTGGAAGGCTTTGTTTCACTGTTAATTTTAACTCTTTTCAACTGAACTCTGAAACAAAGATACTTTGGCTTTATTTTCCTCTTTTACCCCATTGTCGTTTAGAAGTTTGAGTTAGTACTAATTTTGAAATGTCCTAAAGTTCTGGTTAAGAGAGGCATCACTGTACTGGACTGCGCATAAGGTACTTTGTAGGGGACTACAGTCACTTAACTGCCTCTGCCAGCTTTTAGCCCAGAATCAGAAATGCCATGGGAGTTAAAGGCAGAGCTCCCAAAGCTGCCCAGAAGCAGGATTTATTAGCTTGGGAGCAATACCTTGTGAACCTGGCGGTACAGCTTCTTGCTTTTAGTTGGTAAATCCACTATTGCTATCAAAGCTTATTGTTAAGAGTTTTTCTCTGCATCACACAGAAGTGATGAAGAAGAAACATGTGTGATCTGCTTCTTCAAAAGAAGCAGAAAATTGCTGCCAGATCAGCTATTGTTTAATATCTTAAGATATTTGCTGCTCTTGGAATAAAACAGCAATACTGAAACCACACACTGTGGCTGAAAAGTGCTTTTTATCTTGCCTAGCAGTTCAGAGTTTCATGACTGAACTAATTTACTGCTCGTCTTTTTTTGTTGTGGGTTTGTGTGTTTTGGGGTTTTTTTTTTAAATAAAAGCAATTTCTTTGAGTTTACTGAATCTTTGCCCTGCCTCCTTGTGGCCAACAGGTTATTGGCTTTCACATAGCAGAGGATTTTCACAGTTAATTTTGTTAATCTACTTAAATACCAGTGGGTTGTTTTCAGTAAAACAGCTGTGTTCGGTTTACTCTTGCAGACTGAATGAAAAAAGATGTGTTGGCCCTCCATTATAAAAGTCTTACAGTGCTTAGACTGATTATCACTTTGCATGAAAGCAAGTGGTTTTAAAGCAACCCTTCCAAACACTAAGCAAAATAATGACATCCTCAACTAACCTGGATAACTGTATTACTAAAATAAATACTAATCGTTCTAGCTGGACATGTTATTCTCTTTGGATGCATGTCTGCAGTGGATCCTTCCCCAGGGGAATAAGCTCAAGCTGTAAGGTGTCTTAGCAATAGCCACCTATCTGCAGAGTATTCAGAGCTGTTCACATGCATGCTCTTAGCATGACATTTAATACTAAACAGAAGTCGCTACCTTAAACTGCCCTGACTTTGACATCTTGAGGGACCAGGCAGTAATTTTTTAAGATGCCGTAATCCAATCATATTAGGTTATGTGCCTGTATCCACACTGACATTGTTTGGGTCTGCAGAAGGTAAAGTTTCTGACACGAAGAGTTAAATGATGTGTATAACCTGTCATAGGATTTGCAAAAGGTTGCAGAGTCCTTATGAGAACTATATGTATTAAAACAGAATTTGCCATTTAGAAGATACACATATAAAATGGTACAAAATGAGCTTCAAAGTCCTCTTTCACTGTAGAAATTTTCCCATAGCTGCTACCATTGCAAAGTCATCACTGCAGCAGTGCAGTTTCAATACTGCCTCCTGGTCAGTTGTATTGTCCACAGCAATTCTGAAAATTTTTGATGAGAGAATACTTGGGTAGGTCAAGCCACAAAGATTAAGAATTTTACTTCTTTGTCTCTTGTCCACATTCTCTGTGTTCATAGGTTCTTCAGAGAGACTAAGTGTTGATAGTCTGTAGAGCTTGGCTCTTCTACCTAGCCCTTGAGATGGTTAATCTAAGAGTTTATTAGCAAAACACTGGGAAAAGCTGGCTCCATCTCCTGCTCTGTGGTGGAACATGTATCTTCAAGATTGAAAATTTGGCATTTTTTGCCCACACTAAATCAATACTATAAAGGGAGAAAATAGGCTTGTTGATTTTTTTTTTTTTTTTAGCACTAATTATCTTAATGTGGGCTTTACTAATGTATGCAGTGCTTCCCATGACTGTTAGCAGAGCTCTTCATACACAGTCCAAAACATGTAGAGCACGAATAGTCGTTTAGAAGGAAGTTTTGCAAGACATGGTATTGTAAAGCTGAAACATCTGTTTCTCCTGTTATAGCTAAATAGTGCACCAAGCTTTTGTTAAGAAAATAAACTTTCCCTTCATTTTACTAGTTTCTGCCAGCTATTTTTCTATATGCAAATTTTGAATAAAAATAAAAATAGGTGAATTATTGAAAGATCATCCTCAGATTTTCTTTATGAAAGAAAGAAAGAAATATCTGATTAAGCCCACTAGGCGTATCAATTTGTATTTGAAGCAGATGATGTATGTAAGATATGACATATAAAAAGGTTCTAACATGTAGGTAATATAAGAAAAATACACATTATAATCTATTTTCATTACTTGAAATAGTTGCTTTTAAATCTACTTGATTACATGAAGTTAAATATATGCATTTATTTTTGCAAGAAGCTGTTTCCACTTTAGGTGAAACTAATACATGACACTACATGAAAATAACTATGAAGGGTAATTACATAATTCCATTTATATGACACTTACTCAGTTGGTAGCAGAAGGTTTCATAAACCATTCACAAATTTGATAAGCATTTCATAGAAAACAATAATATCATACACACACGTTTTGCAGTTGCATGTGTGCGAGTGTGAAGCAGTTTGCCTGCTGCTGAAGCAGAAGCACAGCTGAGGTGGAACACAGCAGCTGCTTACGAACACAGCTGTGGGACATGACCGAACACCGTCAGGTCAGAATTGTACTCGAGGTGAAGTGGATAATCTGTGTGATGAAACCACACAATGAATGTGGATCGTGGCATCTGCTGCTGCAGTAGCCCTGAACGCGCTGTCCTGGCAGAGACATGTGCAGTCTGATGGCAGAGAAGGCCACAACATCGTCCATATTGGAGAATGAAGCTCTGCTTTTTTTGCCCCTTCACCCTCTCTCTCCCCTTCTGCTTCTGACAATCACGCAAAGTGTAATTTACAGCACTATTTACATCTATTTACATTTACTAATTATATTCCATTGAAACTGCCAAGGAAAATTTGTCAGAAGAATGTAATTACTCAAAGCTGGAATTTGGCCAGCAGTGAGATTAGTTCCCTTCCATTTTGCAAAAAAGCACTATGGGATCTTGCAGAGCCGAGCACTTCAAGTGGCAGCTGGGGACTAAGCTGAGCCCCTGAGGTACTGCCAGAGGCCTGCCTAGGGCTTGGTATGTGCAGGTGGGCTTTGCGGAGACGGTCGGCCTGTGTGGAACTCCACGTTACTTGGAGTCTGGGCTATCTATAGAGGGTTGTCTGTGCCAGGCCTCCTCTGGAGGTAGGGCAGTCTGGTGGTCAGTGGCTACGGCAGGCTGGAACATGTCTGCTGGCTGTGGGGGCTGCTCCCTGGGGCTCAGGCCTTTGCCTTTTACTGTGGTCGTGCCTTGCAGTTGAAGGTGGGGTGTCCTGTCTAGGATCCATTTTTCAAATTGAAGGGTTGGCACAGGCAGAATCTCTCCTATCCGGGGGCATTAATAGAAAATGGGGTGCTCTCTGACTAAGCAAGCCAGAGCTGCCTCACTGGCACCCCCCCATTTCCAGTTTGAAGCACAGCGGTCACTTTGGAGAGGGAAGTACTTTCGGGTTTGTTTTTGTAACCTCTGGTTTACTCCAGACCCCAGTTTGGATCAAGATACTTGAATAACATCCCCACATGCTTGCATCAGTTAGAGTGAATTTCTAATTTCCATCCCATCTGGTCTTTTAAATACATAGTACCGTTGCTCTGCTTAATATCATCAGCTTCTACTTAATCTCTAGGTTTACACATGCCAATGTTGTGTGCACAGAAGCCCTGCATTAGCACACTCACAATCAGATCAGGCATCTGCATATCTGGCTTAGGCATGGATGTATTTCTGTAAAGGCAAATGGAGACCCTTGAGCAGACAATATTTAAATGAAAATTTGGAATCACTTTTCACAATGGTGCCCCTAGTAATCACAGCAAGTCCATGGTTTCCATTTTAAGTCTCATGGAGAGCCCAGAATGTTTAGCTTCACAATGTTTCTAAGCACAACCATTACATTTTCCATATCTTTTCTTACACTACCTACACTTTCCCTGTCTGTCTGTGCTTTTCAGATACAGAGTGCACAACCAGCTGTGGAAAGCTAAGGAGATCACAGGTTGAGGTGTCATGCTTATAAACAGGAAACTAATTTACGAGACATGATAAAATTCGAAGTTTAATCTACTCAGTTATGCCTGAAATTTGACATGAGTGTATGATTTATTCCATATAGTCCTTCTCTGTATGACATTCACAGAGACAGATGATACATACTATTTGTCATAATCATAAATGTTACCATTATTTTTTCATGTCAGTTCTGCAAAGTGAAGGCTCATTGCTACAATATAAATTCATCATCAGATGTTTGTATTCAAATCCTATTAAGTTTCCCTCTGATTTCTTATTACAATATATTAGATCTGGCTCCTTTACAATAGAAGAGAATTAAAAAGGCTGTCTAAGCAGTGGAGTGCTCACTGAGCAGCTTTGTATTGAACACTGAAGATGTTACACAATCTTTATTTTAATAAAGCTTCATACAAGTGTATAGCTATATAATTTTAGATACGTCACAGTATTCGGGCCTGTGCAGTAATTGTGGTCTAAAGAAGGCAGTGTGGTTTAGCCGTTTGAACAAAGGACTGAGTAAGAATTCCAGGGCTCTGCAAAAGACTTGCTGCAAATCCTTGGGAGAGTTACTTGTCTTCTTTGTATCCCAATTTATCTATCCATAAATTCGAGCTGCAATTAATGTATTGCATATAAACTATGAGAAGTCTGTTAGAGATCAGAATGGAACCTGGGAGGCCTTTTTCCCAGGCTTGTCATGTAACCTCAGGCCAGTTGTGCTTCTTTGGGGGCTTTGCAAACTCATTGAAGTTCTTCTGCTTTAAGTTGAGAGGTCTTTTCTGTAAAAATATGGTTTACACTAAAATTCTCTGACTTAGCTGTATCTCTGGTTTGGAGGAAGCCTGAGCCAGAGGAGTGAAGTGGACACTGAAATAAAGCCTTAGAATATAAATAAATCCAAAACAGTCCTCCTAATAACAGCAATTCTTTGTCTCCTGACTTTGTGGCCTAACGTCTGAGGCTCAAGGGGATATAAATACAACACTCTGTGCAATGACTAATTACTCAAAATTCTGTGCATCAGCAGAAGTGGGACTTGTGGTTGACTCTAATATTATCAAATGCCTTTGCTATTTAATAATCTTGTAGCCGTACATTATTTAGCATGCCGTTTGCACAAAGAACAGTGATTTTATTTCAGCTATCTCTCAACAAAGTAAAAATGCAGCTGGTAGTAAATGAAGCATTTGGCAGACAATGTGTCTGATGTACAGTTCTCTGACTTGCTAAGAAGAGAAAAATGTTGTCGAGTGTTTAACCTTTTCCTACCCAAGGATGTAGCAAGAAGGAGTAAAGTGACCACAAAGGGCAAGGTCATCTTTTTTTCTTTTTTCTTTTTCTTTTTCTTTTTCTTTTTCTTTTTCTTTTTCTTTTTCTTTTTCTTTTTCTTTTTCTTTTTCTTTTTCTTTTTCTTTTTCTTTTTTTCTTTTTCTTTTTCTTTTTCTTTTTCTTTTTCTTTTTCTTTTTCTTTTTTTCTTTTTTTCTTTTTTTCTTTTTTTCTTTTTTTCTTTTTTTCTTTTTCGTTCCTTTCTTTTTCAAGGAAAGATAAAAAGTTACTGTCGGGCAAACAGCTTATCTATCAGTGGGGTTTATTCACACACCAACACAGAGTAATTATGCCCAGAGCTCCCATTAACATCCCGCAAACTGACAGCATAATAGCTTCCTTTCTTTAACATGCAACCAAAATAGGTTAATAAATAAGTTCAGTTCCAGTCATAGCCCACTTTCTGACTTAGCCTTCTGCATTCCCTCTTTTACAAATATGGAATCCATTGAATTTTGGAACAGAAAAACCATGAGGAATAAGTTAATCTGCCAGACACTCCAATCAGCAATCTGCACTGTAAATCTATTTAAAGCTGCATCTATTATGTTCTGAAGTTCAGCTCAACTGTGAAAGGGCACATGACTGAAATCACTGCATTTGAGTTGACTCACAGTTAAGTGTAGATGAGAATTGCTTGGCTCATCACAAGTTTCTGCTTCTGATTCAGGTCTTCTAAAGACACTTCAGTTTTTGAAGGCTTGGTCAGTGGCCTAAGGGTATCCAGGTATCCAGTGAGGAGAGGAATTGCAAGAGTTGCGTCCCTCTGCGCTAGCAGTCAACTGAGAAAAGGTGGAGCAGGCTGGATGTGCCCTCTTTCCCCTTTGAGAGCAGAAAGCTGTATTATCCCCATTTTACAGATAGGAAAAATGGAACAAAAATGTTAGCGATTAGGTGTTCTGAAGTGCTAGCTAAAAATGTCCTACTCCAAGTTACATAGGGAGTTGGTGTGATGTAGCCAAAAATGAAGCACAGGCATATATTGTCCCATGCTAGTCTCTTAACTTCTAGACAACATTGTCATGGAAGGAAACACTGTTTATCTGCCTGGTAACTGTCTATTTTAATCTGTAGGAACAAACAATGTAAACAAAATGAGCAAACAGAAGCAGGCTTGTACAGAACAATTTGCAGCCTTGTTTTCCAGTGGAAGATTCCACAGACCACCCAGGCTTTGCTCTAGTCCTTTTCTCAACCACGGAGCATCTAATTAAATCCCTCTCCATTCCTGACTCTAAGTGGAAGAGAGCCTACAGTCCTGTACAGTTTCTTTCCAGATGGAAATGCATAATTTAACAAAGATACAGCTGACAGAGAGAAGTGGGCCCAAAGCACTATTAGCATTTGCCACAAATTGCATTAAATTACAAGGGGATACTTAATGAAGATGTAGAATAAAAAGAAGATTAAAGCCAATATTTAGTTTTCTAAGCCCCTTCTAAGATTGCAGGGTGCCAGGCAACAAAAACCTCATAGTTAAGCTGAATTTCTGTCTCAGTTACTTCAGTGATACAAAAAATCGTTTTGTTTTGCTACACACCCTCAGTATCAAGTCATGACATTTTGTCCCATTGTGTCCTACAGCTTTGTTCCATGTATGTGTATACATATAAATAAAGTTCCTAAGCACCTTACATTATTTACTACTTATATACTCACAACACGAGGTAAAGTAGTATTCTTACTGCTGTTTTGTAGATGGGGAACAAAAGCACTCAGGGGCTGGCTTGTCACTGGCAAGTGAACCTGCTTCCCTTCATAAAACCATAACTTCTTCTCTATGCTTCTCTTCAAAGACAATTAGGACTGGAGGAAAAATTTTGTCAGGGTATCAGCTGTCTCATTTTTAGAACTAGACATCACTGTAGATGTCCATGTAAATGAGAAGGTACATAGCAGTGCAGAGTTGCTTTGCACTGGATGATTCTTGAAACCCCTAAGGGGTTTCAGGACAGGTGCTTTGGGTTCACTGCTGTCATACTGAGAAATATTCCAGGTTGGAAGTTAACCCACTTGATTGTTCTGGACAGAAAAAGGTAGGGCGCTGGCAGCATTTACGCACCAACTCAAATATTTTGTTTGGGGTCTCGAACACATGAAGCATATAGCATCCAACATCTGGGCCTGAGATTACATTCTGTTGAGGTCTAAGGAAGATGAGTTCAGAAATATCTTGAATCTATCTTTGTGCTATCTCACTTCTGGGATGCTTTAGTAAAGGAAAGAATGGTATAATTTATACAGGTTGAGAGCAGAGTAGAAAATGAGCCTTTTATTGCGTCTCTTGGGGTAACTGTGGCTTGCAGCACAGGTCAAAATCATTGCAGCAGAACATGCCGCATCCCTTTTCTTGATTTGCTCTCCTCCTCTTGTCTTTATGATGAAGCCAGCACAGGGTCTCCTCCAAGAGGATGTTCAGTCCTGGTATGTAGCTAACCCTGTGTTTGGAGTGGTTATTGGGTCGCCAGTGCATGCACACAAGACAGTGTCAGCCATAATGGTGCATAGCACGCTGGGGTATCTGAGTTGCACAAAGGATGGAGAGGAAGGAAGACCAACTGTGTGCAGCTATCCTTTCTAATTAAATTCCTGCAGTTAAAAATAGCTAGTGGAAGCTGGCGCTTCTGGCACATCCAGAGCGTCACCTTCCCAAGTATCTTTTTCTGGCCTGAGCTGTAGGAAGTTGAAAATGTGATCCGCTGTGTAATAGTGCAGCATATTCTTGGCCAAACTCCTCATCATTTTTTACCTCTTGCATTTATGGTTAGCTTACAAATGTCATATGCCTCCTTTTCTTCTTTAAAGCTAGGCTCTGCAGAACCAGGTATCATCCTGGCTATTGTGGAATGTAACCTACTCTTCTTGTTTTGTTAACATCAGTTCTGGCTATGATGAGAAAGAGGGCAAACCTGGTTCTGGAGCCCCTTGCCTACTTAGTTACCCAGAAGTGCCACTTGCAGTAATGTTGATATTGAACTAAGGCCTGATTTCCCCCAACAGAGTTTTCATTGCCAAGTAATTTTGGTCACTACAGAAACCAGAAAGGTTTGCGTTGGACCGGTGATATTGCATAACTAATTTTCAAAAGAACAAGAACAGAGAAATGAGAATAGTGGGGAAATCAGGCTTCTTGCTTTTGCAAATTCTAACCACAGAATATGCAAGAAGTTTTATTTCTTATCAAGAATAAAGGAGTTAATCTTTAGGAGCCTGTCCCATGGACAGAATATATTTTACAGCTTCAACTAGACCAATGTAAGGAAACTAAAACCATAAGTTTTGGTGACTGATGGCAGTAACCTACAGGAATGTCTTTAATAGCCAGTTTGCAGTCGAGTGTAGTGATTTTGTCACTTCTCTCAGGGTTTTGTTTTGTGTCTCTGTGTGCAGAGATAGACATACAGATATAAAACCAGCTATTCTAGAACAGCTCAGCTGTAGAAAACCAGATTCCCAAATTCTGGCAGCAATGTTTGTCAAATGCCCAGATGGCTATAAGGAGTATTGGTTTTATTCATTTCAAAGCACAAATAGACACAGAAATTCAGGGAAAAGTAAGAAGAGTCTCTGGAAGCTCATACCTCTTTGCTGGTGTCTGTGATTTTGTTACTGAAATCATTAAGCAGCCAGTGTGTTCGTTGGAAAGGTCCATTTTACAGGGAATACCACAGAGGATGCCTTTCTGTCAGAAGCAGTGCCTTGGTGCTCACCTACTGCAGAACACCATGAGTGAGGTGTGGGAGCCCTGTTTTCTGCATGCTTGCCCCACAGGTTACGGACAACAGAGTGAGTGGGTAGCAGAGAACAATACTCTAGAGCAAAGCAGCAGTTCTAGCTTGTAGGTCACATCCAGCTGAACTTAGAGAGTGGAGATACAGCTCGAGTACTCATCAAAAAGATTAGACAAACTCAGTGGGAAAAAGAATGCAGGGAGCTGGCAAGAGGACAATGCTAGAGTGAGCTCAGACAAAAAAACCTCCTGAAGTTTGTTGGGTTTTTTTTCCCTCCAGGATATGTAGTTCAGAGGTAGGCGGGAGCAGTGGCCAGCCAACAAAGGCTAGATGCTGTGGTTTTGAAAGAGGCACTTGAGCATATGGAGCTTTCGTGCAAAAAAAGAATGTTTTTTTGATCAATTCCAGGCGAGATGGCAGTTGTGTCATTCTGAGTGCATCTCATCAGATTAGATGGGATCACTGAGAGTCTTCTGGCATTTTCAGTCTGAGAGAAAAAACCACATGTGGCTAGTGAAATTGCCCAGCAAGGAGATTTCCCCCTTCTGACTTGGCTGTTGGATTATGGGGTCCTGAAGCCATGTCAGCCCCTGACGTGATACCGGGTAACGCACTCAGTGACAATTTGGCTGGTTTTCTCCTGGTTGGGGAGCTCAGTGTTTGGAAAGGAAACACACTGCCAGTATTTGCAGTCTACTATCAGAGTAACGTGATGTATTCTGGGCAGGGCTTTGGCTCTTGTTTCATTTGTTCATTAAATGAAATTTGTGAATTAACACATAAGTGTGAGCTTTGTTAAGAAGAAATTACAAGTTGGCATGAGTGTGACATGAATAATGAAGGGAGTGAAGTACTTCTCAAGGAAGTGAGATAAGTGAGGCTTTTCATTAGAGTAAGAGAGTAGCTGCGTGTTGTTGAGGCTTGATAAACCAGTTTGAGAAGTACGAATCAACCTTCCGAGGAGCTGCTATGTTTAGGGCTGAGCTTCAACCATGATTGATTCCATACAAGTTCAAACTTTGGAAAAGGTGGATACAGCTCCTATAGCACATTCAACGGAAAGTCCATCTTATTTCTGTTAGTGGCAACGTCTGCATGCTTCCCTGTTGTTAACACTTCTTGGTATATATGCTGTTCTTTGCAAGTGTGCCACTGCAGAGTTTTGTATTGAGCTGAAGTGTAATGAGAGTTTTCTAGTACTGTGCTTTGTATATGGTAAGTTTTCTATATGCACTCCAGCAAAAATACAAGTGCGAGGGTTTCCTCTGATGGTTTTGTGTTTCTCTGTGAGGTATGAACTTTCAGATCAAATGAAAGGAGGTCACAGATCATAGCTCAAGTGTGAAACCATGGAAGAAGCAGGTACCAAGGCAAAAGCTAACTGAAGCTTAAACTAAAAATGTACACAGAAGTGTATCCTAAATTGAAATATTCCTTGCTAAAGTATCTATAACCCTGGTAGCATAGGAATCAGAGTAGTGGTTGAATTGTTTGGTTGACAGGAATCTCACAGGTTCAGCATCATGGATCTGTTGTTTTCAGAACAGCATGTAGAGTTCCTGGTTTAGTGCTCTTACTCCATTGTGTAAGAAAGAAATAAATTCATCATCTCTCATTAATGCTATCTGGAGTTGAAAGGAGTTTATATGAGCATCAGCACACGGAATTGTTTCAATGATTCAGAAAACAGAGTGCTCCCTGTGGGTGAGTGCTTTGTTGGCTTTCTGAGGTTAGTGTATAATACAGAATAACTTTCTTCCCTGGTGCTGAGTGGCATACTGGAATATTATTACCTGGCAGAACAAAGCTCTCCCATGCTTCTCCCAGATTTTGTCAGTGTGCAGTAAGAGCGAGCCATCACCTTGCAGACACTTTGCAGCATTTTTCTTGTGAACAGCGAGGTGGGAGCTCCTCTGTTCTGATTCTGACTGAGAGTCTAGCAGAGCTGTGAGCAACTCGTGGACGTTCACTTACTAATTTTGGATACCTCAGTTTTGGGGTTTCCAAGCTGTGCCTCATTTTCGAAGGATATGTTCATGTGGCTCCTGTTAAAGTCTGTGCAAGTTCAAGAGCTCTGGAGTCAGCCCACAGATGTCTCATAGTGGGTGCTCTTAACATCCTTCATCTTAAGTTTGGTTTATTTTCCGTCATGTGAAATGAGAGCACTATTACCTGCCTTCAAAACAGATGCTGTATAGGGGCTTTGAAATGTAAAGCAGGACTGTGTGATATTGCCACATCTCTAGATACTTTCAGCTGTGCTTTTTAGATGACATACAAATTAAAAATCACAGAGTTGTGAATGTTGTATGTTTTATTTCCAACATTCACCACAAACCAGATAACTTTTCAGGGGAATTCATGCATCTGTAATGCTTGTCACTGATCTTTTTAGAAACTGTGAATAACTTAATGTAGTAGGATGTTTCAGAAAGGAAAGAAAATGCATGCAGGAGGCCTTGTATTGAGATTAATCTCTCAGGAATGCAGGGGGTTAACGGTCAGGCTGATTAATCACTGTTAATGAACCATCAGGAAATCTGTCAGGAAGTGGGTAAAAATTCCTGATGGCTGATGTGAGGCATTGTGTGGTGTGCTTTGGTTTTGATGTTTCCCAACTTATAGTCTACAGTGGGTGTAGTTTAGTTACCTCTAAGTTCTCAAGACGTGTGAAGGACCAGATAACATGCTGCCCTTGTTCAGCTTGAGTACGCAAGCAAGAAATTTTCCCTGTGCATGGCTATGTAAGTACGATGCAACATAAATGCAAGAAACTCAGGGATTGCTCCTTCCCACGGCTTCCCAGAACAGAGTCTGGAAAAGATACAGAAAGTAAGCGTGATCGTTCCCTCATTCCTGTGGTCCGAGCCCGCAGGGTACAGGAGGAAAAGTGGAACAGGCAGCTTTCCCTGTGTGAACGAAGAGCCAGAGGACTTGGATACACAACTGAGTTAATGAATTGCTTGATGTTGACCGAGGGTGAGGTTTCACAGTTGGCTTAAGCTGATCCAAGATCATGCTGCTGCTGAAAGGAGTGTTTCTAACCTCTTTCTCCTTTGCATTGGACTCACTGTCATGTGGTAATACAGCAGCTTGCTGATCTGGGTGGAAACTAATGTTTCTTGGTCAGTGCTGGCTGGCTTAGTCTTCAGACGGATCAGAGAACTGATCTGCCTCACTGCTTGGCCACACGAGTGCTAGATCTGATGTAGGGGAGGGCGTGGGAATGTGAGACAAGGATAAAAACATGAGTGGGGACTGAGCCTTTCAGCAATAACATACCCATGGATTGGCTTAAGCCTATTATGAAACTGCAGTCTGAATCACTGGAATTAAGAGTGCACTGTCAACCTACAGGGAATGCAAATTAAAATGTGTTAGCTTACACCTCCCGCCGTTGTTAAACAGCGCCTGAATATAGCTATTCTGCACGTGGCTGGGAGTAAGGAGCCTATGGTGGGGCAGCAGTGTGTGACTTGGTCTGGAGAATGCAGACCACATCAGACAGCGTCGGTGTGTGTTTGAGAAGGCAGAGGGGAAGAAGAAAGGAACAGACAAGCACCACTACCATGGATTCTGTCTAAATATTTTCTTTTGGCTTAGGATAACGTGTTCTAGCTTGTCTTCATGACAAAGACTACAGAACCACTCAGTTACCAGAGCACAGATTAAGCACAGTAATGCAGTTGTGGATCCAGACCCTAAAGGTCTGGGACACAGTGTTATCTTCAACCCAGGTAGCTTTGCAGTGCCATCTAGTCTGCACCTAAAGCCTAACTTAGACCTAAAAAGGTGAGCTCTGCTATTTGTTTCAAGTTCATTTGGTTTTTATTGCAAAATTTGGTGGTTCCATGCTAAGGACTTTTTATCATTTTGTTCTGGCTCACAACTTCATGCATAGATATAGGGGTAACTGCACTAGTGGAAAATCACTTTGTAATTTTCAAATATTTCAGGTTTTAGGGGTTTGTGACCACAGGTCTTCTCCTGTAAGCACAGCCATGCAGAGTCCCACCACTATCTGTGGGGTGCCCTACAAAGACGGCAGTCCTTCCACACAGGACCAGCAAGCATGGGAATTGTCACCCTTGCTAGGCCTTGAGCTTAGGAAGTAGTTTGAAGATAATCAAACTAGTTTAATTTGAGGAGAGTTGCAAGATAGTGGGGTTAGTTTAATTTAAAGACTGTCTTAATTCAAACTGCTAACACATTGCTCCAGGAAAATGAAGAAAATATGAAGAAAAATGGGGGGAAGAATATTACACACACCCACACCCACACACCCCCCCTCAAAATAAAAGTATTGCACAGGCAAAGAAATGCATAAGTCAAAGAAACAAACAGTAACATTTACAGAAATAAACCATTCTCCATCACATAGAGGGTAAACACGGGCTGTTTAAGGGAGAAGGAAATAGTAAAAATAAAGACACACACACACACCAAAAAAAAAGGCTGTATAACTGATTCAACCACTGTTACCAAGGAATATTTTACTCCTGAGCATTTTGGCTGAAATTATCTCTTAGCTGAGACATAGACCCTCTTGGCACAAGAGTGTCTGAATATATCCCGAAGGCTGGAAATGTTTTTCAGTTCCACTAGTAACCTTTCATCAAAGCACCTTTCATCAAAGCACAGCCCAGGGATTCTTGTGGGGAGATACAGGCTTTCCCCTCTTATGAGGAATGGATAGTGAGTGTCTTCACTGACAGATATTTTTGTGTTACATGGGGCTCATTTGTAGTTTGGGTACAGCGTAGGCAGGGGTACAGCAAGGAGTGCTGAGCCGATGTGACACAGAGCGATAACATCCCTAGCATAATCCAGTATCACATGGTTATAGAGTGCTATAAATACAACAGGAATTCTCCAGGGCCTAGTTCCTTCAACAGAGTTGGGCATCTCTGCATTGCCATGCATTTAGCCTGCACTAAATCAGTGTAATCCTCAGGCTTGGTTTAGTTGTGCACTGCTGTGAATGCTTCTAGGAGACTGTAAGCATCATTGCAAGCAATATCGTTGATTCTACATTATAATGAGGTTTTTGACAGATTTTGCAGTGATGTTTTGATTTATTCACTAAACAAAGGACTTATCATTACAGGCATGCCTATGTTCCTCTTGTACTGCTATACAACACATCATTCCTTTTAGGACTTGGTAACGTGCTCTTACGGTGCATTTAATGCAATGACCCCATGTAATACACAGAGCATACATGGACTGTGGCTTCTTGAAACATCACCCAAGGAGAGTTTTCTGAGGTTCAGTAACAACATTAGGCTTCAGGAGCCAGAGCCCCATCCTGTTCTTAACATGGTTGCCATTACTCTTGCCCAAGAGGACAGGCTGGGAGGGTGAAGGCTGAGCAAGAGGTTTGCCCTGCAGCAAGGCAGTGCAACTGCTGCAGATCCATGAACTGTAGCATTTGGCCTCTTGACCTCCTAATTTTTTTGGTGAGCAAGTCATCTTATTGTATAAGTGAAACACATCCTATTATTCTATGCATGATTGATTGAAAAATGCTTTACTTGCTGGAAAGACTGTTGAACAATATAGTTTCCACTTACAAAGCACTTTCCTTAAAAAGCTTCTCAGGGCAGCATCGTATAAAAATAGTTATACTAAAGTTGTGAACCAGCTTCTGACAAATCAGGACTAACAAAAGCTAAGGTATAAATAGAAGTGTTTTCGTGGGTTTTCTCTACTCTAGAGGCACAGAATCTCAATCAATGCTGGATTGTAACAAACAAAAATGCCCTTTTCCAGACACACAGGAAAACAAGGACCTTCCAGACTAGTGGCACAGAATATAAATAGGTTTTCAACACTGCTTCACAACCATAAAATTTAGCCAAAACCATAACATAAGCATTTTAGAACTAGCCACCCCATATCAGACAATTTTTTTGATCCAATTCTTTATTTTATTTCATACAAACAAGCATCTCCTGCTTTAGACAAAGGTTAAACAAGTTATGTTTTTATAATTATGGAATGAAATGTCTCCAGGCACTCAAGGATATGAGGATTATCTCAGAGTCTGCAATGTATTAGGATTCCTGGAAGGCAAATGCTGAAGAATGTAATATTACATATTGTATGTTTATATTTTGTCAGTGGGCAGAATAAATGCACCTCACTGGTCATTTTCAAAATTCATTATTTTTGCAAAGTAGGTTTTGGGTTTTTTTCTTATCGCAGGTTTTGAAACAGCTAAATGTAAAGCTAGTATTTGCTAATCCAGAGTTTGGATAATCTTGATTTTGCTCTAAACCTCTTCCTTCTTCTGCTCTGTACTGACCTTTTCTGAATCCACCAAACCCCATGCAGTCTAATCCACCATACCGAAGAGGGAAGGTCTGTTTCTGTAGGCTCACAGTAGATCTTACTGCTGCTAACCTTGCAGCTGAATCAGTTCTGCTATCACCCTTTAAGTCAGGTTTGACCAGTTATGTCTACACAGACCAGAAGCGAGATTGAACAGGGTATCTACATAATCAGTCTGATATGTGCTCCTGTTATCAGTGTAGTAGCTCCTATATTTGAAAACCCACCAACCCACCCCCCCCCCAAGACGTTTACTTACCAACAACAGAATTTATGATACCCTTGGGGTCTGTAGGAGAGATACTGGCTGCTTCGGTCAATGTATGGGAAGTAAGGATTTCAGCAAAAGTTTACTGGCATCAAATCCATCTGTATATTCTTCAGTCATCGCATAATCTTTTCTCTTGCAAATAAATACTAGGGGACCTTTTTCCATTCTGCATGGAAGTCTGCTGTTCATCCCCTTTTCCACCTTTGCAGTCATTTAACATAGTTCAGCCTCCCCAAAAGGGAGATCTGCAGCCGTGGCACAACCTCAGACCATCACTCACAAGCAGAGAGGCACAGTAATGTTGCAGGGAGAACTTACGTTCCATCTCACCATCATCCCAACTAAGACCGTGGTGATATGCAGTTAGTCTTTTTTTTGCTCCAATAGCAAACAGTGCAGCAATTATTTGAAGCAGTATTTAGTTACCTCCATTTAAAAAAAAAGATCAAAATGATGGTGTTCTGCTCCATGCTGCTGCTGGGTAATAATTTATGCTGTTTGACACCAGATAGTCTGAGTATTACTCATTAAAATAGCATTTGGGCACTTCCACTACCCAGTGATCACTGTATGAGAAATGCTTGGTGTAAAAATGACAAGTTCTTCCTGCTAGAGCTGCAGCATAAGAGATATAAGGGATCTGTATGCTGAAATTCTACTTCTGTCTGTAACAGCAGCACCAAAATAGCTTTAATAATGAATCATCCACCGATTAGATTATAAACTCTGAGATGGGCTGGAGAGTTTTGTATTATGCCTCAGACAAAGGACACTGGCAATGCTTAACTAGCAGTCACCTGCTCCTGCTCCACCTGCCATTGTGGGAGCACTCTGGAAACCAGAAGAGAAACAAAGGCCCAACAGAAATAATTGATAAAAAACTTCACCTGCCCCTTATGTTCAGGAATACAGAACTGTTGGAACAGGTGCTGTGAAACAGCTCCATTTTGGGGTCCAGCGTCGCTTATTAACTTGTAATTTGCCAGGCAATACTCTCTCTTGTACCCCGTGGTGAAGGTGATGGAAGACAGCGTCCAGGCTAAGCAAGAGTTAAGCAGGGAGTTTCCTGACTGGGCATGACACTGCAAACAGCTGCTGTGGAAGGGCTGGGCATGGCGTGGGCGCCCCTGACCTGTGCTCACCCCCTTTAGGGTTCCCCTGCAGTCCCCACGCTGCTCTGCCCTGTCAGCTGCTTGTAATGTTACGAACAGATTTCTGTGGAAGTGGTATTTTTTGGCTGGAATGATATTACATGCAGCTGATTTTAGCATAAGCAAGAGCTTAACACTGAGAACCACTAGAACTCAACATTGGAAAATTACTTCCTAGCTTTAACTTCCAGTTAGAAACTTTGCTCAACTATCTTAACTAACTTTTTCCAGGCCCTTTGCTCTTGTCCCATGACTCTTGGGGCCTATTTATTACAACTACAGAGGCAAAACCCCTCAGGGGAGATAGTCCATATGCTGGTTCTTGAATTAAGTAAGAATTAATTAAGTTCTTGAATTAAGACACACCAGTGTGTCTTTTACTGGTATAAAAGTATGATTTTTAAAAGGGGACTTTAGAAGCAGTTTTACGATACCAACAAGAACTGCTATCAGTCTGGCCTTAGAAATAAAGCCAGTTTTACAGGAGGGTGAGGGCAGGGACACTGTGGAATGAAAGTATCAAATCCAGTTAAAAATTATTCATTTTGCCAGTTGTTGGAGACACTACAGAGCACTGAACATGACAAAACAAGTTATTGTTAAAAAGCACTCGGGAGGCAAACAGTTGTCAGTCCCTGTGGATCAGAGCAGAACTAGTGGTATCTGGGCGAGGGGGTCCGAGTGAGCCGTGGCATGGCCAGCACCCGCAGGGGGAAGGCAGATGTACTCTGGGCAAGGTGTGCTCCCTGCTTGCTGAGGGCTTCTGCGGGGCGGGCAGAGCGTCGGGCAGCTCTCGTGGGAGACGGGGACCAGAGATGGGTAGCTGAAGGGGGCCACAGCTGCCAGAGCTCCAGGCAAATGTCACTGTCCTCCACCACCATGGTCAAACTGAGCACAGGTAGCAAAGTCTGCCTCAGGAATGTGCAACACATGGAGCTTTGCTAGTGGGACCTTTTGAATGAACAACAGATAAGTTCTGGAGGCATCAAAACTTATCATTCTGCAGCTAGGAATTTACAGATGCCACAGGCCACACAGATATTTTTTTTTTCTCCTTTTCTCTGTCCCTTCTACCACTACCCTTTATGAAAAAACAGAAGTTAAATGAAAAATAGCTTTAATGAAACATTCAGGTTGAGAAATCAAAATCAGACACTCCAACAACAGGAAGTTTCAAAGCAGTGTTCATAACAGCACATTGCTGAACTGTAGCATACTTGCTTTTTCTTTAAGCCGTATTATAGCGTGTGCCTCGATTCAACAGCTCAGCACAAAGATAGTATCGTGGCGTTGGTTTAACGCGGCAGAATTTCCTAGGCATAGAAAAGTGAATTGAACTCAACCTCTGAACAATTTCCTGACTCCTGCAATCAGCGCTGCAACTTTGGTCTTTCCAGTAAATGCATCTGAATTGTTTCCCTGTGCAAATACGCTTAAACTTGTTTGTTATTTTATTCTAGGGAGCTGGAGACAGTTTTGTGGGAGCACTGGCCTTCTACCTGGCTTACTATCCCAAGTTACCCATGGAGGAAATGATCAGGAAGTCTAACTGTGTTGCATCAGTGAGCGTCCAGGCATCAGGGACACAATCTTCATATCCTTTCAGGAAGGACTTGGCTCAGGACCTTTTCTAATTGACATTGTCTAGCTCCGTGTGCTGATTTTATCTTATCCCAGACAGCATTATTCTCCTGACTGCACCAAGGTTCTCCTTTGCTGACTGAAAACACCAGGAAAGTCTCTTTGCTCCTTATTTGAGAAATCCTATTAGTTCCTGTTCTACAAGTTAGATGGGTGAGGGTGGTGGCTCTTTCAGACACAGCACAGCAGGTCTCTCTGGCCCCACACACCATCCCTGGGCTCATGGCTGTCCCCTGCAACACACTCAACTGAAATACACCAACTTTACAGCAGAACATCTGGAGGGTAGCAGGCTCCTGGCAAGATTTTTACTTGATTTTATCAGAACTTCTGATGCACACTGCCAGCACCTGAAGCAGAGCATGAGCTTAGAGACTGCAGCTTCAGTCCTCAGCTGCAAAGACCAAGGCTGACATTTGGCTTGTAACAAAGCAGTGCACCTGGAGTCCCCAGCCAGCCCCTCTGCTCCCACCTGCCGCAGACACCGGGTGCGGCCCTGCACTCTGCCACACTGCGGAAGGTGCTTGAATGGGAAAGAGGACGAGAGTGCTATCAAGGTAAACTTTGAAAAATGTCTCTAGCAATATTGCTCTAAACATTGGTGAGCTGCTTGAAGAAAAACTTTCAAAAACATCAGGGAACTACAGGGGCTATCTAATTTCCTCATGCTTGACAAAAATCCACTAGTGAAAAATCCATCCTGATTACCTGCCTGAAAAGAACACAGCCCTCTCAGCTGTGGTCATAGCTCATCCAAAAGCTCGTCTTACTTCATAAGGTTCCCCTTGCTTCTTCCTTTCCTAGGAAGGAGCTGGTGCAACACTACCCCTCCAAGGACTGACACCAATGCGTGGTCACTACTGTTGAATCTGTGGCTGGTAGGTTAGAAAAACTTGCAATCCTGCCATTGAATTCCTGCTGTGGAAAATGTTAATTTTTATTGCCTTATAAAACAATAGTTCCTTTGAAGATTACAGCCTCTTTCACAATGGAAAACACAGACAATGGGATTTGCTATTTAATTTTTTTTTTAATTGAGTACTGTAAAAATAACTCAAAAGATAAATAAATGTTACTGTGATGATCTATGCCCAGACATTAAGAATTTTCTCTCCCTACATTGTTTTATTCACAATGGCTTCAAATCACAGGAGACGGTGATTCCAGTTCATTTCCTCTCCTTTCAGCCCATGTTGCTTGATTTCTGAATCAGCGTTCACCCTGTCCTCCCTCCAAACCGTCCTCTCTCATGCATAAATCAAGTCCAGTCATTGTTCACATAGAGCGGATTTTTTTCTTCTCCGTGAAGAGGACACGTTGTTTTGCTACAGGGAAAAAAAAAAATCTGTTAAGAAGCCTGAAGTGTTAAGATGCAATTCAACAAGCCTACATCCCTCTCTCCTGGCTGCCTTTGCTGCTTAAATGAGTGTGGAGCAACTGACTGGCACAGCGCTGCTGTTAACCAGCTCTGAAGGAGTTTAGGAGTGCTTTCACTTTACCACACGTAATTTTTAGTTCCTAAGAGGTCCATTTTACCTCTGTGAAAATAAGTATCAGGATCTGAGTGGCTGAAAACGTTCAACAGCTGCTCTGTGTGACTATTCTGAGTCACAGCTGCTCAATGTAGGAACAAAAATAGATTCTTACTGCTTTCTACAACTCAACTTCAGAGCCCAAACAACTACAGATGATGAGCTGGATCGAGTTGCTCTCACAGACTGACTGAAAAGTGTCCTGCGGCTCTCTCGAGGAGGCACAAACTGACCCTGCCTCCAACACCCATCAGATGTTAACAAAGTCAGTTCAGCTACAGGTTAAGCATAGCCAATACATTACTAACAAAAAAAAACCCCACAACCACCTTAAAAATAAAGCTTTACAATGCCATTTTAAAAGCACCACTGTTCTGATAGAACTTCATTACATGAATTCCTTTGAAAGCTACACAACAGCAATCCGCACAATAACAAAATCTCTGCTTCCACATAAAAGTTTCGCTTTAAGAAATACTGCAACTTAGTAACACATTCTGTTGCTGCAGTTAGAAGGTAGTGAAACTTGGGCACTACTGCCACTACTTTGCTAAAAAGCTTCATTCTGTGGAGGTCCCAGGTTTTTGAGAAGTACAAAACATAAGGTGAAAATGCATGCCAAGTGAAAATGCTTCCTAACATATTCCTGATGTGAGTTGGTATCTAGACTCAAATTTACTTCCCTTCACACATGCAGCACTTTCTCACATCAATTTCTCACTTGTGTTCTACTACAGGCTACAAAGATCAGAGCTTTTTTTCTTAATTACTTCCAATTTTGTACTTCAACAACCTACTACATGTTCTGCAACAGAAGTGCTACTTAGCCTGAGCTCTCCAATCTCTTCACATTTCCTACAAGTTGCGAAGCTTCTGGAGGATCACTCTGCACAATGTTTCAATGCAGTAGTTGAAACTTTTCTTACTCAAGAAAATAATCCCAGTGATCTCCTATTCCCCTTCTGTGTGGAATGCAGGAGAGCCACAACCTCTGGTTGTGCTTTGTCAGGAGCTTACTGCTTCTCTGGTGGTTTCTCTCACCTGTCATAAAGCTCCTGTACTGTTAGATCTGAGTATGAAAAGGTTAGCCCTCTAACAAAAACACAGAATTATAAGAAAAAATAAGCTTGAACCACAGAACTACTGGCCATGTATTATGTTACCTACTTAGAGCCACTTAATACATTTCTTTATAGATTTAAATAAGCCTCTTCTACATTAACTCAGCCATGCTGTTTCTAGCATGGTCTGATTTAAATTCTAAGTTTCCCCAAATTAAGCTTTTTAACATGAAATTAAGCATTTTAAGGTTAACTACAGACTGGTTCCTCCCCCGGAAACTTGAGCTCTTAGTCACCTTTCAAAAAACTTGGTGAGCAAAAGGCAGCTTGGCAAGTGCTATAACCCCCCAACAAATCAGATTCTTAAACAGAAAATTTGTGAGGACCAGAGGAACATAGAAGAACCCACAAACTGTCATCTGAAAAGCAGTATCATTTGTGGAGGAGGATAAACTCGTGTTTATTTCTTTAAAAGAAAAGTCCATATTGTAAGCAACGGTTAAAATTCATTGTCTAGAGCACCCATGGCAGCTTAACAGAACATTTCTATTGATGCAACTTCATGGCTGCTTGTTGGAGGTAGCACAGTCTAGCAAACCACACAAAGAAATGGAATGAAAGAACTCCTGTGTCACTTTGCTTTGCCACTGACGTGTGGCATGGCTGTCATCAAATACCGATGTGTCGGGCAAGTCATTACTTTGTTTCACTGCCTCAATCTGTAAAATGAGGGCAATGTTTACTTCCCACTGGAATGTCATGAAGAACAGCAACTGTATAGTCATCTGAGTATGAAACATGTTATGACATATTCTGCTTAGATGGGAAAAATCCTGTTATATTCTAATCTTTTACCCCACACAGTCAAGAGAAGTTTATACAAAGCAGGCTGACTTCTTCCCCCAGCTCTTACCGATGGGATCGTATCTCAGCAGGACCAGTTTTTCCTGCAGTCGGAGTCTCCTGATGTTGAAACCATAGCCCGTCTCGGCCGCACTTTTCATCCTCACCAGAACGTATCTAAAGTCACAAGGAACGTCTCTGTCAGTGCAGAGGCACATGGCGATGGCCCACCACGTCTGCCAGGGCACGGTCAAACAGACAGGCTTTTAGCACAAACAATTTGGCACAATCACATGAGATACTTCATCACAACTTGATGGATGATCTGGATGGGAGCATCAATACTATACGCTAAACTTACAACAGGGAGCCCACTATAAACCATAGGCTCCAGCATTGAGCTTAAGTAACTCCTGAATAGAATACAAGCCCAGAGAGAAGTAGCTCCTCCACAAAACAGTGAGGGGGAAGGAAAAAAACCAGGAAAGAAAGAAAGAAAGAAATAAAGGAAAAAAAAAAACCAACAGTGTACAGTTGATTCACTATGGCTTAAAAGATAATGGCAAGAGAGGAAGGATGATGTTTGGGTTGTAGATAAGCCAGTATCACAGACTATCACTTCCACATGCAGAGAGGAACCTGAGCAGATAGGGTGGAACAAGAGGCACACAAAAGGAGAAGCAGGGTCCCTTGGCACCATCCATCCCCCTAGAGACACAGGGCTCGATGTTAACCCAGCCACGGGAACCCCCTCCCCACTGGAGGCTCTCGGTTTGTGGGGCAGGCTGGCAGCAGCTGCAGTGCCCTAGGATCAGGGAAAGCCAAGAGAGGGAGAAAGCTGCCCCCGTGGCCCTCAGCCTGGAAGCACGCCAAGATCTGCGTAACTTCCCAGACACAGGGCATCTCCTGAAGTTTAAAAAGAAAGGTCAAACCCTTTAACCAGTCCATAAATTATGTCTTTCCCTTCCATTGCAATAGGGAGATGGATGCATCTCTGCATGTGGGCATTCAATTCACTATACTGGACTTTTCTGCTTCTAATACAAAATGGTCTGTCAAAATTAAACTTGAAGAGACATCCATTCTTCTCCATTTGCACAGTTCTGACCAGTGCACTTCCCTGAGCATTTCTTTTCAGCTTTGCAATCTTATTTACTGTTAAGTTCAACATAAACAAAAAACCACTGGATTCCTGCAGACCAACTGACCAAGCATGGTCTAGGGATTATCCCCAATTATTGTCCTCTCCTATA
This sequence comes from Athene cunicularia, assembly GCF_003259725.1. NCBI lineage: Eukaryota > Metazoa > Chordata > Aves > Strigiformes > Strigidae > Athene > Athene cunicularia. The sequence continues at coordinate 94,217,552 of NW_020799097.1, read as the reverse complement.
CACTACTTCAGGTAGGATGTGTAGCACCAGTAACCACACAGAATCCTTCCCCTAGACTTCACCCACTTCCTCAAAGCTTCTGGGCAGTTTCCCCTTTCTGGGGGAATCAGTGGTATCAGTATGACCAGGCCTTGAAATTCTTGTGCACCACATATCTGAGGCAAAGCCCCTTCTGAACAGTACACCTTGTTCACCAAAATTGCTGCCCAGTGAAGAAATGTGACTAGAAGTTGAGGCAGAAAAGAACCGGGGAAAGCTACTAGGACATGAGGAGAAAACCCAAGGGAAGCACAGAAGGATAAATAATACAAGGAAATAACATATTCCTGAAGTATATTCGGGACTATACAAAAAACAGAGAAAGGAACATCAGGAAATAAAGAAAAAGAGAGGGGGTGAAAATAATAAATCACTATATTAACATTAGCAACACCATTTTTAAAAGCTACTTTTTCACCTTGTGGAAACATCCTGCTTTGCTGTTCATTTCTGCAAACAGAAACAGTAGAATGCCGAGATGTCAGACTGCTCTTCCCTGCCAAGCACATACTTGGGAACCACTTTCTTAATTTCAAACCCTGACAATTGTACAGAAATCCTGTAACAGAAGAATGTGTTCAAACCCAGAAGGTGATTGGTACCAGCTCTGCTGGGGGCTGATTCTTAAAAGGAAAAAAAAAAAAACAAACCACAGAAAATGTACCAAAGGCCATAGTTCCCAAGGTTGTGCAGTGCCAGACGTAATATACTTGCACTGAATGCAGTTTCTGAGGATCAGAAGACAGGAATGTATTCACGTAAATCTATCGGTTTAGCCCCTTGCATTCATCTAGTTAATTTTCTTACAAATCGACTTTTGGATGCAAGTCATTCTCTCCACCTTGTCTCCTTGCATCCACACTGTAAGACTACTGGTGTGCTTTAAGTATGTATTCCTTCCTTTCCAACCCTTAAAACACATCAGCTCTCTTTACAGGTCAAAGGACTGTGACTAAGGTTCTTCCAGAGCTCACTAATGTATCTCCTGAGCTGAATTACAGGAGCACTGACTGCGCCCCATCCGCTCCTCACATCAACACAAACACGCTACAACTGGGAAGCATTCTGCACCCAGCCTATGAGAAAGGTTCATAGCACCTGCCCAAAGTCCAGCCCACACACAACAAAGGCCCATGCTGTACCTCAGCTTGCCCTCCTTAGCTAAAAGTACGAAAGGTAAACAAGAGAAAGATTACGTGGATAATTTATAGCCTCTCTTTAATCACAAAGTACAGAGGCATGCTTCCCCTGTGCTGGGACCTTTGGATATTACAGCTGAGCTCAACGCAACTGCCCATAGGGCAACACCGCCTTTGCTACAATTTTAGAACCTCAGGGATTTTTCACACCATTTGTACGTACCTGTGAAAAGACACACATGCAGAAGGACAGAGAGGATGCAGCTAGAACTCAAGGACTGCAATTCTCTCAGTTACATTAAAAAATTCAAGAGAAGCTTAACATTTTGTAAAGTCACTTAAAGATACAGGATGGCAGCAGAAATCAAAAACTAGTGAGGAAAGCATCACTTACTTTGATTTGCTCTTGGCCACTGTTTTTTGCAGCATGAAGAAGAGAAAATAAAGAAGAAACAGTTATCATTTTATCTTGTTTCCTTTATGTGCAAGATACCAAGTTTTCTACTGCCTGCCTCTGCAACAGCCCCAGATACATTGTGCAAAGACATTTATTGTTGCAAGAGAAATTCCCTTCGTCTTTCCATCTACGTGCTCCCAGCTGCCTGCTCATTTTTCCATCATGCCGCCTTTGTCAGTGTCTGTGCAAACGCAGCACCTAGTGCAACATATCACACTTGCTGCAGCCTCCAGATGTTTTCAATATAAAGCTTCAGTGCTGAATATGAATTCACCAGATGAATACACAGTTAAGGCAGGTATGAACTAACACTGCAGGTGAAAACAGCAGCCTCGCTCTCCCCTACGTGATTACACCCACCCCTGCTCTGGTTCCTCCCATAGTGCCAACACAAAGGTTTGCAGGGCCATAGGATAAACGAAGCCAGGGAGCTGTTTCTCAGATGAGACTAACCATCTTACAAGGCTGGGTTTAGGTCCCCTGATCTAACCTACTATATAGCATAAAACAGGCAGAATTATTTCATTCTCTCAGCTCAGTGAATTTGAAATAATCATAGATCTACAGCATTAATGAAAAAAAAAACGACCAAAATTTTTTTAATTGTTCCTCTATAACCTGTCCACACAATTTGTTTAGGCCATCGCGAGTTTCTGGCCAACCTCTTCTTGCATCGTCCCTTCACCACATCCCAAGCTTATCCAGATACCGCAAAGAGCACATTTCTCATCTCACACTTTCCTCACCACCACCTGACTCCCTCCACCGACTTCCCATTTTTCCACTCAAGAGCTGAAGCTCCTTCACCTCACTTCTGAGGGCTCACAAGTTTCGCTTCCCTCAGGTTCCCCACCTCAGCCCCTTATCCCGGGTGGCGAGTGCTCCGCCAGCAGCACCGCTCACTGACACCCCCTTGGCCTCTCCCGCCGGCCCTGCTCTTCTTCTGCCCCACAGACGCTGCCCTCCTGGGCGACAGCGCCGTCCCTCCCCGGGGGGCAAGGAGACCCAGCCGGCTCCATCTCCTCCGGGGAACAGCCTCAAGGGTAGGGGAACAGCCTCAAGGGTAGGGGAACAGCCTCAAGGGTAGGGGAACAGCCTCAAGGGTAGGGGGCCGGCCGCC
>NW_020799097.1:94188625-94214747 GCF_003259725.1 Athene cunicularia | reverse complement strand
GCCGGCTCCGACAGCCCCCCAGCCCCTGGGGGCGTGAGGAGGGGCCCGCGCCCACTGACCGGCAGCGGGTCTGAGGCCTGCGCCGCAGCGGCCTCATGCCTCGGCGCATCGGCTCGCCTCTGCCTGCCTGTGCTCCCTTCCGTAGAAAAAAGGGGGTGCTGCTACGTGTTAAGGGTCCCCAGAGCATTGGGCAACAAAACCTGTCCGCAGTTATGAGATGCTGGGCAAAAGCAGTGGGCAGGGAGGCTCGAGGGGGCCACCAGAGCAAGCTTTCATGTTTTTCTGACCAGTTGGATAATGAGCTGTAAGTCTTTACCATCTACAGAATTCACAGAAGTCTGTGGCTTGCTTCTCCCTCTCCCACCAATTAGGTAAACTGTTAATGATGGAATTCAAGTCCTTGAATATTTAGCAATTACTAAGACAATCAAAATGTCAGCTTGACATACTTAGATGGAAAGCAAGTCTTCAAATGTGTAATAACATGCAGTTAATTTGATATTCTACGGCATGAAAACAAACAGCTGACCCTGTAAAAGACTGAAGTAAGATGACATCTCAAGGAAAGCAGTGCTGCTGGTGTCAAGCGTTCACTTGATATGTTGTTCCTTGTTTCAATTCAATTATTTCCAAATACATCCTCTTAATGATACAACATTTCAGTCTTTACTATTTGGCCTTCAGAAGTATAAATCTAGTAGTTACATAATCTGCCCATGAATATCAGAGTGAAAACTTAAAAACATTCAGGATGATAAAATGTGAGTGCTGTAAGACTACTTCTCTTTGATCTGCATTACTGCCTCAGTCAGAGCACAGACTGAAATGGAATGGGATTGCCAACCTCCTGACTTCACTGCCAGGAATATAAATCAACATTAAAGATGATTTTTAAATGAAATAGCAAGTTAAACATTTGTACAAACACATCATCAAATAGAGGTTATACTGCCTCTTTTTAAACCTCTTGCCTGCTGGCAAAAAGAAAACTGTTCCAGTGACATTTTCTCTGCTCTGCTGTGACAGGGCTGCATAAATATAGACACCGTGGATTAGAATAGACTTCAGCAGTCTTCGACTTCCTTTCTAGCAGCCTCTTCTGCAGACAGTTTTCCATAGCTATGGGTGAAAAACAGGGAGTCTGAAACTGGTATGTATGGCAAGGTGGTGACAGTATAGTACGTCCCTGATGGCAGTAGTCATAGCTAACCTTGGGGAAAGGCGTCCTGGCTGGAGAAAGGAAGAGAGAGGCAAGATTTCTGACCCCAACTCGGATACAGATTTGCTGTGTGGGCTAGGATAAGTCGTGTACTTTGAGATCTTCGATGTCATGTGCAATGCAAATGCAGATTTTTCCTTCAACTTTGCCTAGAGAAAGCAGGGAGTGTGATGAACTGTAATGCCAGCCTTGATAATTCTGATGCTTGCTTTAAAGAGAAGTCACTCATGTCTCCAGCGGAGAAGCTGCTGGTGCCAAGCTGATCAGTGTCACTCAGAATCAAACACAGGGTGGGTTTTATTTCAGCTAGAAAAACAACTATTTGTCATGTTATAATCAAACTGATTCTTCCCATTTTTATGCTTTATATTCTGGGCTGAGCCCTCTTTTACCTCCAGGAAGCAAGGAGATTGCTGCTCCTTGCCAAGAAAGTGCCATCAGGTTGCTGGCACACACTGGGCAGGCAAGGGGCTTGCGTCCAAAGTTGGCAGGGGTGACACTTCTTCAAGCACACAGGGCACATCAAGTCAGTCATCATCTGAAAAAGTCACAGGAAAGGAGAGAGGGGCAGCAGGTGAAATGTCTGCAAAGGTGAATATCCTCTTGGCGCTATATTTTCTACATGAGTTATTGTCAATTAACGCATACAAAACCCCGGTGCTGGAAACAAGAGAATAACACTCTAAAGCCTGGGAAAAGCTCCACATGTCCTTCCTGGTTTCCCACAAAAAACACGCAAACAGCTAACTAAGCCAAAAAATGCACACAGCTCGGTGGACATAGTTTTAAATCTGCCAGGCTATTCTCCTCTCTTCTTGCTTTCCCTTTCTCCGTGTGTTACAACTTAGCAAGGTCCTTGCTGTCCGCAGTGTTAAACAAACACTCATGGGCACTATTGTGCAAATCACTCATCCCAGATAACAGATGGATTTTTACATTCTTTCTGCATATCTGCATCCATTATCCCAAGAGGGCCCAGAAGAAAGTGGGCATTAGCTTAATGCAGCTCTGAAAGAGGAACTGTCCAGGTCAGGAGAGCAGGAACGATGGAAAGAGCCATTTCAATTGCTAAATCACTTTGAGCCAGTGACCAAATCCATTTCAGCTGCTGGCCTGTTTGAAGTGAGCTGACAGCCTTTAGCCCAGTTCTTGGGGGTGTCCATGGCACAGTATCAATTTATTTGCTGGCAGCCTTGATAGAAAAGGCAGAAAAGCGATGGGCTTGGATGGTTCCCTTCTTACCTCTGGAGCTTAGTCCCCCTAGACCAGATACAGGTGTGGTAGGTTAGGGCACGGCTCCATTTTCAGGGCTTTACCTGTTCCCTGCTCATTCCCTACAGAGCATTGGTCTCTGGATCTGTTCCTGGAGCTCCTTTCCCCAGCACTGACGTCATTCATATGTAAGGGGGGAAGAACAAAGACAGCACTCGCCTGTTTTCTTGTGTGATTTTTCAATACCCATTTCCCAATCCCAACGTCCAAAGTAACAACATCCTTTCAAACCACCCCCTCTTGAAATGCCACAGTAGTCAAACAGCTGCAAATCAGAACACCTTGTAAACAAGTGACTGAAATCCCGTGGGATGCCTGAGGGCTTGGGCACGTCTCAGAGTGATTATAGTTCCTGCTATACAAATTGGAGTCCATGTAGCACAGCTTGTGCCAACTCCGCGCTCTTGCTTTTTATTTTTAGTCCTGTTTGTCAAGGGGTTCTCATAAAAAGAATTGCGATCTGTATCAGTGATACACAGATAAAATTAGATAGTAGCCGGAAGTGATCGTACGATTAATCCTCCCCACTGAGACTTTTTCCACAGGATTTAGGATCCTGTGGGCCTCAAGGACAGCTTTTCACTGGGTGAATTTCACTTCCCATCAGCAGGCAGCTGAAAAATTGGACTCACATGGGATGTGTGTGGTGAGACTCATGCAAAGAAATGAATGTTATTGTCATTGCTTATGCCAACAGCTGGGACCATCTGGGACACTAAAGACAACATTGTCTAGATGTGCACAGCTGATTGAAGGTTGTTTTTAGCAAGCCTCTAAACCTTCTTTCCTTTTGGGGGCAACAAAACAAGGATTTTGCCTTCCATGCATGGGGTTTTTGTACACAGAGCAGCTTAAGTCATCAGCGGGACTGCCCTGAGACTTTGTAGTCACCCCAACATAAGTCACCCACACTGATGCTGAAGACATTATTCCTTTCTTTGGAAGAAGAAGCTGCCTATGGGGAGGATGGGATAGAAGGTGCATCAGATAACATCTCTAAAGCAGATCTTCTCTCAGGAGAACACGATCAGTTCTCATTTCTTTTGGCTTTTTTTTTCTCCCTAAATCTAAACTTTGGATTGCTTTCATTTTTACTACACTGTAAAACAGGGAAATACAAGAGGTTGACTGGTTCACAAATGCTCTCTATTGCTTAGAAACATGGAATGCAACCAGGCAGTGTACCTAGCGCACCATCAAAGGAAGGTGGGATTGGTGGCTTTGTATCACAAAGGGATTTAGCTGTGGTATTGTGGCAAAGAAAGAGTGTATCAAAAAGAAAGCTGTGAACCTGTAAGGCCAGTTACTTTTAAGCAGGGTAGGTAAAGGCAAAGGCAGAGGATAATTCTGTAATGTGAGCATGGTGTGACACAGATAGAGAATGGAATTTTTACCACCTGTAGCTTATTGGAGAAGAATGGCTCAAGTGCCTGGATATGATTCATTTTCTGTCAAAAATCTGCTGTGGAATGAATTGGTGTATCATTCCCATCACTTTTTGGCAAGGAAGGTTTCTTCATCTTTAAGCCAGAGTGATCAGCTCTAAGGGAAAAGAAAACAAGAAGGTTCAAGTGTGGCAAGTGGATGTGGTCCTGCCCATTTTTTAATTCTGGAAAAAAAAAATATTCTAGAGAACCAGAAGGATAGGGCTTTCTGCATCCCTAAAGACTTTCTCATGAAGGAAGGTCATAAGGTTCAAAGCTGTTGCTCAAGTGCTGCTATGAAGTATTGCCTTGATGTCATGCATCATTATAAACAAGTTATTATTTTATTCAGTGTTTTGGGAAATGATGGGACTGGAACAATACACCCACAGCAGTTCCCTCCCTTATCCCAGCCGGCTCTTTAGTGAGCTACTTATGAGATGTACTTCAGTAACTGATGGCTGTCTGTCTGTCTGTCTGTGTCTGGTAATAGTGTGTCTGGGGAATCTGAAGTAGGAATATTGATGGATTTTATGAAGGGCGGAGAGCTGGGAAGGAGGAGAGGGACGTAGATTTGTGGTGTCATGTGGTTTGATGGCAGTTTGATCTGAGTACCCCAGGCTGAGAAGGCCCCAGGGCTTGATCACTGCAAGCAGTGAATGCATCATCGCTCCTTTTTCTATGCATTTGTGCTTCTGAAGCCAGTCAGTCATTTACACCTGACGGAATAGCAGAAAAACAGAGTTAAGCAGGGCAGTGTTCCGTTCATTTCTGTCTGCTTAGTTCAGGTTCAAGCTAGGCCTGAGATGAAAACTTCTAAAAAATAGGAATCATAAAGGAACAAGTACTAGAAATGAGGTTCAGCAAGTGCGTATGTAGAAATCTGAAGCCTTAGACTCTTGCATAAGTGTTTCTGGCTATTTCCCTAAACTTTTTTTCATCTGCTGTAATCTCCCTAGACCCATTTTGCTTAAAAACATACAAGCAATTTGAAAGTCCTGATGATGCATGATGTGTATGCTGTGACCTTTGCTTAGTCTCTGCAAAAAGATTGTCTTTCTTCTTTCTATTTCATAAGCACTGTCCATCGGTCCTTGCCCTGTCACATCCCTGGATATGAAGTCTTCCTCCTGTAAAGGGGAGGCAGCCCATTAGGTTAACAAGATAAGGACTATACCAGTATTCACAGGTGGCCTGTTGTAAGGGGTCTGTGATCGCTGAAGGTGTATGTACAGTCCAGTCACCTTTTAGCCCATGTTAAACTCTTCAGTGCTGTCAAACTACTAGATCAAATAACTTGAACATAGCTCAAGCGAGCTGATTGGAAATATTCCTTGTCTGACAAGGAACGGGTTATTTCCCCACATCATTAGATAGACCAAGATATTCTTGAACTGCCCACAAAACAAAGCTAGACTGAATCGGTTTTGCCAAAAGTTATCCTACCCAAAGGAACCAGAAAAAGCATTCACCTTCCTTTTTCTCCCAACTCTTACAACACAGGTTCTACCCTCAACATTACAGGAAATAGGTGTTGCTTCTAGAGGTAACTGATCCTGTAACTCTAGTCCAGTTCTTTAAGGGTGCCTTGCTATCTAGTCTAACCTCAGTAAGTGTCCAAGGGGCATAGCTGCTTCAGAATCATAGATGTAAATATGATGAAGACCTGGTCCGTAGCACCTGACCTTAGATAGATTCCTGCCCAAACATTCTGCCTGCTCACATGACCCAGTCCATGCTCCAGATGGAGCGGGAGAAGACTGGTAGGTTGATATTCCCAGCCCTGCCCTGCACTAGCTTCTGATGACCTAGTTCTGGGTAACTGAAGATCTCACCACTTCCTCAGTACAAAAATACTCTTGCGTCATTTTGAAACCATGATGCTCCCATTGAAGAGTGCACATAATCCAGTACTGTCTGTAGTGACCTCATGCTTGCATGCAAAATAGTATCAGGCCGTTTCACACTAGCAGTAAAACAGAAGGATTTACTGGAAAGGAATTAAATTTGTTTTTAAAGTGTTTGCAGAGCCAAATCAATTCCAATGGTTTTCTGAGCTGCTGAACAACCAGAGGCAATCATTGCACTTCTCTGTTGCCAGTTCCAGCCTTTTACCTTTTCTAGGCAAGGACTGTCTTCTTCTCTGTATTTGTACAGGTGCTAGTTTTGTAGGGTGCCACCCCATCTGATCCTCTGCACTAATATGACGGTATTGGTGAGCCTCCACTTGCAGGACAGGCAGCAGGACACCTCCCCAGCTGCCCTCCAGTCTGCGATACCTGTGGGTGACATGCAGGCAAATGCATTCGAGTTCAACATACATCTGATGCCAACTGCATCTGGCAACCGCCCCGGCACTGCAGAGGACTGCCCCAGGATTTCTAGTTATTTATAATTCAGCATCAGATTGGACCCAGTTGCTCCTGGTTAGAGATCTTTTTGCAATAACAAACTAAGATTACATGAAGAGCTTAAAAAAGAATTTCACCCCTCCAGGGCTAAATTACTTCCACTTACATACAACTGTCATATCTTTAAAGGGCAAACCCAGAAAGCTAACACTGAAAAATATAACTCTACAACCAAGATTATCTGCCCGCCCTCTCTAGGCAATCACATCTCATATCTATAAGGTCTTTCATAGCAAAAACCAAAATTCAAGCTAAGTGGATGGAAGATTTATGTACAGAGTAGGAAACAACAGCTTGGGAGGAGGTGTATTTGAATGCTGGAGCCAGTTACAAAGACAAACCTCAAACACCATACGACTGCTTTTACATAGCATCTCACTCATGTCTGGTAAAATCACTCCATACTCACCCAGACTTTGCAAACTACTAGTCACCAACTGAGAAAGGCATGGTGACGTACATGTTACGGTAGCATCCGGCACTGGCAAACAATCCACTTCCATATGTAGCTCAGGATCCATTCCAGACATTTTATAACTGATGTATTTTTCATGAAATAATAATTGGAAAGCAGAGAGAATAAAAACCCTCTGTACCAATTTACCTGTCCCACATGAGGTCTCATGCCGATCAACTCATCTTTAGGAAATTTAATTAGGAGCAGAGTTACACAAAAACACAGAGAGGTCACACCTTGTCTACACTTTTCGAGAATATTCCCAATCATATGAGAGAGCAGTCACGCTTCACATAGTGCCTGTATTCAGCCCTGATTATATACCTGGATTAATAATTGAAGCACTTAACCCCAGGGGCAAATGGATTTCCCTGAAGAACACAGAAACTATGGGGAGTAGGGGGGGAGTTCAATGTGTCAATTGTCAAGATGTGAAGCTGCTTATAGCCCATTGTTTAAAAATTTTCCTGTGATTTTACTCTCTTCAGAAGCCTGGGGGGCCCAGGCTTTATATTCAGTTTTCCTCTTACCCCCTTTTCAGTGATGGCACAGGAGAAAAGTGGAAGGGGAGAAGGGGAGAAAGATGAGTAAAAGAAAGAGTAAACATTTTTCACTGTCTTTTTTTTTTTAAAAAAAATCAAGTAATTTACATAGAAAAGTCTACGGGTTTCAGTTTTTCATCCAAAAAAGGACAATTTTTTTTTATTTTTTTTTTTTTTTTTTTTTGGAAAATACCCCCTGTTGGGGTTTTTTTGGTGGTTTCTTTTTCCTTCTTTTTATGTGAAGTCAGGACCCAGCACTGCATTGTCTTCAGAGAGCAGCACGCTGAGACCAATGACTAACTGGTACCTTGACAAGAATCCCAGCCCATTCTTCAGCCACAATGGTATCTTACATCTCCAGCTGCTATAAATGCTTGGGTGGCTCTTCCCCAGAACTGGGCTCTGCATGGTCCCTCCCAGGAATGATATGAGAACAGACTTTCAGAGAAATAGCTGAAAGGTTTCCTTCACTGATAGAGTTAAAAAATCACTGCCTGCTTATGTCTCTCTGCAGTTTGCTTCCTTATTCCCATTAAATCTCCTGGTGTTAGATATCACTGACATCATGAGCTGTCAGACTCTCTATAAGAGCCTAAATGACCCTCCGAGACGCACACACCTCAGATACTGCTGTGACCAAAATTTTGCCCTACTGCCAGCAAGTCCTCAGAGGTCCTGGTTTTGGCCCTGCATGGAGATGGTCAGATACAGCAGTGATGAGTTCAGCTTACAAGGAGCTGTGTGATTCCTTGGTGAAACATACTCAGCTTGTGAGGGGAAGTGAGAGCCACAGCAGGTTGGTCAGTGGTCCTTCCCAAGTGCCAGGCTGTATGGACAGTATGCCCATATGTATCCAAAGGCTTTGGTAATATGAGAGTAAACTTAGAAATAGGGCATTCATGTCGCCCTGCTGCTCATGTTCATATCACATTAAACTACACCCCTTTCAATAAAATCCCAAGATTTAGAGAGACTGAAATGCTGTAGGCCTCCTGGCTTCATTCAGTCAGATGCAATTTATCATTTAACCTTTTTAAGCAGATCTACCAGTTGCCAGCCTTGTCTTCATTTTCTCATTCTTAGAACAGCTGAGCAGAAAGGTCAAATAATCTGAAATACAACAAAGAGCAAAGACCATTTGATTGATTCTGATTTTTTTCTCGAGAAAGGGAACAACTTGCAATTGATGATGCCGTCCAGGATGGGTAGGTTGTGTAAATCTTCCATAACTCTGTGGAGATCTCAGGTGTTAGCCTGAAGACGGAGTATCTGCCTGCTCTGTGTGTTGTTTGCCATTGCTTCCTGCAAGGTTGTCTCTGTTCCAGAAGGACCCTATAACTCACTGGCTGATCAACCGAAATTAGATAGGAGTGGCTGAGATTCTTGAGCAAAATAATGAATTTTCCAGTATGACTGGCTATCCAGAAATCCTGGGCAGTGGAACAGCATACACAGAGAGAACATCTTCCAGTGCATTTGCATCCAGGACCCCAGCCACTTCAGAAACATGAGCAATTGACCCATATGCATGGCTCAGAGTTGTCACTGGGGTAATACTGCAACTCCTCTCTCACAGGAAATGACACTCCTTCAGGCTGAATGAAACAGTCTTGGCAGTGGGCTGGTACCAGCAGCTGAACCATTTTGAAAATCTAGACTGAAATTCCCAAAACAAAGTGGTAACCACCAAGGCTGCATGGCTTTCTTCTAAGCTCATTGGCATCCTCGAGAGGTTTCCCACTGATTTTTGTGAGTTTTGCGGAGGGAGTTTCAGCTAAAACAAAGCATAAAAAGGTTGGGCTGAGGTCTTAACTTCATCCCATCCAACCTGAGTTACTTAAAGCCTCATCAACTGCTGTAGTCATCTAGGGGAACACGCTGCTACAGAGAGCAGATGAAATCATATCTCTTTCCATTAGCTGTAGGTTGGCATGAGAACTACAGTTTAGATCTTTCAGTTAAGTGCCTTACATTAGGCAGTCCTCCTGTGTGGTCTCCAGCAGTTCATTTTCTTTGCACTTCTTGGCAGCTCTGAGATAAGGACAGTTACATTTCCCTGTTTGTACCTCTTGGCAGCTCTAAGATAAGGACAGTTTTATCTCCCTATGTGTAAAAAAGTTGGAGGTCTTTGAAAAGAAAGCTTTTAGAAATACACAAAATTATTATACTTCAACAAAACAAACCCACTGTCAAAGGAATCCACACACATGGATTTCTGTCTTCACCAGTCCCTCTCTTCTTTTCCAGTACAACCACATTACCACATTACCAACTGTCAGTTCTTGAGCATCCTAACCATTGTTCATTCATATTTATTTCAGCTCCAACTAGCGTTCAGTCTAGAGGCTAAGAGCTTTCTGCAAGATTGGTTTCAAGTAGATACGCAAAGAAAGGCAGCTGGGCAGCGGGCCTATTTCCCTTCTAGCAGCTTTTGTTATGATTTTAGATGTGAAATCTGCTGATGGGGTGGAGGCTGAACTGATTTTCTGAACTGCCTTGTTCACTGATATGAAAACCTCCTCTCTTAAAATGAATCAGACCAAACCCTTATGACATTATCCCATGATCTAAAGAGTGGCTTTGCATTTGGCCACAAGAAGAGCAGCATATTTTTTTTCTTAGCTGCATGAAACTGGGAACATTTCAGGCAGTGACTCTCTTTATTCAACAAATTATACACAGCCATAACTGAAGGAACTTTTCATTTGCCTGTGAATTACTCGATCAAGCAGCCTTCTCTAATCTAGCCTTTAAAGTCGGGACACTTAATTTTTTAAATTCTCTGCCAGAATCTATTTTTAAAGTTGTTATTGCAGTAGCTGCCAGATATGAGGAGGCAAGTGCCTCCCCCCGTTTGTCCAAGTGAGTGGGATCACACAGGCATAGACTGAATCCCCCAGATGAGGCTCCTAAAGCACTGTGCAACCATTAGTGAGTTAAACCTCACAAATCCTTCCTGAGTTAGTGCTAAGTTCCTTTCCCTGGTGGAAGGCAAAGAGATATAGGCACAGCAAGGGGCAAAAGGCATCTGCAAATAGGATTTTGCTCCTTGAAGAACAAAGAGAGTGAAGGTGTGCCTTGTAGACAGTGATTACTCAAGGTGATGTCGTCACCAGGAATCTTTCCATCGATCACCTCAGTCATTACAAACGTCCTTGCTGAATAACGGTGTATTGGTATGTTCAGCACCTTACCTTCTGCTATCAGTTCTGAGTAACTTGCTCGTTGGTTCAGAGATTACAAAGTGAGAAGGAGCCAGTGGCATCATTAGTCTGAGCTCCTGCATACTGTAGGCTGTAGGATCACACTGAATTGCTTTTTCTTGGAAATACAGAGTAACTTGAGTAACTTTCAGGGATATTTTTTTTTTTTTTTTACATATCACTAGTGAATGGAGAAATCTACCAGAAGCCTTACATAAACTGGTTAATTACTCTCACCTCTAAAAACTCATGATTTTTTTCTAGTCAGGATTTGTCCAATTTTATTTCTCTATCTTTGTTTTATTTATTGGTCTGGGAGTGAGAACAGCCCTCCATTATCAAACCTCTGTTTTTATATCGGTGCTGAGAGATTGTGGTCAAGTCAACCCTTCACCTGATCTTTGTTCAAGCAGATTGAGCTCCTGGAGTCTTTCACTGTAAGGCATGCTTTCTAGTCCTTTAATCAGCCCAGTATCTCTTCCCTGTACTTTTTCCAATGTGTTACCATCCTTCTGGAATTATTCACAAATAACCTTTTCATTAGTCAAGCCGTTCTTCAGATGGTTGAATAATATTTGCCTGATGAATTTACAGCAACCTTCCTATTGGTTGGTTATATTAGTTGTTAGTTGTTAAGATGAACAGCTGTAGAGGTCTCTTCTACAGCTCCACTGACCACAGAAGACATTTTCATGTGTTGTTAGTCCTTGTGGACAAGTCACTGTGCCATCTGCCATCGATCCCAGCTGAGCCACAGTGAGACACGAGCATGCTAATGTGTAAAAATGTTCCTGTGTCTTAGGATGGAAAGGGACATAAACCCCAGCCACTCTTGGGTTAGCTGAGCCCTTCTCCTTGTTTCCTGTAGATTGCCAGAATCCTTTGGTATGCAAGAAAATCTGAGAGAGATATTATTATACATCAGCTCTACACCTGAACTGGAGAACTGAAAGAAGGGCATGTTTACCACCCCAAGAAGCTTCTGAAGTGGCTGCTTTAACTGATGCTAGTTACTGTATCTAGTACTCTCTAACCTATCAATTACCAGACCTCATCATAAGTGATTGACATACTGGGGTATTTGTGAATGAACAGAAGGCTGGTGTGACTTCTGGGCAGAGACCCAACACCATAGAAGGCTATCCTCTCTTGAAAATGTTTTCATCATTCTCATCTGCATTTGAAGGAGCTAGAGGCCCAGAAGAAATGTGTGTCCGTACAACAATTACACATATTTTAGCTCAGCAGCGTATCCAGTCCCTTCCTAATTACAAATTAACCTGACTCCCTTCTCCTTGGTGGCAACGTTTTGTTGTCATTTGCTGCAGTGAAACTGGCTGCAGAACTTCCCCTTTAGCTTTTCATTAGAAAGCCGCTTGTTCAGTTTCATGTTCTAGGCTTCAGCTGAACTCTCCTTTCCTGCCAGTGCATGCTTCCACTGAACACAGGGCTTGGTGAAGAAATAGCCCCTTCCCTATCCTGCAGACTCCCCTGACCCAACTTCAACCAGATAGGCAGTTGTGGTTGTGTTTGCTCTTGATCTCTCTGAAGCCACTGAGGTAGTACAGACTAAACTCTTCCCTGCTACATGACACTTGAATCCCACCAACCTCTCTGCCTCCAAGTGAAAATCAGGATAATGGGAAAGCTCGCATCCTTGGGTCTCACTTTCTGCAGTTTTGGACCTTTTCAACAGTTCTCAGTGCCATCAGTATTGTAAAGAAAAAAAAAAAAAAAGAAAAAAAAAAAAAAAAAAAAAAAAAAAAAAAAAAAGAGCCTCTTTCTGCTGCTTTCAGCTAGAAGTTCAGAAAGCCACATCCACCTCCAGGCTTTGATCTTGAGCCAAAGCCAAAGCCAACCTCCTTTCTTCCCCACACCTTTTAGTTTTACTTCAACAGACATGAGTGCTCTTCTCTGTGCTTTCCCTCTTCTCTCTATTTCCCCCTTTTCACACTCCCCTCCACTCCCCAGACCTTGCCTGAGAGTTTGCAACCTTATCATCCCTGTGGGAGAAGGTGTGTATGAACTTCTGCTTCATAAGTCACGAAGATAATGCTGGACCAAGGGAAGTCTGCAGGCAGAGCCTAGGTGATTTGGCCCCAAATGTTAAGACAATGGGCTTTCCTGCCATTGTTTTCTGTCAGTCTGTCTCACTGCAGGAGGCGATGCACTCTCTGTCCTGGTGGCTAAAAATGCCCAAGAGGGAAAGGGAAGGGCCATAGCAGACATCTGGGGCCAGAGAAGAAGCGATTTGCTAACCACTTGTAGCTACAAATGGAGCTTTGAGGGAGGGAACTACAAATAGCAAACTATTTCCAGATGTTCAAAGTCAATTAAAATATGCCACCTACTGGACCTGAGCTTGGAGACTTGGTAGAGATGGGGCAGATGACACAGAAGAACCAGGGAAGATGAGCTTCCACACTCCCCAAGGATTTCTTGTAAAAGATGGTCCCTCCCTCACTTCTTCTGGTCTTTGGACTTTATGATCAGTGTCCTCAATACTACTCTGTAGACAGCTTTCATATAGCCAAAAGTTGAAGAGAGCAAGGCAGAGGGCATGCAGAATTTCCCCAGAAGCTCTGTGGCAATTGTATTGCTTTGCAGAAGGAAAATACATCAGAGCAGCAAAAGTAATGGCTTTTTAACATGGAAATCTTGAGTCTGCCCCTCCTCTGTCAGAGCCTGCTTCATGTGATGCTGAGCAAGTAGGGCACATATTTAAATGCATCCCCTAGTTGGGGATGCTCCAGCTTCAAACGTGATGGTGTGTGGTTCAGAGATGCTGAGCAACCTTCAGAGTCATCAATTTCAAAATATTGGATGGTCAATGCTTCTGGAGCTCTTCATGTCTCAGTTTCTTGGCCTTTGAGGAAACCTTGGAATTGATGATGGAGAGGATGGTGACCCTTGTGTAGGGAAGAAGTCCATGACTCATTACCTTCCTACACATCCCAAGGTAGTGCAAGTCACTGCTAGTGGCCTGTAAGCCCTTAGGAACTTTGTGTGCTCTGTATCCGATGAAGCTGAAGATGACAGAATTGAGGGGCACATCTGAAGTACTGCCACAGACCTCCCTGTGTCTCAGAGCTTTTTCAGCTTGCCCACTTGAAAAACTGCCTGAGTGGCTCATAGGCAAATGAAATCGAAGGAAGAGAGAAGCCAATCTAATACCAGGGCAAGTAAATGTTCTTTCATACTTCTGAAATGCCACTGAAGGCAAAGCATTATCATTACAAAACCATCTGCTATTTGTCTAAATTCTTCCCTAATATTTGTGGTATATCACTTTGGTCATTTACATTCCAGTTCTTCCCTAAAGCTTTGCCACAGGGATTTGGGCAGGAGTTCAAGTACCTGGCAGCTGGAACTGTGCCCCTACTAAGCCACCTAAAGACTGACATTCCAGGCCTCCCCTCATGGAGAAGAGCCTTGGTCCCCTAACAGAACTTCAGCATCCTGAGTACAAAGCCTGTCAGATTTCATTGTTAACGAGTGAGGAAATAAATTGGCTCTAATTATTCTATGAAGAGCTTAGATGGAATTTTACAGGAAAGAAGCTTTGTATAGAGATTATAAGAGGAGACTCCGAGCCAGGATTCCCAGGTTTTATTTCTGGTTCTGCCCCTCACTCATTGAGTGGCCCTGAGTGAGTTTGTTCTTGTTTTCCCCATCTGTAAAAAGGGGTGATGATATCAAACTTCCTGGCATAAGTGATTCTAGGCTTAATTAATTAACAGCAGTGAAGCAATCTGAGTTTTCAGTTGGAAGATGCCACAGTAATAATCAAAGAAATATTTCTATCTGCTTTGGTATTTGGCATTCTCATCTTTTTTCATGTATAGATGACAGCCCTCAATGAGAGAGAAAAGTTTCACTGAAATTGCATTTCTTCTCAGGCTGTGAAGAACAGACAGACAGACTTTGGCTCAACTATTTGTTAGTCTAAAATATTCAGTTAATTGTTTTATGCAAACAAATCTTTTTGCAAATGATTCATGGTGACTTTTGTTTGAGTAGTTTCTACTTGTGCAGAGTGACTGCAAATCAACTCACATGGTATTGTGTCTGGTCTTTAAGTGGATAATGCTCAGGCTCCGAAGTACCTCTCAAAACCATACAATCATAGAATTGCTTAGGTTGGAAGGGACTTCAGGAAGGCTCTAGTTTAACCTCCTGTTCAAAAAAAGGAGGAGGTCAGCTATAGGATGAGAGCAGGTTGCTCAGTGCTTTCGGCAGTTGGGTCCTGAAAACCTTCAAAGATGGTGACTGCACAACCTCTTTGGGCAATACTTGACTACCCTCATTGTGAAGATGCTTTTCCTTATAGCTAGCCTGAACCTCTTTCATTTTAATTTATGTCCATTGTCTCTTGTCTTCCCACTGTGCACTATGGTAGAGCCTGCCTCCATCTTCTTGATAACCTCCTTGTAGGAACTGTTAGGCTGTTGTTTGTCCCCTACAAAGCCATCTCTTCTCCAGGCCAAACAAGTCCAGTTCCCTCAGCCTCTTCTCAGAGGGCTCTAGTCCCCAACCATCTTGCTCACAGCTGCTGAACTTGCTTCAAGGTGTCAACTTTTTTCTTGCACTGGGGGGCCGAAACTGGGTCCAGTACTCCAATGCCTTCTGAACACATCTGTCAGCCTCCTGGCTGTGACCCAGTTAATGCAGCCCAGAATGCCTTTGGCTGCTTTTGCTGCCAAGGCACTCCACTGGCTCATGCCCACCTTGCTCTCTGCTTGGATCCCCAGAACCTTTTCTGCAGAGCTGCTCCCCAGTCCATCAGCCCCAGGCTGTACTGCTGCAGGGGCTCTTCCTTCCCAAGTGCAGGAATTTGCATTTGTCCTTGCAGAATTTCATTAAGTTCCTATCAGCCCATTCCTCCAGCCTGTCCAGGGCCTTCTGAATGGCAGCCCTGCACTCTAGCATATCAGCTGCCCCCTGCTACTTTGATATCGTCACCAAATTTGATGAGAAGCACTCCATTGCCTCATCCAGACAACTGCTAAAGATGTTTTATCAGGATAGGCCCCAGGACAGACCCCTCCAGTACCTCACTTGTTACCAGCCTCTGGGTAGAGTAAGACACGTATCTACTCCTCTCTGAGCCTGATCTTCTAAACCAGGTTTTTACCTTCTGCTAGTCTACCCCATCCACCCATCCTAACTTGGATACAAGAATATTATGGTAGACAGTGTCAAGCCTTGCTAGTGTCATGGTAAAATGCCTGCCAAGAAATCATATATGAATAATAGCTACATATATTATATGTACCTGATTGTGTGTGTATGTGCATGCACTTTTTGAAAACAGACTTGTGAACTACTGTGCAGTCATAGTCTAAAAGCCAGTCAGCATGGTAGTGGTGAATTTGTGTGTTAGAGTTCAATTTCTTGAACATGTGCTCTGCTGTTTTCCACTTTATACTCTTTCATGTTACCTCTGAGCAGGATTTTTTAAAGCAAACATCTTTGTCCTTACATCCAACTCCAGTCATCAGTCAAATGGGTCTCTGAATCTGAATGATGGAGCTACTTCTAGCTATAAGTCATTCTCTAAAGTTTTTCCTTCCCCTAACTTCAGAAGGAGTTCTAAACTTTTTAACTTCTGCTTTCCCCAGTAATGTCAAACATATGGTCTACAGGAGATATGGACCACCAATAAAATCATGGGAACCTCATGGACTGAGAGGACTGATGTGAGTGAGACACTCTAGGAGAACAGGATTGGCTCCATGCCTGGCCTGTGTAGGCTTGTCAACATAAGCAGAATGGATCTCAGGCACCATCTACTTTGTGTATATCTAGGCTTTAAACTCAAACCAGATCTCCAGCTTTAACTGTCACATTCTTGCTACTGATGTTCAGTTCTGTCCTGTGCCGGTCATCTCCTGTTGTTTGGAGACACAGTGCAGACAGTTTTTCTGGGAACTAGGAAATAGAAGCTCTGTGTGCTCCTCATCATCTCTTCTTGCTAGCAACATTATTTTTCTAATGAAGAATATGCTCTGAGAGGTTCTGGGTGCAGAGTGACACCCCACATGGAGGAAAGGGAGCTGTGTGGCCATTTTTTAACTGGGTTGGGGAGCTCACTCGCTCTCAGAGCTTTGAGCCACTGAAGGAGGATGGTGCCTAAGTGAGCTGCTGTGCTGCAAAATTGGAGCCATGCTCTGCAGCACCACAGTGGATGCTACTGAACTTAGGTGCAGCCACACTCAAGACTGTTGTTCATAATGGATAACACAATACCACCCATGCCGTGATGAGGTATGTACTGACTTCCACCTAGCTGGAGAGTGGAGACTTTCTCAACCTCTGGTCCCTCATCTGTTGGAGATCTCCTATCCAGGTGCAGACTGGCTAAAAAAGTTATACACAAAGGCTGGTGGCAGAGCAGCCAGGACTGATGCTAGAAGGCAGGCCTCCCCCCTCTTTACATTACACAAATTTCCCAACTCCTCTGTTTGAGCAATTCTTCTAGCTTCCCCTCCTTCGACAACATCTGACACATGGCCAGATAACTTAGAGGAAATACTGTTTTCTTCAGACTGACCTGTCAAGTTGTGCCTGAAGCCCAATGTTGGGCAGTGTGCTGGAGATGAACTTGTCCAGGAGTCAGGCAGCACTGCAGCAATGAAATAAAGCATGTGGAAATTACCATATGCAAAAAATGCAGAGGTTGGTATTGGTGTCTGACACAGCCAGTGCAACTTGGGTGAATGGATGGCTGGATGATGTTTCTAGCTGATCTCCCACCCAGAGTGCACCAAGGACCTTTGCAAATGTGCAGCTACCTCCTCCCAACAGTACTCATGTGAATGTTGTGGTAATTATTTCCATTTGCCAAGGTGTGTATTAACTAGCCTAAGGCAGTTCATTGAGCTGTGGCAAAGCCCAGTCTTGTGACTCCTGGACCCCTGAATTTTCTGTGCAATTAAAGACAGAAATCCTTCCTTTACCAGTTCCATGACACAGCACTCAGTGACAATTAGGCAGTCGCCTGAATGGTTTAATGAACTCTAGTCTAGAGCCCTGGAGAGAATGGTTGAACTTATAGTTGGACTGTCCCACCTTGTTTTCTAGCATACAGAAAATCAAATCTCTTGTAATGATCTTAGCTGTGAATGTAGGTACTGCAGCCTGGTTTTTTATGCCAGGGTTATTTACCAAAATTGGGTCCTGTCTGAGAGGGAAGGAAGGCGATCTCATTGTGCAGCCTTCCTATCCATGCAAGAACGTATTTGTGTCATGTAGTTACTGTCTTGAACTGGTTAATCCCCCTTCCCTTCCAGGATGGCGTCTGCACCGCTAGGTCTCAGTGTCAGAGACACTGTTTTGCCAACAGCTGACGATGTTTCCCTGCGTTCAGGGAAGAATCCTGCTCTTTACATGCTGGAGACTGCAAATGTTGACCTTGCTACTGCTGTGCTGTGCAGTGAATGTTCTGTACCTCTTGGACCTGGCATAGTGACCGTCAGGAAGTCTGGGAAGCCACAGGTGCTTATGACTTGCTGTAGATACCAGCAGATTTTGCCCAAGATGTGTGGCCTGCAGCAGGGGTGAGGAGAGCCCCCTTTGCCCTGGCTGCCTGCAGAGTGTCTGCAACCCACAGCCCAGCTGGTGTTGCCATGGGCACACTGTCTGCCCCGAGCCTGTGAATTCTGATCAGTTCAGTGAAAATGATTTGATGCAATCAGCGGAGATGCGGGGTTTGCAGTTACCACACCC
This sequence comes from Athene cunicularia, assembly GCF_003259725.1. Classification (NCBI taxonomy): domain Eukaryota; kingdom Metazoa; phylum Chordata; class Aves; order Strigiformes; family Strigidae; genus Athene; species Athene cunicularia. Next base: position 94,196,491 of record NW_020799097.1, on the reverse strand, counting down.
ACCCGCACAGATACACGAGCTCCTGCAACCATCTTCTTTGTGCCATGGTTTCAGTCAGCGAGCAGACGAGACTGCTTGTAAGACACAGTGGCGTGTCAGCCAGTGGGGATGGTTACAAACGTGGCTTTCTCCGGCTCTGCTTAACAAGACCTCCTCCTGCTGCTTGGAACAATGTGTTGTTACCACAACACGACATCTAGTTAAGAAAAAAAAAGCCAAGCACAATCCACCCAAACTTCAAAACTTCCCCCTTCCCTTCAACAACAGATTTTTCTTGTCAGGTTCAAATTAGTTGCCAGTCAGTGCTGGAAAAAGCCATTGCTCTGGTTTGGCCTGTATTTATTTGCTGCCCCAAATCAACAGAAGGTACTTCTGGGAAGGGAACATAAGGGGGTACGAGAAAATTACATTAGCCTGTAGTAAAATTAAAGCTAGCTTCTTCAAGAGTTGGGCTGTAGTGGTGGTTATTTCATACTACTCCATTGCAGCTCCTCTTCCTGGACTGATGTGTCCAGGCTGCATGCTGTAATTTCCCTTTTTGGTGAACTGAGAGCAAAATCCCAGAAGCCACAGGCAGCATTACCCAGCCTCAGTGGGCAGGCTGGCTGGTCACCTCTCCGTGCCTCAGCCCATAGGTGAGGTACGCTGGGAGGGCAGCGAGACAGACACTTGGTGTTTGTGCTTGCTCTTACTATTGTTCTGGGGAGAGTCTGCTACGCGTTTGCAAGGGAGCCAGGTAGTGGATGGATGTTGTACAGAACTTCAGTCTCCCAGTCTGTCAAGCTTGAAAGTTTTTCCAGCTTTCAATTTTGTCTAGAGTTTCTTTCTTAAGACTCCCCCCTTCTTCAAACAGAGCCTCAACTCTGGCTGGGTCCCAGAGATAGATACCAAATGGCGTTTTTTTCCCTTTCTTTTGCTCTTTCTTCCTTCTCGTGAAGCTGGCAGACTCTCCAAACACACATCCAACCAACGCACAGTGCATTCGAAAACAGGCCATCTGGCTGAGCACTCCTTGAGAATGAGAAGACAAGAAAAACAACCCTCTTGGAGCTGGCAGCCGAAAGGCAGGCAGCCCGTACGTGGACTTGATCTCGTGGTGCAATCCAAGAGCTGTCCAATCCAAGGGCACTGCAAAAAAGCTCTTTCCTAATGAGCAGAATACGGCTGTCTCCAGAAGCTGCTCCAAGTCAACAATTTGAGTGGGATGCTGTAACTCTCCTCGCTGCACATGTGCTCATTAATTAAAGCCACTTTGGAAGATGCCCCTGACACCCCCGCCGGGGCTGCCAGCCTACCCTCTCTGAAATGCTGCTTGCTGCTTTGCAGCCCTCTGCTGGGCAGGGACCTGCAGAGCCCCAAGAGAAGGACAAGGCCATCAGCATCCAGTTCTTAACCACAAAATGGACCCGTTGCATCACCGGCGAACAGCTGCGCGGAGAATAGGGCACTGGAAGGAAGTTGCACTCCATTTGCTTTGCTGTCGTTTTCCTCCCCTCGGAGTTTGGTAACACCCAGAGTGCTCCAGGCATAAAACCACGCTGAGCAGGTCAGCAAGGGACAAAAGTGAGCTGAGCAACTCTGTATTGCAACTCTTAGCTATTTTTCTGATGATTAAGGACCGGCTTCACAAAATCAGGGTGGCTGAGGTGAATGCAGAGCCATTAGTAGCCAATCCCTCAACAGTAGAACAGGGAGCACTCAGTGAAACTAGTAAATGATGTGTTTAAAACACATTAGAGAAATTACACTGCATTAGGCAGAGAACTTCTGAAAGTTGGTGGCCCAGCAGGCTGCAGAGGCAGACAGCATCAGCAGGCTCAAAATGGGATTAAAGAAATTTGCAGACAACAGGTCTGTAAACGGACACTAAAGGGAATGGGCAAGATGTACAGTCTAACATCTCAATCCAACAAAGATGAATGCTGAGGAAACACAAGGGAGAGGGAAACGTCTGGGCCTGTATGCTCTCCCTGGATAGTCTCCCACCTTGCCCCGGTTGGGAGCAGAGTGTTGGGTGGGGAGGACCACTGCTCTGGCCCAGAAGGGCCGTTCTCGAGGTTTTATTCTAAGATTCAGCCCCTGTGTCAGCCTGAGCTGAAGGTCATATGAACAGATTGTTGCCTCTTTAAATTACCAGAAGGAATCTAGAATCTGATTTTTCTCGGAAAGCTGGATTTGTGGAACATGTTTTCCATGAATTTTAACAGTCACAAGCCCTGGCTTAATCTGTATGGTCTCCCAGTCATTACATTCCACATCTTGTTTCTGCATCTGCCCCTTTAGTACTGATGGGAGCAAGGGCAGCTCAGGCTTTGTCAGACCATACAGCTACATCTCAGCTATGTGTGTATGGGTTTCCAATGGCTAGTTACAGCTCTGCATCTCCTGATGGTTATTTCTCAGGTTTCTGCTGTGGCTTCTTGCATGCAGTTGTGTTTCCAAGGTGAGGGACTAAAGCTCTTGATCCTTTGACTTTATTAACTCAAGAGTACAGTTTTGCAAATTGCTTACTTATCTTGAAAAATTATGACAAAGGACACATAGTACCAATGCAGGTCCTTAGGAGCTCTATGTTTCTTGCCACTAAGTTATCAGAGACATTCAGTGCCTCTTCCTTTTATCAACATGCAATTTAGTTGTCCCCAACTGACAAAGGTAAGTTCTAAAAATAAATTTGAGATTCTGCACCATTATCTTTTAAATCTACTGCTTTATAATCTTTAACAATGACAGGAAGATGTTCCTAAATTAAAAATAAAATAAAAAATAGGGATTTGATGGAGTCTAATATGCCCCTTCTTTGGCACTGACAACTCAAACACAGGTGGCTAGTTCAGAAAACCTGGAGGTGACAAGGGATAGAGACCTGTACTAAATCAGAATGAAGTGCAGCAGTGCAATTGCTAAATCATACCAGAGAGAATGTAAAGAGTAACTAGGCAGCTTCAGTGTGGGGAAAAATGGGGAAAAGGGAACAACAAATTAGAAGGGACTTCTGGATCATTGAATCTACTCCTCTGCTGTAATGATATCCCACAACTGCTAAAGATCTGTCTTCAAACAGTTAAGTTTTTTACTCCCATTGTTCCTCTGAGGAGGTTATTCTGAACTTCACTGCTGTTGTTTTGAAACCTTCTGATAGTTTGCAGCCTGAATTTATTTATGACCAGTGTATGCCCTTTTTAAGATCTTTCCTTTTTTTAAACTCTAACCTGCTATTAGCTACATTTAGTAAAAGTTTTAGGGCATAATTCATCTCCTACAAATATATGCGTTCTGTTATGCTAGCATTGTCTCTTTTTTATTTTTAACTTACAGGAAAGCAGAATAATATGCAAAGACAAGATGAAACAGATGTTTCAGGTCTACATTACAATTCAGACAGAAATTTAAATCAGCTGAAGACATCAGAATGAAATGCTTTGTAAGTGGTTTTGTGCTATCAGTTACTCAAGGTAATATGCCTTTCAGTATGTATTGCTTCCTTTACAGCCTTTGATGTGATCTTGTGAAAGGTAGATCCCCTTCAGGAATCTGCTCTGAGGTCTGAGGCAAGTCAGCTGGAGCTCTGGGAGAGAGGCATCTCCAGAGACTGGGTTCCAAGCTTGCTTGAGGTGTTCGTGTAAACAGCACTGTTGACAAAGAGAGAGTATGGGGATATATTCTCATGATACTGAGAATACCAAGCGAGCATTGGTTGTGCTGTGTGAGTATCATGTATGCCTTATATTTCAATACAATGAACTAAGTTTTCTTCAGGTCAGTTCCAAAATTAGATGTAGAGAATGTCCAAACCATCACCAGTGGAAAGGATGCCAGTTGGAACACTTTTCTAGTGAAAAAATGGGTTTTGAGAGAAAAGATAGTTTCATAGAAAGTGTTTGCTGTCCTCCAAATGTGCCCCTCTCTCATAAACCCAAAAGCCTTAAAAGCAAGAGATTTGATTGTTGGCAGTTTGGGGATTATTCCCCTCCCTTTCCCCCAGCGTTTTCCAATGGAAAATATTCAGGGTTTGGGTTTTCAGCCCTTTGCTGAAATGTCAACATTTTCCAAAGGGTGAAGGAGGGGAAGAGAGAAGAAAAGAAAAACATGTTCTGACCAGCTCCAGTCAGAGCCAAATGGCTCAGTCCTGGATTTGGTCAGGGAAGTATGCTGGAGGGGAGAAAATGGGAGTGCCTTGGTTCCACGCACAGCCTGGCTGGGCTGAGGGCCGAATATCACGATCCATTTGTATGAGTCATTCCGGTCGACGCTTCACCAGGGGAGTGTGTGGAGTGGCTTTCAAGCACGTCAGGTCAATACGCTAGTTGCAAATATTGCCTTGCTGATTGCCACAGCCACTTTGGCTGGCTGTGCGCATGTGGGATGCACACAGGTACGCTCTGTTCAAGTACTCCGGTATTTCCATGACGTCTTTAATGCACAGAGACAACAATAACACCTTGCACCTATGCAGACTTGAGAATTCATCTCTCTCCCATTCATAAAAGAGGAGAAAGGAGAAAAATGGCATGTGCCTGTAAACTTACCTGTCCTCCGTTCAAGTGATGCTGTCTTGTGCAGTGCAATGGCTGGAATTTAGCTTTTGAAAGCCCCACCAGCTATTTGACAGGCTGGCCCTATGTAGGGAGAAATGCTGGAAGAGCCAACATAAAGGCTGCTAAACTACACATGCACATGCATGCGCCATCCTGCTTCTGGGGGAAAAGGAGTGGCTTTGTTTTCACAATGCGTTGCTGATCCCCAGGTGTGTGGTCAGCCTCCAGAAAGCTGTTCCAGAACTTGGACACCTTCAAATCTGAGGACGACAAAGACCATCTTTGCTTCTGCCTCTCCAGAGTGTCTCCCACAGCTGCAAGTGGGGGAGCTGGCAGATGGATGCATACCCAGCCTAGGTCTTTGTCCCCCTCTAGTGACTCGACTGCAGAAGCAGTTTTCCAAGTCCTACTCCCTCCAAGCAAGATGGTCATTGTTTTAGGCCAGGATGTTCAATGGTTTCCTCTCTGAAGGCCAGTAGGACATCTAAGCACCACTGGCAGGTCATATATTTATACACACTCAGACATTATCCATTACCAATGTAAACAGTAATTAGGAGCTTGACTTTCTCTCTAATAGGCCACGTGTACCTGCTTTCCTCCCATGGAGGACACTGGTCACGGGCTTCAGGTGGCAGCCTGTGCCTAGTCCTCCAGGAGGCCTAGCTAGGGCCACTGCTACCAGTGCAAAAGCACATGGTCCCAATCTCTTGTAACCAAATACTTGCTGAGTCACAGCCCAGTCACCCATACACTTAGCAAGTCGAGTCAGCCATCTGTCACCAGCACATCCTCCTCACTGTGCTGTGACTCCATGGGGAAAACAACAGGAGGCAGATTATGTTTGGCTGAGGAGCCAAGCTCTCGTGTGTCTTGTCTCTGAGTAACCCCTGGATTGCCTTCTAACCAATGGTGAAGCCTTTGGCTCCTCTTAGTTTGGCCCTTTGTCAGAGAAGAAAGTGACATTCGAGTTCAAATGCTGAAAGCTTTGCCTGACTGAAGAGTGACTCCAAAGCCGACTCAAGCAAGGCATGGATAGCATTGTGCAAAACGTCCCTCCTACAGCCAGATCATCCAGATGGGCCTCCATACCAGTGTTCTCCTCCAGCCAATTTTTTTAAAATAGCACCAAAATACAGTGTGCCCTGTTTCCTAAGGCCTTGTCCCACCTACCATGTCAGATAAAGGCTGCAAGAGCAGCCTTGTGCTGTGTCCTCTCCTAGTGAAACCCCGTGTTTCCCTATGTTCAGCCATGGGCTAGAGGTGCAGCCCTGGAGGGCACAGCCCCAAAAGACGGGATCGCTTCCTGCTGTGTGCCTGCACTACCGACCAGGTGATGCACTGCCCAGGTAGGTGAGCCAGCCAAGGCAGGGCGTACTCAGCTGGGGGTAGGATTCACATGGGATTTCACACAACAAAGCCTCCATGCTGCTTACCACAACCTCCCCAGCTGGGGCTCCCTGCCTTCCTCTCTCATGTGCTTGAAAGTCTGTTTTCCCCATGAGCTCCTCAAGGGACAAATCACCCACACCAGCAATCTGACCATCCTACTTTATCCTAAGGCCATGAAAGAGTGAGGAGTGGATGTGGCCCTTTTTGTTCTGGAGGAAAAAAGTGAACTCAATGCCAGGCACAGATCCCAGGCTGTATAGTTCAAATCGCGCTCAGAGCACATAATTCTCATTTGTGTTTGTGTGCACGCAGGGCAGGGGTGGGGGTTGGCAGGGGGGTGAATATAAGAATGTAATTGTCATAATTTAATCCAAAACTACTTCTTGGAAGGAAAAAAAAAAACAGGCCGACACAAAACAGCATGTTCAGTTATAAACACCACATGAAAGAGCCGTATTATGTTCTACTTGGTAACTGACATCGAACGTTAACGTTCTCAGCTGCCCACTACTGGGCAAAGGCCTTTCCAGTGCTCCCCCCACCCCGATGCAAACAAAAGCCCCCAGCCAAACTGCGGCGCAGATACCAATTTCTGAGGCCGCAGCAAAATTCCACATAGAAAGTTCATTATGGGCAGAGGAGGCAGGCGGGTAGATGGAGCGGCACGGAGCAGATAGATAGCCATCTGGGACTCAGAGCGCTCCCAGCTGCGCTGCGGAGAGCGCACGCACATCTCCTGCAAGGCCATAAAAAAGTTGGCATGTGCCGTGTGAGCCGCAGAGTGTTTTTTTCCCTCAGATTTCCCATAACGAGCCAGCGTATTCCCGGAGTGGTGGGTCTTGCTGGCACCATGGCTGCTCCTCTCTGCCCAACTGGTGCTGCAGCAGGCAGCAGAAGTGGTGTTAGGGCCCTCAGTGCCCTTCCCTTCTCCTCCCGGGCCTTCAGCTGGAGTGAGTCATTTGGTGTAAAGGAAGCACAGTCATCCAGGCTGGGAGCCTCAGGGGTGCTTACCTGCTTAACTCCAGATAGCACTGCACTCCCCATAAAGCATCCAGGAACAGCAGAGACCTGAGAGTTCACTCCTTATTTCTTCTCTCCCTCTGGGAGATTCACCAGGCAGAGCCGCCCATCCTGCCCCTGGGATCAGGGGGCGATGAGGCAATGTCCCCCAGATCCTTGGCCTCCCCTGTGGTGGGGGTGGTTGGGGTCTTGTCCTAGCTAGAGGCTCCACAAATCATTTGTTGGAGTCATTGCAATAGGATATCACAAAATAAATGCCTTCTGCTTGAAGAATATGTTTTTTAGCTTCACGTTAACCTTTATTTTTTGTGGGGCTGGGTGACATTATTAGCACCCGTGCTTACTGCTGAAGTGAAGCATCTTTGTTGTAGCGTGGGTGGGAGATGGGTTATCGTCAATATGGAGCAGATCTAGAGAATGGCTTCTGTTATTTACTTCTTTTCTGTTCTTGTAAGATGTGTGACACTTTAACAAAGATGTGCTTAACAGAACCCAATTAAAATCTGAATTGTCACCCAGGCTTGGCTGCACCTGCCGTGCTGCCACCTCATCCGCCCGGTGCTGGGCTCTGAGGGTGGGCGGTGACCTGTGTGCCGGCCGGGCTCCCCCGCGGTGCCCCGGGGGGACACTGAGCCAAGGCGTTTCTCGGGGGCGCCTCGGGGCAGCGCTCCGGCGGTGCTGCCGTCTGTCCCCGGAGCGAAAAGAACGGGCAGCCGGGCAGCCGCGCCGCCGCTCCGCCCGAAAGGTGGAATTGAACCACTCTGTCGCTAGACAGCTACAGGTTTGAAGCCTGCACCCCAGACCACTGAGGGTCATCCGGGCAACTAGCAAGCAGCAGAGGCCCCCCTATATAAAGGTCGGCCCTTGTTCCGCTGAGAGGTCAGGGCGAGGGGCGCTGTGCCCGGGAGGACGCGCC
>NW_020799097.1:94043550-94188575 GCF_003259725.1 Athene cunicularia | reverse complement strand
TCCGCTCCAGAAGCAGACCTGAACCTAGACAGACTAGCATCCGGTCAAGGAGAAAATTCTCAAAACTCCTTTGTTACTGCTTCCCCATCAACTCTGAGGTCCAGCCCCATTTCCTATGTTGCTGCTGACCCTCTCGGGTGCCTTCCTCCACTGCTTGATCTTTAGAAACCGCCACATTCATTATCTCTGCATGTCGTTTTGCTGCAGAATAAGGGAAGTTTTAGGAGCTGGCCCTTCTGATGGATCTTTCGGTTACTTGGCTGGAGTATTTTGACTGGCTGTTATTTTTCATTTGGACTTGAGTGCTTGGCAGTCTTTTTCTGGAAAGCACAGGGAGATTGATCATGAGACATGAAAGACAAGACATCTCTGCTTAAAAATCCTGGAGGCCACAAGAGAGAGAAGATGAGAGCAGCATTGCCACACTAAGATGCCTTTCCCTGAAGTGCGGCAGGGGAGGAGATCCAGAAAAGGTAGATGTTAGAGAGGAAAGCAAAGAGAAAGTGAAAGTGTTGTTAAAGCCGAGACTTGAAAATGAAGAACAGGAGCTATGAATGTCTCCCGTGACCCCTGGCAGCCATTCTTGTTCAGCCTGAACCGGTCAGCAAGGTCACATGCTGCTGGGCCGACAGAAGCATATCTCTGAGCTGACGTGCTTCTCCCAGCAGACGTCAGGACTGGCTCGGCTGGAAGCCGGAGGGATTGCTGTGGCCACCTGATTTCCTCAAACCCCCGCACTAACCTCTTCCTCCCCATGACTAATTTCCCTGCACCTCCTCCCACACACGCCCCCAGTTCCTCACCCTGTGCATTTTTATGCACAAAAGAAACTTGTTAGATTATGCCACCTGCTACTGGGATAAGTACCAGGTAAAGAGATTGGAATGTACCAGGGGACAAGACTCCTACAAACCGAGGAAGGGAAGGAAAATTCCTGTCTAGCATTGGCAGGCACAGGAGCAGCTCTCCAACCAGCTCCTTCTGATAAAACCCCTGCTCCTGGGTTGGAGTTGAAAAGGTGCTCTAAAAACACTTAAGTTGCTAAAAAAAAAGCTGTTTGCTACAAACAATAAGGCCTCAGATACACTCAGATGTGTATAAGAGACAGGGAGGAAGACGTGAATCTCCCATGAGATACCTTGCAGAACAATAATATCCTCTGGGAGGAAATTCCTCCCTGGCCCCCAGCTGAGGATCAACTTATGCCCCGAAGTATGAGGATTGAAAACACTTGTAATTTTATCCTAGCGAGTGTAACTATAGAGGCTATTTTCATAAATGTCTAAACCCTTGAAAAATTACTCATTTGCCTCGAGAGATTCCTCTGAAGTGGAGCCATTTCTGCAAATGCATGTGGTTTCCAGTGATTTTTAATTAGATGATTCTTTTTGGTGTAAGCAACAAATAAAACCATAGGCCTGTTCCCCTTCTCACCCTGGGGAAGACGAGGCTCAAAGCTGATCCGCAGTGGAGCAGCACCAGGGTAAAACTGGTACAGAACAGAACCGGGGCCACATCCCAAAGCTGGGAGCAGTTTTGCACGCGTCAGCAAAAGAAAGTGAAAAATACACGGTGGGGCAGCGCTGTTCCTGCTCACGGCTGGGAACGCGGCTGGGCACAGCTTTGCTTTCAGTGCGTGGCTCCAAGTCATGACTTACCCTGTTGGAGCTGAGCCAGCTCTGGTATCTGGCCCGCTGACTCCCCGACACGGGCATGAGTGTATCTGAGGCCTTATTGTTTGTAGCAAACAGCTTTTTTTTTAGCAACTTAAGTGTTTTTAGAGCACCTTTTCAACTCCAACCCAGGAGCAGGGGTTTTATCAGAAGGAGCTGGTTGGAGAGCTGCTCCTGTGCCTGCCAATGCTAGACAGGAATTTTCCTTCCCTTCCTCGGTTTGTAGGAGTCTTGTCCCCTGGTACATTCCAATCTCTTTACCTGGTACTTATCCCAGTAGCAGGTGGCATAATCTAACAAGTTTCTTTTGTGCATAAAAATGCACAGGGTGAGGAACTGGGGGCGTGTGTGGGAGGAGGTGCAGGGAAATTAGTCATGGGGAGGAAGAGGTTAGTGCGGGGGTTTGAGGAAATCAGGTGGCCACAGCAATCCCTCCGGCTTCCAGCCGAGCCAGTCCTGACGTCTGCTGGGAGAAGCACGTCAGCTCAGAGATATGCTTCTGTCGGCCCAGCAGCATGTGACCTTGCTGACCGGTTCAGGCTGAACAAGAATGGCTGCCAGGGGTCACGGGAGACATTCATAGCTCCTGTTCTTCATTTTCAAGTCTCGGCTTTAACAACACTTTCACTTTCTCTTTGCTTTCCTCTCTAACATCTACCTTTTCTGGATCTCCTCCCCTGCCGCACTTCAGGGAAAGGCATCTTAGTGTGGCAATGCTGCTCTCATCTTCTCTCTCTTGTGGCCTCCAGGATTTTTAAGCAGAGATGTCTTGTCTTTCATGTCTCATGATCAATCTCCCTGTGCTTTCCAGAAAAAGACTGCCAAGCACTCAAGTCCAAATGAAAAATAACAGCCAGTCAAAATACTCCAGCCAAGTAACCGAAAGATCCATCAGAAGGGCCAGCTCCTAAAACTTCCCTTATTCTGCAGCAAAACGACATGCAGAGATAATGAATGTGGCGGTTTCTAAAGATCAAGCAGTGGAGGAAGGCACCCGAGAGGGTCAGCAGCAACATAGGAAATGGGGCTGGACCTCAGAGTTGATGGGGAAGCAGTAACAAAGGAGTTTTGAGAATTTTCTCCTTGACCGGATGCTAGTCTGTCTAGGTTCAGGTCTGCTTCTGGAGCGGAAGCTGTGCTGACTTCCCCAGCAGTGGTGGAAAATAACATTTCCAGGACCTCTGTGTGTATGGTTTTTAAAGGCCTTTGTCACCCCTGACCAGGAGGGACTGTAGATGAGTTGCTGCACCTAACAGAGGTGCTGGTCTCCTTTCGTGTGGAGGGGCTATAGGCAATACTTTGTGCAGTTACTGCTCCTGGTGCCAGTTTCTCTCAGCTGCTGCTCAATGTGCTTATGAAGGCCCAAGCACTGATCAGGAATCAGTGGGCAGAGCTGGCTGTCAGCTGCAGGTAACAGTCATCTTATGATTAGATTTATAAGGCTACCAGCATGCAAATAGGTACCTCCTAGGATTTTCAAAAACGTGTAAATAAGTGAACAGACCTGTTGATTTGGAATGTGCACCAGCACCTGATGTGCCTTTAAACATTTCTTGGAAGCCCTATAAGCACTCAGTTTCATCTTTAGACCAAGTATCTTTGAAAATCTGACCCTTTGTCATTAAAATTAAAGAACAAATTCAGTTTATCAGCTTAATGATGGAAAAGCTAGCTTCCCTCAGTAAGGCTCTTAATTAAAGCATTTCTCAGTGTCTTTGGACCTGATTCTCCACCTTATGCAGAGAACTACACTATGCCAAATGGGTGCAGAGCACTGCCAATTTAGGTTTGATTCAATGCCCATTCAAGTTAATAGAAATCCTCCCACAGGAATCGATGGGACTTGGTTCAGGCCCCAAAGCCAATGGGGAATTTTGATTTTGCAGTATTTTAGGTCCACACTGCACCAGTGTAAGCAAATATTCAAGGAACAAAGCCTTGGAGAATTGGGAAGGGGCTTTGGAAGGGATTTCTGGGGCAGGCTGTAACATAGGCTATTTAAGCAATTCACAGTCATTAAGACTGTCCAGCAAGGAAGCCTTAGAACAAATCAGCCTGAACTTTTCCTGTTCATTTTCATTTTTATAGCACTCTTACCACTTAACAATACACTCCTGAATTTTATTTTTTTTTTTGGGTGTGTGTGTGTGTGTGTGTGTGTGTGTGTGTGTGTGTCCCAGGCTGACAAAACATGTAAGCCTCTTCACTGCTTTGTTCTTACTTCTTTTAACCACCAGATCCTGATTTATGTCAGAAAAGATAAGGCTAGATCCCTACTGTATTAATAAATAATTATTTGGTGTAAGGTGGGGGATGAGAAGGGCTGTTATTCTTAGCAGCAGCAATGAAATTTCAGCAGCTAATGACGTCAGTGCTAAAATGTCAGTGTGAAACAGGCTGGAACAAATTAAGAGTGTGGTGTCGTCACTGTGAGAGCCACGCTGCCCTCCGGGGGGACTGTGGTTGGATGCTGCAGATGCAGTTCAGGAGATGGGGAAACAGAGGCTTGTGGGAGCTTCTAAGAAGCCTCCAAAAAAGCAACAACAATCATCTCAGTACCAGAAAGGTCAAAGAAGATGCTTATTTGAACGTCCCTGCCCACCTCATGGTGTGAGCTCACAGCAAGGGAAGGGCCGCTTTTACAAACCAGATTCCAGGAACTAGTACAGAAAAAAAAAACACAAAACAAAACAAAAAACAAAACAACAAAACCAAACACCAAAATAAAATTGGCCACCTTCTAGTCACTTAACAAGCTGGGCTAACTCCATCTGTGATGTCATTTCTGTGACTCAAATTGGAGAGAAATTTGGCCCCAAATGCCTTTTGTCATGTTGTGCTGCTTAAAAGAGAGTGATGTGCTTGGAGCAGAGGTGATCCTGAAGCATTTTATTACTTAACTGTGCTGTTGCATTCGAAGGATGCCTTCAGGCTATCCAAAAGTGCTGCACAGGGCTTCAGTCAAAATGGGGTAAATTTCCAAATGCATTCATGCTTGTCCTCAAGGAGCCTGGTCTTGCACATTTCTTGATTAGTCTCAGGCTGTGTAGTTAGACCCAACCCTGCCTCAGTGCAGGGCACGGATGCTAGCTGAGAGATGGTGTCTCAGGGTCCTGATACCTTGGCGTCTCGAGCCCTGCATCTTCTTGGTCCAGCAGATGAATCGCCTCATCTGCAGGGGTTGTTGGGCTGTCAGATATGCTTTTGTTGAGAGGTGGTTGGGACCATCCTACCTTCCTTCATGGAGACTTGCAGTATTTTGTACAGACATACAGGGAAAGTTGAGATTCCCTGGATTAATGTTTCTAGAAAACAAAACAAAACTGGTAACAAAACTGCTCTGTGTTGTTTCACTCGTTTCTAGAACTGCCTTTCTAGTGGCTGCAGGGATGGATGTGGTTACAGCAGACAGTGGAAAATACATTGAGATGTGTGCTTATCTATCAATCACACCAGCTGTTTCTGGCATGCAGCAACTGGCTGACCACAGTAGGGAAAGGAGGATGTAATCAGTTAGCAGAGGCACTCCTTTCTCAGCAAGGACGATAAGGATTATTGGCAAACCCACAGAGAGTTACGGGAATAGAGGAATTGGTGTGCTGAAGTCACTTCCTATCACTTGGGAGTCCCTGTGCTCAGAGCATTGTGTTTGCTTTCCTAGTATGGGTCTCAGTGGTTGTCTGCGTTAGTTCAGATGTATAAGTGCACTCACCCAGTCTTGGCACACAGAAAGCTCACTCAGAGAGATTGCCATCGTAGTCTTTATCTGCTTTTGGGGGAGGGTTTTGGACTGGCTGTGAGCAGGGAGAGTGGTTATTTAGCACATCTTTACACCAGCAAAACACCTTGCTGTGGAGATATTTGCAAAAACAGGCATGACTTAATCAATTCAGGGAAGAGGCATATGCCAACAGAAACAGTCTTTTGCCAACGCAAACCACGCTGCCACTAGAGGAGTATCGGCAATCCCACTCTTGTCAGCATGGGGCCTCCGCTTCACTGATTAGGTGCTGTATGGGCAGGCAGCACAGGAGGTTCCCAGCCGGTGAGATCACTCAGGGCTTTGCACCTCAGTGCTGAGGTGAGCCCCTGCTCCCTCACCTCAAGAGGAAGCCGCGGCCATTTCCGCTGCACCTGTATCAACAGAGAATTTATATAAACTGGAGGTGAGCTTCTGAATGAGCAGTTGGTTGCTGTCACAGTCTGTAGATGGGAAAATTGTCTGCTGTGCTGTGGTCAACAGAGGTTTTGATGATACCTTGGGAGTATCTGGTGTCTTCTCAGAGGTCTTGCCAGCCAGCTCAGAGAGGAATCCTGCTGTAGCCCTGCGTGCAACTAATTGCAGCCTAGCACTGAGGTTAGGAGAATGCTACTAGATCAAAGCTTCCTTGCCAGGAAGGCTGGAGAACCTGGACAAGGATGAGGCAGATCCAGTGCCAAAAAGCATCATGTCACCCTGCTGTCAGCATTTTAGGTCTAAATATGTGACTGGCAAAAGCGGGGGAGGCAAAAGGATGAATGCTACTTGCACTGCATCCTGTTTAGTCCAGATTTACTAGAGTTTTGGGGATATAGGAATTAAATGTCCACAGAAGAAAAAAAAAGACTCTATTTTTTCTAGATTTATTGGGTGGGGTTGTGTATGTGAAATTGATCTCTAATACAGATCTTCAGTAGACAGTCATTGGAGACTGAATTACTTTGTTCTGGATGTGTTTGTAAATATCTGTCTATATTTTTAAGACTTACCACTGCAGGAGACCCAAGATGATCTGTGATTTCTGCAATCTCATCGGAGAGAGCAAGTGAGTGATTCCATGCGGTAGAGACATACAGCCCATGACTCACAGCCCTGAGTCACAGCATTGGGACACTTCAGCATTCAGAAATACTAGTAGTGACAGAAATCAGAATGATGATGAGCAAGCAGCTGTTACTCATTCTCAGCTGGACACCGTAAGCGTGTTTGTAACAGTCAGTGGGGCTCTGGCTCTTCTTTGTCTCCTCTTGCAGACCTGCAGTCATCTGGGTAGCATGGTGACACAGCTCGATTAACATTTGCCTCTGGGCAAGAGATGATCAAATCTAGTCTCTGGCTCCCAGACTACCTGCTTGACTCTATTAGTCTCAGCAAAGGGCTATCCTGGCAATTTTCACTTTTCACTTTAGATTTACTTCTTTCATCTCTGGAGATCAGCTCATATTACCAACACAAACATGTATCATCACACATGGTTAAGTAGTATTTGTATCCCTATTTATAGCTGGGGGGGCTGAGGCACTTAAGCAGGTAGGCAACTTGCTTTTAGTGACAAAGGAGATTTGTAGCAGAGCCAGGACAAAAACACAGGAGCCTCAACTACCTCTCTTAATCTCTAACCACTGAACCATATGCTCCATTTCATTCATCACTTCCTCGCGAGGTGGCAGTTTGGATGAGAACGAGTGCCCAGGAAGTCACCCTGTTTATTCTGTTTCAGCCTCTTAATGCCTGTGGAACTTTTTTATTGAATTTTTTTCATGGCCATCAGCTTTGGTGCGGGAAATGATTCCAAGAGACAAAGACTCGGTTGTGTGTGTGCACGTGCGTGTGTGGTTGGGAGAGAGGAAGAATAAAAAATCCATTTCCAGATGGTTGAAAGGATGCATAGCACTTTGCTATTGGCAAAAACAACCTCTTTCATTTTCAGGATGTGTAAGTCACAGAATTGCAGCTGGAAAAAAATAGGCAAAAAGGGAGGCAGTGGGATAAAAATAAGAATTACTGATGAAAAATAACTCAGCCGATATTTGAAAATCCAAGTGCTTCATTTTTATTTAAACAGGGAGGGAAATGTGCTTGCTGAGGAGGATCTGTGTAGAGCAGGTTCAAATATGTATCATCTTATTTTCTTGTTAGCTTCTTTGCTTTGCATTCCCAACTGTAGCCTCACAGGAAATTCAGTCCCTGGCAAGCTTCAGCTCCAGACAGGAAACGTTCTGAGGAATTTCTTCCATACAGGTACTATATTTGCTTAGAGGGATAACATGGTGGAGATATTTACCTCGGCTGGATTTAACTAGCAGGATATTATACATGTTGATGGAGTCGCTGGGAGTGATCTCTGTCTGCAGCCACCAGCATGCCGTGTTTAAACAAATCGTGCTGCCCTGTCTGCCTGTGGGAAGATTTGCATCAGATTTGGGCCAGATTCTTCTTCCTCTGGCAGCAGCATGGCCTGATTTATGTCAAAGATTATTTGCGGATGTCAGAGAGTATCAGAATCAGGCCCGCACAGCAGGTTTTTATCACACCACATACTTGGTCTTATGCTATTTGTATGGATGGATATTTGCAAACAGGTATTCTTGATAGGAGGAGTGACTGTGAGGGTGTGAAGGCTTATGCTGTATGTGCAGGTGAAGGAAGGTCTTCCTTTGCTCTCTGAGGAGACCAAACATTGAGAGGGGTGAGCTGTAGCAGCGCATTGCCTTTCAGGTGAGTGGGAGGTACTGAGTGTGACCAATGGAGATGCGAGCTTCCAACACCCCTTGGGGCTGGCTTGGGATGCTTTCCCACCTTTCTCTCACAAGTCCAGAGCAGGCCTGTTCTGCTCATTATTCCAGAGAAGATCATAGCAAGGTCAAAAACAAGTGCCATACCTCCCTTGGCTGCTTTGCTAGGTAACTTCAGCATCATCAGTGAACAGTGATGCGGTGGGCTGAGTATTGCTTGATGCACCCAAGAGAAATAATCTTTCCTTTCCAAAACACATGAATGCTTGCCAGTCTTTAATGCAGTTCTCAGGATACAAGGTGTGTAGAGAAAAGACTGATCAGTCTGAATCATTGTCTCCCAAGAGAAACGTGAGGGATTAAATATATGGCTGGGAACAATCCTGTGCTGGCAAGGAAATGGACTGCATGACCTGTCTTACATCTATGATTCACTGCAAATACGGAGAACGAGCACAAAAATGTGTAGTAACATGCAGTGGTACCTTGCCTGCTATTACAGCGCAGCCTCCAGCCAGACAACGCAACCATGTTTACAGGTGTGCTCTGGGAACAGGCTTCTTCTGTGAGGAGCCATGAAAGACAGAGAATGCCTTCAAACCCTTAAGGGTCTCTGTGCCGCCCTGCCAGGCCATGGAAATGTAACTGCATGTGCAGTGCTGAAGCATGGATTTTTGAAAAAATTTTTTGGGGTTTTGTTTCTGGGGCAGGAAGCACAAGTGCAGATCCTCCCACTTAATGCTATGGGGGGAAGAAAAGATTCACAGACTCCCCTGCAGTGTTAGTGAAAATGCAGCTTTGGCCTTTAGTGCCCTTTGTTACATAAACACAAGTAGCGTAGACATATTAATCACCCTGCCATTGAGGGAGGAACAGAGCAGCAACCTCAAATGCCACCCACTCCCCATTCTCGCTCCCATTTGATGTTGCTATTTTAAGCCATACATTATTTCCTGCTGTGATTTTATTTTTTTTTACCCAGCTTCTAATTCTGGCTCTGAGGTAAGCTGTGACATACGTATCCCTCCTCTCCCCCTTCCCGCCTTCCTCCTCCCCCTGCACCCACGTCCTCTTTATTGCTGTCTTTTAGAAATTTTCTCTCCGTGTCTCGTAAGCAGCCGGGTCCCAGAGGTTAGTTATTGACTGCCTGGAAAAAAAAGCAAAAGCGCTGATCTTCTTCCTGCTTTTGGTCTTCAGTGCGAACAATATTGGGGCCATGGTTTGTAGGGCAGACTGTTTTAAAAGTGCTATTCCTGTGCTCCCCCGTCAGGGAGATTAACGCTGTGGAGAGGATGGCCTGGCTAGGAAGGAGGGCTGCTGCTCAGCAGTTAATGATGGGTCACGGCCGGTGTATTCATCTGGTGAGAAGGGTGTTACAGCAGCAGCGCGTGCTTTGTGGCACAGGGGAGACAGAACAGACTGGAGCTCAACTACTCTACAAGGGGTCTCTCTCCTGAGCCTGCTTCTGTGTAAAGGCAATCAGCAGATTTCTAGCCCACAAGTAGTTTCCCTCACAAGCAGCTGCCTCCTCCTGCCTGTGCCAGAGAGCAGCTTATGTCTGTCTGGTTCTGCTCCATCCACATGTCTCCTGTGGCTTTCGGCTGCAACTAGGTCAGCCCTCAGGAAGGCTCTAACTGTGTCAGTCTAGGGCAGAAGACTGAAGCCTGCAGTCCCAGGAAAGGTCCAGTGCACCAGGCAGTGGTGGCTCTTTTCCTGTGTGAATACGTGGCTGAGCCCCGGGCCTGAGGCCTGCTTCTGCACCACAATTGAGGGATGTTACAGGTTTATCCTCTTCCACACCCACTCGCCTCTTCCCTCCCTGCCAAGCAGCCCATCCTGAAGATCTCCTCCACCTGGATGTTTGCTGCTGCAGATGCATCCCTGCTAGCATAAGAGAGGAGAGCAGGCTGTGTGGCAGCAGGCTGCTGGCAAAACCCCGGGCCTTGCTTCTACATCCAAGGAAACAGAGGTCTGGGCTGCCCTCAGCCAGCTCTGGTGTATATATTTCACACAAACAGTCTCACGCCTTTCCCTTCCTGTGAGTTGCTTTCGGAGCTGCTGCACGTGGCTCTTGTCTGCCTGGTACGAGCAATAGCTGTAGGAAATCCCAGGCTGGGCGTCTACGTGTTCTTCATCCTCTCCTTCCCCAGAGAGGGATTCCAGTTATGCCCTTTCTGAGGTTCCCGGAGAGTAGGAGAAGCAGAGAGAGCAAGAAGCCCTTTGCCAAGTGGTTTAATGTTAGTCACAGCTGCTGGAAGTCTTTGCTGTGCTTTCACCAGGACCGTTACTTTATTTTCACAGCTCAGTTTCCATGCGGGTCCCCAGAGAAGGCTGAAGAGTCACATCCCTTCCCAAGAGTGGGCTACACATTTGCTTTGCACGTTTGCGCACTTTGCTGTTTGTTTTGAAACAGCAAGGAGAGCACACCAGCCCATAGAGCTAGGCGTCTGTCCTATCTCAGGCCAAACCACGGCCTCAGATCCTTGCCTGCAAAGAACTTGCAGCTGAATCAAGCAAGCTAAGTTCCAGTGGATGGGAGGGAGGGGAAAGGGCCAGACTCACGAACTGGAGTGATCACACCAGAATGAAATGACTGTTTTTCCAACATACTGTGTCCCCATGGGCAGCTATTTTAAAAGTTATTGCAGAATAACTTCTCCCACAACAGCAACACTGGAGAATTTCCCCCGAGACAAGACCTCAGAAAGGACTTGAATAAACTGAATTCACAGAAAATCACCCTGCTCTTGGGTGTCACACCCAGCACCACACAGCAGGAGCCAGCTAGCAGCTAACAAGCGTTTTGGTGTCCTGGGGGAAATGTGTTGGATAAGGACAGCTCTCCAAGGACCGATATCCATATGACAGCCACTATTGCCATTCTCGCTGGCACAGACTTGCAGCACCTTGGTGGGGGTCTGTGCAGTGGAGGGAAGAGCTGACTGGGCAGAGGGACTCAGGGAGGAGAAGAATTCAGTTTATGCTGAGTGTTGCCTGCTTGCCGGGACCATCCACCAGAGGCCTGGTGGTCACTGGAACAATAGGAGTACTGGGAAGGAGATTGCGGTTTACAGATAAAATGTCTGTGGGGTAGGGGTAGTGTAGGGGCACTGGTGCAATAGGCTGTACGTGTCGTGGCATTTGAGGTATGTGATAAATAACCCATTTTCGAGTTTGGTCAGGCTGAGTATTGCAAAAACAACAACAAAAACAGCAACAACAAAGAAGTTAAAAGCCCAACCAATCCCAAATACCCACAGTTTGACATGTGGGAATGGCACAAAATGGCAGAGATTTCATGGCCTGGGGACTAGCTGATACTGTTCATGCAACCCTGAGGTCTTTCTTTCCTTGCAGAGCTGGCCTTTATGATCAGTCTTGTTGTATGCTCCCTGGCATGGCAGCAACTAGAGAGGCCCAGCTCGCGCGAGGCAGATCTGTTAGGAGCCCTGACTGCCTGGAGAGCCCCCTTGCTGCTGGTCTGCCATTGCTCCTTGTCCCGGCAGCTCAGCCATAGCTCATCTAGGTCAAGCGAGGCAGCTCAGGAAGATGTTCCCTGATGCGATCTGCTCCTCCCAGGGTCCTTCAGCTGTGCTTGCTCCTTTTTCTCATTCCACACACGGTTTAAAAGGCTGTGTTTGTAAACACCAGTCTCCGACTCACTGCCTCCGGGGCTCTGGGTGGAAGCCAGGGAGGGATCTAAGAGACAGCAGACAGTTTTAAGAGGCTGTGGCGTCCGATCGCCGCCATGGAGAGGACACGCCTTGCAGTTAATAGCCATGGTGGCAGGAGTCACCTACAGTACCAGCAGGTCTCAGCACTATTTCATGGCTCCCTCAGGCTGAGCTTGGTTTTTACTGAAGTGACCTCTTCACATGCCAAGGTAAATTCTGGGGCTCTCAAGACAGCTCTGCCAGAATCAGTGGGGAGTTAAGCTGCATTGCCTCAAATGTAAATATGTACAAGATCAGTGCCCTGTGATGACAAACACCACAGTGGACATGTGTTTGCATGTGACACAGTGCTGGTTAAATATTCACTCTGTTCAATCTCCCCTTCCCACAGATAGCTCCAGAGAGCTTGGCCATGCGTATGGACTCGGGCAATCCTGTCCTACTGGGGAGACAAGGGCCTGCTGTGAGCTGCTGGAACACAGAGCCAGGCTCACCTCTTCCCACCAGCTGCAGTGCTTGGTGGGCAAGTGAAGCAGGGAGAGACCTTCACCCAAGCACAAGGTTGAGCCTGTCGGTATGTCCAGAATTGCTTCTGTCCACACGCTTTATCTGCAGGCACATTCATGCATTGATCTGGCTGGAGCAGCAAAGCTCCCAGAGAGGTGAGAGCTGGGTCCAGGCAGAGCAGGCAGCATGAGCAGACTGAGCACACATGGATATCTAGTACCGGGCTACAGCTGGGAAGCAGCAGTAGTCCAGACAGGCTGTGTGTTGGCTGTAGGGTCGGCCTGTCTATACCCTAGCGCACGCCTCACTGCACAGATGTAACCTCTATGCCTTGCATCCTGAAGGCCTGGAGCTGGGATGGCTCTTGTTTTCCCCATATGGGGTAATTCTGCACTGGACTCCCACAGCTCCATACTTGTGTGTGATGGCTTGTACCTGGGTCACACGTTACACCTGTGCAAAGGACTTCACTGCTCCTGCGGGAGGTCAGGCCTGGCTGGTGGGGCCGAGACAGAGGAAGAGAAAAGCCGGTGGCTCCTTTAAGGGAGGAAGCTGACAGGACTGCAGGGAAGGAGCTCTGGAAGCTGTGTTTTTCTCTGAGCGCCTCAGGGGCTGGTTACTAAATTTGGTTACTGGGCTTAAATAATGCAGCGTGGCAGAGCCCAGTGGGTTTGAACATTCTCATATGCACATAATCCTCTCCTAGGTGGCTGAGATCTCTTGTTCTCTGCCGCTGCTATCTGCACAGGGGCTTGAATGTGATGTGAAACATCATCTTAAATAATTATAACTAGCAGAGAAGAGCCAAAGCTGCAAAGTCCCATCTATTTCCACTGTGCGCTATCTATGTAATTTCTAAGGTGCCAATCACCAAAGCATCCAAGCACTGTCTAATCTGGATCCGAGTTCTCTTGGTGCTCAGAGAGGTTGGAATCTTAGCATTTTATGTGAGCCCGTCTCTAATTAGCAAGCATAGGGACAGAGATGCATACTGTGAGCAGAGAAGCCTCCTATTGCTTTACGATTTACTGACCAAAAGCCCAGTTGGGTTGGAGGAGTCAGGACATGATGCTCACTCCTGGCCCAGGAATCATTAAATTGTCTTTCCATTATTCAGAGGAAGCAGGGCATGTTTACCAAGGGAGTGCAGGGAGCCGTGGGCCCCTGGCCCGTGTGTTGCCTACCTTCCAGGTCTCACAGTGTGGAAGTAGGGGCAGTTCTGTACAGCCTGCACAGTCCATGCATCAAGGCTGCATCCAGCTCCGGGGCAAGAAGAGAAGGCCCGCTGCCACCCCCAGCTGCAGACCCAAGCCTTCCCGTGCAGAGGCAAGGGAGAAGCACATGATAGAAGCCAGTGACTTAGCTTTGCACCATGCAGAAGAGGGAAGAAAACGATGCATCCAGCTCTCCTCTCAGCTGACCTACTGCTCCACACTTTCTGCAGACTTTGTGAAATAGATTAAAACCTGCCAGATGACCACTCACTGCTAACACAGTAAGTGTTAACAGTGGCAAAGGGACTTGCTGTACTGAACATACTCACCTGGAGTGAAATCAGATTAAACCTCTCATTCACTACCAGGGAAATGGTATTTGTTTCTAGTGAGACCCTGCCAGATTGAGGCAATGCCATGGCAGTGCAATTACCTTCTCTCCATCAGGCTACACTGAGAAGGGTCTCTCTCAGCCTCTGCCCACAGTCTCCCTGATTTGACATGACATTTGACAGCAGGTTTTCATGGCAGAAGATACTCAGCAGTTACTGGGAGAGAACCTTTCCAAATCCCGCTTGCAAGCATCGCATTTTAGTCCTTACAAAAGTGCAGGTCCTTCCCCACCCTCCCCCATTGATCAGCCCTTTCCTTCTTCCCCTGCAACTGCTGGAACATTTTTAGTGACATTGAATAAATACATGGTAAATATTTCTCCATTAGTGACATGTCAGAAATTAAAATGGCATTAGCTGTAAAGCCTGCAGCAAAGACAGATTCATCTAGGGCACTTGTATATGGTTGCCTAAGAGGCTAGGAACAACGGTACCAGCATTGCTTTCCTTCAGTGTTCTCTGAACACCCTTTCTGCTCTTCTTCTGCCAGAAATACTAATGCCACCTCCTGCTGCTGTTTACTCGCCAACTATCTCCAAGCCTCCCAAACTTTGTGCCTAGGAAGAGTCTCCAGGTTACAAAGTTTCATACTCTCTAGTCACATGTTAGACATGTCCTCTCCAGACATGTCAGAGATTTCTCAAACCCCATTGTAAAAAGCTGCTGATTTTTTTTTGGCCCTTGCTAAGGCCACTGTATAGAAACTCCAAAACTGCTTCCATAGCTAGGACTTGGCAGGTAGGAATCTAAGTATATCCATAACTAGTTTTTTTCATCCATGCCCACAACTTCCTTCTTCCATGTGATCTTTACTCTTGCACATACATGGCTCCTCAGATAAAATTAATCTCTGACTCTAGGCCATCCCCACTCTGCCGGTCACCCACTCCTTTATTTCAAACCCGTTTTCCCCCAAGACATCCTGTGTCTCCCCCACTGCCTCTGTTGCTTCAGCTTTCCCCTGCCTTACGCTTCCCCATGCCCTTCTCCTGACTACCCATCCTGTTCACTTTGTTCTTTATTCCCCTTCTGAATCTACCCTGCCTCCCAGTTTAATCCATCATCTTCAGAGGTGGACAGCTTTTCTGTCTCTGGTGGTTCAGTCAAACAGCTTGCATCTTCTCTGAGTTGCCCAAGGCAGGAGTTTGCTCTTCTCTGATATTACTCCTGCAGGTACCTGGTATGGATCAGCTTTGTGTCCAGAGATTGAGGAAAAGTCGACACAGAGCTCACAACCTGTGTAGCTTAACAGGAGGAGATAGGCTCCGAAATTCTTGCATAAAGGAGCAGTGGATAATGGATGAGGTGAAAGTCACTGAAATGCTACAGCTATCAAGCAAGCCAAAATATTTATAGCTGTGAATTGCAGGGTGGCTGATAGTGCAGAGTAGGGAAAAGCTGCCATTAAGGAAGAGGGAAATTGCAAAACAAACATCCCCTTTGGATATTTAGTAGCACGCCCAAAAGATTAACATTGATTATATCTCCCTATTAAGAAGCAAGATGCTAGCTACTTTAATTAACTAGGTGGGTTCTCAATCCTCAATTGCCTCTTTGCATGTATCAGGTGAGACATCAGGGCTGGTGTTTCCAGTGGCATGAAGTTAGGCTCTTCTGGTTAGCAGGCTAATCCTGGGGCCCTGCTCTTCAAAGGTATTTAGGTTTCAGGCAGCTAATGTTATTTAGATGCTTAAATCTTTTAAGGCTCTGAGCCTTAGGAGCTGAGAGGGTGGCTACGAAACTCCAGATTGCCTGGTTCAAGTCTAGCCTATGTCAGTCCTGATGGATAAATGTTACTGTTCGGTATCTGCATGATGTCAAATCTCTGAGGCTGGGTCATTCTGCAGTTGCCCAGTGTGGCCCCTTTTTGCCCTTTGTTTCTGAAGGGAGGGGGTGGTGATAGTGTCAGACTCCTGATAATGGCTTTGACAAACCTGTGTGGAAGTCAGGTTGGTTTACATCTATTAATTCATTCAGACAAGACAGCCTACTGCTTGATGGGTGTTTTGTTTTACTCAGGGGGCTTGGGGGAGAGCACAGGGAGAATTGGTGCCTTTCCCAGACTTGCACAATAGCAGGGTTGGAATTGGACCCTGTGCAATTTCGATTACTTTGAGTTGCAAGCATTAACTGCTGGGCTGCCCACTTTTTAGTGTAGCTGTGGAAGGAAGTGCAGAGAGCAAACTGGCTGCCAGAGTTTACATATAATGGAGATGCCATCAGATTTTAGCAGTTCAGTGACCTTTTCATAGTTCCTGAAGTCACAGCTCTCCCAACACTTGGCGATAGGTAAGAGTTGTGTATAGGTAAGGAATTCTGCTTCATGGTGCAAGAAGTCTATGGAGACAGAAGCAAGGAGAGATTGAAGAGATTGCTTCTTCCACAGCCTCCTGCTTAATTACCTGCCTGAAGAATGACACTGAGCTCAGACCCTTACTCCAGGTCAAAGGCTTCCCAAAGGGAAGGAAGATAGCTTAATAAAGGAATAGACTCCTTCCTCAAACTTGCAACCAGTCCTTTATTAATGGCAGGATCCTCTCCTCCCTCCCAGTTCAGCACCTTTAATCTCTCTGGGGTCAAGCCAAGCTCCTCAGATCTAGGAAAGCAAAAGGACCAGGTTTCACTAGTGAATCTCTGAGCCATGAGAAACAGAAGCTCTGATACTCAGGCTCTTCCTGTCATTTTACACCAAAAGCATTCTGCCATCAACCTGGTGAGCCAGCTTGTGGGGGAAACCAGGCTGCGTCCTTTCTGCCTCGTGCATCTCGTTAAAGAACAGCAGGCAGCTTGGCTGGAGATTCTTCAAGTAGGATGGGGCTGGATCACACCCTAACTACCCGGAGGCAACAAAAAGCCTGAAGTGCTATCAGCTTTTCTCATGTTTCCTGGGTTGCTGTACTTCTCCCAGCCATCAGTGTGGTGTCCAGGGGCTCCCACCAGCCCAGTTATAGCTCACAAATACGGTGGAGAACAGGGTAACTGCAGGCCCTGATTGTACACTGTGAGGTCTTATCAGACAAGGAAAAGTCCTGAGGTTCCAGCAATGCAGGGAGGATGCTGAAACTGGAGCAGAATTTACTTAGGGGTAATAAGTGGGGCTGTGAGGATGACTTCTTGTAGAAAAGTTTCAGACAGGAGTAGGGACTTTGAGTCTACATTGCCTCCAGGTTTTGCTGGGCTGTGTTACGATGCGCTATGTTACTGGGACACAGAGGGCTCTGAACTGTGGGGCAAGAACTGAATGTTTTAAAAGCCATTAAAAATCACGTCAGGGTATTCCCATGTGTATATCATCACTGGAGCTATGGAGAGAAGGGAGATTTCCTAGCTACCTTTCCAGTTTGCACTACCTCGGTACGGTACTGAGCTGGTACGCTGTGTACTCTTATGGTTGTGAAGATATAGTGCAGCTGGCCACCATCACTTAATAGTTCTTATGCATTAGATCAGTGGGGGTCTGCTGGGTAAAGAAAGCACCTGAGATGTGACTAAAACCCTGTGACTTGTTCATGGAATGGCCAAAACAATGAAGTCTTTAGCAAGTTGCTCCAGCTTGGTAGGTCTGGTGAGGCAGGCAATGGGGTGGGGGGTGGGGGTGTATTCATGTGTGTGGTGGATGTTGTCTTCCGCTGCTGTTGTGGGCAGAAGGTGGCAGAACTTGCCTTAAGGGTTCAGGTAAGGCTGCTGGGGAAAGCCGTCATGGGGGGAGGACTGTAGTTCACTGAGGAGCAAGTAATAAAGGGAGCTGGCATGAAGTGCCTAAAGCTTTTTTATTATGTACAAAAAGCACCCAATGCCTTGCTGCCTGGGGAAGAGCTCCAAGATAGTTGTCAGTCTGGATGGACCCTGCCCTTTAATCTGAATGTGCCCAAATAGGCCAGGGGCTTTATTTCGGTATTACTGCATTGTCTTCCTCCCACTCACTTGTGCTTTCCTCTCAGATGCCTGTGGCTGCTTTTGATGCTTCTCTTCCTTGTTTTGGCCTCTCTGTTGGGCAAACTTTGTGGTTTGCCACCTTTCCTTGGTCCTTTTCCTACATCTCTGATGGTACAAGAAAGCTTCTGGTTGTTTCTCTAATTGTATTTCACTATCTGTAGGGTTGTCTCTGGTGTGCTGAGACAGTAACACGTGAGACTTTCTGAGTTCTACTCAGCAGCAAATTAGGTATCTAGCAGGGAATGTTCAGCAAGCAAATGCAAGGTACAATGTAAAAAGAGGCTGTTCATTCATTATATTTCTCAGCGTCATAAAACCAAAGATATTTGCTACTTCCTTCATGATAAAGCTATTGGCCATATTTACTTTGTTCTTATGTGACATGCTTTATCTGGCAACTTCCAAGAACCTTGCCAGTGTTATTTATATAAATAAATCTCACATTGCTCCTGTGTAATAGGCATTTTCCTACATTTTGCAGTTTGAGGAGCCAAGGAATTTAAAAGCAAATTGGATTTTGCAGAACTACACAATAATCTGGCTTTAAGAGAACCTTATATTCCTTCGTTGCCTTCGTTAATGGAGTGTTCTCCACCTCTGGTTAATTGGCAGTCTGATTTTCCTTCAGGTCACAATCATAAAAAGATCCAACTGTCACTATAAACACATATAATTAAAGTGCCTGCCTACATAGTGACCTTCATCAGAGTGCTCCAGCCACTGCACAGTTGGGTAGGATGCTGCTATATTGAAAATTACAAGGCTCAGAGAGATTAAGAAATGTGACCAAGGATCTGGAGAATGAAAGCTCACCTTGTAATACAGAAATTTTGATTCTTACGGACTTGTTCTGAGTCTTAGACAATATTGTTTCCCTAGGGTTTTGGGGTGTTTTTTGGTTGGTGTTGTGTCTGCCCTCCCAATTTCCTCAGGTTTGGGGGGAGGAGGAGACACCCTCTAGGCAGTCTGCACACCTGCTGGCTGATCACCGTAGAGTGACAGAGTTGGCAACTGGAGTGTGTTTTATATGGCCCAGGGTGGCCAGCTTGGCTGTGTCTTGGAGCTTGGACATTTTCACCTAACTTTTTCCTCTCTTTCTTTCTTGCTTTCTTTCTTGTTTTCTTGCTGGCTTTCTCGCTTTCTTTCTCTCTCACTTTCTTTCTCTCTTTCCCTCTTTCTGTTTCTCTCTTTTGTTCTCTCTCTCTCCCTCTCTCTCTCACCCTGCTTCTCTCTCTCTCTCTTTCTCCCCTCTCTAGTAGCTTATGATGTCGAAATAGGTTATCATCCCCTTTTCAGTAAGGAAGAAGGGGCAGGGGAGCGCGGCAGAGGCCCCGGGAGGGCTTTTCTTTGGGCGGGGGGATGTGTCTCCCTGCCTGCGTTAAGGGGTGAGCAAGGCTTCGCTCGCGGGTGTCGGCAGAGAGCCGCTGCCAGGGCAGGCTGCGCCCGCCTTGCTGCCTGACGCCTTGGTTCTCCAAGCCCTCCGCGCTGCCCTGGCGGGACATGGCTTGGCCGGGGCCCCGCCGCGGAGCAGGTCTGCAGATGCTTTCAGTTACGGGGCGCCTTGCCTGACCGTGCGTGTGTATGACTCCATCCCTGCAGCAGTTCCTGCAGCGCAATCGAGGAGTGGGTCATTTCCTTTTGACTCACCGGCATCAATCACAGAGTATATTGCTCTGGCTTTTGGCTCAGGTTTTCAGCTGTGAAGACATACTCTCCTGCTCACACACGGGCTATGGCCAGCTTGGTGACAAGCCTTGGGCTTCTGTTTTGCGGGCTCCTCAGCACCCATCAGGCACGAACTGCGGCTGGCAGGGTGTTATTCCCCAGTCTTCTCGGTGGCCGTTATACATCCCCTTCTGATTTAAAGGTGTCAGCATGGCTCGTGGGCCAGGCAAGTCAGCTTCAGGGTCCCACCAAACAGGCTTTCCGAGCTCAGACTGCCCTGCTAGCGTGGAAGATCCACTGCGCTGAGCGACAGGCTTCTGTGAGTGTCCCAACATTATGCACCATGCGGAGTCAGGGCTCAAGAGCAAGTTTTAGCTCATGCCGATTCAGATGCCTCTGGTACAGTGAAACATAGCTTAAAGCCAGATATTGTCCAGACTCTCTAGAGGCTGTCTCCCACACCTAGAATGTGCACAGTATAGTGTTTTATATGACAAAGTATATGATACAATTTATATGGAGAAGATTATATGAATGAAAGTTTTCTACAGCATGGGATTTTGACTTTGTAGCTTAGGCTCTTTCCTGTAAACGTCAAGACCAGCTACTGCTTATGTTCCATTGCTGAGGCAAGATGACTAGATGGACAGAGGATGCTATCCTATCCATGGATAAACAGGAGTCGTCTGAAAGCTAACCCTGTAAATAAATATGTCTCCATATGCTTTTCCTGGAGTAGTTTTAGGGAAAACCAGCTATTACCACCAGGGGAAGTCAAAATGTACTTTGTAACTTGGGACACACTCAAAGGTCCTATGTGTGCCACAGGAATGGGCCCACAATTGCTGTGCCAATCCTTTCCTCCCCGAGTGTCCTGTTTGCCTCTGCAAAATGACGTTGTGTGACTGAGGTCAGGCAGACAGGACAGAGCAATGGCTTCCAGCTCCAAAGAGCTGCAGTGTTGTTTACCATGAGGAGCAGGTAGA
This sequence comes from Athene cunicularia, assembly GCF_003259725.1. Taxonomy (NCBI): domain Eukaryota; kingdom Metazoa; phylum Chordata; class Aves; order Strigiformes; family Strigidae; genus Athene; species Athene cunicularia. The sequence continues at coordinate 94,168,033 of NW_020799097.1, read as the reverse complement.
GCTGCTGGTTCAGGCTCATTTCCAGCAAGGTGGACACAAGGTGCTTAGACACAGGAGAGTCCTGGGCTTTACACTGTTCCTGGGATCTGCCAGATCCCGAACAGCATAGACATGAGACAGTGTTAGAGATTTATAGCAAATCTCAAATGCGAAGGCAATTGCCAGACAAACACCTCTACACATGGATGAATACAAACTCTGGTTGTGAAAATGAATGTGAAAATTACCCCCAACTATTCAAATTATTCAGAATAAAATTGCAGTGTCTGAGGAGGTAGGAATTCAAGGCTAACCTGGAAGGAATGAAGACACTTGAAAGTAAGGACTACTGATGGCTAGTCAACCAGCAACATTAACACCTATCCACCACACTTTTGCAAAGAAATCTTTCCCATGCAGATCAAGCTTGATACTTGTAAGTGTACGGTAAATGTATGTATATAGATAGTATACATATATGAATATATAGATAATATATGTGCACGATAGGATTTTAGGGTTACGTCTGTATCAGCAAATGTTCTGGGGCACTACAACTCCATTGTCTATGAAATTAATAGTTGATTCCTGTTAATTTATTCTTGCCATGGTTTGGCCTGTGCCAGTTAACACTCTTCCAAACAATTCCCAGGCATGACTGAGGGAGTTAGTGTAGGCCAGGGGCCGTTACCAACAACCAGTTGGATCCAAATGCCTTGCTTGAAGCATGAAAGAGTTTAATGTTATGGGTGCAAGCCATCCTGTGCCAGGGCCCTTAGTGCCAGAGAACAGTCCTGGGCATGTTTAATTTACTGGTATAGACATAGTCTAGGAGCCCAAGGGATTAGGCAGGGTTTTAAGGGTTGCATGCCTGGACTTAGAAACTTGATTTCTCCCAAGATCCATTTTATGGGACCTTGAGTTTTTGTGGACATGGGCCTTGATCCTTTAAATCTTCTATCACCTTAGCTTGCCTTCTGGTGTTAATGACTCTTCAGTGTTTTCCCTATATAGCAGACACGTGGTGGAAGGTAAAGTGGGTTGTAATTACACAGTTTTATTATTGCTGCCCTCATGACAGTGGCATATAATGACAGTGAACTCTGTTTAATTAACAGTTTTTATAGTTTCAGGAAGAAAGTCAAGTAAAGCGTAAGAGGAAAATAAAGCAACATACAAAATGTTAATTTTCCAAAGCATGGCTAATTTTCGTCAGAGTTTGTGGAAAATAGCTTCCTTTGCCTTCAGGTAAGACTTGGATATTTTAATATTACACTAATTTTGCTCTAGGAAACTATGGAGGAACTGATTGGGTTTTGCAAGGGAATACTCCTGCAAGTGTATTCAGTTATACTGATCCTTGCAGTATAATATCTCTTGGGAATGGTGCTATCGAGTTTCCGCTACATGAATGTACTTGAACTTTGAGCTTTTCTATGTCCTCTGAAGAACGGTACAGACAAGTGTCTGACTGATAGCAGCAAACCTGCACTGATATGAAAGAACAAAACTTCTTTGGTCAGGATGCTAATTACAGTGCTCCAAGTCGCATACTTTTCCTGACCCATCTGTCTGGTCTAATCATAGCTCTTTCTCCTAACTCTTTCTGGCTGTTATTCTCTTAGCCTGACTCTTACCATGACTGGAACTTCATTTCTGTCAAAGCAGCCACAACATTACCATCAGAACACGTAGGCCAGGGCTGAGATGAACATTGACGTAACGAGCGTCTCATCTGTGTGAGTCTGGTCGATCTGGTGGGACGGCCACTCCACTGTGCAATGTGTGACTAGAGTATCCAACCATCCCAACCACAGCCTGCACGATGTGCAAACAGGTGGTGAGATAGCTCTGATACTGTGATGATGATACAGTGTGATGATGATAGCAGCAAGGAACTGGATAGAGGTATATTGAAAGCCCATTTGTCTGGGGATATGATGAGTTTCTGCCATAGCAAATTTGGTTGGATCTTCAGAAGTTGTCCTCTGGGATTACAAGAGAGAAAAGGGGAGGGCTGAGGAGTGATGAGATTAACATCCTGATCCTTTAGACTGAATCTGCCTGTCCTATTTTTCTTGCAATTTGCTACATAGCTTCACAGGTCTTGCAGAGGTGGCATCCCACGCACCTGCTATATGTGCTTCTTTGTGATGCGTGAACAGGTTAATTTGGGGGATTTGATGATACGTATCTGGGCCCATTACCTATCTAGAGAGGAGCCAGAATACAGCTGAGTAAATCTGGCAGAGAAAGGGGAGAAGTTTTTTTAAAACAGGCTCCAGAAAATTACTCATTAATACCTCTAGGAATGCTGGCTGTGGTGTGGAAACTGACTGAGAGAATTTCTTTCTGCATTGCCTCCTCTGAATGCAGTCAGGTTGTGTGGGCTATACTTTTGTTCTCCTTTGAGGGCTAGGAGACTGGTGGTGGGGTGTAACTTGCATCAGGCTCTAGTGCCCACCTCTCGTGCACTCGGACAAGGAGAGGTCATCCTAGGGTGGGATTCGGAGGCTGGCCTGATCCTTTCACTGTGGCCTTTTGCGCTTGCACTGACAAAGGAGCGTGCAGAGCCTGGGATCAGCAACCCCGTTGGCCGCGCGTGAGACACCCAGACCTTTGGCTGATAAAGAGCAACTTCCTGCTTGTGCGTGTGCTCGTCAGCATAAAGCAGCTCCTTGCTGCTACGTGGTAATCCCGGCTCTGCCCTGAGCCCACGTGGAAGAACACAGAGGCAGAACTGGGAGAAACCGAGAACCTCTCGGTTGGAAAGGGAGAGCCGGTGCAGAGACAAAGTGGTGGTCTCTTGTGCCCTCTGGAGACCGCTGGTATATAATACAGGCAATGGAAAGTGTCAGATACAATTAAGGGCTTTTCACAAGGTTTCTTTTCGCCAGCACCTCCCAGAGGAGGTTTGTAGAACAGGAGTAGGCACACGGCTGTCGTTTCTTCATCGATCTGCCAGATCCTGCTTCTGTTCTGACAGCACCTCTTAGATGAAAGGTTTTACCCTGGAAACAAAGAAACATGAGGGAGTGATGTATGATAAGATTTCCATGAAAATATCTCATCCCCATCCTTTATCTGCTCTTTGTCTTTATCCCAACTTCTCTTGCCCTCTCTTTTGACCATTTTTAGTGCTAGCATGCCTGCATGCAGAGCTCAACGTTTCTGATGTCAAAGTCATTTCCTCCCTCCCAAGGCCATTTTCATCCTTGTTTACACAGCCATGCTGCCTAGAGAGCTGTTCCAACTGGGATTTCTGGTGGATAGCTTGCAAATAACTGTCCTTAGTTGTGAGAAATGGCATTTGGCCCTGGACTCTAGAAGACCTGGAAGAGGATGTACAGATGCAACGTGCATTCACAGAGTTCAGAAAGCAAGAAGTAAATTACATGCTTCTGATTTATTCTCATTACAAAATCTTAGGTTGCTCCTTCCTTGGCCAGTCTTGCAATCTGGGCTTTTGAGGCAGGGGCTTGTGAAGACAGATCATCTTGTTCTGTTCCTCAAAGTGCAGTTTTACTGGGTGCTTGGACCCCTTCGCTTGGTTTCCAGCTGGTTTGTGGCCACAAATTCTCAGTCCTTTTCACTTCTACAGTTATTTTAAGAGCTGTGTATTTTACTTCCAAGCCTTTCTCTGAGGATTCTGCTGTGCTGTCACTCGTGCAGAGGCCTCAGACAGTACTTGTGCTCCTCTCCCCAGCCTTCCCTGCTGTAGGGCAGCTCAGTAGTACAGGTTTACACACTGACTTCAGCAGACTCAGAACTGTCTTCTCTCCCCACTGATGAACTGGAGCCTGGCAGCAGCTGGAGATGGAATGCAGGTAGGCTGAAGGTAGTCCTAGCACTTCTGTGAAACAATACCAGTGCCTGACTGGTGTTTTCTGATCATCTGATGGCAAACTGAGAGGTTTGGCCAGGCTCACAGTGAGGCCCTGTGGCCAGGAGTCCCCCAGGCTGGCCCAACCAGGGTACAGCGTGGGTGCAGTCTGGCTGTTGCTCTCTTCATCTATGTACCGTGCCCACGGTAGGGATGAGCTGCAAGGCAGCAAGTTCAAACTTGCACCTCCTGGAAATTCTTCCAGGGATTTCTTTCCCTGGTGATACTAAGCTGTCTCTTTTTTTTACTTTTCTTAGAAGCACTGAAACTGCTCACAAATACAGATGTAGATGGGGTGCCGAGCTAGAGGAACTGGGAAACCTCTTTGATGTTGAAAGCTGTATTTTATTTATACACTTGGGATAAGCCCAGAGGCTGTCTGGGCAGCCAGGAAGTTCCAGAAAGGAATTTCCCCCATCAAACTAACAACCACAATAATATTTTCTCCCTTCCTCAGCACAGACTGACTGTACTCATTTCCTTAAGAAGTTTCCCACTTTTGCAGGAACCTGGGACCTTTCTCTCTGATGCTGCTCTTCTCAGCATTGTAGTTTGAGGTTTCTTGTCTTTGACCTGAAGACCTGAAGTCTGAGGCAGCTGATGAGTTGGTTAGTCCTCTCTGAGGGGGTTAGGATGTATAGACTGGATGTTTCTTTCATCTTTGGACTGGCCGCTCCTGGCTAGCTACATGGCAGGGCTCACAACCACTGTGTGACCCCAGCTGAGGACTGTTCTCATGAAAGCGTTTGACACAGAAGAGACGTGAGTGACTTACAGTCACTGTATTTGAAGGGAAAAAGGTCAGAGATCCTTTAGCCAGATGAGATGATACTTATTCTCCAGGGGTTAGAGGGAAGAAGCCCTCTAAAGCAGAAATTATCACTTCTCTTGCTTGTTTCTGAGGGGCCAGGCTGCCCTGCTACCCCGGAGCTTCTGGCTGGCCCAGCTGAACTGTTGGCCCTGTGTGTCCTGTCCAAACAGCCCATTACCAAGTGGGTGTTGTGGGGCCCCTTCCAGGCCCGTTTGCAGAGGAACAAATGTCTGCAGTACCAGCTAAAGAAGAACTGTGAATGGCCATGTTTATCCTGCTCTTCCTGGTTCTCAGTCTATCAGCCACATGCTGACTTTCCAGCTGGCCCCAGCAATTTTCAGGGAGAGAATGGGCAGCAAGGGAGTTATAATAGAGATGGAGCTGCCCAGCAGTGCTGTTAAGAGGATCATCTCTTTTCCTTACTGCTGTCATGTGGCCTATGCTGGCATGGTCATTGTTTCTCTATCAAATAGCAGGGATCAGTAGTTTCTGAACACCTTTCTCTTCAATTTCTTTTCTGCTTCTTTTACTCTTTTTGTGGCAGTCAAAAATTGCATCTGCAAAAACATAGACCCTAGGTAGTTCATCACTTAGATGTGCCTAAAAGAGACATATCTAAAAGAGAACAGATAGCTCTCAGTCTCAGGCATCTCTGACCAGCCCTTCCTCATGCTCCTTGAATGTCCAAAGTCTTGCATGACAGCAGCTCCCTCAGTTCTGGTAGCTGCTCTGTTCTGTAGCCCTTTAGGTAACAGTAGCCAGTTCTCACCTTTGGGTGCCTATAGCCTTAGTGAAGGGCTCCTTCATGATCTCATGTGCGATGTTTCCCAACTGCCTGCCCCACACTCCTGCTATAAAGGCCCACATGGCCAGAGCTTGGAGAGCCTGTGTGCCTTGTAACTTCACCCCTGCAGCTGTGTCATGGGATGTTTATGGTTTGTATGGTGGGGACTTGGCTTAGGTTGGCCTGTGTTAGGGCAAACATTGCACAGAGGCAAAGTCAGAGATGATCCTTTCAGGAGGAGCCTGCAGGCTCATCAACTAATACACTGGGAGGAAAAATGCCTGTGGTACCTGCCATAAGTGATTGGTGGCTGGCTTGGGGATAGAGCTCAGTGCCCTTTGCCTGTTTTGTCAGTCATACTGTTCTGGGACCAATTCTCATTATTTTTGTGTACTGTCCTTCTCCCCTGCTTTTATCTACATACAGTGGCCTGTGGCTGAGACAGAAGGTGGATAGCCCTGCTCTGTGGCAACATTCAAAAATGTGCCTGGCTTTGGGCCCACATCTCCCTCCAAGCAAGTTCTAGGCTCAGCTTTCATCGTCCTTCTGCCTTGATATTCTCTTTTAGCATTGCCCTTGGCAGACAGATGTTCCTTCTGTGCCTGGTGCTGGCTGTAGTTCTAGTGTCCGTCTCGGGCATCACCCAGTCATGGTCGTAAGTGAGAGCGGGTGGATGGTTTTTTTCCAGCTCATCCATCTCCCTTGGTGTAATGAGGAGAGATCCCCAACAGATGGCACTTGAACCTCTTCCCTGGCTGTTTTGGTGGGTTTTTTTGCCTTCAACATCGAGATGTTAATACAGCATCGGCACAGATGTAGCTTGATCCTGACATGGCACAGGGCGGCTGAAGAGCAGTTCAGTGTGCAAGATCGGCCGAGCAAATCCCCAGGTGACCTCAAGGGGTGAAAATATAATCTCTTTCCTTCTGAGAAGGCTTGGCCAGGCCTGCCTAATGGGGCCTACTGCACCCACGCACATTCCTGTTCTTGCATCTCGCAGAGTCAGTGGTACACTCTGGGCAGGAAAAACTGCAGAAGGTATTAGACTGTCCTCCGAGCACAACGGGAAACAGCTCAGAGGTAATCTGTGGATTAAACTAACACTCACTGCATTGTCTTCACTCCTTCTGCCTGTCTCCCCTATTCACTTTGGCTGGGATTCCCACAGAGGAATGTCTCCAAGAGAAGTTAAGATGTGGCACACCAGGAGCCAAGGCAGTTCTCCACGGATGCCTTCCCCATGGCAGCAGCAGGCAGGAACATGTGGGTATTGTGGAAGTGAACTGGGATTCTGGCTCAGCTCATGCCCCCCTGCCCTCTCCCTGTCACCACAATGCCATGTGCTCTTGCAGGGGAAATTTGCCACTTGCCTCCCTTCTGCTCCTGGTCTGGCCAGGAGGAATTTAAAGACATCTTCAAGCAATGCTGAAGCAGGCATGTGGGCTTACCCTACATGTTATGCAATGCATTTTTCATGTTTTTATCATGTGAAGAGAGGAAACTTGGACTAGGTTTGAGATTTGGTTTGAAGCCAGTAGGCAGATGAAAACTCCAAGGGCGAGAAACCCACAGGAACCAAAACCAAAGCAAAGTGATCACATGAGATGCTTGGGAAGTGAAACCACTGAATTTTGCATAGCTCCAGCAGTGCGATCTAGTAACAGGCTAGATTACAGTCTGGAAGCATACAGCTAGGGGCCAGGAGATACCACTTCTATTCTTGGATCTTCCCCAGCTTTCCTCAGTGACCTTCAGAAAGTCAAGTAACCTTCCTCTGTCTTAGTTTTCTCCCTTGGGAATAATACTATTACTTACCTCTGGAAAATACTTTGCTGTCCTTGGATAGAAGTTACTTGGTAGTGTTCTGCAACCTGTATGTGTGTGGAGGCGCAACACCTCCAGACCTCTCAGGGAGCTTTCTCTTCAGTATACAATGCATCAGCGTGACTTATCCTCTACTGAGAACCCATCTAGCACGTCAAGCCTCATCCTCAGGGCAGGGATTGCATAAGACAACAGTTGCAGCAGTAAGTTGCAGCTCTGCTTTCTGCAAGGGCTTCTTTTCCTCTGGGAGCCTGCTAAATTGCTTGTCACTGGTTGCAGCAGTGTGTCGCTGTGCCTCATTCAGAGGAGATGCTGGATGGTGGGGATCAGTGGAGCCTGTGAGCTGTCAGTTGCTCCTGGCATGGCAGCTGTGAGCGAGAAGGAGGCCATGGTGCTTCACTTGTGCGAGGAGCAAGGTTAGCTGGAGGGGAACTTGAGAGTGTGAGTTTCTCCTGAGCCTCCTGGGACAGAGATGCTCATGGCTATGCAGTCTGAGAAAACACTGGGAGCAGGTGTGTTTAACGTGACCCCAAAAAGACCTGGGTGCAACCGAAGTTGGTGTTCCTGGCTATTCTAGTTGTATGAAATACAAAGAAAGAAATAAACAGCTGCTCTGCAGGTGTCTGCTGAAACACATGTAGGCAAAGACTGCAGAAGCAGAGTTAATACAAGGAATTACAGGATTAGTTTCTCTCACATCCCAAGTGCCATGACAAAGCCTCATCAGCACTTGCTTTTGCCACTTGTTGTGAGCGGCACTGGCCCCGGCACAGGTTTGGCAGCCTGGCAGAAACCCACCACCAGGCTGTGGCCACCACTGCTGTTCTGTGCCTTGGTGGGGCAGTGCGAGTCCAGGGAGAGGCTGTGAGGTGTTTCAAGTGCTGCTCTTCTTTGATTCAGGGAGCCTTTTCAGCTACATCTGTCCCAATACACACAGCTGAGCCCTTGAACCTGGAGAGTTCAAATATGGGAAAGCAATCATGCCCATTTGTTTAAGCTGACTGTGGCTTATGGATCATATCTTACAGACCATTACGAGGCAGGCCAGTGCCAGAGTGAGGAATGAATAAAGGTCTGGGGAATTTGGCTCTATATAAAAAACCCACCAACTCTTTTTAAGTGGCATTCATTATGGTAAGAAAATAATAAGAGATTCTCAGTTGTCAGGCTTTGGAATATACCTTGATTATCAGTTAGGAATCAAGAGTAATTCTTAGCTAACATTATATTATTGTGTATCTATATGGAGGATTTCTGCTTTCATCTGGTATTTGACTCTTCCCTGCTGCAGGCAGGATGCTAGACTAGCGATCTGCTAATGTGCATTACTCCCTGGTTTTCTGTATTCATACAGTACAGGAACCAGAAGTACCTATAACAACGTATGGTAACTTGGAGTCATAAGACTGGATAGTGATTTCAATTTGATGTGAACTGGGGGAAAAATAGGTGAAGGCCGGGGCGCGGGGCGGTGCGGGGCCCCGGTGCGAGCGGGGCGGAGCGGAGCAGGGGCTCGGGGCGCGATGCCCGCCTGGGGCTGATGGGGGCAGCGGGAGCGTTGCCATGAGCGGAGCCTGGGGGCTCTGCCGTCCCTTAATACATACTCTGCGCCGAACGTCTCCTGTCCCTCGCAGCACGCTGCCAGCTGGTACCTCCCTCCTTTCTGAAGCGTAACCGGGGAGGGGGTGGAAAGCAAAGGAAGTTTGGCATTTATTTTTTTCCTTTAGGCTTTGGAAGGGGATTCCCTCTCCCTCTCTCCGCGGAGGGCTGTAGCACGGAGTGCGGAGGAGAGAGGGGCACAGCTGGAGGCGGGCTGTCCGGAGCCTCCCCCCCGCCCCCCGCCGCGGCGTACCTGGGGGTGCTGCATGCAAGCGCTGCGGAGCTCCTCCAAGCGTAGCGGCGGCTCGGCAGATGTAGATGCGTGCGTGTGTGTATGCTTAACCCTTTCTTGGCTCCTCGGATTTGTACCATGCTGAAAATCCTCACCAAAAAGCTCAGGAACCAGAGTTTGAACGAAATTCAACCTTTCCAGCTAAAGGTAAGAAGCCCTGGTCTTGTCTCGTTTGTTTTTTTACACCCTTTAGGTGGCTAATAACGGGGTCTTGGGAAGCTAGTAACTTGTTCATTATGCTGGACCAGTTTCCTCTCAGCCAGTGTGCTCAGTAGGAACTGGCCTAGGCAGTATTCTTGTTACTGAAGTCCTGTTCCTTTGCTCTCGGAGTTACTCTGCACAACCCAACAGATAATATGGAGAGGTGGATAAAGGCAGATATAGCTGTCTGTTATTTAGAAATGTTTGCTTTTAACGGGGTTCCCATTTAAATACGTAGGCATTTGCCTGTCTGTGTAGTTACCTTTGGATGTGTCCAATCTGTAGTCTCCCAGCCCTTGCCAGGCTAGAACCCCACTGTGCTAGGCACTGTACAAATGTGATTTGCCTAAAATGCCTTTCAGCTTATTTTCATTTCTCTCCCTTCTGGTCCTAAAGGCCGAGATCTGAGCTGAAGTTTGCACTCTGTCGTATCACTATTGATTTCCAGACACAGCTTACATCCTTTCTTAGAAAAATGAGGATCACCAATTCAGGATAAGGAATATCTAAGCCTTTCTTGCCAAATGCAAGAAAGAATTTTTGAGCCATATGCAATGGGATAAAAATGGAGTTGTGATGAGTGAGTTACAAAAAACTACCAGATCCTGATTTGGTGAAAGTGTTGTGAACCAAGGGATACCCCCTGAAATCAGCAGAGTTACTCTGGATTGGCGTCAGTACTGCTGGAAGTGTAGTGCCTGGCCCAAAATCAAAGAAGGGATCTGGGAAAAGTAGCAGCCCTCATTGCCCGAGCTGGGGGCTGGGGATCCGTGTACCAGACTCTAGCGGAGTCTTTTGTATGTGTTACACAGAGGCGGATTGCCGTGTGGCTGCACTTCCGTGCAGTCACTCTGGACAGGCAGATGGCAACTTTGTTAAGAAGCGGTGCTGATATTTCCTCAGAGTTTGCAGTGTCTGTGTACTTCTTTCTGCGGGGATTGCACATTCTGTGGTTTTTGAGGCAGGTAGTCTTAGATTTTATTTTTTGGAAATAAAATAAGGACAGTGCTTTGGGTTGTAGTGGACTGTTTAAGTACAGAATCTCTCTGCAGAGGCAGTGAGGGATTTCTTTTGAACACTGTTTTGGGGCCTTGTGGCTGTGATTGCCTCCTTTTAGCTTTATTGTGTGGCTCTTGGAGCTTTTTGTTGTGAAATGGAGAGAATCTTTGGAGAGAGCTCTTGGGGGTGTATACAGCCTTCAGGATGCTTGGGGGCATGCAGGAAAACCTGCAAGAGTGGGTATCTGCAGCCATTTTGTTCATATTAGTGCCAAGGTTTCATGCTGCAAACAGGTGGTCTGCATTTTTGCAGGCTCAACATAGAAGAGAGACTTAAGCTTGCACTGTTTCTTGCAAGGCTAATGCTTAGACAGAGGTATTGCTGCAGCCTACTGTGGGGAGTGGTACGATGACTGGTTATACATGTGTATGGGCAGAAAGCCAGACTTTCAAATTCTGGGTTTATATATATTTTGTAGGCCTTTGGGGACTAAGTGCAGCTGCCTGGTCTTGATTGAGCCTTGTACCAGCATACTAATTGCTTAACTGAGCATGCAGTGCTCTGTCTTAGGTGTTGTGCCAGAGTTCCTCCAGGTGTGGACATGGGATAGGTGTCCCAAGTGCTGAGTGGTGTGGGATCTTCCCATGGCTTCACTGTGCATGGATCCTGTGACGAAGCCAAGTGTCCTGTACCATCTCCCTCTACTGCCCTCAGATGATGTGGGGCTGCCAGGCGTGGACCGGACTTCTGTGTTCTCAACTTCCTTACATTGGTCTGCGTCTGTGCAGGTCTGTACCTATTCTGGCATGTATGGTACGTGCATTATTTAAAAGATCCAGTCTGCTGTCACTGAAACCTGGTGAAAAGATAGGTGTGAGCATAAAATCAGGTCTGTAGTAGTGTAAGTGGAGAATGAGCAACTGATTTTGATAGAAGAACTGTCTGCATCTGTTGCCCAAACCAAGAGCTTTCTGAGTTTTAAATGGTGTGCTTAGCTGCTCTTTTCCTTCATTACCCACTTTCTTTTGCACTTTATTGCCTTTGTTGTAAGTTCCCAAATTCAAGGGACAGCAAGTTGCTGTTACATTTCTAGCTTGCAACAGTATTATCATTAGACCAAGTCCCAGGAGACTGTCTTTGGGTAAATTGTCAACTCATTTTTGTAAACTTGGGAGGTTTGACCAACCTTGGATTGTCATCCAAGTTTTGGGAATCTTTTCAGCATTAAATTTCTGCCCACTGTAAAGATCTCATCTTGGTACCATGTGTTCTGAATTGGTTTAGTGTGGCTGTGATAGGTCTTCCCCGACCTGGGGAAGCTGAGAGGCTGCCACTGCCTCCTGTAAGTGAAACCAGGAGATATGCAAGCTTTGGGAGTTGATGTAATGGACTTTTTCTTTACTAAAATTGGTCTTCAGGCAGCTGACAGCTAAGGCTGCTCAGAGGGCTTTGACTCAAGAGGCTTGCTGGTCTGTGCTGGTGTTGTTGAGGAAGTTGGTTGTCCCTTTATTGCCCTTTCACCAGAAATCATCATAATGAGGAGGGAGGGATTGACTGATGGCCATTTCACCCGCTGTTGGGTTAGTGTGTGCTGCCAGCAATTTCTAGTAAGGGTGGCTGGGCTGCAAAATGTGGTAGTTAGGGTTCAAATTTGAACCCTTAGCTCTGGAAAACTGGTCCTGCTGACCTCACTGTCTCCCCACTGAACACTCGTGCTCCTGTAGCGAGGGTAGCTTTGTGGCAGCATGTCTGCTCCTTAGCTGTTGTGGTTCATAGTCCAGTGCATTGGCTTAGAGTCCTTGAGCCGCTGCAGCTAAATCCAAGAAGGGGTTGTGAATTGGAGCCTTGTGTCTCAGCCTGTTCCACCTCTTGCTTCAGTGGACTGCTCTTATTTGCTAGAGATTAGGTCCAATTCAGGAACCTCCAGTGTTTGGCTGGCTGTTAGAAATTGAGAGCCAAAAGCAGATCTGACTTTACAGGTTAGGGCTCATCTTTGATAACAGCTGGCAACTGGGTCTGTTCCAGAGCAGACTTTGTGGGACAGAAGAGTGAGAACAGGGGGTTGTCCCATACTGCATTGAAATGCTTCAGATAAGGAAAGTGAGAGAGGCCTGAATTTCTTGGTTGTCCAGTATTAGTCTAGTACAGTTTTTTATTATTTTCTTTCATAGTTTTGGACTGCTAGCCCTGAGAAGCTCTTCCTGAACTGTAAGTCAAATTGTTCAAGGATCTTTTAAAATGCATATCCTGGGATTGCATGTGGGTTTATGTGATGGAGTACAGATACTGAGCCTTTAGAAGTACTCTCCAACCAATGCAGTGAGCTTTCTACAAATGAAATGTCTTGTTCATCTCTGCAACCTGGGGCAGAGGTTTCTCACACAAATGCATTTCTTCCAAATCCCTCTTCAACTCTTGTGCCCTTGCATATTTGTGTAGTGGCTAAAGTGTAGGTGTCTATTTTCTAAGCTTTGCTTGCGAGCAGGCTCCTTGGGGCAGGGAGCATCTGGTTGGAACAAGTCTGTACCTTGCCAGTCAAACTAAGCCCTTAATTAGTGGCCCTAGGTGTTATCAGAATGTAACAGTTGGATTGTGGTGTGTTAAAAAAATTAACTGGCTGGAACATGTAGCTGAAGAAAACTGAGGGCTTTAAGGGTGGCAATTCCATTCCTACTTTGGTGTTGACACAAACAGCTTTGGAGGCAATACAATTGATGTTGTAATCCACAAAAGTTGTTAAATTACTTACGTATTTGGCATATTCCTTTTTGTCCTGGGCAGAGATAATTAAGACGTGTTTGTAATTTCCTTAATGTCGATCAACAAAATGAAGTCATATGTGTGTCTGTTCTGGTGATAGAGAACTGCATTTCTCTGCTATGTAATTTTAGCCTAATGCTTGCTTATAAGGGAACTGTGGACTAGGCACTAACAAAGCCACCGTGTCACCTCTCTTCGTGTACCCTTACAGGTTGTACATGTGCATACATAGCCCTGGGGACCAGCAAGTCATGTCAGTTGTTCTACTGGCATCTGCATCTGGAATCAGCTATGAGACTCCAGTCTGGCTGGCCGGCCCTGACGAGCAACCAGGAATCATCCTGGTTCTTCCTATATGAAGGGGATGCAGTAGGCTGTGCAAGGTGAACTTCGGGCTTTGCAGGAAGTGACTTCTGAGTCACTGTCCCAGTAGTAGCTAGTTATTGTGCAGAGCCAGGAGTGTGTTATTTATTTTTTTTTTTTCCTCCTCCAACCAATAAAGAGTGAAGTAGCATTGTTATTACTGATGCACAGTGGGTGTGCTTTCAAAGATCTATGTAAGGGCTCATGCTTTGTATGAATGATGACAGATTCCTTTCCTTCTTTCTTTGGGTTGACTTCTTGTCACATGCTCAGCCAGCCACTGGTCTCCAGGCTGGCTGAAGACAGCTTCACACACAGTGAAAATTTATCTTTGTCAGTCTCCTGTGGTATATGAAGGTTTTCTCTCCATGGGTTTTTTTTGGCACATCCCACCAAACAGGTTCATTCCTCTAGGACTGGAGGACTCTGTTTTCAGAGAGTCATAGACTGGTTTGATTTGGAAGGGATCTTAAAGATTTTTTAGTTCCAACCCCCTTGCCATGGGCATGGACACCTTCCACTAGACCAGGTTGCTCAAAGCCCCGTCCAACCTGGCCGTGAACACTGCCAGGGAGGGGGCAGCCACAACCTCTGAGTAACCTGTTCCAGTGTCTCACTACTCTCCTTTTACATCTAATCTAAATCCACTCTCCTTCAGTTTAAAGCCATTACCCCTTGTCCTATCACTATACATCCTGAGAGAGTCCCTCCCCATCTTTCCTGTAGCCCCCTTTAGGTACAGGAAGGCTGCTATAAGGTCTCCCCAGAGCCTTCTCTTCTCCAGGCTGAACAACCTCAACTATCTCAGCCTGTCCTCATGAGGGAAGTGCGTCAGCCCCCTGATCATTGTTGTGGCCTCCTCTGGAGGCCTTGTTCCAACGGGTCCGTGTCCTTTCTATGTTGGGAGCCCCAGAGATAGACACAGTTCTTACTCTGGGTGTGGTCTCACAAGAGGGGAGTAGAGGGGAAGAATCATGTCCCTTGACCTGTTGGCCATGCTTCTTTTGATGAAGCCCAGGTTACAGTTGGCTTTCTGGAATACAGTTGGGTTTTTACATTGAAGCTTTGCTTTTCCTCCTATTAACAACATTAATAGATGCTTCTGGTTTGTTTTAATCTAACTTTGGGGGGGGCAGAAGCATCTGCAAGTGTGTAAGCACAATTTTGGCTATTGGACTATCTATGAATATGCCTGAAGTAAGGCTTGTGATAATTTGGAGTAAGTTTAGTGGGTTAGAAATGCTGTGATAGATATTTGGCCAAGGCAAAGAATAGAACAGGCAATCCCAGCCACTCAGGAGCCTGAAGTTTTTGAGACTTCTGCCTGAGGCACTGTAAAATAATAGCTTTGCAATTCTTTCTACTTGGCTTCTCAGGTCTGAATCTTGAAGGATTGTCATCTTTCCTGTGTAGATATCCAGCACTCATAATCTCTTGTAAAGACTTAATTCCAGAGAGTGGGACTTCAGACAAATTACAGATATTACAAATACAGCATGAAGACAGTGCGATAGTTCAGCAAAACATCTTTTCAACTGGCCTTCTTTATGACTGATGGGAAAATATGGGCTAGATTAGGAAAAAAAAATATTACCCCCCCCTCCAGTGTAATGAAGAAATCTTACTTTTCCTTGTATTTCCCAATTGTTTATTTTACTTGAATGAAAAATTGAAGTTTGAAAATGTAATACTATGTATTTAACTTTTGCATTTCAGTGAAAAAAGATTAATCCATTTTGCTTTGGTGGACAGTGCAGTTCTACTTCATTTCCTGCTGTCATTCACCATCTTACAGCTCTTGAATTTATGTTGCAGCGTTTGGGATGCTGAAAGTTTTTCTAAGCAGGAAAATGGCTTATATTTGAAGTGAAAATAGAAAGGAGACCCAGGTCATAATTTATTTTAATTATGGCTCTTGCAATACAGTGCATTCACCATTTATTTTTTTTTTTAAAGCAAAAAGGAAGGCTTTCATCCACTCAGGACATCTGTGGAGTGGTGGCTGGGCAGGGCACCACTCTGCTGTAGAGTCTGTCCAGCTTCTCTGGCTGTTCTTGGGGCATGCTTGGGGTCACAGAAGTGTTGTTGGAATGCCTTTTTATGAGAACCAAGAACTGTATTCTCTTTTCAGTGGGAAATGCACTTCCACCTGCAGTGTAGGTAGCACCAACACCACCTATCCATCCCCATGCATTTATTTGTAGCCCCTCTTTCCTGGTTCAGTGGGATTCGGGTTGTTAGGTGACCCAACTCTTCCCAGCAACCAGCATCCCAGGTATGTGTGCACTCAGGGCTGTTTTCTGCTGCAGTAACTGTTGTACGTGGCTGTGGGCAGAGTCTGTTTGTCCTGTTGCCACTGTTGACCAGCAGAGTCAGCCAGCTAAGCTGTTCTTGCAGCAGCACCACCCACAACTACTCAGCATGAACACCCAGGCAAAGATTTAGAGAAAAGCCAATTAGTTGTGACCTTTATCTGCACAGAAAGCATTCTCTGTGCAGTATGATCTCTGCTGGGACCCAGGCCTAAAAGTGGATGTGAAGGACATACAGCCCGGTGTACCCTTTGCAAAACTGTCTCTGTGCCAGTCTGGGCACAGTCCTGCCCCAGCTGTGGGGACATGGTACACAGGTGAAGCATGGTTCAAAGAAGGCTTCTTCTGGACTAGCTTGGTCACTCCTTGGGGGTAGACAGCTCAGGGTGCTGCTGGGCATTTCTTCCCTCTCTTGCAATGTCCTTCTTGCTTTTCAGACCCATTATAACCTCCTCCCTGCTGTGGGCTGGTCTGTTTGGACATTGACCTGGACTCCATATGTATCTCTGTATATAAATCATACTGCATTGTTCAGTCATAGGACAGGCATTTTGACGCTGGGGCATCTCGGGAGCTGACTGAGGCAGAGGGAGTGGATCTTACATGGTGAGTAGTCTTTCTTCCTCCTCTGTAATTACTGCAGCACACCAAGTGCTTGACCAGGTGAACTTCTGCTGTTCTCTTTGAGACAGCCCTAGCAGAATGGGAATGCTGCAACAGATGGCTTCATAGAGGGTGATGTACTGTGGATATTTATGAAAACTTCCTGGTGGACCTGGATGTAAAACTATCTTGCTTGGAAGATTTGCACCAGCCTGCCACGTAGCTGCGTGTTTAGTAATCCAAATCTTGGGTCTTCCTAGTTGTCCTAGATTAACATGGCAGAATGTCATCTGGGGGTGGCAGGAGCTAAAAGCTCAAAGAAGTTTGTGAGTGACCATCAGCTTTGCAAGCAGCTGGTGTGGGACAGTCTGTTTCCAGCACTCTTGGCCAGACAGACTACCATCCAGGCTCACTGTAGAAATAAAGTCCTGCTGCAGAGCTCCTTCAGCTTGCCAAGACTTGAGCTGTGGTGCTGGGAACAGAGATCAATGCCTGTGCCTCACTGGCATGCATCTTCTAAATGAGAGTTGGCAGGGAGGAGACATGGTGGGGAGGTGCCCTTCAGGCATGGTAGACTGTGAGGCTATGGATTGCCTTCCTCAAGTGAGCTGCCATCATGTAGGACTGGCATGACTGGGATGGTTGGTCGTTGTACCCAGCAAACACACCTGAGAAGCCCTTCACAGCTTTGACTGGGATCCCCTCCCAACCCTTGTTCCAGCATTAGCCCATATGAGAAGACCTAAGAGTTCAGGGCTAGAAACATCTTCTGAGGAAAAGAGGAAATCAATGCCTGAGCCTAAGTGTCCTGAGGAGGATTTTATTAGTTGCCTCCCATTTCGTAGATCCTGAGGCTCATTGCCAGACTGCAAGGTAGACGGTCCTTATCTGAGTTTAGATTTATGAAAGGACAGGAGATACCTGGATAAAGTACTCCCAGATACTTCAATGTTCATTAATGTCCACAATGAGAGTAGGCAGATCTTGGTTTCTGACACTTCTAGGAAACAAACTGTTGATTGGCCTTGGGTAGCTAATTGATTTGACTGGGCTACAAGCCTGGTTTTGCGTCACTGATTTCAAGGAGATCGCAGAATTCAAGTTGCTGATGGCATAAAGATCCTGTCCCCTCACACTCATTTTGTTCAGAAATCTCTCTCATTTTACCCCTTCCTAATGGGGTCACATTGTTTCCATGTTGCAGGCTATTTTTTATTTAACTGATGTTCTTGGCATCAGAGGCTATAATCTGCCAAGATCTAAATGGGCATAAGATGAGAAGAAAATTTCCTTTGGTTGAATGGGGAGTTTCCCATCTTGAGGAAAGGTGCCAGATAGGCAGCTAGATCTCCCAGTTTGCTGAGAGTGTGTCTGGATGTAAGCTGGGAAAACATAAAATAATCCTTCCATATCCTGTCACCCAGTTATTACACAGAAAGCCAAGTGGTTGTTCCAGACAGTTGTCTGCAGTCAGGCTGTTTTTGTGTGTGGGTTTAGTTTTTGAAATTTTTTCTTTATTCCTAGGAGTTGGTTATTCTAAAGCAATAAAAGTTCTTTGGCCAAAGACTAATTAACAGAAGAGACCAGTGGTATTTGGTGTGGAGCATATGAAGTGAAATAATTTAAAGACTTAAAAAATCATCAGCTTCATGTATACATTCTTGTTCATAGAAAACCCTTTATTCTGGCTTGGACAGAACAAGTCTTGGGAAACCTCTCAGTGGTACTTTGCAGAAGACTGCAGTGCAATGAAACTTTTCCCGTCTTGCACCTGAAATAGTATGTGGGGGTGCAAATTTAGTATGTGGTGCTTTGTCTCAGTAGCTCAGTAGTGAGGTGAGTTGGATCTGCAAGAACACTGTTGGGTTTTGTTCTGTGCATCCCCTTGTGTTGTGACATTGCAAGTAAATGCATGTGCTGTGGGGCTTGCTTCCATGAATGGAGCTTAAGAGCACCCATTCTGTTAGACCTACAGTCTGTTTCCCCCAGTATCCTCTCTCCTGTAGTCACCAGAGGTGGGCACCTAGGGGAGACTAAGAATGACACATACTTTGGTCTTGAACTTCTTGAGACAGAGCTGCTGTCTGTGCATTAGTAGCCTAATGGACTTCTTTCACCTAAACTCATCCACTTCCACCACCCACCACATCTGTTAGGTCTGTTATGTCCAGAACATCCTGTGGCAAAAAGTTTCACACCTTAGCTACAAGTTGCTGAAGGGTCATCTGTTGTTTGCTTAGAACCTGCCTCTTACAAATTTAATTCTGTACTTTGTCTCATGTATTGGAGTAGAGAGTAAATACTCAAATTCTGTCTCTATGCCACTTATCTCTAGCCCGTCCCTCCATGTGTAGGGTGAAGAGACCAGCCCTTTGGCCAGATTCTCCCAATCACACAATGCCTACCAGGAAAGGATCTGGTGCAGTGAGAGCCATTGCAAGTCTTTACACGGTCCTCTAAAGATGCCTGACCAGATAGATCAAATATCTGGCCTTGAAGGATTGTCCTATATTATTGGCTTGCTTTTGTTACAAAACACAAGAAGATTGGTATAAATCCATAGAGATGAAACAGCTTCTGTTTGTTTGCACTTGAAAGGGTTAATGTGGGATTTTTAGAGGAGGAGAAGCCTGAAATGTCTCATGTGCTCCAAATGCATTTTCCAGCCTGACTGTAAGGCATTGTTCTCTGTGTTGCAAATCTGGCTAGTGTAGTTCTTTATGGCTGAGCAGAGGTGAGTGTCGAGTGAGGTCTCCCAACACAGGCAGCTTCTCCTTTGCTGATGAAGTATCTCAGGGCAATGGCAGTTGTTCTCTTTGGGTCTTTTGAGGAGGGAATGGAAAAACTGTTACCAGATGTGTTATGTCAGCTGCTGTCAGCTGTACTTCCCTGGTGGAGGGGACCCATGCAATGCTGGGGAGTTGCTGTAAACCATCAGAGAAGCTGGCCAGTGTAAAGGGACCTCTTCTCATCACGGCAATGTAATAACTGAGCTAGGCCAGTGGAGGTGGGATGTGAATGAGGAGGGGTGTATTTAAATCCTTGCGGCCAAAGCAGGAATGGTTGATGCTGATGATGGTGGAGCCATCTCCCATCCTACTCTCTCCCAGTACATGCATTACAGATAAGATTAGCTATGCTATAGGTGCCTCTCCAGTTCTAGGTGTCTCTTGTATTCCCCTTCTGTCTGAGAGGGTTGTCAGGCTGTGATAAACAGTGCTGCTTTTAATCTAACTTTGTTTGGAGCTGAGGTTCTGCAGCAAATGGGCTCTAAATTACAGATGGAGTGAAGTCACTGTATCTTAGTGCAGGGTGGACGAGGCCCCATAATGAAGGTCTTTAATCCTTCAGGCTTCCCTTGTCTTTCTGGACTGCTGTGCTTTGTGGTGTCAGTACTGCTGAATAACACTTCTGCAGGCTACAAGCCAGGGGAATGCCAGGGCTCCATGCTGTGAGTTGTCAGAGGAGCTGACATTCTTTGCGAAGGGATCTCTTCACAGCACAACTGCTTTGTAGATTGCTTCTTTCTGATGGGTGCTTCCTGGTACTTCAACGACTTTTTCTTTGCTAATTCCCTTCTGAACTATGTATATAAAATGCTATCTCCCTGCATAGGATGAGAAAGTTAACAGGTGAACACTAGTTTTCCAAGAGAATCCTTGAAACTTGGATGTGAGTTAGCCATAACTTGTTATCACATCAGCAAAGCCATGAGTAGAATAATAGAGCTGATGAGAAACTCTGTGATGGACCCACACAACTGCAGGTGACTGCCAGCTGAGTCCAGGCTGTGCTGGGTATTTGTAGGGAGCAGAAGCTGAGTGGTGGAAGGAGAGTAAGATTTGCTGGAGACTTACTAGGAAGTGGCACATCCTGAAACTTCACTTGTAGGTAAAGTAGAGTTGGAGGAGTGTATGGTTTCGGTCGCTATAGTAAGAGCTATAAATCTTAATCAGCCTCTTAAGCTAACAACATAGGGATAACTTGAGAATTGTGTAAAAATTCTTGCTACTAGAAAGGATTATATATATCACAGCATGGAGCCGCAACATTCCTCTGGCTCCCATACTGCAGAAGCAGTATTTTGTAACATAGTGGTCTGAGAAGGCAAGGAGGAAATTGGAGGATTAAAGGCTCTACTTCAGTAGTAACACCTTTGTTACCAGCCCCCAGCCACCTGCTGAGTGAGGGCTGTAGTGACTTTGTTCTATCTGTGATTTCTAACATCACACCCTGTGAAATTGTGGCCCCAAGCATGACTTTGGCTATGTTTATACAGAGAGATTCTGGTTCTCATAGTGGCTTTGAGGATAAATCAACTGAATGGAGTTCTCAAATTTGGAGTATTTTGGGTACTAAGGACCAGAGTCTTGGTGTTTTGTGCCTAGGAGGCTTTTTAAAGTCTCTCTTTTTTTGGTGTGTTGGTTTTTGTTTGTTTTTTTTTTTTTTAAGCTGGTAGTGTTTCTTTTGTGTCTTCTGTTGTCACAAAAGTTTGGCTGGTGGGGAGAATGGATGCATATATGTGGGTGCCTATACCATTGGTCTCTGCTGGGTAGAACAGAGTCTGTTCTAGTCTCTTTGCAAGTACTGCCTTTTGGAGGTTTATCTTGAATGGATTTTTAAAAGGATGATCTTGGTTTTGCTCTTCTAACAATATTTGCCCAGGGCTTTTGAGAACAGACCTGTAGTGGATAGAAGTCTGAATTGTAGGCATCAGCTACATTCAGTTCCCTGCAATTGGAGAACATCAGATGGCTGCTGTTTCTGGTGACTGTGGAGTCTGTGTGTTTATGTACCATAGGCTCATTGGTGTATACCAGACTTCCCTAGAGCAGTGGTGAAGCATCAGGACTTGCTGGTTCTTTTTATTTATTATTATAAGCCCCCAGTGTTTTTGTCTTTAGTCTTCCCCTGCAAAATCATCTCAGCTTGGCCTTGGGAAGAGCAGGGGGACATTTAGAAAAGAAGGTTTGATGCAGACTGCAGCCAAGAGAGCTGATGTGGGGCAGATGAGAGAGTACAGAGTCCAGCTGTGCTATGTGGGTTTGACCTGAATGATATTTTGATCAGCCTCTTTGTGCCCCTTCCCAGTGCTGAAGCCAGCCTCACTGTACTTTTCTCTGCATATAGTCCTCTGATCACTTCACTTGTGAAAGAGGATCCCCAGGCCTAGGGCAGTGCCCTGTCATCTCTGTAATTCTAGTCACATTTGGCCACATTTGAACTTTCCAGGAGTTGTAGACAGTAGATAAGCATAATTTTGCCATGCAAACAGTATGTTTAAAACAAGTGTATTAATTTGTTTATGGAATTACAGAAGCACGAGGGAGAAGATTTGAAACAGTAAGAAGACCACACATGCACCTCTTCCCAACCCACCCACCACTTGTGTCCTTACTGTTCTGTGTAACCCAGCTTAAGCTCCATGCTTCTGGAAATCAAGTTCAGTCATTGTTCCTCATAACAGAAGCTCAGTGTCTATGTTTTCTGGTTAATGACTCCCACCACTTGCACCCTGGCAGTTGCCAGTCACCATGTTTGCTTGTGCTTGTGTAAGGTAAACATTAACACAAATGACATCTGCATTGTTAAAACATTGCAGATTCGGCTACCTAGAATGATTCTCTGTTTCCCTTAAATCCATGAAACCACAGACAGTTAAGTAGACTCTGTGCCCCTGCAGAAGATGACATGTCTGACTAAATTTGCGGTATTCCTACAATACCAGGAATTTTTCTGTTTTCAGCATGGGGCAGGCCCAGAAAATAAGGACTTCAGGTAGTGCTGTGTCCCACCAGCCCATCACTGCTTTCACTGACTCTGCCAGACAGCTGCTCTGTCAAGCAGGATAATGTTCAAGGGTTATGAACCTTGGGTTTGAACTGTAGCTATTTGCAAGGAAATGGAGAAAGGAGTTTGAAGGCAGAGCTGTTATTAAAATGGAAAATGATGATAATATCAGGAGAAAAAATATTTTAGCAAGCTTTTCCAAACTAGGACAGTTCTGGCTGGAAGTTTAGTTGTTGAAGGACCCCAACTGTAAAACCCAGATCTAGTCTGGGCAGTCATATCTCACTTTCGAATATTTGAAGACTAAACTGAACTTAGTCTATAATTCTGCTGCTTTTCTGGAGGAGAGAGCAAGTATTACAGCCTGTTTTACTAGCATAAATTGTCCTTCTAATGCTGAATATGTCTGAAAAAAAAATGGGAAAGGCATTAGATGCTAATTTGAAGGTCTGTTTGACTCATTCCTTCCTTTTTCCTCATGTTGTTCCATTGCTCAAAAGTACCTTTCAATGTCTCATAATCTCCCTTGTTTTCCCACTCCTTCTAATTCGGAGTGTCTTATAACTGGGAGGATGACACTCCCTCATTCAAGATCCAGCAGTGTCCCATGGCAACTGCAGCCATTGTTGAACTGGAAAAATAACACTGGGGAAATTTATTTACTGAAGCCAAGCAGTTGGGACCAAGAAGAGCTGGCAGCAGAGCCCTATGCTGTAAGACGCCCATGTCTTCAGCAGCAGCTCTGTAGGCAGTGTGGCAGGGAGAAGGTAAGTGAGAACTGGTTTCATTTCTCCAATCTGAAGTCTGAAGAAATTGATTCCCCATAGCAGAGAAAACAGTAGTCATTGGTGAGCTCATCATGCTTTTCGCTTTTGTGCCAGGAACCAGTGAGTGAGACCAACTCAGGCAAAGTCTTTTTAAAGCATTTGCAAGGGGCTTTACTTAGTTGCTGAGATTCCCTTGGGTGCCAGGGCTCTAAGTGAATGAGCCTGTGTTGCAAACAGCCTTATATGTGGCAGCACAGGTAGCACTGGCCTCTGCCAGGAAGCCACCTCCCTGGAGGTAAACTCACTCCCTCCCAGAGGGCGATTGGGTATGATGCTCTGCAGCCTGAGTCCATTCTTAGTTCAAGCTGGGAATGAAGGGGTTGCCTGAGGTCACTTGTATCTTTTCTTGCCTGCTTCTCATGCACACACCCTCCACTGCACCAAACCACCCTGTTGGTGTTTCCGTTTTTTTTTAGGACAATGCAGCCATTAAGTGAAGCCTGTTGGGAGATATTTTTTTTTCTGCCTTAGGAGTGGTATTCCCTTCTTTTGTAAGCTCCTAGATGACTCTTAATGTAACTACTTTTGATCATATGATAGCAGGCTAATTCTCTTCTGTAAGCAAAACTGAGAGGAACTCCACTTTTAATAGGGTGGGGGTTTTATATTGTCTGGTGTATTTCAGGACTTTAGATGCTAAGGGTGATGGAACCCTTAAGGACCTGAGCAATGCTGGCTGCAGCTAGTTATCATTACTCAATTAATAAGCAGTAGTGTGAGAAAGACAGATTTATTTTTTTGTCTCTGTTTTTTTAATATCTGCTGGTTTGTCTTTCATGTTAAAACTTCCTTGAAGGTGTAAGCTTTACACTCAGTTCTTCTTAAATACCATCTGGTTATTCTACACAACTCATCTTTCCTTACTGGATATTGATGCAAAATCAAATGCATGGGGAAGTTTTGTCCATGTTTCCATCTGGCATGGTAGGAGTCCTTAGCCTGACAGAAGGCATGTCTGGTGCTGGAGCTGAAGGACTGAGGTGTAAGACTGAGATCCTCATCAACAGGAGGCTGCTGTCTTTGAATTTCAGATCTGGTGCATTTCCTGAGGAAAGACTAGAGGGTGGATGGGCGCCTATCCTTTTTCTGGCTTGATTTGTGCCGTGGCTTCTAAACATCTATGTGAATTTGAGTTTTACTTCTCTTTAATTTTGCACATTAGGGTACCGAGCGTATGGGGCACAGTCCTGTGTAACCTGTTCTAATTGACCCACCTTGAGCAGGGGCTTAGACTAGACCAAGAAGTGTCTTCCAATCTAAACAGTTCTGTGATTTGTATGCTGTAGTTGAAGCCATGATCTAGTGGGATCTTTGACGTGGAGGTCAAGCTTTCTGCTATAGCAATGCCACAGTTCTGAGTTTGTGAGGAAAACGAGGCTGTACTGCCTCAGACAAAAGTAAATCTATGGCTAATATAAGACAGGGACTGTGCAAGGAAGGCTGGACACCTGAGACCACTGTGTTTAGTGGAATGCTTTTGAAGAGAGAAAAGTGTTGCTGTTAAAGCCTGGGAAAAGTCAAGGGAGAAGGCATTTATCTCCCAGCTAGTCAGAGCACTAGTCTTTGATTCCCTATATCTTTATAGTTTCTGGAAATTCTTATTATCCATACAGACAGACAATCCTTTTTTTATCTTCCATTAATCTTTGCCTGTGTGGTATAGTATAGAAAGGAGTTTCACATGTAAAATTTCAACTCTGTAAGATAAAGGATTAGTCTGCTATGAATGATGATTCTCTGTTAGGGAGCATGCGAGCTAGGGTCTCATACAAAGGAGCTTGGGAGACTTCAGTTCCCACAACATGGATATAATTTGTGGAAGGATTTACTAATAAAAAGAGAATGTAACATTACTAAAATAGACGACCATGCTAAATGACAAATGTGAGGAAAATGATGCCTCTGAAGACTGAACAGGAGGATATTTGCTTGAATGTAACTAGCACAAGATCAGAGATGAGAGGACTTTTGAAAGACAGTGCAGGTCATGGGACATTAGAGGCAGTGAGACTTCTGGGTCTTATCTGCTTATTTCATTCATGCACAAAATGAAGAGTTGCTGGATTTTAAGGCTTCTTCTATGGTTAGCCTTTGATCTATATTATGAAAATACTCCAATTTCTGAGAATATTGTCTAGAACAGGGGTAAGACACCATCAGTGGGAATAATGGGAGAAACCAAGTCTGAATGTTGAGCTGGTGTGTTCTTCCAAAAGAAAAGATGGGTGTCAGGAAGAGTGGTCCAGTAGATGTCTGTAATTTGTCTTGATCCTGAAAAACATTTGGTATGTTGCTTGTAAAAGTCATAGTTGGTTAAAGAGTGGGTGCTTACTTTTCCATGGCTAGCATCAGGAGGATGATTAACAAGAGTGTAGGAGCCCTTTTTTACCATAAAGCCTTTTGTCTTGTCCTACCACTTTAAATTCTCTAGTATATAGTATGTGATCAAATCCACAGACTTGGTATCTTTTTGTTTGAAAGGGATTTCTCTTGCAGGTGCTTTGAACAAAGCCTCTAGAGAAGTGTTTGAGGCAACTCATGGGGGATTAGTCTTGAGCTGCTTGTGGGGCTGGGGAGGGCTTAACAGAGGAGAGTTATCAATATGAGACTAGGGCCTAAAAAAAATGGTACAAGGAGTGAATATTTTGGAAGCTCCAGAATGTTAGGCATGAAGACCTTCAAAATGTCAATCATTGACTGAAATCCAACTCCTATCTTAAGCATCTAAAGCCAGTGACATTGTACAGTATCTCTTTGACCTGCATGTGCTAGATGTCATTGCCTCTTGTTTAGAAGTAGTGCCATGCAATGTATTGACATTTACATAGTACAAAAACTGAAGCAGATACGTTTCCCACGCAGAGCTGTTAAACCTCACTGTAAACCCTGCCACATCCAAATGAAAGGTTTTTGTGTGGGAATGAGCCACAGACTAAAGTCAGTACCTCTTGAGTTAGAATTGGAGCCTTAGCTTTTGTAATGAAGACAGGACCACTGTCTGTCTGTACAGCAGCTAGCACAATGGCACCTCAGTGTCAGCTGTCCCCTCTATGAACTACCATGGCACAAACAAGGTATTATACCTGTTCTGGGGACAGCTAGAAGTCTGTTAATTTGGCAGTGTTCCTCAGTGCCAGCTGCCTTTATTAAATGATGCATGTGTGTGAGTGCGTACAAGAAAATTGTAGTTGTGGTGGGAAAAACAACCCCCTGCATTTCCAAGAATATCAGCAATGGGGGTAAATCTGTGCCACTTTTCTCATTTGTCATTTGACAGTTGGGAAAGTAATTTAAAAACTATTAAGGAAGGAAAATATTTTCTGTTTTCTTAAAGGGCAATGTAAATACAGAAAGGCAAAAGGTAGCTTTAAAAAAAGGAGGAGAAAAAAGGTGTCAACAGGCTTTTGGGGGAACCAAACCCTCAAACAAAATCCTGGAGGATGGTCACAAAAGAGGTCTGTTTCCTTAGGAGTTATCAAATTCAGTATCAATCAGAATTTTTCCACTATTTCTGTTTCTCTGCATCAGCTGTATGTGTCTTTCATAGGCACCTAGTTAAGTGCAGTTGCTGTTCTGGGTCTCTGGGAGGCTGAAACACTTCAAGGACATTTTCCTAGGAACAGTGGTGGAGGTAAAATGGGTCAGTATCAGTGTAATGATTGCATGTTGCCTCATCTATAAAAGTCAAATACAGCACATCAGACACTTTTAAAATGGAAACACTCCATGTAACCTTTTGAAACACATTGACACTGGATTCTTTTTGTGGGCAAGTAGCTTGAGACTCATCTAAGAATGATGTTAATGTTTGTTGTTCTAAATAAAAAGGTATAAGGAATAATAAAGCTCATCTTGCCCGTGATTGTGTTATTCCAGAACTGTCTTACAAAAGCTTCTTTCGAAGTATTGCATTTTCATTTGACTTACTGGTTTTATCCCTTGCCAGAGACACATACTAAGCTGCATAGCTCAGAGATTTGATCTTAAAACTTTCAGGTATGCTCTGTGCAGCAGAAAAGTCACTCTAGGAACTGGGTAGGTAGGGCTTCCTCTATGTAGGAAACTCAGCAGCAATGGGATCTATCTGACTCAGAAAAACTTGGTTACAGATCTCAACCTCTCTCAAGGGGCAACTACCAAGTTTGTTCAGTGTTAGAATGTGTTTTGAGTAGGTGGGTATTGGGGTATACAGTAAGTGGTTTGAAGTCCATTGGCTGATCCAGAGCAGATGTTCCTGAAAATTCCTGGTAGACAAAGTATGTGAATTGTGGTTAGTCTTGGCACACTTAAGGGTGTTCAGTGGTACTGTAAGATTTTGTGCTGGTGGGGACAGTTGTTTGCATTTCTGTTAAATCTTGTTTCTTTCTATTACATTCTTCAGCAAGCTGAGTTTATTCTTTGGCTTATGTGTGTGTGCCTTCAAGGGGGAAGTGTGGATGCATACATAGGATGGCTAAAGTTAACGTGCCACTTCCATTTGTGGGTGCCTTGCAAGATGATGGTGCTGTTTACAGGATGTGACTTTATTTTGGTGGTGGGTTTTGGAGAGTCAGTTGTCCACATGTGGATGTGGTAGGCCATGATGGTTATAAGCTTTGTGTTTAGGAGGCTGAGGGCAGGGTATGTTTGTTGTGCTTGGGGAAAGAGTTGGCGGTGCAGTAAGGTGGAAATAGTGGTAGGCTGTGTGTTTTGTGTTGCTGCAAGTAAGAGATATGACAAGAGTTTGAGGTTGGGAGATGAGGATGTGTATGCAGGGAGGTGCTACAGCCACATGTGTGCGGTTAGGTGGGGTGGATGCCTGCAGGATATGAGAGGGGGGGTGTCGGGGAAGTGGCTTGGGCAGCAGCATGCGATGTTCAGTGTTCATGAAGCCTTTTCTTTCTCCTTATCCCCTAGATCTCCTACCCCCCAAGTGATGAGGACAGTGACGACTCTGAGGGAGAGAACCAGGAACTTGCTCAGATCGACAGAGGTAAAGGGATGAGATACAAGGGTCCCGGGATGCTACAGCTGAAATCCATTTTGCTTTTCATTTGTGCTCTTGGATGTGCCTTCTCCATCCCCAATGTACCACAACCAGATGCATTACATCAGTCACCTTGAAGGCTTTGAGACCTCACAGGGAGAAGCTGGTGTTATCAGATGCTGCAGGTGCACTTTTCTTACCAGGGATGGATGTTAACCACATAAGGCCCCAGTGCTACATACATGGGGTAGAGAAAGTCTAAAATTGGGCCAGCAGCAGAGCTGGGACTAAAAATTTATCTTCTATTCCATGCTTGTGTACCTGTGTCACCTTTGTTCTAGGTTTCTGCTTCCTTGCTATTTTGGGTTTTAATCTTCACTTCCTTAATTCCCCTGGACTCATTGATTAGCTTGTTCTTTTCCTCCTGTACTGTTGGTATTGGGCAGCCCTATTCTTGAATCTAGATGAGAGTCTTTGTTAGAGGAGAGACAGATGCTCTGCTATTGTTTTGGACCTGGTATGAAGCAGCTTAGAGCTGCTGGTGAAACCTGTAGTAAATGCAACTGTTGAGCTATGCTGCCTTTGCCATTTGTGCATGCCCTGTGTTTTATTGTTGTTTAGCCAAATTCAGGTGGATTATTATGCAAAGGCTGAAGTTGTTATATTGCTGACCCATAGGTCATGTCGTGTCAAAATTCAAATCCCTGTTCTATGTGCTTAACATAGTAGCTCAGCAGAACAGGTAGAGCATGCACAGCTTATGGCTGAAGGCAAGGCTCTCTTTTATGACAAGCAATGTAATAGAAAGACGACTTTTACTTCCAGAAACAAGATCTCTCTTAATTTGAGCCACAGACATACTGCTTAGAATAAAGCAACTTGCTTGCTTCCTCTGCCCTGAAAACTGGTCACTAGAACTTAATGTTTTTAGCTGGAAGCAGGTGCCTAACAACACATTTGTAAGATCATGTTTTCTCCATGCTCAGGGATTGAGGTTGGTGGCAGGTCCATGTTCTTGCTCTGCAACTAGACTTTCAGGTGGTAGTTTGCGGGGGGATGTCTAGCATTCTGGTCTAAACAAAGGTATGGAAACTTCCAAAGGGAAGCATTCAGCTGGGTGGTGTTTCTTCTTGGGAGGAAAAGATGGGAGAACAGCTCGAAGTTTACTTTGGAGGAGATTAAAAAAAAAAAACCCACAGGTCAGGAGAAAGCATGCCTGGTTATTAGGGCATGGGACACAGATCTGCTCTGCCACTCCTCTATCTCCTCCTCCCACCAGAGAGAAGACGGAATTGTACCTTGACCCCTCTGGCCACCAACCAGCTCCAGAACCAGGAGAACCAATGCTGCAAGGTTCGGGCCCTCTTCCATGCCAGCCTTGACCGCCACAGCTCAGAAGAGGAGCTGGAGCGCATCAACCGAGAGTTCGCCGCTGAGAAGCGGAAGTGGTCCCAGGTCAGCAGGCTTGCCTGCTGCAGTGACAGCAACTACACCTCCTCCAGTGACGAAGAAGTGAAGAACTTGTGTGCAATGTCCTTCCGGCCTGTGGCAGAGCACGCTGATGGCCTGCATGCCAGCCCAAGCCCTGTGCTGTTCAGTGCCTCCCCTCCCAAGAGACTCCAGCCCCTAGTGCGGAGCCCAGCCTCCAGACCTTTAATCTTAAAAAGTGTTGGGGCGGGCCTTGAGCAAGTCATGCCTTGTAAGAGACATCGACAAGGATATGGGGATAAGGTCAGCAGGCCCAGCCTTGACCTGGAAAAAATGCAGCAGGTAAGGCAGAACTTCATATGAGGGGAAAGCAGCATCACTTGAGAGAAGGTGGTGTAGGCAGAGACAGAAAAGGGTTATTGAGGAAGGGTTCAGAAAATTAATAGGGTTGCTTTTTGTGATCATATCTTCAGGGACATAACTGGTACTTCTGCTGTCTAGACTAAACTAGGCCTAAGTGTAGATACCTCTCTTGAGGTAAAGCCACTGCTACTTGAGTGGCTTTTGCTACAGTTGGGCTGTTCTATTGCTACCCCCATTAGGAAAGCAGCATCTGTACTGTCCAGTTCATTGCATGACACAGGAACAAAGTCACTGGATTTCACTTTTGTCAGGTTACCCCTGCTGCTGTGATCTGACCCATACCATTTACTCCAAAATAAATTAATTGCTTAGGGGTGTATAAAGAAATTGTGATAAAAGTGGTTGTAGACTTGATGATAGATATCTCCACACTTGTTGACCTCCTTGAGCCCAAGAGTCTCTTTATGCCTCCTTGGAGTTTTCCAGGAATGTAAAACAGTGCTTTCTGCCTTCTTGTGTTTGTAAAGTGTTAAGGTCTTTACAGTTTGCTCTAGATCCATTTAGTCTTGATTTTGCAGGACTTCCGTAGGTGCTGGGGATTGAGATGTGTACATGCTAGGAGTTTGTCTCATCTCTGCAGAGGCTGGGAAATGGGGCATGCCTGGTACTGGTGGGGTGGGCTGCCCTGCGCAGTGCCCATCTGGTGCCTCTCTTTCAGAAGGTGTTGCTGTAGAGTTAGTATTTCAGCTTTCTCTTCATTATTTGTTTTTCTTCTTGCACTGGTGTAGTGTCAGTTTGAAAGAGTATCTGCAGACATCTGCTGACCCTGGTAAATTGCATTAACTTAAAAGACATTTGTTTTCAGTTCTGAATTTCCTCTCATTAGGGAAGAATTTCACTGCCTCTGGTTGGATGTACTAGTTTTAATCTCACTACCACTACCCTCTTTAAGCCTACAAGGTGGACCCTCTAAAAGAAAAGACTATGTATTTTATTTTCCAAGATTTATGAAAGTGAGACCCCCTCTGTTTCCCCATTACATTGTTCCTTGTTCTCAGTCCTGCTGGCAGCATACATCCCATGAATACATAATGCAGAGACTTCTGGTTTCAGTACAGTTTTACTCACCCCCTCTTCACCCTTCTCGCCAAGTTTCTGCTCACAGAACATTCAAAAGACCCAGTCTTGCATTTCACATCACCCAAATCTTCTACTGATGCTGACAGACTTTAATTAGTGCCACATCCTAATGAGAAGAGAAAGCTGGTAAGCCTGTGCCCAGCCCCCTTTTCAGAGTTCATGTGAGTAAATAGAGAAATGTTCCTTTTGGCCCAGGTGCTTTCTCTGACTTGGATCCCAGGCACAGCATCCACCTGCTCTGCCTTAAGTTCCTTTCAGCAGTGTTTGGGAGTGTGTTGGTGAAGGTTAGGGACTAATTTAAATAAGCTTTCCAAACTGTTGTGGCTTTTCTGGGAAACCTTGTGAGAATGATTTGTTTCCTGGTCTGTTTGCTCTTTACACTTCTAGATTAATTGTGGCAAAAATTTTTGCAAAAAGTTGAGATCTGGAGTGATGATGGGCGTGTGTTTTTAAATAATGTTTTACTGTAGATGTCATTAACACTTCCAGGTTGTGGAATCCATGTTATAAAGAAAGGATATTTAGCTAGTGGTTTTAATTTAAAAGTGTACTTTTTGGGGGGAGGTGGGGAACATGAGAAGTGATGTGAAGTCTGAATACTGTAACACTGTTTGGTCATTTGTATTATTTTTATAGTTGGTTAATTTTCAACCAGTAACATCTTGCAGCTTTATGATGACTTCTTACTTGCTACTTGTTGCTGCTACAAAAATCATGATAGAAATAACAGTAGTGTTGCAGATTCAGTCTTCTGGTGACACTTGGATTCTCATCAGCTTAGCTAAAATCAGTGATCTCATTTATCTGAAATCTGAGTTGTTTTGAGTTCTGCCACAAAATCCTTGTATGAAGTTGGGCAAGTGTCATTCAGTACCTCCATTCCCCCACCTGATTCGCTAACAAAAATACCTCTTATATTAACCACCTGGGTAGCACTTGGCATCATGTGTGTTTTAGTCAAGATAAGCAATGCAAATAAGGAATGATAATATTAAAGTGGCTACTCTAAGGCTTCATCTGGGCTCTGAACATCAAGCTATTCTTGCTTTGCAATTCTTAGCCTTACTATCATGTGCTTGCGCATGAGAACGCATCTGAAAGCTTGATCATATTGAAAGTTTTTTGAGCAGCAGATGTGGCTTTCACTCTTGTCCCTGAGCCTTACTTTCCATTCCTGCAGCTCTGTGGAACTGATAGATGACAAAGTATCAGACAAGATTAATTTGTGCCAGAAGCAAATGTGTTCTGAGACGACACTTTTTGGGTGCATGATGTGTTATGGGATGCTCAGTGGTGGATGAAGAGATTTGGAGTGCTTTGTCTTTGCATCAAATCCTGTTCATGTTAGATGGTGATCAAACATTGGTCCAAAGAGTTGTGGTGTGGAGTGGTGCTGTGTTGGGATGCCTAAGCTATTCCTTGCACTGAACAGACAAGGCAGCTTTTGTAGGAAGGCCTTGCAACAGTGGTATGTGGTATCCAAATGTGTTCCAGTGTTTGGATGCCCTTTTGGTAAAGAAGGGGAGCAAATTTTGTAGACACAAGTGGGTT
The DNA here is from genome assembly GCF_003259725.1 of Athene cunicularia. Taxonomy (NCBI): domain Eukaryota; kingdom Metazoa; phylum Chordata; class Aves; order Strigiformes; family Strigidae; genus Athene; species Athene cunicularia. The sequence goes on along the minus strand of NW_020799097.1, from coordinate 94,135,558 downwards.
GGGAGCAATCTGAGTGCTGTCAAGGGGTTAGGGAATTGCTGTGCTTCTACCTCCATGGCCTGTGGATAAATGGAAACTTCTATTATCTGGGCCTTTCAGTTCAGCCTCCCTTAGCAGGAAAGTCTGCATAAGAGAAGGTTTAAAAAGTCCCTTCCGGTTAGGTTGCAGGCCATGCCTTTGCAGCTTCATGGGGCACTATGATTCTGCTCATTTGTGCCCCAGCCATGAGTTTGGATAGTTGGCAAGTATATTTGCCCCTCTGGCTGTCTGGCGAGCTGGCCACCCAGCCTCTTCACTATTGAGGCTGAGTGAGGGCAATTCAATGCACGCTTATTTTCACTCCTCCAAAGGGCTAGAAAATTAGCACAGAACACTTTTCTTCCTTTCTTTCATCTAATTGGGCAGAAATACCTTGGCTCATGCAGATACCTGCGTTGCTGCAGTGAATGCCCTCTCCCAGCCACCCCTTAACCCCTTGATTACTGTGTTCAGTTTTGGGCTCCTCACTACAAAAAGGACATTGAATCACTCGAGCGTGTCCAAAGAAGGGCAACGAAGCTGGTGAAGGGTCTGAGGCACAGGTCGTATGAGGAGCAGCTGAGGGAACTGGGGGTGTTGAGTCTGAAGAAGAGGAGACTGAGGGGAGACCTCATTGCTCTCTACAGCTACCTGAAAGGAGGTTGCAGAGATCTGGGGATGAGTCTCTTTAACCAAGTAATAAGCGATAGGGCAGGAGGGGAATGGCCTCAAGTTCCTCCAGGGAAGGTTTAGACTGGATATTAGGAAGTATTTCTTCATGGGACAGGCTGTTAGGTGTTGGAATGGGCTACCCAGGGAGGTGGTGGAGTCCTCATCCCTGGAGGTGTTTAAGAGTTGGGCTGACATAGCGCTGAGGGATATGGTGTAGTTGGGAACTGTCAGTGTTAGGCTAATGGTTGGATTAGATGATCTTCAAGGTCTTTTCCAACCTAGATTATTCTGTGATGGTCCTTGGACAGTGTTATTACATGCAGGCCCTGCTGCCAGCCAGTTGCTATTTAATGAGGGCTATGCATGTCCTAGAAAGACTGTCTGCTGCCACCTTGTTAACTTCAGCAGATCTGGCTTTTTTTGGCAGTGCTGAGAGCATGAGGTCATAGAGAGCAGGGACATCCTTTGGCTCGAGGTGAAGGCGCCAGGGGATGCAAGCATCAGCTGAGGTGTAAGGAAGTCTGGGGTGTCACAAAGACTCCTTGGAGCTGTTGAGCTCATTCCCAGGGGATGAGACTAACTTGTCTTGGCACATTGTGTAAACTGATAGATAGGAAGTAAAGGTTCCATCCTCCTGTGCTGTTTAGTGTGACTGCCTGGAGTCCTTTGAAATCTACATTCAGCAGCTTGAGAAGTCAGTGTAGCATTTGCAGGGAGAGATCATGAGAGATCTGTCTTGGAGGAGAGTAGCTTTGTGCTGGTGTGATGAGCAATCCAAATTGTCCTCATTTACATGTGGGTAGGTGGCTGGTAAGGAAAGCATCATTTTAAAGTAAAAGGCAGAGAGTTTGGGTACATGGGTGTATTTCCAGTTATGCTATAAAGTCACTAGGTAGTTCTGAGCAAGTTGTGAAACTGTTCTGTTATGGTTTGCTTGCATGTATGAGTAGATATTATCAATATTGTTGTCTTATGGAGGCTTAATGCATTATTTAAAATGTTTTGAGATGCTTAGATGAAAAAGGTCAGTATAGAAGAGAAAAACAGATCCTGTGCTAGCATTTGTATTTTTCATGGCAGACACTGTACCTCTTTGGTGGGCAAGTAGTTTCAGTGCATGACAGGTAGGTGGAACTTGGTCTTGGCTTGATGCTGAAAGTGGCCTGGGTAGAGTGTGAGCCCTAGTCTGGGTTTAGCTGTGTAATATCAAGCCCAACAGTCCTTATCTTCAATATTTCAATACTGGCATTTTGGTTGGACTGGGCCTGGTAGGGCGATTGGCACTGAAAGCTTTCTTTGGGCCGATACTGGTTGCACAGAGGCTGCAGGATGGACTTACCACATGTGACCAAGGACCAATGTGTGACCTCTGGTATGCTGGGGTCTGAGCTTTGGGCTGCTAATGGCTCCAGGGTGAGATTTCGATATCCTTAGAGCAGCTGGGTTTTGCCCTTGCCTGTCTCTCCAAGACTTGACAAATAGCTTCCAGATAGAGAATGTGTGAGCTTGTAAGTCCTTTTCACCTCTCGGCCTCCCATTTGAATCCAGACCTTGTCAGTTCCTGCAAATTGTTATCATCTGTTTGCCCATCTGAGCTTGCCTCTGTGCTGAGGGGGTGCTGGAAAACCTGCTGCTGGTGCTGGTTTCATCACTGTTTCTGCCCTGGGCCTTGCTCTCCAGGGTGACTGAGTGGATGGAGTTCAGGGGCCTGTGCTGAGCGTAATGGCTTACACCATTTCCTGCGGGGCCCAGTGCCAGAACTTGTCTCTTCCAGGTGTGAAAAGTTGGGCCATAGCAGTTCTTTGTCCCTGGGTGCAGTAGAGTGCTTGTTGAAGCAATATAACAAGGAAACTGTTGCAGAAACTGATTGCGCCATTATAGAATGAGAAATCCTGCTTCTGGTAACCTGCAATTTTTCTTTTATTTTTCACCCCCAGAAATACTCTACAGCAGCTGTTCCTCCAGTGCAGGAGCCCCTGTCTATCTCATCCTTGCCAGCATTTGGCACTAAAGTAGCCAACAAAACAAATGCTATGCCTGGCTGCTGTGAGGCAATCCTAGCATGAAAAAGTTTGGGGCTGAAAATGATTGATTAGATTGTCCAGTCTGCTTGCCTGCAAGGATGTAGCTCTGCAGCAGGAGGCTCTGTGACTGGACATGTGTACCTCATGAGGGGGTGGTGGGGCATGGCAGAAGTCTTATTTGTGCCTTTGGAGGAGCTGAGGAGAATGTTCTCTTCTGTTTTGATGTTTGTTATAAAGACTCTGGCTCAGTGCCACCTAGCTGATGTCTGGTTTGCTGATTAAGGCATTTGTAGTCTGACAGTGGTGGAGAGAGGATGGGAAGGTAGAGTGCTGTCTGGGAGGTAGAGTCAGTAGCAAGGGAAGGCATGAGGAACCCTACCCTGCCCCTAGGAGGCGATTGTGATTCTTCCAGACAGCAGATACCTGTTTCTTTCATCATGTCTCACTGTCTTCACTGACAGTAAGGTTCACCTGCAGCTGTGGTGCCAGTTTGTAAATGCCAAAGGCAAGGCATGTAGAATAATCACAGAATCACAGAATGGTTTGGGTTGGGAGGGACTTTAAAGATCATCTAGTTCCACCCCCCCCTGCCATGGGCAGGGACACCTTCCACTAGACCAGGTTGCTCAAAGCCCCGTCCAACCTGGCCTTGAACACTTCCAGGGAGGCTTTCAGCATCAGTCGTATGACAGAGGTTGGAGCATTCTTATAGAATAGTTGAGGTTGTAAAGGACCTCTGGAGGTCATCTTGTCCAACCCCTCTGGTCAAGCAGGGTCACCTGGAGCCCGTTGCCTAGAATTGTGTCCAGACAGCTTTTGAATGTCTCCCAGGGATGAAGACTCTACAACATCCCTGGGCAGTTTGTGCCAGTGCTCAGTCACCCTCACAGTAGAAGTGTTTCTTGGTGTTCAAAGGGAACATCCTTTTGTGTTTTAAGTCTCTGCCCATTGCCCCTGGTCCTGGCATTGGGCACCACTGAAAAGCACCAGGCTCCATCCTCCCTTCACATACCTGTATGCAGTAAGATTCCCCCCATAGCCTTCTCTTGTCCAGGCTGAACAGTCCCAGCTCTCTCAGTCTCTCCTCACAGGAGAGATGCTTTAGTCCCTTAATCATCTTTGTGGCCCTCTTTTGGACTCCCTCCAGTACCTCCATGTTGCTCTTGTACTGGGACCCCAGAACTGGACACAGTACTCCAGGTGTGGCCTCACAAGTGCAGAGTAAAGGGGAAGGATCACCTTCCTCAGCCAGCTGGCAACACCCCTCCTAATACAGCCAAGGATACTATTAACTTTCTTCACAGCAAGGGTGTGTTGCTGGCTTATGTTCAATCTGGTGTCCACCAGAACCTCCAGACCCTTCTCTGCAAAGCTGCTTTCCAGATGAGTGACCCCCAGCATATACTTGTGCTTGGGATTGTTCCTCCCAGGTGCAGGACTTTGCATGTCCCTTGTTGAACTTCACGTGGTTCCTGTCAGCCCATTTCTCCAGCCTGTCAAGGTCTCTGGATGGCAGCACAATGCTCTGTTTTATCAACTGCTCTTCCCAGATTTGTGTCAGCAAACGTGCTGACATCTACCCCATCATCTCATTAATGACACTTCTGCTGTTCCCCCTTTAATCCCTTTCTTCCTTGTTTTGCCTGAGTGCATTTTTTAATCTTGCTTTAACTCATACAAAGGGGCAACAGTTTGATGGGGAGATGGACAAGTGAGCCACTATGAGTGCTTCTGGAAATATTTAATTATCTTTTTTCCTGGGTACCTGGCCATGTAACTTTACCTTCTTTTCCTGGGAGTTTGCATGTTGGTGAATAGCTATTTGGACTGCAATGGGACCTAATTATCATCTGGGCTGCCTCCAAGCATAAGCCAGTATCTAGAACATATGCTGAAACATCTGAAACCTGGTTCCTTGAGGTGCTGCTTTGCATCATGAAAGAGAGTCAGGATTAGGTTGGTCAGGATGATTTAGAATGCACCAGAGGGCTTGGTTGGGGAAAAGGAAGATAAAGGAAGGAAATTAGATGTGGCTGAAGTTTGAGAGAGTATGTGTTGAAGACAAGAGATCTGTGGGATAGGAAAGGGGAGAGGAGGGTAAGAATGGGTGGAGGCAGCTAGAGAGTAATTTTCTTGTATTAAGGTTCTCAAGGGGACAATAATAGCACCTGGCACCAGTGGCAGTGAATTATGAGCCTCGGGTTAAAGCCAATGGCTTATCATTTAGATTGGCAGGCTTGCTGGCTACCTTCCCAACCCTGCTGTCTTTCTTTTTTTTTCTCTCTAAGCTCTAAAGCCTGGTAAGAAGGTATTAGACTAAAGCTGATTCTTTGGCTGCAGAGCAGAGAGAGGAGATCAAATGGGCATATGGGCACCACTGGCATGTGTCCCTGGGATGTGACTTAAGAAGTCCTGAGTGATGCTGGTGAAACTGTGTGAAGCTTGAGGTCTAGGTAGGTAGGTAGGCCTGTTAGGGGTAGGTAGGACCAGAGGGAGAGAATTTGCAGGGGCTGGGGGGGTGTTAAGTGTCCCCACCTGAAAGTGATTGCCAGAATATTTGCATGTGAATGGATGAAGTTGGGGTCTTGACCTCTAATTTTTCTCTGAAAGCACCATGGAGAATAATTCCTACTGAACTAGTAGAGGGAAAAGCCCAGTCTCCCATATCTACTGGCAGTGGTTTATGGTACGACTGCCAGCAAGCCACAAAAAAAATCACTTGGCAAATCCTAGAGATCCAAACTGCAGCAACAACACATCTGGTTAAAAACTGATTTGAGATGGGGTGAATGGCAGTCATGGAGTGGGTGCTGGGTTGAATACCCAAGGGTGGCCATCGTGCAGGATATCCCTGTTCTGTCTCTGTGTGTTGGATGTTGCAGGTCCTTTTTGAAGAAGGTTTTCCAAAAGATGTTTTGTTTCTTGTTTTGAAGTACAGTGCAGGAGGATAATGCTGGCACGTTCTTTCCCACTCTCTGAATTCAGCCCAAGTAGCCTCGAGGGCCTGGCAGATTAAGAAGTTTTGCTGCAACCTGTTTATACTTTCCAGCAAGACCAGTTAGTAGATGTTGCTTGGAAGTGAAGGTCAGGGCCTTTGCTACAGTCTCTACTCTGGAATAGGGCTGAACTGTCCTCACCTCCCCCAGCCTTGGTGTGTCTGGACTAGGACTGCCTGGGTTGGGTCCCAATGTGGCTGTTGAGTTGGCCAGATACCTCTCCCTTCCCACTCCTCCCTCAGCATGTGGCTCATTGTGATACAAATATCTCATCGTTGCCTGGGGAGAACTAGGAGTTTGCAGACAGCTTCACCATATGTTGTCACTGCCCATGTTGTATTTGGTCTACGGATGAATGGATCTCTCTTCAGGCGTGATAAGTTACATCTCTTGCTTATGGTAGCAACCTCTGAAAAGGAGAAAGCCTTACAGTTTACTTTTTCGGAGGTGAGGTGAGCTTGAGGAGACTGGAAAGCGTAAATGGCTACTTAGAACCAAGCTGGTTACTCCTTGTAGTCCAGAGAGGGTCTGATGATGGTGGGAGTTTTCTGCTTTTTTTTCCCTATTATATAGATTAAGAAGCTGAAATGAGCAGAAGAGGGGCTTTTTCTTTTGTTCCTACCCTACCACCACCACTAAGTGTTGAATGCCAGCTTAAGCACTTACACCAGTGACCAGTCTTAGAAGTCAGCACTCACAAGATACAGGGGCTACTGCTTAAAAATCAGATAGTAAGAGACTTGTTCAAAGCATTACACAGAAGTGATGGTAGTAAGGAGTGGAAAGCAAGAGCTTGTTTTTCCCTTATCTTTCCACCGGCACTGCTTAGCCCCGTATCTCTGAAGCAGGACACCTTCCTTGTCCAGCACAGCTTGCTACTGGTGTTTGACTGGTGGCACAGGTGTGCTTTGTACCCTGCATTCTCCCCACAGGGCACTGCCTGGGAGTGAGAAGGAAGCAGGGAGGTGGTAGTGCAGATTTAGAAACGGCAGAAACAGGGTGGTCATGTGATGGAGCAGATTAACTGTTAATGCTGGGCTTTTGTGCTCTGGTTTTGCCACCAGAGACTGAAAGCAAGCAGCTTGTCCCATAGTATGTCTGAGGTTTGAAAATGCAGCAGCCGTTACTGTTCAGTAGGCAAAAGCTGGATGAGCTTTTAAGGCCAAGCCCATGACTAGAGTAAACACTCTAGGAAATACTGTTTTTGAGACAAGCTTTGGTGTGGTAGAATAGCCAGCCTGGCTGTCAACAGCACAGCTGTCCTTGGCGTGGGCTGGGGTTTAGCTCTGATTTTCTGCCTTAGCTCTGAAGAGTCTCTCCATTGTTGGCTCACATGAGAACTGCACTGCTGGGCTCTGCTCTAGCTTTCTTTCAGCTTGTTGATGTCAATGGGAGTTTTGGGCAATGGTCCAAATCTCATCTCACAGGAGGAGGCACTCAATAGAGGCATTACTTCTCATGTAGATGGAGACAGAGCTAAACCGGAGCAGATTCACTTCTAGAACTTCCTACCCTTCACTAGAGCTGTGTTTCCAGATGTACACTTCTTGCTGAGTTGCAATTGGTCATCATTTCCCCAAGAAGTCAGAGATGAATCTTCCCTCTCCAAGCCAAAAACATAATTATGTTTTTTTTCTAAAAATCAGTGTCTCAACAGGATAGGTATCCTGGGGGCCATAGGCAAATTAAAAAAAAAAACAAACAAAACTTAAGAGAAATACTATTAAGTTTGCTTGTTTTCCTCATTGGCAATCTTTGCAATCTCTGGTTGGATTTGGTTTGCTTATGCAAAGCAATTTCCATAGAAATGAACTTGCAAAACTAAGGATCCTCTAAAGTGTTAAGAACTTAATGTAAATGAGAAGTCTCTGGTGATGTCTATGCTAGGGCAAACTATATTTTTAATTCTAAATGTGCTTGTATTAAAATGCTGGCATATCCTTGCAAGCTATAATTTCACCTTCTTGCATCTGATTATGAAAAAAATAGGTTGAGCAGTTATACAATGGATTAAACCCTGAATTGCTTTGCAAGTTACTTTGCAATCTTATTGTAAGCATGCTCATTTTTGACAGTATAGACAAGTCTTTTGCCTACCTGTGGAGACTTCAGGAACTCCCTGTCTTGCATATTGCTTCAGAGGCTCATCAGACACTCCTATCAATTCTAGCATGATGGTATGTGGGCATAATATGATTAAGAAACAAGCAACAGTTTAACAGATTTTCCAAGTTGTAAAGCTAGCAGTTCTGTGCAGTGTCCAGTATAAGTACAGATACCCTTAAAATGGAGCTAGTGAAATGTCTGGAGTTCTCACTGCTGTAAACCTGTTACTTGTTACATTAAAAGCGATGTGGTTTGCAGCTGGGGAAACTGCCATAGGTCAGGGAATGCCCTGAGTTTGTTCAGGAAAGTCTGTTACTGCTATTGTTTGCTGTATGTGCAGGAAAGATAGACAAACCTCACAAGAACATGGTGTACCTGGCTAGATAAGACTGTATATTGAGCATACCTTAATGTAAGTCTTGAAACCTAAGCTGTAGTGCTTTGTTTAGAGCTCTGATTAAAACAGCACAGTGAGTTCATGATATGTGTATTTTCATTGTAGTTCTGAATTAGATGTGCTATCAAATCAAGCTCTTAACTTGTTTTCAACTTAGTATAATTTCCTGTCATCCTCTGAATAACATGGCCAGCTCTTTTAGTTTCTAAGTGTTGTTAGAGGAATGAGTGTAATTATGAGCAGTGGAAGTGGTGCTCTTGGAAAATGTTCTTTTGAGCAGAGAGACTTCTAGTGTGACATCTTTTTAGTATTCTTGTATCTGTTCTTTAATCATACACCTAATGTTCTTTTTCAAGTCTGACTGCTATAAGAAGTGTGAAAGGCATTTTTGTGCTAATTCTTCCTGTCTGCATTTTGCAGACCTCTTCTACTATGGGCAGTTATGCTAAACAGCCTATGGAAAGACCCTAGAGAGTAGTGAAACAGTAAACCACAAGAAGCTAAAAAAAATACCTGATTGCTATCTCATGGTATGGCTTCTGGTATGGCTTAGAAGTATAAAGTAACTAGTGCTGCAACTGTGAGACTTGCATATGTTGCTTGGTCCACTCTATAAAACTCTGTACTGAGTTGAGACACTGGTTCATTTGCTTTCCAGATGCAATCACTTGCCCTCAAAACTATTCATATAAATGTGGTATAAATTTTTTGGTTTATTATCAACTGTTCTCTGCACAGAGGACCTTAATGAACTTGGCCTTGAGACATTCAGGCCTGCCTTTGTACTCTGCTCTTTCTTCTTTTAATGAGATGAGGTGAACTTCTGCCCTTCTCCAGTGTGGTGTGTGAATGAGCCCTCTTGGTACTAGGACATGGACATTTCGTAAGTGTGAGATGGGCCAAAATCCTGAACTGAAAAAAAGAAATGCTGAAATGATTTTTGGGTTAAAATTGATGCATCTGCTATGAGCACTGGCATGTGTTACACAGCCTCTGATATGGATCTTACAGGCTATTGAGTTGAAGGTTTATTTCCAACTATTTGGAAAGTAGATCTTGATACAGACAATGGAGTGGCATGCATGAGGTCAGCAGTTCTCTAGCTAGTTCTTTGTGTAGATTCGGGCACGGCTGTAAGGGTTGCTGTGCTCTGCTAACACCTGTTTAGAAGGGTAGTGGCCTGCTGCTGGCTCTGAGCTGGCAGATCGCTGCTCTTGCATATGGGAAGTTCAAAAGGTTGGCAGGAGCAATGTGTAACCTGTGCTGGCACCCATAAACAAGTGGAGATGCTGAAGCTCAGTGCATTGGGGTGTCCAGGGAAAAGATGTTTGCCAGATTGGTTGTATTGCTTCTTACATTGGGGAGGCTTCTCTGGACCAGCTTCTGTGCCACCCTGAGCCATGTGCAGTCATGAGGATGTGAACAAAGAGTATGCAACATGGTATTGGAATCCACAAGTGGTGATCACCAGTGCTGAAGGTAACCATATACCTACTTAAGAGGAAGGACAGAGCACCAGGAGGAGGATACTGGCTCTTTTGAAATCCTTGCAAACTGTTCATAGGGTACTGGCCTAGGCCAGCCCTTTCAAAGTTGGTAGGTCAAACCCATCTCAAGCACTGAGCTTCAAGCCACAAATGCTGCCCCAGGTCCTGTGTGCTGTGTAGCGTTGTGCTGTGAGGCAGGTGTGGGCAGGCACTGCTTCATGCAGGTATGGGAGAACATTCTCCAAGTGCGGTAGTTAGTTATGTGCTGCATAAATGGATTAGCTCCTTGCAGTAAGAGGCCTTTATCCTATTAGCTGACTAGGCACTTCAGCATGTTCCCTTGTCATTAAAGGTGTATGTGAGGTTCAGCAGGGCAGGGGAATAGGGGGACAAGTAGATGGGGAATGTGGGAACAGTTGGGTTACATCATCAGTTCTCTCTGTGATTATTAATGTTCTACTATTTCCACTTCATGGATGTCTATTTGAGGGCAAAAAGTGGTCTCTGGTTTGTTAATCATCTTTTGGCCTGTAATTTCTAATAAACTTTTTAATGTTAAATTATTTTCATGTGCTCTTGTAAACAAATGGGATCTCACAAATAGGCATAGTCATGTGAAAGGAGAAGCTGAAATACACTGTGGGGCTGTGCAGACATGACATGTAAGTGTGTGTGTGTCTTGGGAGGAGGAGGAGCGGGACTCTTGTACCCTGCATTCAGACCCCGTGGAGCCCAAGCAAGCCCCATGTTTTGGGGTGTTTGCTTGCTTGTTTGTTTGAGACGGTCTTGTTTTGATTTCTTAGAGCTGTTTATGCAGTCAGCCTGCATTTGGCTTTTTCAAAGTTTCTCCACTACCTGCAAATCCCAGCTTCTTATCTGAAGATGTGACCTTAGTGTTTTCTGCTTAAAGTTGCTTTTGTGAGTGCTCCCAGCAGCACCAGCTGGACCCAAGGCAAGGGTTCCCTCAGTGTAATGTTCTTTGCACTCAGCTGGAGAGAGGGTGGGAGGTGATCCAGAGTCACCTTTTGGGGTTTCTGTTGTGAAAAATAGTCCATGCCTGTCTTCCATGCCACTGAAAAATCCTTTCCTCATTTAGTGCAATGAGTATACCCCATGTTGCCAAATTTTTGATAAATTTCTCTAAGACCAACTGTCTGGCTAAGAATGTGCTGAAAAGGTGCATATTCCAGGCTCTCCCAAGACAAACTCATTGATCTCTATTGGACATTTTCTGTGATGGATTAGATAAATACAGTGTGGGTTTTGTACCTCCTGAAAAGTCCCTTGTGCTAACTATACCCTTTAGGGCAGGTTTTTGGGCTGACAAACAGGAAATCAGGGCCAAGACTTTATAGTTTTAAACATAAATACTTGATAACATCTAAAACATTCAGATTGGTTCAAAAACATGAAGAATTTGGCTTAAATCTAGACTTGAAACAACTTTGAGCTTTTTTCTTTTGCCTTCCATGTGTACAGCTATCCTTTCCTCTGCCAGGTGGACCTCTGCAAGCATGCAGTCTCTTCTGGAAATCTGCTGTCCTGGATTTTGAGGCTGTTCACTTTCTGGCTGATATGCACAAGTCGCTGTGGCTTGTGCAGAGCCTTTGGAGTGTCTTCTAGTTGTTCACTTTCAGCTTTCAGATAGCTGAGGATAGTGTAAAGGTAATCTGGCACATACTCCGGTAGTACCTGTGTCCTTTGGATTTGGAGCAGCCATCTGTGGATTCTCTTTCTCTTTGTGTCCCTGTAATGTCACAGCTGACAAGAGTCTGTACCTTTCACTGATTTTAATTTTTTTCTTCTTTCCCAGGGTATAAAGCTGTATGACTTTCAGAGCTCTCTCTGTGTCTTCCTGCTTAGAGGAAACTGTTTATTGTCTGACTTGTGCTAATGTCTTAACCCCTTCTTGGTGCACTCAGGGACAGCATTTAAACAGCAAATGCTGGAAGCATCTGGGACTACTTGTTTCAAGCCCCCAGTGCTGCTGTCACCTGTGTGCTGCAGCAGCAGAGCTGAGGGGAATGGGATAAAGTCACAGGAGGCAGTGTGCTTCGTGCCCTGGCTCTGCCTACTGCAGAAGTCTGTGGGGAGGGAGAGCTTTGAAGCCACGTCTGAGCCAAGTCACTTCACAGTCGCAAGCTGGGACTGCAGAAGCGAGACAAACTATAGAGACATCAGATGATACGTTAGACTAGACTGGACATTCCCTGTGGACAGCTTTGGAGCCAAGGCCAGGAATGAAGGGAGGAAACAGTCACGTTGGCAACCCTGAATTAAAAGCCTTGTAAGCTTTTTTTCTCAGAAGCTGCTACCATGCCTGCCAGCTGTGAAACTAGACTCCCCTGTCCCTTCGCACTCCTCCTCCCTTCCCAAGCTCTAGTGAGCAGGAGGGGCAAGCTCAGCATTTGAACTTTGGTAACTTTGGCATGTGCAGATGAGTGATACAGAATTAATGAATTCTGCCCCTTCTTTATGTTTTTGTAACTCCACAGGTGCTGGAGTTTTCAGTCAGGTCTGTTTCCTGCACAAATGGAGCTTTGCACTTTTTCCAGGCCTCAAAGAAAACTCAGCGAGGGATTTAGGATTGGCGAGGAGTGAATAGATGGGCCATCTGATGTACCCTGCAGATCAGCAGACTCAGACTCTGCCAGACCAGCAGGGGAAGCAGCTGCTGAGCCAGAGATGCTCCATACAGAGTTTCTCCATCTCCAAATTCAAATCAAAGGGCTAGTGGTAAAAGTGCCAGGGCAAATCTGGCCTGTTTTATCTATGCCTAGGGGGACAGGGTTTCTGTACAGATCCAGAACATATTTGGAGACCGTATGCCACAAAGGTGACAGGAGCAGTAGAAAACCAGACTATCTGCAGATAGGCACAGAGTCCGTTTGCTTAGACCGTAACTGTGTAAGTAGGAAGCTGTGTTTGCATTAGCTGTGGCTCTAATGTATTTGGGGAGAAATTCAAAAAGCAGCCTGTATTTTGAATAATTTTATGTGTTCTCTGGGCCTTGGGAGCAGTGGGAATTCAGATGCTCTGCCAGGTGGCAGACCTTGCTGGCCAGGCTTCAGCTCACACTCTTCTGTAGTGGGTATTGACTGGGCCCAACAGCCTGGTGCCACTCTGTGGTGATCACCTGTGCATCTTTCTGGATTGAGATGCAACTGGCTTGTGCTTATTTAGAAAGCAACCACTTGTGGGATTGACTTGCTGTTCTGCCACTTGACTCACCTGTGGTTCAAGGCATTTTGTATTTGCTGTAGGCTCTCGGCTGTTTCTCTTCAGCAGTGACAGCTGAGCCCATCCCAGTAGTGCACAATGAGGTGACTAATGACACTGTTGAGGAGGATTTTGGTGACTGCAGAAGTTATTTTGTTGTGGTTTTCATGGTCCACCATTTGCTGAGTGTGTGATCTGAGACAATCCCTGAAGTACACTTTTTAAGACCTTTTCTGTATTTTTTTTTAATAATTTGAATTTGTTCTCCATGATCAGCATTTCATGTGCTGCTCTGTCCAGAGGCACTAAGCAGTCAGTGTTTGTACTGTATGGAGGCCATGGATTTGTGGCACTTTGATGGCAGAGGTCCTGCCTGGAAAACTGGGGCTCTCCTGTCTGATAGAGATGAGGGGCCCTTTATGACAGTAATGAGGGACAGATATCTTAGAATTATAGAACGGTTTGGTTTGGAAGTGACTTCAATGATCATCTTAGTTCCAACTCCCCTGCCATGGGCAGAGACACCTTCCATTAGACCAGGTTGCTCAAAGCCCCATCCAACCTGGCCTTCAACACTGCCAGGGAGGGGGCAGCCACAATTTCTCTGGGCAACCTGTTCTAGTGCCTCACCACCCTCACAGTGAAGAATTTTTTGCTTATATCTAATCTGAATCTACCTGCTTTCAGTTTAAAGCTGTTACCCCTTGTTCTGTTACTATACTCCCTGATAGAGTCCTTCCCCATCTTTCCTGTAGCCCCCTTAAGTATTGGAAGGCTGCTATAAAATCTCCTTGGAGCCTTCTCTTCTCTTGGCTGAAAAACCCCAACTCTCAGCCTATCCTCATAAGGCAGGTCAGTCCCTGATCATTTTCATGGCCTGGCTTGAGCAGGTCCATGTCCTCCTTATGTTGGAGGCCCCACAGCTGGACAGAGTACTCCAGGTGGGGTCTCACAAGAGCAGAGGGGTGGAGAATCACCTCCTTTGACCTGCTGGCCACACTTCTCTTGACAGAGCCCAGGATACAGTTTGCTTTCAGGGCTGTGAGTGCACACTGCTGGTTCATAGTCAATTTTCCATCCACTACTACTCTCAAGTCCTTCTCTGCAGGGTTGGTCTCAATCCACTCATTACCCAGCCTGTATGCTTGGAACTGCCCTGACCCACGTGTGGGACCTTGCACTTGGCCTTGTTGAACTTTTTCACTTCAAACAGAGAGGTTTGCACGGGCCCACCTCTCCAGCCTGTCCAGGTCCCTCTGGATGCCATCCCTTCCCTCCAGCCTGTTGACCACACCACACAGCTTGGTGTTGTCAGTGAACTTGCTGCGAGTGCACTCAATCCCACTGTCCATGTCACTAACAAAGATGTTAAACAGTGCCGGTCCCAGCACCATCCCCCTCAGGAATCCCACTTGTCACCACTCTTTACTTGGACATAAAGTCATTATATATGTTAATATGTTGATGTTTTGAAGGGGTTTCAGACAGATTGAGGATAAATGGGGCAAAAAAAAGCATGTTAATGACTAATTAAACTGAATATGAAATAGAAATAACTTTCTAAAGAGTTCAGAGTCTTTTCAGGATATTCCACAGTGTCACCACAGCTTACTGGGGCTTGGTCATGTAGGAGGGAACTGTTGGCCAAACCACTTGAATTAGACTTTTATTTTAAAGTGCTGTGAGGCTGGTGGAGCCGTCTGCAGACTATGATGTATGATAATTATGATTTAAGGCTGTGGCTGAAATACAGCCCTTATGGTGCTGTGCTGCTGCAGGGGCTAGGAGCTCATGTCTGCGTTTAGCATATGGATGTGCTTGGTAGTGGCCTCATACCCTTGGGCCCTGACAGTGGGTGCTTCCTTGGCACAGGGAATGATGCAAATGCGGAGTACCCTCAGGTGACAGCTAGGAAGGCCTGGCCCCCTTGTTTCTCTGCAGATTGTCATGTGTGCCTGAGGGTAAAGTCAGCTGGTGTTGCTTCATCTTTACAGCAGTAAGGAGGAGACTAACCTATTCTTTCTTACAGGTTTTGTACTGCAAAGGTAAGAGATGATGCCCATGTCCTAGCATCATGGCTCAGTGCCAAGGAATTAAAAAACCCAGTCCAAAATCAACATACAAAGTAGCTTTAAAGGGGTTTTTTGCTTGTTATGCTCCTAAACTGATTGGGAGGGCAGACCTGGCTTTGCCCCTTGTAGAGTACGCAATCACCATGTTGGTGAAAGGACAGGAGCCATGGCCTGGCTCCCTTGCTCCCTTCCACAGGGGCATGGGGCACTGCTCGCCTGGGTGGGAGAGGTCTCAGAAGCAGAGGGCACTGGGCTGTGCTGCTTTAGCCCTTAAGTGCCTGGAGCTCTCAGGTCAGGGAGACACTGAAAGCTTCAGCCTTGCTGCTGAGCTCTGGCTTGGGCCCTGTGGGTTTTCACACTGGGCTTGTGGGAACGCTGCCTTTGGGGGTAGCTGATCCCCTTCCTTTAATTCAGCCTGTGCTGTAAAAAGAGACCTGCTGAAATCCCCCGCTTTGTTGGTAGCGTGAGGCTGCTGCTGTTTCACCTGCTTGTGTGTGTACCCACTCTAGTGGCTAGCAGCTGTGGACCTCCTGCCCCTGCAGTCCCCTGGCCATCTGCCCTCTGCCACGTGGTAGGATGGAGGTGGGACTTGGTCAAGCTGAAGGCTGCAGCCACATCTTGCTGCATAATAGCCACTTTGTGCAGTGCCCTGACCTCATCTTCCCACTTCACTGCAGCTGCACCCCTGCCCTGTGCCTTAATCCTCTGCATGCTCTCCACGCCTGAGCAGTGGTGAGATGGGACAGACTTTGTTTGGCAGCTGGCTGGTGAGGAAGGCTGCTGTTCCTGGACCAAACCGGGCTCTGGGGGCTGGTAGAGAGGGAGGTCAGGCAGGCTCCTTGCTCTCAAACACCTTCCCAGGAGAGAAGGGCCATGGGACTGTATTCCCCTGGCGAGATCAGTGTGTGCTCGGGGACTGGTGTTGGGCTGGAGCTTACATATCAACATTGTGGAAGTGAAGTGGATGCCAGTGCAGAAACATCACAAGAAGCCTCTTGTTGAGGCCCCTTCAGCTCTTTGCTTACTGGGCCATGGAGATGCTTCAGTGCCTTGCTGTCACATTTTCTTTTCATGGACATTGATCACTGGGCATGTTTTCTCCCTTCGTGTCAGCCTTCTGCTATGACTTAAAGTGCAGCTTCTCACATTGTGATATTTTGTTTTTCAGTTCTTTTTCTGAACAAAGCAAACAACGTTATCAATCTGTTTGTTTTCTGTGATGAACAGTCAGGCTTGGTCTGCCTTGTTGTCCCTGGAAGACTCTGAACAACTGGGAAACTGGCTGGTAGGGTTAACAGCATGGAAGTAAAATAAGAGTTATGGAGCTGAGGAGACTTATTCTTAAAACTTAAGTCTGCTTAAAACTTTGTATCCTGTGAAGAGCTTTAGGATGCCAACAAGTGACAGGCACATCCATACCTTCAGTCAAGGCACCCCAGCCCTTCTGTTGAGGGTCATCAGCAAAACCAATAAAAGGCAGACTTCTGGCCTGCTTGATGTTCTAGAAGTCTGGTCTTTTAAGTCAAGTTACATCACAGTTTACTGAATAGACTTTTTTAAAATTTTGAATTCTTTTTCATTAAGCAAGTAAAAATCCCCGCAGAATTCTCAAGTCGTAGCAAGCTGATTGTATATCGGTATGTAGCATTTGATTAAGTGTGCTGATTTATTGTAAATTAAATGATGAGTTAAGTTGAAGTGAGAGTTCCTGTGCTGTCTTGCATGAGATAGACTTTGAAAAAAATATGGTAGTTAAACAACTACATCCAACTCTAGACAGGCTATTAGGTTTAAAATTACAACCAGAAAATAAAATTAAGTAAATATTAATTAAAAAAAACCCCTACCAGTAGACAAGAGTTGTCGCTTTGTCCTATGGAGGTAGTGAAAATGAAACTATTCTAAAAATAAAAATGTGTATCTAAAAAGATGTAACATGAAAGGTGTTTATTAATATACAAGCTGATATTTTGCATTGTACTCTGTTTTAAGACATTGTTCAAACTCTTAAATATTTACAGGCTAAGCTCTGATGCCCACCCTCAAACTGCTTATTGCCAGAGTTTTAAATACTTTTTCAACTTCAATAGTCTGACATAAATTCATCTTTCTTGAGAATTTTACTATTCATAAAATGACCTTGCATTAAGAATACCTATATTTTGTTTGTTAATATATTATTACAATCATTTGGATGATGCAGCTTGTATACAGTAATTCTGGATACAGTAGCTTGTGTGTCTAAGCAAGTACATGCATGTACCACTTACTGTCTGAGTTAGTTCAGAACTACTCGAGTTGGTGTTAGAGCGCTCAAAGCACTACTGCTTAGTTGGAGATGTCTCCTGAAGCAAGGCTGGACTACAGAGCTGTGCTCTGAGAGAAGCAAGGGTAGTGGTTTGTCTCTGCTATTAATGTGATATTTTGATATGGCAGTGAAGTGCAGCAAAGCCACATGTGCAAGTTCAGGGGTTCATTACCACATATTGCTCAGTAAATATGTAATCTCTAAGTGATCATTTCCAGTCCCTGCAACTTTCTTTTGAATCCAGGACAGAGTCCCTGGCTTATGAGTAGGGAGTATTTGTGTAACAGGAGGTGAAATTGGTGGGAGGGTTCTTACACTGAACTGATTCTGCTGTTTTCTGGGAGTTTAACCCTAAAATGTTCCAATTCAGTCTTATTTTACAGTGAGGCATAACTCTTGTGCCCTCAAAAAGACTCCACATTTCCTTAGTCATGTCATTTCCTCCTTTCAAGTAGAAGCCACAGCAGATCATAAAATAAACTTTCCTTCATCCAAGTAAGTGCTCCCAAGCTGTAGGTTTTAGCTCCAGTGCCAGCAATTCTGTTGGAGACCAACAGAAGGGACTTTTTAATTGAAATAGGGAGGCTGAGCACAGACGCTGCCTCTTTTCTTCCATTTCCTTTTCTGCAGGTGAAGAAAGACCAAATCCTACAGTTTATTCTCAGCTTTCCTACTAACATTCTCCATGACATTCAGCAAATCTCTGCTCTTCTTCCTGTCATAACTCCCCCAAAATAACTCAAGGAAATAAAACTGCACTTCCAGATTGGCTTTGTAGTTAGGAATAATCCTGGTGTTACTAAGATGAACGTGTCACCTTTCTTGTGGGCCATTCTCTCTGGCTTTAGGCTACTGCAATTCATATAGCCAAATAAATGTTATTTCGGCTCTGCTTGTATCTGTGTAAATAGGAGTTAATGAGTTCCTGCATCTCATGGCTGGCTTGTGACGTGGAGGTCTCCAGAGGGAGGATGAGGAGAGGCTGCCATGGAAAGTCCCTGGCTGTTGCTAGGCAGCACTGCTTTTTACCTTCCCTGTCTGAAAGTCTGCTCAGGTTTGGCAAGGAAAGGGAGAACTGAGAGATGGAAAACCATACAAAGATGCTTGACTGACTTTATGTAAAGCATGGGTTTACTGTGCTGGGTGCAGGGAGTGTGGCTGCAAGTGAGGTGGAAACAATTTGATTAAATAGAATAACATTTGATAACTGGTCTTCTGTTTATTCATTCTCAGATGCAGGATCATGTGGCTGGCTTGTGCTCTTTTTCTCCCTCCCTCTGTTTTGTCTCTCTTGATGATCTTGGACCATTGCAGGGAAGCTGGAAGAGTGCAGCACAAGCAATCTTGCTCTACTTCTAGTCTAAGTGGAAATAGGAAAACCCAGAACTTCAAGAGAATCCTCTGAGGTTTATGCTCCAGTTTTACAGCCTGTGGATGAGGGGTTGTCATGTTTTCATTGTACTACGAACTCCATCAAGAGAAGCACACTAGAGATCGTTATTAACTAACAAAAACTGTTACGTAAGGCATCCTGCTCTTGCTGCACAATGCAACCTTCCTCATATGATTAAAGCTCATCACAACAGTATTGCTAAAAGAGCACCTCTGTTTTCTGCCAGTAGCGTAGGACTTAAGATACAGCTGAGCACTTGAATTCCTCTTGGTAGAGTCTGGCTGGTTGTCCATCCACCCACAAGCTAATTCAAACTTTTCAGACAGTCTTTGTTGTCTTGTAATTGCTGTCTCTGTTGTTCCTTCCTATGCATTTTAATAGAAGGCCAGGATGAGTAAATTTAAGGTCTTTCTGCCTCTACTAATTTGTAGTTGGGAAATAATGTCTCTTGTTGCACCCTGATGGAGTCATTGGGGGATCTGTGGGCACTACTTCACTACATATTGGACCCCACTGGACTGTACTGGAAGGTGGTGTACTTGCTCCCTGGCTGACAGAGTTGTGCTTAAAGATACTTTTCCCTTTTAAGCAGAGGATCCTGTGGTGCTACTGATGCACTGTGGAATTTGGTGTCTCAGCCTCTGTCCATCCTTGGGGGTTCAGCCTAGTACTACTGCAAAGCTCAGCTTTACAGCAGCCTAGAGAAGCTGAGAGTCTTGCCCAAAGTCACTCAGCTTGTAGTCAAATGGGATGTGGCAGCATACATCCTACTGTAACAGTGCTCTTCACCTAAAGGATGGGGCTTCAAATCCAGAGTCCTGATTCTCACTTTCATTGCTTGACCCTACCTTGCCTTGCACATTCTATCCCACCAGTGAGCTTGTGGCTTAAGTAATCAGGTTTACCTTTCCTCATCCCCACCAGCCAATATTTCCCAGCAGTTTAGAAGAAAAGCTTATAGAGAGACCAAAACTTTGCAGGACCTCACAACTCCTCACTTTGCCCTTTCCTGCACCCCCTAGGGTTTGTTAGCCCCACCAAGTTCCCCTTCTCAGCCTTTTTCACTTTGTGGTTGTGGGGGGTCTTAAAGGCAGTAACCTTACAGTAAATACCAGCCTTAAAATGTCTTTGCAGCCTGGATGGGAATAGAGCCCTATGGTGTTTTAGAGGAATTCCCAGATAATTACTTGCTTAGTCAGAGCACAGGCTCAGGTCACTTCAGTTCCTTTTGTGTCCTTCTGCCTGGTTTGTGCAAAGACCTGTTGGGTCCTTTTAGGTCAGAAACCTTGGTGCTGTGCTGACCCTGCAGCCTGCGCTGCCAGGTCAGACCTGAGGGCAGAGGCATCAGGCATGGCTGCTGCTGAGCCCTTTGAATAACAAAGACAGCATTGGGATTCACCTGCTAAAGGACTGAGAAAAAGCACAACATTCTTGCAGTGCTCCCTTTTCCCCCATGCATGCTTGGACAGTGTAATGCACTTTCCTCAGGCCCTGAACTACCCGTGTATGAGTTTCAGGACTTGCTGTAGTGCTCATCTCTTTTTTTCCAGGCATGTAAGCAGGCTGTGAGTGTGCTGAGGGCTGATCTTTGATCCAAGAAGCTGGTGTGTGTAGAAATGGTAGGGGGGGTCTCCAACTCCCTCCCAAGTTTTGGGCAGCTGTGTGGATTTGAACTGCAAAGATGTGCTAATGGGGTGTAGAATGACAGAAGGTGGTGGAGGACTGGGAGTTCTCTCCCCACCACCCAGCAGTACTTTCTACTGGAAAAATAATATATACTTTCACCTGAGCACTATCTTCAGTTTTGTAAGTTTTTTTTTTTTTCCTTCTGTTTTTTGGGGGTAGTTGTTCATGTTTGTGTTTGTAAGTTTTTTGAGTTTCCAAGGTTCCCTTTAACGTGTTGCTTTTGTCTTCTACTGGAAAAAACAGGAAGACAATGAACGAGAGAGGAAGTAGAAACATCTCACTATTTACCATCCACACTGGTAAAATGGTGGGATGTCTTTCCACAGGTCTTCTGTATTAAGAACTTAATCTGAAAAACACTTCGGTTGCTCTGTTGAAGTGGTAGTGGTGGCATGCTTTCCCACACTTCACACAGCTTTCCCCCTGGAAAAGGGTAGAAAACAGTCAGAAGCTAGGAAAAATCTATTTCTTTCAAAAGCTGATGGTGAAGCTTCTTCCTGACATGCCTCCATCACCAAGTTTTTCACTATGAAAAATATAGTTGAAGTATTTTTTACAGAAAAACTGTTCTCTCCTGAAGCCTTCTTTTTCTACTTTCAGTTGCCTTTTGGAAATTTTTTGAGGGGAAAGAATGGTTTTTATTCACTTGCCAACTTTCAGAGCATTGCCTCAGAACTGGGATAGAGCTGCATCTTACCTGTTTGTTTCTGTACTTACACAGAGTAATTGCTGTTTTAAGTACATCCTGTTTGCTGAGTTGTGTGGTTCATATGTTATGACAACTATAACAGCTCTTATACTATATGGCAAAGGGATTTAGGACTGTGGGCAGGTACTTTTTACCTTGTTTTTTAATTCTAAATAAGCATAATGAAAATAACTGTTAAATAATGGGTACATCCACATTTACATTAAATAGACTTATTTCTTCATAAAAGGAAGATAAATTCACGCTTCAGGGCAAAGTCTAACCACTAATTGACAGAAATTAGGAAGAAACTTCCTTTTAGGCAGTTGTTCCATCTCTTTTTCCGTGGAATTTCTTGTATGTTCTTTTGAAACCCAGGGTATCAGCCACTGCCAAAGGACTCTGTGCAAGTTGGATGAGACAGTCTCAGATTGGGTTGATTACTTGAAGGCCACCTCTGCTTTCATATCTCACTTAGCCATCCATCCATCTTGTTTGCTAATTAAATTTTGATGAAAAGAGACTCTCTACAACCACCTCTTCTATTCCCTCGTGCTATTGCTACTAACCCCTGGATTCTACTTCTCTTTCAGAAGATGCTGCTCAAGAGGAATTGTGGAGTGAAGACTAGAGTTATTAAAATTCGTGTAAGTTGCCCTTTTCTGGTGCAGTTCCTTCATCTTTCCACATATATCTAAATGTGGTGATTCTCTTTGAACATCTATGCCTAGAAGTTTATTTCTGGAGGTTTCCTGTGGCTTGATCACCAGCTTAACAAAAGTTGCTAGCCTAGAATATAGACTCTAGTAGTAATTTAGGTTAGGTGCTGATGAGACTAATAATACATTGGCTTTTCCATTTTGGAGACTAGGGGTTCAAAGCTTCCTTGGAGTGAAATTCCATATTCCCTGCTGTGAGCTCAAACAGTTACACATAGCTGTCCTGTAGAGTGTCATTTGGATCCTTCTTGACCAAGGGAAGCGTTGATCTGAGGTAACAAGTGGTGTTTGGTAGGGATGAGCTCTGGTGGTAGATAGCTGTGGAAAAGGGACTAGGGCTGCATGGGGCACAGGTGCCTGAAGAACTGTATGGGATGTGGGACTGAATGATGGCAGATGGGAGAACTGTATTAATTTGATGGCTTTGTAGCTGGGATGACACTGCAGTGTCAGCATCTCCTGTTTTTGAGCATGCACACACCTAGCAGGGCTAGGTTTGCTCAACTTCCCTGCTAGTAGTTTGGGCTGCCTGCACTCAGAGTTTTTGTCTTCAGTACTCCATCCCCTGACTCTTCAGCCAACCCCTGTCTCCTTTGTGGGTACTTGGCTTTCTTTTGGTCAGTGCTGTATGATGCTGTGGGAGACGTGTGTATGACCTTGCACATTGCAGCCAAAACAAGCGCCTCAGTCCACTGAGCCCCATATGATCCTCCACATGTTTGTGATAACACAGGCAAAACCAAGTCAGGGTGAAGAAAACAGATATCTTTTGTGATAAAACTGCTGCTTTCACTGCAGTAATTATAGTCTTGCAAGAGGTATGAATGACAGACCAGGATCCTGCAGGATTTACACCTTGCCCAGCAGGAAATCAGACTGATGCCTTTGTGTACCCAGAAGTGCCACTGTTTATGGACATGCTGTTGGATGCCCTTGCCCATCGCTGCTTTGTGGCTGAATTTTGTGTTCGAGAGGAAGAGGAGCAGGTAGGGCTGGCTAGAACCTTGTGCAGAGCTGGATGGTATTTCTCCCAACTGCTCATATGCCTTCTGCCAGGGCACTTCAGTCCAGTCTTCCAGCAGCTCCACAATGATCCAGTACTTCTGATCGCACAGTTAATCCTGATCTGTGTTCTCTTGTGCTCCTGCCTGGGTTGTTTTCAGTAGAGCTGTCTCCTCCTGTGCCCCTGTGAGCTTTCCCCAGACTGTCTGTCCTTCAGACCTACCGACAGCCTAATCCTGCTGCAGTGTTTTAGCACAACTTGTTTATCAGCTTTCTTTATGCCTGCCCCTTGTGCTTTTGTTGTTTTTTTCTGAGTGTCCCTGGACTGTGGCTATTTCTAGTGCTGCTTGGTGGTAGTCTCCCAGTCCCTGTGGTTTCAACGGTGCTTTGGTGGGGTGGTTTCCTCTGATATCTTGACCTTAATATTGCTTACTCCTGTGCCTCTGGAGAATCTGAGAGGCAGAATTGTTCCCTTGCTCCCTAATGAGCCCATGTCAGCTTGCACTAAAATAAACAGCAGAAACTGAGAGCACACTGTTCTGACAGATGGCACAGAATCCATGCTTCTCTGGCCAGCCTTGCCAAGCTGGGATAGTGCATCTCTACCTGAGGTGCTCATGTGGTTTCCATGACAATAGCATATGATACTTCACAGTCTCTTGTTGGTCTGTTATGGTGGCAGAACTGTTACATAAAGGAGCATTTTTGCTTCTGTTTTTCAAGTGATTGCAAGTGTCCACTTTTGTGTACCCAGCTTAGAAAGGAGGCAGCAGGTCCTTGAAAAAATACCATGCTGAGGTACCTCAGCTGTGGAAGCAGCTGAGAGAGGTCCATACCTCCTGGAAGGATGGTGCTGTGCTCTCATCATATAAAGGGAAATATCAATCCAGTTAGTGAGACATGCTTGACACAGGGTTCCTTCTCAGTGTTGCCCAGCAGCAGGACAAGAGGTAATGGGCACAAGTTGAAATGCAGGAAATTCAGGTTGCCCGGAGAATTGCGGAGTGTCTGTCCATGGAGATAGTCAAAGCATGCCAGGACATGGTCTTAGGCAATGTCTTCTTGCTGACCCTGGACAGAAGAGGGGAGGGTGAACTCTACTATCTCTAGAGGTGCCTGCCAACCTCAACCATTCTGTGGTCTCTGGCTCTTGCCTAGCATTTGGTAATGGAATCAGAGCACACTAGGAACCTTAATTCCCTTGGGAGAGCTATTCTGAGGCCTTTTGTAAAGGATGATAGCAGGAGGCAAGGTGAGAGGCTTGGTTCTCTGTCACTAAGGGTCTTGTGACACAGGTTGAGTGTTTGGACTTTGCCGTTGTGGTGAGGGTGGAAGAAATGAAGACAGATCTCTCATAGCACATGTGTTGATGAACTGTTACAGGAGGAACCAGGCAACTGTCTGCATGTCTGGACAGGAAACATCACCATGTGAACCAGTTTGCTTCTGTCACTGTAGCCCTGAGAAACCCTGATGCACACCTGCTCCTGTTTCAGCATAGGTAAAGGACATGCAGTCTTTCTCAACTGAGGTGAGCAGTGACGTCCAGACAGCATACAACTGGAAGGAGATGCAGTGAGTGAACTGATTCGAGGAGCAGGCAGGCTACCTAATGGTTTATGCCAGGGTTTGAAGCAGGGTGAGATGGAGCGGCAGTGACTTTGCCCTCTGGCAGTGAAACACGGTTTCAACCCTTGGAAATGTTCATAGTCCTTGGGAGTCTTTCTCAAGCAGATGACCTAAGTTTTGCTTCTTGGTGTGCCCTTTTAACAATAAGGTGTCACCTTGTTCCCTGTACTTCAGCTTCCCATGGGCCAGCTCAAGTGGTGTTAGGCTACAGCCTTTCTGCTTGCTCAGCAGTTCTTAAGCAGGATGATAGGACAATGATGTGACCAGTCTAAGAACCTAGAGAGATTAATAAACTTCCCAAATATGCAGCAGCTTGGTCATGTTTGAAATGTTTTCAGGAACAGCAGCTGTGAGAGGTCAGGGCCTACACTGAAGGGAAAATAGTATTTAAAAAAAAATCTCTTCTGGTGTCCTGTCCCCCTCCCAGTAGAGGTTAATGGAACAGTAGAATCAGCCCCTATGGGCAGTCAAGCAGGTATAAACTGGAGGTGACAGTGTATGTATCAAGTGCAGATTTGTACATAAGATAAGTGTAGCATAGCATGTGTCTGTACAAGGTGAGGGCTAGATGTGGGTGCTACATGGGTGTTGTGCAGTGAGGTGGGCATTGTGTGTGTGTGTGTGTATGTGCATACCTGGTCAATGAAGCCCCAAAGTGTCAGCCAGTGTAACATCTGTAGCTGGAAGTAAGGGACTGGTGTGGGTGAGGGGTACACACATGTGCATGGGTATTTTAGCATCCAAAGCATGCTTGCATGGTGCAGTCGTGTGTTAAATGGAGACACTTCCTTAGTGCTGGAAGGAGGATGACTGTATGTGCATGTGCTGTCAGGGTGTAACTGCCTCTGCCCTGGACCAGGCTTGGTCAGCTTTAGCTGGCTCTGAATGCGGAGACCCATCTTCCAGAGTTTGTCTTTAATACCAAAAATCTTCAGTTCTCCAGGCCCTCTTGGAATGAGGGTTGCAAGTCTGTCATCTAGTCCTATTCTTGTTCTTCATTCACAAACTCCTGCATGCAGTCTCTGAGTGGGATTGGTGGAGCTGGGCTTATCTCAGCAGCAGTAGGTGGGTAGAAGATACAACTGGCAAGCTCCTGGTTATCAAGAACTCATGTTGGGGCAGGCAGAGAGGGAGTAAGGCAAATCTGATAACCTGGCTGATCAGAGAGATGTTTTCTGCTATGTAAAAATAAAATAAGAATTTTAAATCAGAACATAAACCTCTTGTGCTCTTGCCTTGATCTTATCGATGTTGAGAACGCCCTCTGCTTGGACAGGGGCCAGATCCCTCGAATGACTTTCCTGTCTCTTATCTCTTGCGTCTGCATCCTAAAAGGCCACTGCGGGAACATTTCCTCTCCTAAAACAAGGGACCTTTTCAGCCTGGAGCTGAGCAGGAGATATGCTGGCCTGAGCCTTCTTGGCAGATGTCTGAGCTATTCACAGATGTGAGGCATACTAGGTGACAGAGCAGTATTGGTGCAAACCTCTGGTTCTGGCTGCACAGCATGAAGTAAGGATTTCTTAAAAAAATCAGAAGACTCTTTGTGTGTGTATACATAATATACACAGACACACATATGTTGCACCTTCCATCATAGGCTCTCAAGGTGCTTTGCAAGCATTGCTAAACATAGCATCCCAGAGACAGATAAATATCATGATCGCAGTATCTGAGCGAGTTAAACTAAAAAACTGGCAGAGAATGTAACTTGCCTGAAGAGAGACAGTGTGAGGAGAACTGAAGTCTGGGCTTTGATTTTTTCAAACCACATTCCTTGAGCTGTGTCCTTATTCATACCATATCATGCAGTCTAAACAGCTCTGACATCTAAGGCAGCAGAGATCCTGAACTGCAGCTTGCTAACAGTTTGCCAAACCCTTCTGCTTGTCTTTAGTATATGACTGAGTGTCTAAACCTGAATCTGCCCTTTAGAAGCAACAAGAGAGACTCATCTGCCTGGCCAGTCACGTCCTTGGGTTACTTGCTGGGCAGAGGCCCTTCTTGGACATTTTAGCACTCAAGTTCCCTAGGCGAGCTCTTGTCTCCTGTTGAGAGACACATCTCTGCTGAGCAAAATGGAGAAAGTACTTTGCGAAGTGAGAGCGTAAGTATCCATTTGCTTATTGGGGAAACCAGCTCCTCCCAACTCAGCCACCAAACTGCCTGCTGAAGATCTCTGTGCTGTGATAACTGGGCCTGGAGAATTCCAGCCCTTGGTCTGAATAATTCCTGGCAAGACTTTGTCCAGAGTTTCCTCATTGTGGGGAAGGATCCAGTGTAGCCGAGGTGGGAATGCCTCTGTTTAAAAACTATCCCAAACATCTGGCTCCAGACATTGTTTTGTTTAGCATTGCTTTTACTGGATTTCATGGTAAAGACTAAGCAGCCTTCAGCCTGTCCATAGCAGCCAGAAGAGGGACTGTCATGTCTCTCTTCTACTTCCTTAAAAGAATTTTTATTGCTGCCTGCTTTTCATAAATTCCTGCCATGTATGCCTTTGCACCCGTTAAATCGTATAAGTGCTTGCAGAGTAGACCGTGTGGAATAACCAAGAACTCAGTAATCCAGACAGCACCAGTAGTGAGTGGCTGATGAGTCAGGAGGCTGACACCTGTTTTCAGTGCTGTCCTTGCTTTGTGGTCCGATGTGGTTTGTGGGTCTAGTTTAAGAATGGCAGATGTGGGGAAGGGTAG
The DNA here is from genome assembly GCF_003259725.1 of Athene cunicularia. NCBI lineage: Eukaryota > Metazoa > Chordata > Aves > Strigiformes > Strigidae > Athene > Athene cunicularia. The sequence goes on along the minus strand of NW_020799097.1, from coordinate 94,108,446 downwards.
AAAGGATGTTATGACTGAGGTGCAGCCCAGTGACTGGCTGTTCCTGGGACAGCCCTGTGTTGGCTGTGGCTAGTGGTACAGTGGTTCAGGGGGCTGGGAAGTGACAAGGCATGTTTCCCAGAGAAAGGGACAGGTTTGGTGACTTCTGGGTCACACCTGGGTGATGGAGCAGAGAGGGAGTGATAGGGGATGGCAGAGGATCACAGCGGCTCTGCCACTGTTTGCTGGGCAGAGTGTCAAGTCCAAGATGGCAGATCAGACACATCTTTTACCACCACATTCAGGCCCACTGCAGTTGCTCCCTGCTCCCCTTTGTTCGCATGGCTGTGGGAACCTGGCACCCGTTCCCAATCCCAGTCCCCAGAGCTGTAATCCTCTTTTCCCACACACCTCTCCCATAATACACCCGCTTCCTGCTCTTGGCTTCCATGGCTGGGGTGGTTTGTCCAGAGGCAAGCACACTGTGTCAGCATGTGTTCACAGCCTGCTCATGCCAGGGTAATTAATACTCACTTTGCAGTTTTAATTTGGGTTCCCTTTAAGTTGAAAGCAGCATGCTGCTTGGTGCCAGCCTGCCTGGCCAGAGGGAATCGGGTTGCCCTGGGCTCATGCAAACTGGAAGCTGCACAGGCCCAAGAACGTACCACGTGCCAGCTCTGTGAGAGGCATGGTACCTGGGGTTCCTGGCCCCAAGGGAGGAGGATGGCGAGGGCAGCTAGCTGCGATCCCCCTGGAGGGAGGATGTTCCTGCCACGCAGGGAGCACTGGAAAGGGGAATGTGGGGAGGAAGGAGAAGACAAGGTAGTGTCAGGGTGTACAGACCAAAACTGCCAAGGACTCTACTTGGATATAGCTGAGAGATTTAGGGCCAGATTGTGCCTTGCCTGTGCTTGCTTGGAGCTCCTCTAGTCTCCACTCCTCCATCTGCGCAGACACACACAGGCCTGCAGTGTGTGCAGGAACTGCTGCAGGTGTGTGCAGGGAAGCACGGGCCATTTCATATCAGAAGGAGATAAAGTGAGGACAAGACATAGCTCACTAGTAGAGGGATGTGAGTTCATTCACTTGTTCCTGTGAGATTTGTGTGGCCTTCAGAGCATGATCTTCACTGGTACCCTGGAGGAGTGAGTTCCCCAAGCTGGCCAGAGAGCACTGACAGCCTGCCCCTCTGAATGACCCATCTGTCCTTTTTTGTTGTGCAGCCTCCTTCCTTCAGGCTGTTAGGCAGGCAAAATCAAAGCTTGCAGTCAGTCTTCTGAAAAACACATCTCAAAGATGTGTGAGAGAGGAGAAGAAAGGCTTAGCATGCTGGTGCCAACAAGGACCCATAGCTGGAACTGGCCTATTTCTGCTTTTGGGCAAGTGACCAACAAGCATCTGCTAGGCCCTTTGAAGTACCTTCCAAAAAAGTTCTGTCTTGTCTGTCTGGTGGCACCTCTCTGGTAGTCTTGTAGTTGCCATCTGACAACTCTGTGCACACATTTACAAATGTTTGATGGATTTTTAATTTTTTTTTTCCTTTTTAAGAGGAACAGTAGTGTGTTTGTAAATTATTGAAGCGCTCTTTGCAATGTGGTTGCTTAGAAGAAAGTAGGTGTTAGGCAGCCTTGTGTTGGTGTGGGAAGGCAGGCTTTTCAGCCTTTTAGGGAAGGGTAATGGAGAAAAGTTCTAACTCTAGAGTCTTGTTTTCCTTGTCAGAACAGTGTTTGGAGTTGACCTTTCCTTGTCTTGGAAGAGAGGGGAGAAGAATAGTTTTAAAAAGTTCTGTCAAGGTCTATCTCTTAGCTATCCCCTGAAATTAAACTGCTTATGAACCTGGGGGTGAAGGAGAGACTTTCAGGAGGGAAGGGATGTGTCTTTGAAAAGTTATTCTTTGAGCTGCTCCAGGTCTGTGACTGGAATAAATTGTCAGAGGCCCTACTGGAGTTAATGAAGTCGTAGTTAAATGTGAATTGCTGCTCCACTGGAGGAGCTGGTCCTGCTTGTCAGAGACTATTTCTTGAAAACTGCCTGAAGCAAGACTGTAATGGAAAGGAAATCACCTCTCATCAGAAGGTCGCAACACCTAGATGTTAATTAGTTCATCTTGGCTGCCTGACTAGGGTGTATGTGTTATGCACGGGAAGAACTGAGGCACAGATGATAAGTGACTGTGTCTGGTATTATGGATATAGCTAAGGAGCAGGCATGAGGGTCCCCATCCCTTGCTCACAGATGATGGTTTCACACATCAAAGTTGAAGTGTCACCAGTTTTTTTTATAGCCACCTGGCAGAGGTGAGAGTAAGTAGGACAAAGTGGAATTAAAAGCAGTGTACCTGTAAATGCTCCACTGGAGTCTGACAGCCTTTACTTTTTCTGCCTGCCTGAATATCTACCACCTCTGGCTCTGTCCACTTCTGGGCAAGGCAGCTGTCTTACAAACAGGCAGCATTGCAGGCAGGCATCCATCCTTGCCAAGGCTCTTCTGGGGATTTATTCCTTTCCACACAGGGTGGTGGTGGGAATCGGATGCGCCTTTACAACTTGCAATTACATGGTGCCTTTTATCCCAAAGGACTTTTAACAAGTGAGTCTACAGACTGCAAAGGGATCATTCACCCACCACTGAGAGGCATCCACAGCTGGAAGGCAGCATCCTTTAAATGGAGCTCAGTGGCATTTCCCAACCGCCAGGGCCCAAGGGTAGGAAAGAAGGGATTCCTGTGCTGGATTGGCCCTGAGTAGGGGACGGGTTGGCAGAGTGCACAAGTTTATCCGATTTTGAATCCCGACAGGATGCTAGAGCTGTTATGAAAGAGGACCAAAGAGTATTAAGCAAGGCTTAGTTTCATATCACCCCTAGCACACCACTCCCTTATAAGACATTGTTGTGTTAGGTAACTTCATTTTGCCCCTCCTGTAGGGATTGTCATTCCCACAGCTGAAAGCATGCTTAGAGTTGTGCTTGCTTTTGTTTTGTACAAAGAAGAGAACTGCACTTCTGTGGAATCATGAGTCCAAAATTAAGTTGTTTCACAATCTGCATTTGGAATATTTTCCCAGACTTCACAGGGATAAGAGACAGGTTTCTGGGAAGAATATGGGTTTGTATTAGCAGATTTATCCTTTACCTGTTTATCTTCTTCCTATGCACTTTTTCCTTGCCAAAACATATAATAATGTTACAGATGGATTTATGGAGCAGTTGCCCATTTCTGTTTTATAAGGGCTGCTAATATGATTAAACACCACAAGAAATTCAGAATTTCAATCTCATTTTGAGACACTTGCATCCACTCACTGTCTGTACCATCTTTAGGTGTGCTTCTTTTATGTTCTTCAGGTATGTTTCAAGCCTGGTTGCTTATTTACCACCTGTATTTAATAGTGATAATGCAATTGGTGACTACAGTCCCAGTTTGCAAGAGTGAATACATAGGCATGCATATATGAGGGAAGAAGTGTGTGTCTGGCTGACAAGCATGTGTGACTGAGGCAATCTACTAGTTGCTTGAAACATGTGTAACACAAGCTAGCTCCCTTAGGAGCTCATCTAACTCAAATGAGGCATGCAATAAGGCAGCATGGATGTCTGCAGATACTGAAACTACCTTCTGCTCCAGGCAGTTGTACAAGCAAGTGATGAGCTGTACTCCCATAGACTGTCCCCTGGATGCTGGTGGAGTTCGGGTGCTGTTTGTCTCAAACAATGTGAGCGGACAAGATTTATATGAGTGGGGACAGACCTCTTTGTGATTTCCAAGTTAGGAGGAGGCTGGTGTGTGCACAGAGGGATGTGGACAAGTGCCCAGGGAAGTGCATGGGTACTGGGAAGGACCTGAGGCATGTGAGGGCAGGTGAGCGTGTGCAAGTGAGCATGTGTGTGTGACAAAGCGTGCATCTGAGTGTGTGCACCCTCCTGCTGGCAGCCAAGTGCTTGTATCTCAGGCTGGTCTCCAGCTGTGTAAATACATTGCTTAACAAATTGAGGGCTCTGGTTAATGATTGCCATTAGTGCAGGGCCCATATTAGGCTCCATTTTGTGCTAGTTACCCAGCTGCCTGAATGCCATTAGAGTGAACGCACTGGCCTTTAATGTCAAGCGTGGAGTGTTTGTGCTCTGAGGAGCCTCTGCAGGAGCTGGCCTGGGGTTGCTCAGCTGGGGCTGTCAGGCAGGTTTATGGCAAGCTTCCCCCAGGCCTGCTGCAGCAGCAACTCTGACAGCCTTCTGTAGTCAAAGCAATGTCCCAGGCATCACAGGCTGGTGCTGGGCACCTAAGAGGAAGAGCGGGCTGGCTAGGACACTTGCCCAGTTTGCAGGGAGGCAGCTGGCCCAAGCGCTGGGGTGGGAGGAACATGTTCTTCTCTGGCAGCTGGCCCTATCCGTCCTCTTTCTGGGAATACATCTATAGAGCTTTGCCTTGTGCTACTCATCAGAGCCAGACCACCACATGCTGTGATCCCAAATGGTGTCATGGACTAAGCCAGATTCGGCCTGGTCATCCCTAGAGCAGGATACAAGCTCTGAAGGAAACATGCTCTTTTGTAAGAAAAGAATGATTTGATGCTGATGCTTGTGCTTCCCTCCAGCAAGGTCCCCAGCAGAGGTGCTGCCCTGTCAGTTGTGGGGTAGGTGTAAGGCAGACCCACACTACTCAGGGTTATAAATGACTGCAGGTCGGTCAACATGTTGCCATGAATGAGGGCAGTTGCATTATTGCCTCTCCTGTTACTGCCTGCAGTTGGGCACAGGGCCCTTCTCACCCTGAAGGGTGGCTGTGCTGTTGAAAGCTAGCCGTTGTCTTGTGGCCACTTAAGAGGTGTCACAGTGAAGAGGCAGGATTGGGTGCACTTTGAGCTTTACTTGCAGCTGCCTGACCACCTGTGAATCTGTGCATTCTCATGCCTTTTCATGTCCCTGTCCTTCACCTCAGCCCTTGTTCTGTGCTTATCTCCCTCACAGTGCCCTGGGAAGGCACTGTGCACCACACATTGGCATCAGCAGAGGATCCAGAGAGAAACCTCAGGGCACTTTCCCACCCAAAGCCTGGTGAATTTTGCAGATGACTTTTGTCTGTCCTCTGGACCCGTCTTTCCCCAGCCTTTTCTTCATCTGCCGTACGCCAGAAATGAACTGATTCAGATGCCTTCCTTAATCCTGTCTGGCATTTCAAAATGGAGGGGACTGCCAGGTTCTTTGTTCCCATTCCCTCTTGGCACTGGCAGGGGACCTTCTCTGCTCTGGAGAAGGACAAATGTGCTGATTTATTCTGCCCCTTAGCTTTGAATAGGGGTTGCTATGTTACCCTCCAGCTCTGAGGCTTGCCAGAGCACACACCGTATATAACCCCACAGCAGGTGGCTATTGAGTAAAGGCCCTTAAATCTGCCTCTCTTGTTTCTTATGCTGCTGGCCAAGGTGTCAGGGGGATGTAGCAGGGCATGATTGCTGGCTGAAACTCCAGGCATAGCTGATGCCAAGCACCATGTTGGCATTTTCTGTTCTCATGTGCCCATCTTAATTTGCAGAGGAGGTACCAACTAGGGAACATGCTGCCCACACTGGCTTTTAAAGAGGCCTTTGCTGATATGAACGCTGCCCCATGGAGCTGAGCTGGGACCAAGATCCTGGAGGCAGAGGCTTCAGGATCTTGGTTCAGATTCTGCTTCAGGGCTTGGACACTGCCATTGTGCTCTCTAATTTGGTATGACTGTTTGGGTGAGCCTGACCATTTGAGCAGCTTTCTGGGAAAAGTTACATGGGCTTGTCCTTTGACAAGTTAAAACCCAGCTGGGACAGATGTAGGTAGTGTCAAAACATCACCTTGCCATGCCATTGTCTGACAGACCTGACTTTGAAGTGCCAAAATAAACCTCTGTCTTAAAGGAGACAGCAGAGTTGGTAATTGTTTCTAAAAAGCCTGATTCTTTGAGGAACAGTCCCTTAGCATAGGCTGAGCAATGGAAACCATGGGTCTTGCTAGGAAAGGCCTAGAAGAGACAGCAGAGCAGCATATAATACCAGAGCTCAGGCCAGATTGCCTCTCACTGGGGTTTTATCATTGTTTTCATGGAGGTTAGAAAAGACCTTCTCAGCAGTGGTGGAAGTAAGATGAGGGTAGGGGATATTTGCATGAGTTTCTGAGCTGCTGAACTTCCCAGCATGTGACCCTCAGTAGATCACACCTATTCCTGGGGAATGAACTCTGCAGGATCACGATTAAATACTCTGCTGGCCCACAGAGCAGTGAGACCTCCACTCCTGGCAAAGAGTATCTGTGAAGCAGCTGCCCCACTGGTGCTTATGCTTGCATAAGGAAAGAAATGCAACAAAGTTCCCAAGAAGTGAAAGGAAAACACTTCCTGTTTAAGAGTGGAATCACTTTGGCATGGTAATCCATCTGGAATCCACAGGTCCCAGCACAGCCTAGTGGAGAACACCATTTCTGGCCTGTCACGCAGTGCAGGGAGTGCATGGGTATTTCTGGCCTCCTAACTCTAAATCTGCTCTGGCCATGCTCTGAACATTGGGAGCAAAAGGGGAGAGAATGGTCTTTGGCTGTGGTACAAACCAGGCTGTAAGGATTTCAGGTGGGATCTTTTCCTCCAAGCATCTCTTGGTTATTCCTCCCTGAACTATAGAGACTGGAGCCAAAACTCTGGAGAGTTTCAGCGTGTCTGAAACTTTATAGATTAAGAAAGGGTGATTTGTAAATCCTTACTGGAGATCTGTTGAAAAATAAGACTGAAGAATGGGTCTTCAGAGATGACTTTGTTTATTTCCGTACTTTAAAAGTGTAGTAGGTCCTCTTTTGAGGCCAAGTGAATCTGATTTTAGCTTTTCCATGTGATACTTTATGGCAGTGATGCTGTTCTGACTCTGGGACTCTAAATGTATCATGGATATCCCGCTTCACTTAGTGGCTACAGGTGCCATAGGTCCTGGCCACGTGAGTCCCTGGGGCTTCAGTCCTGGAGGCAGGGGCAGGACAGTGCGGTGCATGCTTTTTTCTTGAGGGGTAGGAGCAAGGACATGAGCAAAGCATTTCATTGTTTGTTAGTGCTATTTGCTGCAAGTATAAGCATGACTACCCATTCAAGGAGGTAATTTTACCAGAGAGGGATGTGACAAAGCACTTGAAGCAAGAACATCACTGTTTGCAGCTTGTATGAGAGCTGACTTTGTCCCTCTTTTTATTCCCCTGCAGAGCATCAATGGAGGCCGCCCACCGCCCCACTTTGTGTATGATCCATCCACCTTTGCCTTCCGTTCCCTCAGCACCTTGAAGCCACTGAGCCCGATAGCTCCAGTGGAAGAACCGTCATGTGCCTACTGAAGGAGTTTCTCCAAAAACCTCAGGAACTATCAACCAACCACCTGCCTGGCAGGGAGAAGGGGAGGTGGTGATACCCAAGGGAATGGGTGGGAGAATGGGACAATGACACATCTTTGCAATACAGCCTCTCTGGCAGCTGGAAGCATATTACTTTGCAGCAGTGCCCATTTTCATACCATTGCCATATCTGAATAGTGGCAAAGGGAGAAGTTTTTGTCTTTCAGGGCAGAACAAACCAGTCAGGTCCACAAACTGCAAGGGCAGCCACCAAGGCAGTGTCAAACACAAGTATGGTGGTAGTTGAAGATATCCCTGAGGGGTTCAGGGGCTGGTATGGCCTACATGGCAGCAGGGATAAGTGATCAGGATGTGAACCAAGTCCAGTCACTTTTCCAAGAGTACCTAGGTCTACAGTGCTTTGCTATAGACCCAACCCTTCTCCTACTCAGAACTGAGTTCAGGATTGGAGACAGGGACTATACAGGGCTGGCTGCAAAGCAAGAAGATCCCTCTCTGAGATTGTTGTAATTGCATTCACTTCAGTTTCTCTTGTGTGGAAGACCCTAGGAGAGGAGGGTGGGAGGGGGTAACTGGCACATCTAGATTTGTGTTCCAGCTGGTCTGCTGGCAACTCAGTGATATCATCTAAAATGGGATTGAAATGGGAGGCATCAGCCTCCCACGTGTAGACTGGTGGTTAGAATAAAAATCTAGAATGGGATGTCTGTCTTGAGCCATCCAAGAAAGCACAGAGCTCACCCTCAGTTCTCTCAGCATCATCAGAGAAGTACCTGAGGGTGACTGTGCTCTTGGGTCTCCTCTCTGCTGAGGCTGTGTTCTAGGATATGCAACACTTCTCCATAGTGTTGTCCCCAAAACCTGCTGCCCTAACATGATGCTGAAGGTAACTGGTATCGCCAAACTCTGTCAAATCTGTCTCCAGCAAACTTTCCACTCTCCTGTTATGCTGGCTGTTAAATTCAAGTGGTCTCTTCTTGTACCAGTGGAACAATATTCCCAGATGTAGCATGGAGTATGAGAGGTCTCTGAGTTTTGGCCACCTGTTGGTGGAAGAAACAGGAGGGGAGTTTGGGTAAAACTGTGGGACATTTCTCCACAAATAGTCCTAAGACAGTTATGACCATGCTAAACCTTGCGACCACTGAAGTTTGACTGGGACCTGGCCTTAAAGCATGTGTGTGTTTTGTGTCACAAGGCAACAGCTAATAGAACAAGCTCTCACCTCTTGGTGAGGCAGAGGAACAAGGCATTTCCCCTTGCTGCACCTGCTGGAGAGAGTAACCTCTTTGTCTAGGTGTTCCCCACCTTGAGCCTGTATTTGACTAAGTGCAAGGTGGAGTGAGTAGTTTACTTCTTGTCTGGATCAAGAGGAGCAACTGTGAGTAATATAAAATAATTCTTGTTTTTAAATCTGTTCCAGTGTGGAGGTCTTTGATGCCACTCTTTGGATAAGACCAATGGTCAGTCCAGCTGCCAGGGGGAGGCCTCACAGTGAACGAGCTTTCACTGGTGCTTTCCAAGCCCTTCACTGAGACCCTTGGATGAAAGCCCAGAGGCTGTGTAGGTCTGGGGACCTCAATCCCCCACCCCTACTCTCCTCCCTCCCCAACCACCTCTCACTCAGGCAGGCAGAGCAGCTGGGCAAGGCGGTGAGGGGACATCTGTCCTGATGCTGCCCCAGCTCTGCCTGCTCTTTGGCTCCAGACCATCACAGCAGGGCCACGGCTTGCACCTGCGTCACCTCCAAGGGGTCACTTGTATTTTCTGGTGAGGTACCTCTGGCAGAGCATTGTGTTTCCCTGCAAGAAGTCCCTTCGTCCAACAGAGGCTGATTTCCTCCTGCCCCTGTAGGGACTCTACTTACCTTGTTTTGATGGCACACCTCAGCTTTTTAACTGCTGCCAGATCAAGCTGACCAGTGCAGGACAGGAACCATTGCCCCTTTGGACCAAATCCCTGTGCTCAGGAGAAGGGACAGCCATAGCCTGGTACCTGTCTGAAGGAGGCATATTCCCCATTCAGGTGGCTGGGGCAGCAGCCCCCACATGGTCCTGTGCCCCCAGGCTTTGCTCAGTGAGAGCTGCCAAGGTGCTTAGCCCCAGAGACACATTGCTGCCAGCCCACGGGTGCAGCAGGCTGCCTTTCCCCCGGGTGGCAGTGGGGAACGGGAATGTCCTGCCGGTATTGTTGCCTTTTAGTACTTTTGTAACTTTTCTGTCTTTTTTTTTTCCATCAGAAGGAAGAATTTAAAAAAACAAACAAAAAAAACCACAAAAACCCCACAAACCAACAACAGTGAAATAAAGTATCAGCTGCTCTACTCACACCTCTACTGGGTCTTGTGTTTGCTATCTTCTGGGTGGTTATGGGCAGGTATATAGAAGGGGCAGGAGTACAGCCAACTGTGACACGGCACTCCCAAATCCTAGGCCATGTCTGCAAGAGAATGGTTTTGAAAATAAAATAGCAAGAACTTTTCTAAAATGAATGCTGGACTCTTTGCATGTAAGAGGAGCTCCCTGGGTAGCTGCTTCCTTTGACTAGCCCTGATATGGTATATTGGCCCTCATTGGTGCTTCTCTCACCAAGAAGGTGCTTTGGCTTTTCAGTGACCTGCCTATTGCTGGGGGTGTTGAATGTGACCTGGCTGGAAGTCTCTAACCCCCCAGAACAGGAGGGTGGGGGACCACACAGCTGGTCTTTCTCTTATAATTTTAGCCTCTGTAAGTCTTACATCTCTATCCTAAGATTCTCATCAGCCCTTTTGCTTACAGCCAGAGCACTCATGCTCCTCTGTAGCATATCTGTAGCTCACTCCTTCCTCTGGATCTTACTCTAAAAACTCCACCTCAGGTACTTGTGGTGTGTGTTTCCCCACCCCTTGTTATCTCCTTGAGCTAATTCTTGTCTTTCCCCTGCACTCCTAGCTCTGTATCTTAACCAGCATCTCACAGAGCTATTACCTATGTCCCCTTTTCCAAGGGCCCCTGAGAGATACTAGCCTAAATTCCCTTAGCAGTCCTACATAGACTCATTCCCAGGAGGCCTTTTCTACTTTTCCTTCCAAGCTCTGATCTCCTCTAGGCTTCCTGCCATCTCTCTTATCTTGAAATCCTCCCCTCTGACAGCTGCAGCTCATGGTTAATTGGCCTTGGCCCATTTTACAAGGATTGTAAGGTGGACTTGCTGGCTCCCCCAAGCCCTTTACTCTCTTACCTCCTGTACAGAATTGCCTTTCTTTGTGATATTTCTTCCAAACCAGCCTGATTGCTCAGTGCACCCACCTTTGGGGCACTACGTGCTGTTCAAACCACAGTGTCTGCTATGGTTTCACAAAGCCTGATCATCTGTAGGCTTCTGCCAGGTCAAGCTTGTTTATAAGTATATAAATGCACAGAGAGGGATGTGCCAACCTTATATTGGCTGGGCTGGAGGTATGGACACCTATTGCACTGAAGCCAGAGTACAGCAGGCAGAATGGCAGAAGGCTGGCATAAAACTTTTCTCTGTGTGGTCAGCTAATTGGCTGAGGTGTAGGGCTGCTTCTGCTGCTCCCAGGGCTGTAGTCTGGGTCCCTGGCATGAGTTTGGGTTAAGCTCAATTGTGCCCACCCCTCTTCTCTCCCTGCAGGCTGGGTCTGTGACTTAATGACAAAACAGGGCAGTTTTTGTGTTAAAACATGATGCTAAACCTTGGTATGGTGACAACTCTGAAGCGAAAAGAAAGCAGCTTAGTGGTATTCACGACAATCTTAATGGGGTACCTTTCAGCTATAGTTACCAGTGTAGCTGTCAAAGAGGCTAAAGGACATTGGCCTCGCTTGGATGGCAGACCCTGGCATGGGGGAGGGATTTGCCCAAGACCACTGCAGAAGCCATCAGCAGAAACCAGGGAAGTGAGAGCTGAGCTGTGGTCTTCTGAAGGCTGTTGTTCCTTGCTGTAGCTGCTGCACTCTGTTGCTGCCTCTGGCATACATCAGTGTGGGACAGCTCACCTCTGGGGCTTTCAAAATACCTTGTGCAAACTCCCCCTCCACTACTGGAGCAGGCACATGCGCCGGCTGGGGCGCAAGTGAAACGCTTTGCAAGCGTGGTCAGCTTGGTGTAGGTCCCTCAGGATCTCTGTTTTGCTGGAGCTCCTGGCTCCAGAGTTAGTTTTCCCACCAGGTTTGGGTCGTGGCTCGGTGGGGGAGCCATAACTTCTAAGCTGAGATCTTTCTCTGCTCTGAGCTGATCTCACTTGGAGATGTGCAGGTGTTTCCCTTCAGAGCAGAAAACAAACCTTGTGAAGAGAGGAGGACTGTTGTGCCAAGGTGCAGCCTGGGCGTGCTGAATTCACCATCTGCAGGAGGGTGAATGGGGACAGGCAGCTGTTTGAAGAGCTTGGCCACAGCTTCTCTGTGATTTAAGTGGGACCGTTTAGGCTAATACTGTTCTCTAATTAAATTAAATTAATTAGGTTAATGCTATGGCCTTATAAAAATAACAGAGGCTCACAGCAGCAGCAAAGCGAGTTGTTCTATGTGTGCCCTGAGACTCGGTGAGTCACTTTGCAGCCAGCGCACAAGGTTGGCTTGTCTTGTCCAAACATTGTCTTACATGTATGTATGTACACACATGCACACACATGATGTATATATTCATGTCTCTGTATGTTTCATTTGTGCAGAAATCTCTGTACTCCTACAGTCACCCACAAGCAGGGGACCCTGTGCTCACCTGGGTCTGTGTTTGACAGGGTTCAAAGCCCACCTGTGGCACACTCACCATCTGTGTGCTACAAAGCATGATGATGCTTGGAAAATACACCTACTGCCCCGTTTCCAGCTGTGTGCTGACTTTCGACCTATCTCTCTAACTACCAGATTGACTAGGAAAATGGGCAAAATCAGCAGCTCTGCTAGGTCCAGGGTTCTCACCCCAGGCTAGATGGAGGCCACTGAAACACAGCTTGGCACAGAAACAACTAAGAGGCAGAATTTCCAGCTGGACAGACCGTCTCCTTCAAACAACATAGGGCTTTCCCTTGCTCTTTGTGAAGCTGCATAGCATGTCGTGACAAGGCGTGGGGTGGAAGAATTCATTCAAGGGTGTGTATCAGGTTAGGGTTGGATGGGGTACATGCTGATAGTGTGGGCATATGGACACAGAGTGCATTTACAATGGCATTTATATGGTTGTGGCATTTATGACGTCATTTGTATTTTAAGTGTAAGGAAGTCTTGGGAGGAGCAAAGGCAATGGGCACACACACAAGCAGGCATGGGCCTGGCAGAATGGATGCTGGTGGACGTGCATCTGGGGCGAGGGCAGAAGAGCTTGTGCTGTGGAGGGGCATGAATGAGGCCGTGTGTTTGCAGGTGTCTGCAGATAGTGATGCATGCAGGTTGTACAAATAGGTTACACGTTCCTAGGCAATGGTGGTATTTCTTTGCTGTTTGCAGTCTCAGCCATTTCTGGTAATAAATGGCAGACTTTTGCAATGCATCGTGTCAGTAATGTTTAGGAAAAATGAAAAAAATTACAAACGCCTGATCTGTCTCCTTGAGGCACTTTGGAGCTTTTACCATTGAATTAAAAAGAAGTGGGCACCTGGACAACAGTGACTCAAGACAAAGTGACCTCATTACAGAATAGAAAGTGATTGTGTACACTGCTCATTCTTAGACAAGAATTTTAGGGACATCACATAAAAGTAGCAGGTGGCAGGTTCAAAGCAAACAACTGGAAGCAGATCTGCACAGAGTGTGGTGTTGCACTGGGGAACCCTGAGCCACAGGATGCTGTGACTGCTCGGTATTCACATGACTGCAGATTTGAAAAGAAAGAGAAAAAAAAATACTCCCCAGGAAACACTACGTGCACAAATGCCACCTCCGGTTGAGGAAGGTGGTGAGGTGGGAGGATTTTCTGGGGTAGGTTGCTCTATGCCAGCCTTGCTTCACCCTTCTCTGTGGCAGAGTCTGCTCCTGCCAGCATTCAAGGTGGGTTAGTGGCTCCAAACAGGCACATGCAGCAGCAGCCACCCTGCCATGCCAGCACGTCCTTGCATGCGTGCCCATTGCCTTTGCGCCTTCAAGACTTCCTCCATGATACGAGGCCTCAGTGGTGGCTCAGCTCTTATATAAGTTTTTGATGGTGAGGTCGAGGGTGACCCGGTGCATCCACTGAACTGCTGGCATCAGGGAGCAGCTTGAAACCTGGGCAGCTTGAAACCTGGGCCGCTCACTGATCTATCTACATGGCTCCAGCTGGGCATTCTACAGATTCCCTCTGCTCTCGGTGTCTGGGTGCTGGGGCCCTGCTAGGAGGACCCCAGGTCATCAGGGCTGCCTGCCATCCATCACATCCCTCGCCACAGCCAGGCTGAGCCTGAACTGTCCATGGTCGCTATGTGCAGAGGCTGGTCGCTCAGGCTCAGGTTTCCAAAGTGGGTCAGGCCTGTACCAGGTGTCAGGCCAGTGCCCATGTATCACAGGTACAAAGTGAGTTTGGTTTGAGCACTGTCTCAGGCTTATGACATGTATATTATACATGTAATATACTTTTGGGCTGTAGGAACACATTGGGAAAGCAAGGACAGGTGTCCTGCAGTGATTGGTAACCCTCACATGGGACCGAGCAAGCCAAAGAGGATGCAGCTGAAGCAGTAAGGCTTTGCAGAAGTAACATCAGTGATGAGGAGGACATTTAAGCATGTTGGTTATCTCACCAATTCCTGAGCTAGATTTTAGTGGGCTTATTCAAGAAAGGGGGTGAGGAAATAGGAGATGTAGATGCTTTGAGAGCTAGCTCTGGCTGTAGCCGCATGCCAGCCTGGCAGGACTTGACCACATGTTTTCAGTTAACCCGACACAGGATGTGCAGATAGCTCTGGACATATGAGGAGCCCAGAAATTTGTTTTCTTTTTTGCGGCTGCTCACATCAGTGCCTGCTGTAATAATAGCTCGGTCTGTTGGTGGGTTGGCCAGCACTGATTCCATGTTCCCATCTGACACATTCATAGCACAGTAGCTCCAAGGTCAGATGAGTGGAGGAACTGAAAGTGGCATAAGAGCAGGGTGCCAAGTGGGCAGACAAGCAGAGACAACAAAGCCCCTTTGACGAGGAAAGTGGTCACCATCTGCAAAGGGAAAAAATTGCTTTCTGCCAAGGGGTTCCCTGGGAGCTCTGCTCTCCTCACCCTGGTATGTCCTGCAGACAACCCGAGGTGGGCTAGCAAGCATCTGTCCTTGGTGCAGTGGCCTTGGAGCACACTGGCATGCTATACTTGTGGGTTTCACAGGTGTCTTCTCCCCTCTGAGGGATGGTGAGACTTTGATCCCTGTATTGCTGGTGTGAGACCTGTCCTTGTGTCCCCACAGCTCTCCTTTTTGTCCACCTGGGCCGAATCCTCTTTCCCCTTGGCCTCCATGAATTTCTCCTCTGCCTGACTGTACCTTTTTCCAGGCCTCCCCTGCTTCTTTACCCCCTCTCCTGGTTTCAAGTTTCTCTAAGACTGTGCAGTGAGCCAGCCCAGAGGCTTTGGTGCTGGGGTCTTTGTGCAGTTTCTTTTCCCTCAGAATTTTTCTTGTCCTCATTTCCTGCCTTGGCCACCTCATTTCAGCTTTCAGTCTCAGCAGCAAGAAAGTTTTAAAGTAAACAAAACTATGTGCCACTCCTGGAAATAGTTGAAGCATCTTTGCCATTTTTTTCCAAAAAGTGTAGCCAGAATGTTTCATCCTGGATGATTTCATTGCCAATGGGTGACATTTGGCAAGATGTTGGCAAGGGTCTTGCCCAAAGAAAGGCTGCTTGGCAAGCCTGGCCTTGGCGGTATGACCAAACCAAATACATCAGGGCAAAATCTTGATCATATACAGCTCTTCTGAATCCTGAAAGCCTTTGTCAGATCTTCAGTGCAGAGCCTCCACAGGCTCTGTTTTGAAAAGAGATGTTTTGTCCTTTCCTGGCTTTAAACAGTTCCCCAAAATAAACCCTCTGATATTTACCAGCATTGTTTTCTTTCTTGTGTTGAATGCTGATAAATAATCAGACCCATTATATTATGTTCGTGTCTGCTCTGGTAGCAAATAATTACAACAATTACTACCAAATCAAAATGCTTCTGTTTCTCCTGGTGTCATTAGCATGTCCCAAACATTTTGTTCTTGTGGTTTAAAGTGCAGTAATAACATAGTCCAAGTGCAACACCCAGTTGAGCGGAGCTTCCCAGCACAGCAAGCTTCCCAGCCATGACAGCCTCTGAGATGCTGCTAATTTTCAATCACGGTGTCAGATCCTCTTCTACCACAGGGAGAGCAACTGCTTAGCCTGTGATTTACCCAATTTATTCCTGTAATAACCGGGCTGACTGTGGAGCCATCTGTCTGCTTTACGTGTTCCTCCTGCCTCCCACCCTGGAGCACCGCGCAGACCGAGCCATGTCTCTGTCCTTGCGACAGCAGAGAGAGGAGGCATTGCTTCACCCTGGCCATGAAGCAGGTCTCCATGTGCTCAGAGAAGGGTACAAACGTTCCTCCCGCTGCTCTTTACAGAAACAGCAAGTGATGCCTCCCCTCTCTGCTGACCTCTGCATGCCAGGGCTGCCAGAAGTGGTGTCTGCTGCAGATATTTCCACTAGGCAGGGAAGGAAAGATCCATTTTTAGGTAGGGCACAGTGGTTTATCAAGGTTTTGGCTGCACCCTGGCCCAAGCAAAGGGAGCTACTGCCCATTTGAGGGGGAAACTGAGGCAGGGAGTGGCTACGGCAAGGACCCGACACAAAGATAGTGGAAAGATACAGGTTAGCCTGAAATTGCATCCACAGCTATGAAAACCATCATGGTCCCATGGCTCTGTGAAGAAAAACACTGTATTGACTGGATCATTATAAAGCCTTTAGTTGAAGAGTCAAGTCCTCTCTGCCCTGTATAATGTTATTCAAACAGACCTGCACACAGCTCCTTCAAAGCAGATGTTAGCCAGGGTACAGCTCTAGATCAACAGTCATTCAGGATCAGTATTGCTTGAAACCACTGAGTAAAATCAAATATAAATAGAGCAGAGAGCATTTGAAGCAATTAGAGTCTCAGGGGAATTTCATTCCCCGTAATGAAGCCAAGAAAAGGGGAGATAGTGCATCATTTCTGTAATGCAACAAGGACATGCAGAAGCTGTATTACTCAGAAAACTCTGAGCAGCATGTATGGTTCATATTAAATCACCTAACCTTTCTATCTCCAGTGGTATTTCTGGGGCTTTCATTATTGTGGGGCTCTATGAAATGTAACCTTGCGATTGCCTCTGGAAGGCAGCACAATGTTCAAGGTAAATAGGATTTTACTTCTTGTGCACACAAAAATATGGAATTTTCCTGCTATTTTTGAACTGCAGTGGTACCACACAGAGGAAAGATCCTCCTTTTGGAGCTGAAACACAGAGCAGAGTAAGCAAATCATTTAGGTCCTTAGAGAAACCCTTGGTTGCATGAAGACTTTGCTCTGCATCTCTGGAGTCTGTCTTGATGGTCTCACTGCAAGGAACATCTTCCCTCTGAGGCATAGGGTGCATTTCCCTAACTCCCAAGGTTGTTTGTCCATAAACAAGGTATTGTCTACCAAATTTCCCAACTCTCAGATTCCCTTCGTGCTGGGCATAAGGCAGCTCTGACCATCCAGGCTTGGCTGCGGCGCAGCTCAGCCAGCAGGTCAGACACAGCAACGTGCCAGCCGACCCCTGTCTAACTCTGTGCGGGTTTTGCCCAGAGTCCCTGTTCCCTCTCACGTTTCCTAGCCATCTCCTGCTTGTCACCAAGCTGCTCCCCTGCCTGGGCAATGCCGTGGCACTGCTCCTCCCCATGCTGC
Source organism: Athene cunicularia (assembly GCF_003259725.1). Classification (NCBI taxonomy): domain Eukaryota; kingdom Metazoa; phylum Chordata; class Aves; order Strigiformes; family Strigidae; genus Athene; species Athene cunicularia. Next base: position 94,091,263 of record NW_020799097.1, on the reverse strand, counting down.
AGAGCACCTCGGGTGCTCACCTTGACACAAGGTCCCTGCAGAGCACTGGCAGGAGGTGCTGGGCAGGACTCGCATCACTTGCCCACCCCAGGAGCATCACTTTCTTTCAGAGGTGGATGCTGCCCTGTGCTCCCCGTGGCTGCTTGCAGACTGCGTGCAGCAGCGAGGCTCTTGAACGGCTGGAAAGGAAATCACGTTTCTCCTGATGCCTGAAAGGAATGTTTCCTGAGGAGCTGCAGTGCTGGCTGCATGTGGGGTGCAGGGGGCCAAGCCAAGGAGACTCCAGGCTGACTTGGGCTTTATAGCTGTGGCTAAAATCAAAAGGGCAGTGGGTGGTTGAAGTGTCTGCGCTACCTGGGGTGCTTGAGGTAGGTACTGCAGAGTGATTAACCACCCAGATTGATCCCAGGTGACTTGGATCATATGAAGCATCAGTTAAAGGAAGAACATATCCTGTAATTTGTGGGTCATGGGAATCCAATCTCCCTGTGACCCTGCCCACAGACAGTGCCTTCTGAGGGCATGGCTATGAACAAGGTATTTAGACAGGCTTCACACTTTGCACTGCTCCTTCAGGGAGCTTTGTCTGCGTGCCAAAATGTGTTATAGCTGCTCTTCTACAGAGCAGGGAGCTGGGGCAGTTGAAGGGCTTTGCCCAGCTCTGGGTTGAGCTATAGGAGCCTGGACTGCAGCCTCATCCAGGGTGCACAGGATGAGATCGGAGAGTCCCTCTGTACCTCTCCATCCCCTCTCATGACTGAGAACAAACCTTGGAACATAGGCCAGCAGGGAACAAGACCTGCTCTATCCAAATCTTCCCATCTGGGCTAATCAAGGGGACCCAGGACTCTGGAGTAGCGCACCAAAGGCATCTCCTGGTGCTGGGCTGGAGTTGCTGCCAAGGGCTTCTTGCACAACCAGGCCTTTGCGCTATGAGCGATGCTGCTGCTTTGTGTAAGTGAGGCTGACCAAGGCTCTTGGGCTCTTTGCAGGATGCTGGGAAATGCACTGGCCATATGCCATAGACTTCAGTCCTCTCAACAGTGGCCACCTGCTTCATAGCTGCCTGTGGCTGGGTACCACAGACTGGGTAACTCCTCACCCCACCTTCCTATGGCATCTTGCAGCTGCCTGGCAAAGGTTTAACCCTTACTTTGCAATAGCTGCACAGAAATCCATCTTTTTAAGACTTGTACAGGTTGGAAGTCCCCATCACGCTTTGGAGATGCCAGTATTGCCTCTGGCTGATGGCTGTGCCTCCTATGCAGAGCCCGTTGGTGGCCTGGCCTCCACACTCCTCCATAACCTGAGGGAACAACACATTTTGTTTTGCTGCTGGCACAGCTGAATAGTTTATGTACTGCAAAAGAGTGGGGTAGTATTTCTTCCCTCTGGAAAAGGAAAAGTGTCTTGATCTCTGAATCACTCTGTTGCCTCCCTCTGTACTGGGTAAATATCTGGGCTTCCTGGGCTTGGGCCAGGAAAAGCAGAGATGGAAATACATGGTGTGTAGCTCAAGTCATCCTTTCATGTCATGAGCTTGGCTGGTCCAGGCTGTTGGGAACATGTGGCAGTACCCATGATGGGGACAGAGGGACAGATGCCATCCTTCTCCTTGATGCTGTCTGTGTCCAGGAGTCCTATCACAGCCACCAAACTTGCCCCTGGGTCTGTGAAGGGCTGAAAGACCCTGAAACCAACAGCAGGCAGATGGGGATGTGCCTGAGCTGATGTGGCCTTGAACCCAGGATGTCCCTTGAAGATGGTGTATAGAGCATGTGGACCCCCCCCCTGCCCCCATGCAGGCAGGTCCCCGTGGTGCCTACATGAACCTCCTGCTCCTCAGGGACTTCCCTGGAGAAGCTGTATTGCTGAGTCTGGGACAAAAAAGGGGAGGGCAGGAGCATGGCACTGGCCAGGGCAACAAACTGCTGTTCCCACTGTGTAATAAGTTCCCGGAGAGAAAAAACAAACACCAAAGAGCTGCTTGATTTCTCTTTCCTTTTTTCCTTTAATAAGACAAGAGGGAAGAGTGAGCGACAGAGACACATTTGCAGCTCAGAGGCTTGTTGCAAAGCAGCGCCTGCAGCTGAAATGAGGGTCAGCAGTGCTGGGAGGAAGAGGAGGCGCCTCTCCCTGTGGGTTTAAAAACTCTTGGCTCGCAAAGTAGGAGGACAAAGTGCATCGCCAAAATGGCATCACACTTGATGTCTGGGTCAGAGAAGCTCCAGCTGGGCCTGGGCAGCCCCTTCCACCTCCCCACCCCTTGAGACCTGGCCAGCAGCCAGGGGCCAAACTGGCACCTCACCCCCATTGCTGACGGGAAGGTGAAGGGACCGTGGGAAAACTTGTCTCTGGCTGGCTGCTGTCAGCTCGGCAGCAGTCACAGTATAAAAAATATTTCTCCCCCCCTTCCATGCCCTCCCCACCCCTGCCATGGTCTGCCTTGGTGATATTAAGGCTGCCCCCATGGACCAGGGACTGATGGATGAGCCAGATCCCCCAAGTGCCTGCTGGCCTGGACATGGGGAATGACAACGGACCAGATGATGGAAATTACAGCTGGGTACTCTCAACACCATGTTAACCCTGTGGGGTGCAAGCGGGGTCCCAGCCACATGGGCACACAAAGGACCAGCTCTGCTCTGTCCTCCCTGAAGATGGTGCCTGGCGCTGCCAGGGCTGTCCACATTGCACTGGTGGGGTGATAACGCAAAGCCTTCCCTCAACTTCACCCTGGCTTTTCCCAGGCACTGGGCACCCTGCCATAAAAGCAGCCTTTCCCCACATGTCCCTGTCGCCATTTATTACATTACAAGGGGAGAAGGTGGGCCTGACTCTTTTCAGGGATTTTGGGGTGCAATGCTGGGCAGTCACTGGAATGGGCTCAGAGGGCAGCAGGACTAGGGATACTGGAAATCACTCACAGTACGGTGCCCTACATGCCAGAAAAAGCCAGGAGCCCATTTTGTTCAAAGCTAACAAAGCCTTTTGGAAAAGCCTGCGGTAAGAGGAGATGCTCCTCCCAGAGCATCCTATGGCCCCCAGGTAATAACACTGTAATCGGTATCAGTGCACACAGTTAACCACTGCAGTGTTACCAGCCCCAGAGATTTCAAAATCCTGAATAAGGCCTCGAATCTCACAGCACTGGCTAAAAACAGATTCAAACCTGCACTTTGGAGTCTGATTACTTATCCTCTATTTGGGTTTTTAAAACTTTTGGGTAGAGCTGGGCCACATTTTCAGCTTCCCTTTGCATTGCAATTGCAAGTTCACAGTAATGATTACAGAAAAGGGAGTGACAGGGCTGTTTATTTTTTGAAGGAAGATGAGATTCTCATATATTTACATTTACAGGGAGAAGGCTTTAACAGTTCTCTAGTCTCTGAGAGTCTGTTAAAAATTGCAAGGGCCACTGATAAGATAATAATAGATTAACCTCAGACTAATTTATGTGTGTGGTTACTGATCACCTTGCTTGAAATGAGCTCATTGCAAGTGGACTTTCCTTTTCAAGGAATGCTGCATGTTTGCAGATGTGCCGACAAAGCATCATTTTCACTGGAAGCATTGGCAAAGAGGAAAAAAATGAAATGAATCTCATTTCCCAGGAAGGCATAAAGGCAGACTGATAAATAATCAGGTGGTGAACCAACTGCTTGGCAATAAGTGGTGAGGCAATTGCAGTGCAATGAGTGCCAATAAGAAAATATGATGTCATGCATGGCTCTGCTTTGCCAAAGTGTGCCGCTCCCTGCAGAAAATTGCAAAGAACTATAAAACAAAATTCATTCGTGCTTCAGCCAGAGACTGAGGCAATAATCATTATGGTCAAGTAGCAACACAGCTCTTGGTTGGACATCTCAGTTCTCTCCTGAGGAAGACTGTGACACACATTCGCTGGGGAGACTGGAAGCTAGGACACAAAGTGAACATTGGCTGGCTCTTCACATGCTCCAGCCTCTGAGCTGCTGTGGGACTGGAGCAAACCAAGAAGGAGACCCTGAGGGTAGTCCCACGGGGTCCACAGCTTTGTATGTTAGGGTCCTGTCCTTTCTCCTCTCCCAGCTCATCCATATCAAAGTGGAGAGTGAGCCATCGGGTGAAGCTCAGCGCAATGTCTTCTTTGAGGAAATTCAAGAGTTGCATTTTGCTGGGTATTTATGGGCCCTGGATACTGCTCTGGATTGAATGGAGAGGAAGGTGCAGGAAGAATTTAAAAGAGAAAAAGGATTAATAGTTTGGACGGGGCCAAATAGGAGCAGCCTGCATGTCATGTTGGTGCTAGCTGAAGGCCGTGATTCATGCCCTGTGTTGGTGCCTCTAAACACCACCAGCCCTGGAGGTCCAAAGTTAGGGGACTCCAGCTGATCCTGCAGTCCCTGTCTTCTCCAGGGTTGCATCTCAGTGTCCAAGCGCGCAAGTGTTTGCTGAGAGGTTCAGAGGAAGCTGTTCATTTTTTTCCCCTTAATCACAACCATAGGAGGAGGCAGCTGCTCTTGGCAGCCGGAGCCATGCTAAGTGCACTTGCTGGAAGTATTTTGACTTTGTTTCTGAACATGACCCTAAGCAAAGTAATCCTCAGCTTTGGCTACTGGCAGTGTGATGTTGTGGGGATGTGAGGGGTTGGGGGAGCACGGGATCCATCTAGAGAACAGCGAGAGGAAATTTCTGCAGCAGTCCATTGCCATGGCAGAAACAAACATGAGCAGCAACACAGAGAAATATAAATATATGTCATTTAGGGGTCTGAAGAATGCTTTGTCATGTGCAGGGAGGGACGGTGCAGTTGAAGTTGGGGAAATCTTCCCAAGATCCTTGCGAGGAGATCAGAGTTCTAGAAGGCCAGGCTCAGCGCTGGAGTTAAAAGCCGGGAGCAAGTTGTGCAGGTCCCTGGTCCCACTGGAATTGCTCCTGACTTTTCAGGCAGCCTATTGTTGCACAGGAACCCATGGCCAAAGGTGTTCCTTGCTGGGCATCCTCAAAACCGAAGACCCTTCCATTGCCAGTCTCTAGCAGTGCTTCTATTTGTCCCAAATTTCTGCCAGGCAGAGCTGAGCACCCCATACAGCCAGCCATCCTTGCCAGGGGAGATGGGGTCATGTCTCATCAACACATGTGAAACACTTTGGGGTAAATTATCAAAGTATAATGATTCCTTTGCCTCTGGGGAAGATTTCCCAAAGCTCCTGACTGATCCAGTCCAACTTCATGTTTTCCCCTTTGCCACTTCTGACAATCATCCCCTGGCTGCTAGTGGTTGGGTGGCAGGACTTGCTCTCCTCCCTCACTTGGGGTTAAAAAAGAAAATCAGACTGTTTAGAGAGAAAACAAATCCTAAAAAGAAGAAAAACAAAGCACCCAGCAGCCCATGTTGGAAATAATTATGAATTGCTTTTGAAAGTGCTTGTTTGACTGCATAAGGGTGAAGGTACCTTCCTTTAACAAAGCTGCAGGAAAAAACGCACCGTCCCCCGAGTTTGGGGCACTCTGGAGGGCAGCCACACTGAAATTGTGATTAAGTGTTTTGGGCCATGCCTTTCATTGCAGCCTGCCAGATAAATATTTACAGCTGACCACGGAGAAGCAGGGGGGGAAGGAGAGGAGAGACATCTGTAAATTCTTTGGAGCCTTGCTGCGTTTTAATTTTAATTTAGTTCTTTTTTGTTGCTTTTCCAGGCCACACATCATTGCCTCTTTTTCTCAACCCATGGATAACTAAAGAAGAGATTTTTGAGAGAAAGAGGTTATTTCTAAAACCTCAGGGGACAGATCCTGGTTTCAGTGACCGTGGTGTAAAATCTGGAGCTGTGATAAACCAATACTGTGGAGACCAGGCTGCAACCTTTGGTTTACTAACTGGCGTAAATCTGATGCAATGTTATTGATCTCTGTGGATTTACTCTGAGTCTCATTGCCTCCTCCCTTGTTTTCTTCACAGTTGTCCTTATCCATGGGAAGTCAGTGCCTATGTGGCTGTAATACGCCAGTAAATCACAGCGTTACACCCACTTTTCAACGGTGTAAATGATTCCCTCCGTTTGGCCTCTATTCTCAAAAGAAAGCAATTCTCTGTGCCCAGTGGGAGGGGTGGTTATCAGCATCCCAGAGCATCTCATCTCACCAACCCTAGCCTGCCAAAGTATCCGGGGCTGAGCCCTCCAAAGAGGGGGCAACCAAGAACGACTCATATAAATGAGGGTTCTCAACCCTGGGGGCTCTCTGCATTTTGATGTATGAGTATATATGTCCTGCTCAGAAACATATGCAGGAATCTGTAGCTATAAAAGCCACTGCACCACCCTGTAATCCAGCCCAGATGTGCCTCTCCTTTCATGGTGCACTCAAGGGAACCCTCCGAGCCGAGGCAGGCAGGAATGGAAAGCATTGTTCAAATTTACTTACCCCAATGAAAAGAGACCCACAGCAGACTGCTCGCAGAGGTCCAGAGCAAGAAGGCTGGTAGGAAAGACTGACGTCAGGAGGGGGACTGGAGCACAAGCCCGTGCTGTCATCAGATATCTTCTGAGGTCATCGGTGTGAGCCAGAAGGCTGGCGAGCTCTGAGCCTCTCTGAGAGACAGGTGTTAATGCCTGCAGCACAAACCCTGGCCTTGCCTGAGCTCCCAAAGCAAAGATCTGTGATAATATGGTGGGGCTACTCACCTCCTTCAAGGCTTTAAGCTTGGGAAACAGAGGCCAAGTAATGAGACTCTGGGGTGGGCTTTCATGCTGATCCGTTTGGGAGAACAGGGGAAAGACTTTATGGTTTGTTGTACGTTGTATTTGCAAGCAAGCTACCAGGATCTCCTCCTCCCCATGTAGTAGCAGCTTGGGCTAGAGATTTATCCCTGCTCTTATTGGTGACCTTCTAAGTAGCCAAAAAGTAGCATTTCAAAAAACTTTTGCGCTGGCTGCAAAGTCATCTGGGAAGTTACTTTTAGTGTCATAAAGCTGCATAGTCCTAAATAGAAAGTGCGGAGGCAAAGGTCTCATCCTCAGGGCTTTGCAGTCTCAGCGCAAAGAGTGCGGTTATAAAGCAAGTCACGGAGTCCAGGAAGGAAATTTATGGCTGGGAAGATGGATAAATAATATGCCAAGATCAACAGTAGTGGTAATGTCGAAGTGTACTGAGAGGAGTCAGAGCTCTAACTGCTTGGAAGCCTTGGCCTGAAACAAGCCAACTGCTAGAGAGCTGCTGCGGCATTGAGCCCCTGGCATTGGCACCACCAACATCTGACAACCTGAAGGGGATGTTTTAATGAGAGGGAGCAATGCCACATGCCAGTGACTATCTTCACCAGCACAATCTTACTCCTGGGGTCAGTGCTGAGTTGTGACAAAGACTGAGGTTTTACAGTCACGCTCTCACGCATCACCTCCCAGTGGTGATGTGACCTCATGGAGTGCTGACATGGCTCTGACTCTTCATTTGTAGACCATCTGGAAGCCTCTTGGGCCTCCAGATGTGATGGGAGGAGGATAGGGCTTTTTGTAGCTCTTGGAGGTTTGAAGGAGACACAAATCAAAACCTTTGCAGATTTTTTTGCTGCTTCTCTCAGCTTTCCCATCCTTCTCCTTACTTCTGTTTGATGTACTTCTGTCAGCCTGGAAAATAAAATTGCTCCAGTGTTTACTTTCTCTGTTTCCTGCCCGAGCTGTTAAGCATGACCTAGGTCATCCTTGCTAATGAATCACATAAAGGAGTGGTGAAAATCCATTAGTGGAGGTGTCTTAAAGAAGAGGTTGGACAAACACATGTCAGGAGCAGTGTAGGAATAGCTGATACTGTCTTGGGACCAGCGTTGGACTAAACAACTTTCTGAGGTCTTTATCAGCCCTAATTTCTGAGCTCCTCTGATCCTCAACAGGGAGTGTGACAGCAGGGACCTGGGAATGCCCTTAGGTGTTTTCAGTGGCAGAGCCCCACCATACTTTGACATCTGCTTTGTGCTCATGGGCATTATAACCTTGCTGTGTGACATCTGGGGGCAAACTGTGAGCAGAGAGGGTCAAAGGTGACATCACCCTAAATTTTGTGCTGCACAGAGGATGTAGCCAGTGTTTAGTCCCATACTTATTCTCCACATCAACTGTCTGAAAGCAGAATTGTTTGGGGTATAGTACTGGCCACTCCCACCAACCACTCCCAGGCACATCCAGCCCCAGTATGTGACCTGAGTCACCAAAACCAAACTTACCCCCCCTTTCCTAGCCTCCAGGGTTTGCTCTTTACTCTTGAAGCTCCAGTTCTTGGATCACTGTGATTACACAGGGCTCTCATCTCTCATGTCTGAAAAGCAGTGATAACAGGGCTCCTGGGGGGAAGGGAAGCAAGAAAGCCTTCAAAGCAAGAAAGCAAAACAAGGAACTCAACCCTTTAAAAAAAAAAATCTCACGTTTTAGGAATGTTCTTCTGATTTTGGTTGGGAGAGTTGCCTGAAGCTTGGCTTTGATAGTACTGATGATTAAAAACCTAGATCACAGTCTGGACTTTCTCTGCAGTTTCTCAGGGGTACGTTCGCTATTGGGGTACACTTGGGATGCAAAATTCAGTGTTTGGGCCCTGAAGACTGTCACTTCTCTGGACCTTGAAAAAAAGATGGAAAAGCCTGAAATGTATTTCTTTAAGACTTTGCTGTCTGTAGCTCCTTTTTAAAGGATCAGAGGGCAATCTAGTGGGTGTCCTCCCTGGCACCAGGAGTGTCCTCGCTGACATCTGTTGTGTTACACCAGGACAGGGCTAGTGTGAGTGGGACGGGAGAAGCAGCTGGAGAGCAAACCCTTTTGAGATAGCTAAAAGGAACCTAGAATATTATTATGGAGGGACCCATAATGGGCAGTGGGGGACTCAGCGTTTAGTTCAGTATTTCTGCCTGTGACACAGACCTGCATCTGTCCAAACACCAGCGCTTCCCTTCAGTTGCTGACTAGAACCAACAAGGGGGCAGCACTGTTTGCATCCTTCTCCCACAGGGACGGATAGCTTTTGGGATCCCCCGGTGTCAGGCTTGCTCCCTGCAGCTTGTGCCAGGTCAGATTTCAGGGTTTGGGCTCTGCATGTGTGCACTCATGTGTGCTCTCTGCAGTCTTTCCAGGAAATTAATTTGTGTCAGATGATTGACAACCCAACCCTTTGGGACATAGGTGGCAGGAATGAGCCCAAAAAGCATCTTGATCTGGAATGAGGTTTGGGCATCCCCTCTCTCTCTCCTGTCTGGCCTCCTGCAAGCCTTTTGGCTGGACTGATGCTTTGACACACTACCAGATTGATGCTCTAGCAAACCATATCTCCATTTAAAATTGCAGAGAAGAAACTGATGATCTTGTTACTGAGCAAAAGGCAATGAGCAAGCAATTGAACGAAAGGCAAAATGGCATCAGGGAAAGTGTAGGGAGATTATTTAAGACCTGGCATGGGCATCTAAGCTGGATATTTCTGCTAAAATGCTAGTAAGACAAACAGCGATACTTAAACCAATTGTTGTCCCAGAATTGGGAACTTAATGTATAATAAAGGCTTTTCCACCTCTCAGAGACATTGTTTCAGGCTCTCTTCAGACTCAGGAGGACACTTGCTTTAATTAACCTCATCTCACACTTGGAGTGTGATTTCCTACAGTCACGAGAGCTGAACTCTTCACCTACAGTAGAAGTTGCTATTCTGGAGTTTGAATCATTGCTTACACCATGGCAGGATAACAAGAGGCTGGATTATCAATAAAATGAATAAGAATGAGAGGCAATGACCTTCTGTCTGTTTCCCAGGATTTAACACCATGCTTTGATCTCCAACATACACATCACACAGCAAGTGCTGTAGCTGATCCCTTTGCAGCTTAGGTGATATGCTCACAGATCTCCTCACTCCTACTGTGATCCTGTCAGTTCATGTAAGTCAAAGAGGTTTGATCCAGGTCAGTTCTTGGTTGACAATCCTCAGAGGAGAGGCCAGGATGTCACCAGACATGGCAATGTCTTTTCTGGCTCAGTAGAATTGATCACCCTAGCCTACTGCTACAGGGCCCTATGAATACTGACTCCTCGAGACAGATCTGATGAAACAGGGACTTCACACCACTGTGACCAGGAAATATGAGAGTAGGCCACACATTCCTCTTGCACCAGATTTCACTTTCTTTCAGCTGTGGATTTTTTACTTCTTGCCTCAAATTACTGTGCTTAGAGATCATGCTTGCTTGCTAATCTACCGCCATGTTACTGGCCCTGTATTTGGAACTGTATTTGGAAAGTAGGTGGGTGATGCACCAGTGAGTAAAGTGCAGGTCATAAATGCTCTGCATCCCTTCAGCTCGATGTCTGTGGGAGGCACGTGGACTAAGATGTACAGCTACTAGAGTGATGAAGTGATGGGTGCCTTGTTATTTTTTTCACTGTCAGCAATTGTCTGTGAAACCCACAGGCAGTGTCCACAGCAGGCTTACACAAAGGATGACAAATAGCTATTGCCCTCACTTACTCTACTAGTTCAGGGGCTGAAGTCTGCATAGTAGATCTCATGGACGTGACCCTGCTGATGGTCTCTGGGGGCATGAGAAAGATATCGTGCAATAAAGTTTCTTTCCTTTTCTCTCACTGTGCTTTAAAAATAAACAAACTCTAAAATTGCTTACAACCACTTCCTGCCCCTACCACTGAACAATTAATCCTTCCACTGTGACCTTAAATTCTATTGTTTACCAGTTTTGGAGTGGTCACATCTTTTATGGTGTTTTTTTACTAAAAAGGCTTTGCTCACATGTGTGTCTCTGCGAGGGTGTATATTGTGTATTATGTCCAGTGATGACCTCTCTGATGTCCATCGCCAGCGGCAGGGGAACAATAGACCTCAGCATGGTGGGTTCAGCAGGATGTGTATGTGAGTCGGTGTGTACATACGTATGCGGTGGGGGTACCATGCTGCAGATCAAAGGGAAAATGAATCTCTAAAATGTTGAGTTTATAAAGTGTATTGTTGTTGCACTGCCGCCCAAAGTCTTCAAAGGGGCCTGAATTTATTATCTCAGAACAGTTCAGAGATACTCATTGTAGATTAAAAATGGAAGGAATAGGAAGAGGGCCAGGCATGTAAATTACTGAGTGAGAATAGGAGCTCTCACATTTATTTGCTGTATGAATTTGGGTTTTGTTGTTTTCTTTTCCTCTGCTAGTGCTTTTCCCCCCTCCCCCTTACGTTCCTTCCTAAGAGCCAAAGGGTCATGTCTGTGTTTTCTTGTGTGGCCACATGGAGTATGTCCTGACAGTTCTGCTATCTCTTAGGTAGAAACTGAGATTATCCAGGCATGGCTCTCAGAAAGGAAAACTCACTGCAGGCAAATCTGCTTTTCTTTTATTACTGGAGGTACCGTTTAATCTTAGCCCCTGACTGTTTTTCTCCCCATAGCTCCTCTACTTGGAATAAAGTCATTGAATCAGCACATGACAAAGAAATTAACTCTCCGTTGTGGCCACAGTTTTTAATAAGGAGCAGTCATTTGGATCCTGCTCAGCTGGCCATGCAATGCAGCCCAGAGAGCCTGAGCAGTGGTGTCCAGCTGACTGGCATGGCGAGGTTGACGTGTCCCTGGTGGGATGTCCTCAGGTGCTGGCTGTGATGGTGCCCATGGGCAGGCACAGCATTGCACCCACTCTGCCTGAGTTTTGCAGGGCATTTGCCTGAGCTTCAGCCCTCACTTAGACTGTGTACACTGACATCCCCAACAAAACCCTAGGCTGAGGCTGGAAGAGGACACCCTAACCGGGCGGTCTCTGGTCACTCCTTTCTGCAGTGTGGCTGGGATGATGATAGGGGTGGCAGGGAAAAGCATGGACTGTGATATAGAGAGATGAAAAGCACAAAAATATTACTTTTTTACTTTCCTGCATTGGTCTCTTTCCCCCAGTTCCAGTGGAAAGACAGGGGTTTATTCATTCCATTGCAGTCTGACTTTGCCCTGGAAAGGAGCAGGGTTGTCAACATTCAGAATTGAGGGAAGACATAAGATCTCAAGATAATTCTCCTCACCACCTCTTGCTGATTATCTCCTAGGCTAAATGTGCTGGCTAAGTCCTCACTGGGGCACTGACTATGACTTGCCAGGCAAAATCTCTGGGTCAAACATTCAGTATCAGCAGAGCTTCTTTCTCCAAAAGCTCACACTGCAGGTGGAGAAGACAGCCACGAGGTGGGAGATACAAATCCAGAGAGGAAAAGTGAGGTGCTGGAGGCTTTTGAACCAGAACTGATACTGAGCCACTCATGTTTGATTTATGACAGTTGGTGATGAATCATACTGCCTTTGTCAGTCCTCTGAAATTCTTTCTGGTTCTACAAAAAGCTTCGCTCCACAAGGTAAATTTCCCTGCGCAAATCTGAGCCCTTTCTGGCAGCCCTAGGCAATTTTAAATAGCTAAGGTTTGGGATCCTATATCCTGTTACTTGAGGGGAGAATCATCTTCATGCTAAATGTGAGCCCTAGCCGTGTGAAGCTTATAACCACAGCTACGAGGATAAATTCTTCCTCCATGCTGTGACGCTGCTGGGTGATGGAGCATCCCAAACTGATTTCCTGCTAGTGCTTATCTTTCAGGGATTTCAGCTAGCCATTTAGCAGCTTTCAGCTGAAGAGCTGGAAGCCGCGCATGTCTTTCCAGACACCAGGGACCCCACTCAGCTGTGTTTGTGGTGTGGGTTAATCTTATGGGCGCTCAAACCACATCCATCTTGTCACCTTTTACCTCTGCATCCTGCTGTCAGTTGCAAAGACCGCCATATATTAAAAGATCGTTGTCTCCAGTGAGGTTTGTATATAGATTTTAATGTCATAATTACGGCATGTAAACAAAATACCACTTGATTATTGAAATCATATTCACTGAAGCTGAGCTCCCATGTGAGGGATACATATGAGTTTAATTGCTGTTAAACCTCTGCAAATGTACTTTCAGTAAGGCGCTGGTATTACTTAACACACAGATCAAAACAACTACTGAAATCTAGAGCTGATGCTGGAGATTAAGCAATGCGGGCTTTGGCCATTTCACTGCACAACTATCAGTGCGACGCTCCCTGCGTTTTGGCAGCTGGCAGGACTATGCCATGCCCATGACACCCAGCCATGGGTCTGACCCACCCAGTGGTTTCATTTGAGCTGTCCTCCTCATGAGAGATCAGATGAGACATATTGCCTCCTAAAAACTGGGGCTGGGCTGTCTTTTGTATTGACAGAGTCAGTGCTGGGAGTAGCCTTGCAAATGCCAGGTGCTGCCATGGGGGAGAGTGAGGGTGATGCCACCTTTGTGTGGGATGCCCACCTGGCCTGGCCAGCATTCTTGTGACAGCCCTACCGCCTCTCCAGCTGCTCTTGTCACCCGCAGCTTGGCTGCTGAGTTCTGCTGCTGACATCTGGAGCAAAAGCATATACAAAAGACTATACAAAGCAAAAACATACACAGAATGAGATTAGGTTCTTTTGAGCCTCTTCCAGGCCCAGCCTCCCCCAGAGCAATTTGCTATGTTTTGCTTTGTATGCTGGGAGAAGAAGAGCTCGGTTAGAGAAAAAAGAGGACATTTTGCAGATTAATGAGGCCTAGATCTGATCCAGGTGTTGCTTCCTAGGTCTTTTCAAACTCTGGCAACACCAGAAGACATTCTTCAGAGCCCAGAAGGTGCTGGGGAAGCCTGGGACATTATATATGAATGATTTTCCTGGCCTTTCCAGCCTGCCAGCCCAGTGATGGCTGTCTTTGCTTAACTGCAGCAAGATTTCTGCAAAAGCAACGAGCTAGCTGAGTAGGAAACCGTGTGGCTTGTGGGCATTGATGGGAAGTCCTCGGGACAGCAGGACAGCAGCAGCGTGGTGGCACTGAGCCTCCTGCTCTGGTCCTGGCTTCGAGCTCCTGGTGAAGAAGAGCAATGCCCCTAAGACATACCTTTGTGTGTCTGCCAGTGCTGCCCACCACACCAGGTGGAGTTTCTGTCTCCTCACAAACCCTCTGTGAAAAATTGAGGTGCTGTTATCCTCCTTTTACAGACAGAGCCTCAAAATTTTTTAGACATCAAACTCCCAGTTAAATCCAGGAGAACTCAGTACCTCAGTGCCTATCTAGATCAAAGTGATTTGCTGATAACATGTTGTAAATGAAATTTTGACCTTCCAAAGTGAACCCTCAGCAAGTTTGCCGGTGACACCAAGCTGTGTGGTGAGTTTGACACACTGGAGGGAAAGGATGTGCCATGCAGAGGGACCTGGACAGTCTGGAGAGGTGGGCCTGTGTGAACCTCATGAAGTTCAACAAGGCCAAGTGCATGGTCCTGCATGTGGGTCAGGGCGATCCCAAGCACAAACACAGGCTGGGCAATGAGTAGATTGAGAGCAGCCCTGCGGAGAAGGACTTGGGAGGAGTAGTGGATAGAAGGCTGACTATGAGCCAGCAATGTGTGCTCGCAGCCCTTAAAGCCAGCCGTATCCTGGGCTACATCAAGAGAAGTGTGGCCAGCAGGTCGAGGAAGGGGATTCTCCCCCTCTACTCTGCTCTTGTGAGACCCCCCCTGGAGTGCTGTGTCCAGCTCTGGGGCCCCCAACATAAGAAGGACATGGACCTGCTGGAGCAGGTCTAGAGGAGGTCACAAAGATGATCAGGGGGCTGGAGCAGCTCCCTTATGAGGGCAGGCTGAGAGAGTTGGGGTTGTTCAGTCTGGAGAAGAGAAGCCTCTGGGGAGACCTTATAGTGGCCTTCCAGTAGTTAAAGGGGGAAAGCTGGAGAGGGACTTTTTGCAAGGACATATAGTGATAGAATGAGGGGTAATGACTTTAGATTGACAGAGGGTAGATTTACATTAGATTTAAGGAAGAAATTCTTCACTGCGAGGGTGGTGAGGCACTGGAGCATGTTGCCCAGAGAAGCTGTGGCTGCCCCCTCCCTGGAAGTGTTCAAGGCCAGGCTGGACGGGGCTTTGAGCAACCTGGGCTAGTGGAAGGTGTCCCTGCCCATGGCAGGGGGGGTGGAACTAGATGGTCTTTATGGTCCCTTCCAACACAAACCATTCTATGATTTCATGAAACATTTAGCTGGTGGCTAGCGCTGAGGCATCATTTTCTGACAGAGTACAGATCTGTTCTCCCACACCAGGTAGCTAAAGAGCTTGTGGCTTTTTGGCAGGGCTTGCTTCTGCCTCCAGTCTGGTTGGTGCTTTCCTGTGGCATTTGGAGGCCCTGGGAGGCTAGTGAAGGATGAGCTGTGGGGAAAGACTGTGCTCAGAAGAGATGGGACATCAAAGTCCTGGCCACACACAGCAGTAGATATTCTACAGCTTTTTTTTTTTTTTCTTCACAGCAATGGGGTGCCACCCTTGTTGTTTCTGGCAGTTCCCAGTGGGAATAATTACATTGTGCATGCCTTAAATTCCCTCTTTTGCAATGACAACTGGATGCAATTTCCTTAGGACTCTCGCAAATGAAGCTCTCACATTGTTGGAAAGTATTCAGAGAGATTTGCAATGTGTTCAGAGGTGGCTGCTTCTCAGCAGGACCCCAAGTGGTTTCTGGAAACCTTTCCATAGCCTATCAGGCACTTTGGGACCCACTCAGTTGGCATTACATGGGAGTCCTGGGCAGGGTCTTTCAGTTAAATGCAAACTTGTTATTTCTACACTGCAGAATACCAAGGTAGCCTCTTTGGAGACACACACTCATGTAAGATAGAGTGTGAAATGCAAACCCGAAGTTTTAGAGATTTCATATGCTGTTGGGATTGGGCTCCGGAAATGCCAAACCGGAACTGAAACCTGTGCTTGAGGTTTGATTCTCATTCATGCTTAACATATATATTACTCTTGTTACACCAAACACTCCCTGCAATAGCTCCATGGAGCTAAGGATAGGTCTGTGCAGAGAATTTTAGGACCTCGTGGCCTGTGATAGCAAAGGACTAGATACAGCCCAGCAGGTCCCTTCCACTCATGTTGTCCTGTGATTAAAGAGTGAGATTCACCAGAGCAGGCTGCTCAGGGAATCCTTCATACAGCAGTAGAAAGCTTCAGTGGTGCTTGTTGTGGGGAAATGACTTGTGAGACCATGTGCATATTCATTAAGACGGTCTGTTTGGCAGGAAGGGGCATAGTCCTTTTGATCAGGAGACATGGAGGGAAAAGAAATGCTTTTCCCAGCTAAAAGCTGGAAGAGATGGAGGAAAATGCTCTTCTGACAACAGAAATTACTACCTCCCTCCTCCCTGCACACTGAGCTGTGAGTAAGATGGTCAGATTTTGGTGCTACTTATTTTTCGGACTTCTCCTGTTAATTCATGAAGACCTTCATGCCAACACCCCACCAAAGCTCTTGACCACAGAAAGACAGCCTGTAATGTCTTCCGGCATGTCTCTGGGCAGCTAGTGAAAGAGCATGATAACTAAAGAGACCTAATGAAGCCCAGCTCCTGTCAAGTGCATGGTTGAGTGATCTGTGCAATGTATGGTGAGAGAGGAGACGAGAAAGGATAAGGAGAAAAGACAATGCCGCCAGGACTTAAAAAAAGCAAGGTCCAGGGGTGGTAGATGACAGATAAAGGAGACAGAGGAGGAACAATATGTTATGGTTGGAGGGAAGGATTAAAAGAAAGAAAGAGCATGCTTCTGTCATTTGTAACTTGGGAGGGAGGCCTCGTGCAGATATTTTATTCCAAGTGTCTGATCTTTGCCCTATCTGAGGAATATAGGAATTAACTCAGATATTAACCAAATGCTTTGGTCTAGCTGGAAAGAAGAGTTCAGTTATCTGGAGCAAGTGAGGCAGGAGGAACAGACCTCCCCCTTCCCTCCTGCAGTAGAAGTTGGGCTGGTCACAGGGATGACATTAATATTTTTTGCTAGTTCTCTAACTCACCGGGCTCAGGGGACATTGCTCTTTGGCCTCCCTGAATCCCCAGAGGCACCTCAGGTGGCAGTGGGGAGCAGAAGCAGGGACATCCCAGGCCTTGAGTGAAAGACCCAGGCAAACATCACCTTGGGAAAACTTCGCAAATGGACCTGGATAAAGAAATGCCATCTCAGTCCTCAAACACAGATGGAAAAGAGCTGCCAGCAGGGCTGTGTGTGGAGGGGTGGGCGTGACCCGATGGTGGAGCAGTGAGGACATTTTGGGAGCCGTGGTGTGAGAGGGACCGCTCTTCCACAGCACTTGTTAAGCCGAGCTGCCCTTCCAACAACTGGGCATACAAGTGCCACGCAGGTACTGTTGTGTTTGTGTCACCGCTTTTCCCTTTTTTCTGACAGCTGTAGCACCTTCTGAGGTGTCCTTATGGCAGGGTACTCATGTTTCCTCTCATGTAGCACAGTACTTGCCAGTACTGCAGTCCATGCAGTTCTCAAAGCATCCAAAGGTGCTTAGTGAATGCTGAAAAACACAGTGCAAACCATAACCTTCCTGCATTCGCAGTCCCTTGCATGCAATAAAAACTGGGGGGAATGCAAAGGAATAAACAGACACTCAAAGCTGAGTTAATTTTTACTCGGACATCGTGCCATGTGATGCCTTCAGTTTACTCGGAAAAGGCTGGGCAGACCTTTGAGTAAAACACATGCAGAAATGCTGGTCTAATGTACACAAGGCAGAAACTAGGAGAGCAATGTGGGAGCATGGTAATCATGTGGTCCTGAGGCGCTCAGAGCCAAACCCTGCCCTGCCATCTAAGACTTTACAGTGCCTAAGGGCTGCTGTTGGCCTCTGAGGAGTTCATCAAGGCTGTACTGCATTTCTGTGGGTGCTGCAGGATCGTGCTCTGCATTGCAGGCTGGTACCCTGGGACACTGCTGTGTAAGGATCCATGGGGCACTGGGGGCAAGGGAAGAATGTCTCAACCTCAATAGATCTAGTAGAAAAAAAATACCTTTCTGTATACAGAGTGGGAGACGAAAGGGACTGCCCACATTCAAACCCAAGAGCAGCTACAGGCTATGATGACTTTTCAATCCCTGCCCTAAGTTCTAGCATCTGGTTTGCTTAGTTGCTGTGGAAAGGGAATTTGCCCCAAAAGGAGGGAACTGGGGGGGTCTCTCTGGTTCTCTTCCATATCCTTCAGTGAATGTTTATTCTTGGGGAGCACCACTATCCATCCAGTCATCAAAGCAGCTGGTACTCATAGCCAAAGTCCTGGCTTGCAACCATCACTGCTAAAAATGGAAGAGTACACTTTGCTGTGGCCCTCTTGGGTGTTGGCAATATTTGGAGATATAGTCCCATGTTGATGGTGCCTGTGTGGTCTAATTACCCTTTATTGCTACTCTTGCCTGTCTGCTTACTTGCATGTTAATTTATTTGTCCCAAGATGTGCTTGTGCATCTGTTCCTTATTTCCTGTGTATGCATTTGTTTTCTTGCTAAATACTGAAAGGGAAGGAGATGAAATGCATTGAAGATCTTGATTTACAGCTTCAGCCTTTCTCTAAATCTGTTAAGAACTGTGTTTTCATCTCCCCCTCCTCTCTACCCTCTGTGAGGGCAGGGAGACATGCAGTAAAAACATAGCAAGCTGTAATATGGACACCAAATCAGAGACAGACCCCCGTCACCCCACTCACCATGGCAGATAATGGGCATTATCTGCCCTGTGCCTGATCCTGGGTATATTTTTTGTGATATCTTGATCCTCTAGTGCAGCATTGTACACTCACCATTTGGTTTGTCCCCCAACTCGTTTATGACATTTTGGAGTTGATGACAGCACTGGTGGAGGTACACAGGGGCTAGCCCAGGATGCAGCTTGTGTAAGGCAAGGACGAAAAGATGGGAGCAGGACAGAGTAGCTACGTGACTGCTCAGCTCAAACAGCTGCTGGTCTGCCTGCCCCTGTGGCTGCCCAGCTGCCTCTTCCTTGTGATGATCTGCTACAAGTGAGCAACTTCTGCTGGTGGAGAAGACCGAACCTGACTCAACAATGGACTTCAGCACATTCCTTCTCCTTCACTTGCTGTGCTCTGGCCAATCATGCCTCATGAGTGCATATTTCAGAGCAAGCATGTGCCACCCGAATGGAGGGCACAAGTCATGGCAAATGTCAGGAGAAGATGGTTCCCTGAACAGATGTGACATCCAGACTGCTCCAGTAAGTCACAGCCCAGACTGGGTTCTCCTCTTTACCAAACCTTGTTTGGTTTACTCAACGCAGTCAGTATCACAGGAAAAAGGAGGGTTCAATAGCTGCTGGTTGATCCGGAAGGTTGGTGTGTCGGCAGTTGGTGAGGAAAAGGTCTATCAGTGTCCAACTGTCTCCCAGTCTTTGGTGGTGGATAATGCCTTTCCTGGTTCCCCAGCACCACAGAGTTAGTAATCCACATTGCCTCTTGGCTCAGCAGTGATGCTGTGATGAGAGGGGTTTGAATAATCTCTGAAAGAACACATCCAAGAGAGGTCACTGAGATAGGCCATCCCTTCCCACTGCTACTGAAGACCTGTACGATGAGTAACAAGATTTCCCTAGCAGGAATTATGACACTTTAGAGTTTACTGAGCCATTTCTCTTGAGTTTACCCCAGGCCTTTCCTCTTAATGACACTAAAACTGTCAGTCATGGGAACTGTGTTTCCCAGCTTCTGGAAAGGTCTTTTCTTAGGTTTATGAAACACTTTGAACAGGCTGTGCTTAAACACTAATCTCACTTGACACCTGCTTGGGCTCAGGCTGGGAGAGGAAAAACAGAGATCAGCTTGTGCCTGCCAACTACACTTGGTTACTTTGGGGCATCCTGCCACTGCATGGGTCAAACCCATGTGCTTGGACTTCTGGGGACCAGCAGAGGCAGAAGAGCTCTGGAGGACCTCTGGAAGAGGCACTGGCATCCCTGGCCAGGATAATTACTGTCAGAGGAATGAATACATCCCTTACCTTTAATTTCACTGGCAAAGGAAGGTGACAGGTACCTTGGAAAAGCTCCCTCACCTGTGGGATGTGAAGAGTATCCACCAGGCTGGCAACCACAGCTGGGTTGGAGGAGGGACCCTGTGCATCCCTCGTGTCCCTCCTGACAAAGCTGGCACGAGCTGTTTGTGGTGGTGCATGAGCTGAGGACCTCTGCAAGGCACCCTGGCAGCTTCCCTCCGCCCCAGCTCACCCAAGGAGGCTGTGCCATCTGAACCCAGCCTGACGCGTGGAAAACCCCTGGCTGTGCCATGGGACTAACTGAAATACTGCTTCCCAATTTAACAGACAGATTTGTTATGTATACAATGAATTACCAGCTCTTTCACTGCAATAACTGTTCACACATTGTTTCTCTGCCTCTTTCACTGTTTTTTATGATTCATGCTGTTTGGTTGCCCAGTTGACATTTCCAAAATGAGGTTTTTTAAGTCCCAGCCTTTCTCCCCTCCTCTGTCCCCTTTTTGTTTGCCTGGTTTATGGGCCTGAGAGAAGTGTTTCCAATCACGATAATATCTTCATGTTCTGTTGACAAAAGGTCAGCCTAGGAATAAGCCAAACTGGTTTTAGGAAAAATATTTGCTTATTTAGTAAGGGGATGTGTGTTGGAGATCAAATTTATGAGGGTGAAATTGAGACTGGTTATTTAAAGGATTCTGAAATAAGAGCTTCCCACCCACTCACAAGGGGAAGAACAAGAGCTATAAATTGCTTTAGGCTGAAGGGGATGTAGAAATAAACTAAGTTTCTGTGCAAAAGGTAATAGGATCCAAAGCAAGAACTAAAACCAGACTTTAAGAGGCAACAGTCTGTTTGCTCCCTTGTGCACAGTACTCATTTCACACTACCATTCCTTACAGAAGAAAGGGCATAATTTTCCCCAATATCTGACCTTCCAGTTCCATAACAATCATCCTCATCTGTTGGCCAAACACTTACTGAGACTCACAAAAGAAAGATCCAACACTTTACTTGGTCATGGAAATCTGTTTCTTAGGATGCTTTCTCTAGTTTGACTTTAAATTATAGTTCAAGGTCAGATTTTGCAAATTCTCTCATGAGAATGGCCCATGTTAGGAACCCTACTCACCATGACAAAGAGGAATGATCTCTTAATTTAAATTTGCATGAGTAACACTTCTGAACAAGTGTGTCTGAAGGACCATGTCCAAAAGGTCTTTCCTCTTTTCACTAAAAAGGCTGGCCAACAGTGCAACAGGTTGTCACCCTTTTCCATACAGAATATGGAGTGTACCACATACATACATACATATATGTATCTTCATATATTTTTAAAATGTATATGTGTATGGGCATGTGTATGTACATAAGTATATATAAATTAGAATAATTCAGGCTGGAAAACACCTCTGGAGATGATCATATTTAATCCCCAGAAAACCAGCCCAATCTAGATCAGATTTCTCAGGCCACTGTCCAGTTGAATGCTGAGCCCTCCCAAGGAGTGAAGAATTTTTCCTAATATATATTTGCAATTTTCTTTCCTGCAGTTTGTGACTGTTGCCTCTGTCCTACCACTGTGTACCTCTGATGACAGTCTGACATATACATGTATGTGTACATACATACATACACACATATATAGGCATATAAGCATACACACACACACGGTTCCTTATGGTTCTTCCTCTGTGCATCCAAGAGATAACAAGCTAAGCAGATCCTTGGTCTGGACCAGTGCAGCTACTCCTATTTCTAGTAAACTCCAAGCAGCTGCGGAGAGGATCTGGCACTTTGTTCCTTCTCCTGCTGTTGCACAGCTCCAGTTCCTTTGTACTATTTAGACACACGCCCCCCTCATGGCTTGGGACATGACATTTCTTTCCTCTTTAAACACGATTATTACAAAATACAAATTGGAGCAAGAACTGTAGTTAAAAAAACCTCTTCTAATGAAGTCCCACTGACACTGGATGCTTGTTAAAAAACACAACAGAACATTAAGCAAGTCTTTGTAGCTAGTAGAGACAAAGACAAGTCATTATTAAAAGAGTTTAACTGGTTTGAGTTAACCCTACAGTCATGACACATTTCAGCGAATTCCAAATAGAGGGGGGGCAGGATATAGCAATGAAATCTGATTTGCTGTAGATTTTGTACTGGTTTTAAACAAGATGACAGTATTGTTTCTAGATACTCCGCATCTCTTGCTGTACATAGCCACCACAGATCAGCTCTACGGGACTGGGGAAGAGCCATCGTAAAATGCTGCTGGATACAGAACTTCCTTGGGCACAGCTGCATATATCTTGGGCTTACAGCCATATGAAGAATGAGCCCAAATTATCTCCCAGCACAGCAGCAAAAATGAGGAAGCTGCTTGATTGTAAAGCTGGGGAAGCCACTCCAGATTTCATAGTCATTCTGTCCCTGAACAGGCCATAGCTGGTGTGATCAACCCTGTGAAAGGATGATTAGAGAGAAATATATGGCCAGTGCTCACAGGCACGGAATCTATTTCTGATAGAGAATAAGAGAGATTAAACTATCTGTACCTGCGGACCACTCAGACAATTCTCTCTGTAATGGATGTTTTTTTTCATTCATGCTTTTCTCTTTTTATAAGATGAAAGTAATCATACAGTCAGAGCTGTAATCTCCAACCATTACTTTGTACTCTAAAAAGAGCACATCTTCACATTTGTCTTTGGGGAACAACCTGGGCCTAATCTGAGACAGGATTTTAATTACCCAGGTGCCCCAACAGCTAACCAGGGTAATTTTTTTAGCATAATAAAATTGTATCTACCTTCTGCCCATTTGCTATCTCTCAGCGGCCCATCCAAGTATTTAGAAAGCTTTTCTCTAGTCATTTCAAGCATAACTTGAATTCTGCCTTTTCCTACACAAGAGAGATCCTCTCATCCTCCCCTGTCTCCCTCACACCCCCAACACCACCCCCAGCTTCAGAGGGAGGAGACACCTGATGTCACCTTTCAATCCCAGCTAACAAAGCTCTTCACAAAAGTCCTCAACCTAGCGCCAGCGTATTTCAGGCAGATGAGGGTTCCAGTCATTGGGTACCTATGCTCTTCTGTGAGATTTGCCACATTTTACTGCTGGGCACATTGGGCAGCAGGAGGTAAATGCCACAGGAAAGTCAGAGGTTGGGAGTGAGTCAGGATTGCAATCTCAGTAGTTGATTCTGCTGGGCTCTGAGCCTAAAGTGTTTAATACCTGTCTATGTGTTTTGAGCAGCAGACGAAAATCTGCAGAGCATGAGCACTTCATGGCATGTCTCCTTGTCTGACTGCCTCACAAGGGCAGATGACAGTTCTCAGGCAAATCTGCTAATTTGGGGAGAGAAAATGGTTTCATCTGTTTTGCAGTGAGACACCTGAGAAGCCAAGAGAGCTGTTTCAAGAGGAAGCACAGAGAAGGTCTGTGTACTTACAGCTGTGCTTTCAACACCGGGAAATAAATCATTTTTCCACCACAGACCCTGTTATAATTACTCTAGCATGTAAGAGCAATTAGGATGTTACTGCCTTGCTGTTATGAAGCAGTCTGGATTGCTGTTTCTTGAAGTGGAATGGGAATCGGGTGGTTATTTATGGTTGGGAAATAAGGAGATGAATGAGTAGGTTATGAGATTTCACAGCAGTATTCCTGTGGCTTTTTGTAAAGAAATGTGATCCCACCCTATCACAAGCTGACAGCTCTGCCATATCCCCTCCTCAAGAAATTTCTAAGAGTAAATCTCAGACCTTCCCTGACTCCACTCTGATTAGGGAGGACAAGAGGGGGGAGCTCTGTCTATCTGGCTGCCTTGTGTTGTGCTGCTTCATACTGCCAGCTCATAACTGAGCAGCCTGCTCAGCTCTGCTCGAATGGTGAACATACCTCCTGCCCAGGACAGCTGTCAGTATGGGAGCCAACCCTTTGGTTCACGCCTGGCACAGGTGAGCACACAGCCTAACAGACTCAGGCTGGGGCTGGAGGTAAACCAGGCAACTCCGGGTTCAGCCAGATATACTGCCCATTTTGTTCTGCACCGGTTGGACCCCCAAAGAAAAGGGGTAGCTGGGAGACAGGGATTCAGCAAAAAATATTTGGTTTAGGTTCCGTTGGGACTGGAGGTCCCACTCAAAATGTTGAAATTCAGATTCAGTTTCTGCTTGGGGGGAGGGAGAAAATCGTGGTTCAGGTTGGTTTCTGGTTAAATTCAACTCCCAACGAAACCACTTGTGCAACTCAGGAGTGGGACAAAAGTATGAAGGGGATGTTTTGGGGCATGGGTAAGGTGAAGGTGGGCTTGAGAGTGAAGATGAACAAAGGAAGTAGCTCAGCACAACATGTTTCTGCCCCACTGGGAACAATGAAACTTGGACTGGACTCATTGTACAGGAGAAGCAGTGGCAGAATAGAGGAGTGCCAGCAGCAACAAAACAGACCCAACCAAGTCTGATAGGAGAAAAGATACAAGATCACATTAAATCAGGAAAAGCTATTGTCAAGGGATGACTTCAAAAGGTGTCTGCTAGTCCCTGGCTTCTGCATGAAAAGAAAATAATCGATTGCCAAACAGAAGAAAGTGTAAGAAGCTGTTGGGTAAATTTTTCCCTTTTGTAACTGCCTTTTTGGAGCAGCCTCTGCTCTGCTTGTATTACATACAGCTCTTAAAAATTTCCTTACGTATGAAGATTTTTGCAGTTCACGTGAACACTGATTTTTTTGTCAAGAGTCCATTTGTTGCATTTAAATCAAAGTACTGCACGCATTGCATGCTGACCATATGGTCAAGATGTATATCTGTATATTCAGGGGTATAAAGATGATCCCTACGAGAAGGGAGGCTCAATGCCTTTGCCTCAAGTCTGGGGGAGCTGGTGAGCCTTCTAGGGTGCGTCCAAGTGCCCGCATTGCTTGGGCCAGCACAGGTGAGATTTGATCTGCTGTTCACGAGCCTAATCTCAATTAGACTTCCCTTGAGCAATCACCTGCAGGTGGATTCATATCATATGCTATTTTTAGCCTGCATATCTCATTTCTAGGTGTTACAAGAAACTGGATTTGAAACAGGTACTCAGCTTCAGGCGAGTCACTCAAAATGCCCTAAGACTGCAGTTTCAGCAGACTGCATCCAGCAAAAGCACAAACTTGAGTTTCAAGTGCTTTAACAGGTCAAAGCAGAGAAACAAAGCAATATATTCATGGTCGAAAGTGTGCATACACCTGCATATACATCCACACAGCTGCACAATCAACAAAACACTTCCACAATTTAAAAGCATAATTAAGCAAATCAGGCTGATATATAGACCTTTCCTTTAACTTGAAGAACGGTTTTCACATCTTACCTCACATTCACTTTGAAAATGAAACTGCGAGCTCCTAAGACACCACTTAATTTTCAGAATGTAAAAAATAAACCTAACCCCCCACCCCCCCATCATGTCTACAGCTATGCTGAGTGTGTATATATAATTCTGTGCCCCAGAACAGCAGAATGTGTTGCTATACAGGTATCAAAATACATATCGCTTTATGTATAGAACTGCAAACCAAAATATCTTGCAGCCAGCTGCCCAAATATTAGGTGCTCATGGGCCTTAGGGCATTGATGCCCCATAAATTTAAGAGTATTTATTAGGTGAATACAGAACTGGAAGTTTTGTAGCAGTGGAAAGTAAGTATGATGATGAGGTAAACACATGTTGCAAAGAAAATACCAGCTAATCGTGTGCTCTGTGCAGGAAATAGCAGCTTTAAACAATCGCTTCTTGAATGCTGGAGCAAGGCCTGTGAGCTGGCTACAGGATGGTCTACTTGTTAACGACATCTCTTTGCATCCTGTAGCTTTTTACAGTGCTGTAAACCCAGTTCGACAAGTAGGTAACCAAATAGGTGTTATGCTCCTTGAATGCTTTGAAGGACCTTATGAATGCTTCTTTCTATTCCAGAAAGTGGAGTGTTACACGTAGCTTAAGTTTTCCTTAGATGAGAAAGAGGAAGCATCCCCACAGATCAGCCGGGATTCCCTCCTTGTGGTTGAGAAGACCTAAGGTACGGTGAGGTCTGTGCATCATGAGCTCCATCTGGAGGTTGCTCTGATCTGTGGTTTTCAAAGAAGTAGAGAGAAAATGCAACAGTGACGGGTCAAAATCACCAAGCCCCAGGGGCATCGGGAAAAAAATGTCCTTGCAAACCAGTAAAGTTGGCTGGTGTGGAGGTGTCACAGGGAGAATGGCAGGTGGTGGGATGAGCTCCATTTGCCCATGGTGTGTGGGACCTTACAGCTACACCCAAGATGCAGCCTTTGCTGTGTGCTTTTTTATCCATTGGTCAATGTAGCAAAGAAGAGGCAGAAAATCCATCAGACAGTCAAGACTGCCCTGTTAGACTGCTTATGGCAGAAGCAGCGGCACTCCCAAGTCCCAAGGGTGTGTATTTGGAAGTCTGTCTCTATCCCCACCCTTAAATGTAAGGGGGGTCATGGAGGTGTCAGCCCAACCCGTGGCTTCCACAGAGCGCACACAGCAGTGGGAATGGCCATTCCAGAGGTTCAGGGCTAGGAAGTACACGGAAAAGTATGGGTTTGTTAATTTGGATGAGGTATTGCTGCATGAAGCTCACAAAGTGCTTGTTTGGGGTGTAGAGCAAGTTTCTGATGACTTAGATGTTCAATCCTAGTGATTTTGTTCGGCTCTGTCCTGAAGCTGTCTGCTTGCACAACTTCATCTAGTCTTCTACTGATAATTGAAGCACTACAAATTCAGAAAGTTACAGACTGGGTCAGTACACTCATACAAAGTCAGTGAGCTGAGATGTGATCAGACTTTATGCCTGGCTACTCTTACAGTAAAAGCTGTTGGGAGTGGGGTATGCAGGACCCTGCAGCCCATCCTCTGTTCTAATGTTGCAGACAAAAGGTGGTGCTGTATGATTGAGCTAAAACCCACCAGGGATGGTTTTCTTTGTTTTGCTGGAGATCTCTCAGCACTTACAGCAGCAAGGGGTCTGACTGATGCAGAACTGTGGAGCAGAGCAAGAGCGCTCCACCAAAAACCAGAGTGGTTGGTGCACAGGAAGGTTGGGCTGAGCAGGATCCCCTTGTTCAAGAAGCTGCTGCACTGTGATATAGTCATTGTCCTCCCAAGCAGAAAAAAATGCTGGGGGATTCTTAAGCCAAGCAGCAGTCCTAGATATCCCAAGACCCCTTTTCTCCTCTGACACAGTGAACAACATTAGGGTGTTAAGGAGGTCAGGAAAGGTTATCTGGGGTGAGAAACCTGTGTGAGCTTTGCCATACATGCTATAATCACACCCACAGCTGTAAATATTATTGCTGGCTGTGCTTGTTATGTGATTGTGCACTTAACACTGTCATAAGAAGGTGCCCCTGTTTCAGACTGCTGCAGAGGTCTGTGGAACCCAGACTGTTTGGCTCTTGATGAAAAAGTGCAAGATCTATGTGAAAAAGCATCTCAAACATAGAGGCTGGAAGTGCGGTCTGTGCCATGAGCAGACCTGTAACGTAAGCCAGAGGCAGTGCTCCATGCCTGTGGTCAAAACCCCAGATGCAGGGCAGGGCTCTCTTCTCTACAAGATGGGACACATGCAGGAAACTGGGCACACAGCCCAGATTACATTTTTGCCATGGAGTTAGTGCCAGATGCCCCATGGTATGAAGAAGGAGTGGAAAGGAAAACTGATGGAGAACAGGAGTTTAAGGGGAGATGCGGACTTTAGTCAGCTGCTTAATGACACGAAGTTTCAGGGCTGCGCTTCTCTAACACCAAAGGCCACGATGGCTGCTCAGTTGTCAGACAGCTTCTGAAAGAAAAAATGGGTAATTAATCACCCAGGGTGCTAAACTGTTGTGCAGCTAGTTTTCGTTTTCAGAGACTCTTTAAATTTTGTACTCATGAAACTAAGCAGTCTTCCCTATTTTTTCAGTGCTGCTGAAAATCAAAGTTATGTCGTCCCTCTTCCACGATGGGATTATGACCAGGTGCACAGCATGGTGCTTAAGGGAAAAAAAGCAATTATTGACATGTACACAGACCGACAGGAGATCTTTGACTTGCAATGAGAACTGAGTTACCGTTGCCAGCAAGGGGTAAAAATTTTGAGAGGCCTGCAGATCATACAGAAATAAGATTATGGTGATGGCCCATTACACAGCAAATGAGAGAGATAAAAATGTGAAGGTTTATTGCTGTGTAGGTCCCTTTCTGTATAATAAGGTGGCCTCTACTTGCATGTCCACAATGGTTTATGGCTATCATTGAGGAAAAAGATATATTTGACTAATGACATATGTATCTGGCCAAAAAGTAAAATATTCAAACTTGTCATGTGTTACATGGCTGTGAGTGGGAACCCACTTCTGGGATGGCTAAGTGATCATTGCTGCATTGATGGGATGACAACAACTTTCAAATATAATGGGTGCTTTTTCCACGGTTGTATTGAATGCTACCATGAAAATGTCTGGAACCATCGGACAAGGACCACCTTTGGGTATTCATATAACACAATGCAACACAAGATGGACTGCTTGGAGAGCGGGTTTTACCATCGGGTCTGTATGGGAGCACAAGTGAGCTGCTATGTAAAGAAACAGATGGGAAGCTCATGGTCTTAGGCAGGACCAAACTGTCCAGTCCCTGATCCCCAGAGATGTGTTCTTTCGCAGTAGGACAAGTACCATTTGTCTGTACTACAAAGCAGACCCTGATGAAAAGATATATCACTATGATTTTGCTAGCCTCTCTCCTTTCGTCAGCAAAATTTAAAAATACCGTCTTGGGAACCCAGAAGTCCTTTTTTTTGAGCATTTTGACACAATGCTCACCTATTTTAGGATGGTCAAATTAAGGGTGTACCCACTTCATGGGTTCTTTTTCCCTGTGCTTCTCACAAGCATAAATGGCAAACTATTGTTTCCCTTGCGCTGAACTTTGTCTGAAATCTGCCTGGCCCTCTGCACCCACGGTGATGAACAGAAGTCCCTTGCAGATGCCCGGTGCACTCTGGACCTGAACAAGACTCTGGAGAAGGGCTACGGGGTCTGTGAAACCTATGAGGTCTGGCATTTTTAATGGAGGGGTAACAGCCTATCCGGGCATTATATAAAGATATGCCTCTGCCAGAAGCAGGAAGCTTCAGGCTGCCCAGCCTGGTGCACAGATGCTGACAAAAAAAAAAAACAAACCCAAAACCTAAGTATGTTGAAGATTACAGGCAGAAAGAAGATGCTGTTTTGCAGCTTGAGCATATGAGTAAAACCCTACAAAATGCCAAGCTGCCAAACTGTTCTGCATTCTCTGAGGGGTAAAATTGGAGTGAGCTCCACTACCATTGCAAGAACCAGAGGAGTTGGACGGTTATCCCTTCCCCTCAGCTTCTGACACGCCCCCCTGTGATTTATCCATGATGAGGTGGCCACTGTTCAGCAGAAGCACGCCAAAGGATGTGTGACCCTGGAGTGCAACACTGCCCTTTCCACAGCTTTTCTTGCCACTGTATGCTTGTGTCTAGAGCTTAACAATCCTGCAGATGTCCTGCATGACACTTGCTTTTACCACAACACAGGCTCTGGGACAACCGTGAATCATCCAGGGGACTGGATCCCCCCAGTTGGTGACTATTTAGGTGAGCTGACCATGCTACCAAGTTGGGGTATTCAGGTCCCAAATCCTACCACTACTTGCAGTTTGGAGGAAAGCACTACTTAAAAGTTAAATGTTTGACTCCACGTGCAACAAACAGGAAAAGATCCATTTTTCTCTAAGAGCCTGGGGGGCTGGGCAGGGACAGGCAGGCCTAGCAGTGCCCCAGGGCCCTGGCAGGCCCTTGGTGGCCTCCTTGGAGGGGTCCAAATCTTGGTGCACGCTCCAACCTAATAACACCCCCCAGCCTTCTTTAACTTCCCCCACACTCCAAAAGGGGCTCGGGTCTGCAGCCTTGGAAAGTAGGGGGCATGAACCTGCCCTCTGCCTTTGTTTAATTACTTCTATTCACATTTAAGCTTCTGTTATTCACATCACTAGCTCTTATGAAAGAGTGTTTATCGAATTTATACCTGCCTTTTTATGGATATATATTTAAATCATAATTTTTTTCATATATAGCATATACACACTAACCAGGCACATATATAAATAGAGGAAGTGGATCCACAAATAAATATATTCATATGAGACAGAAAAGCCTGTATTGTTATACTTGAGCCCTTCCGGGTCCAAAGGAAACAGGCAGCTAATCAGGGGGTGTCCTAAGATCACACGAATAGGACAATCTCAGAAATAAAATGGGAAGCAGCCAATCACTGAGCAGTATGAAAACAGGTGGGGACTGATCCTGTGCTATAAGAAGGCTACCCATTGCTGTAGCAGCAGGGGGCTTCCTGCACTGATGTACCACGGGGGACATCAGGTCCTTCCAATAAACATTTGCAGCACAAACTGTCACCTCTTTAAAAAGATGCCTGTTTGCTCTTTGAGCCTTACTTTATTGGTAGCTCTAACAACCTTTGATGGCAAAGAAGTTCATAGCCTAATTATATAGATATTCAAAGCTATATTAAGAGTAGGCACACCTTAAATTGTATTAAGATGGCACTTTGCTCTTGTATTGACAAGAGAACAGGCTTCATTGTAAGCTTTCCGAGGATATCCTTTTATCGTTTCTACTGCTACTCTCTAATTCAAGATAAGCAGTGCCAGCCTTCCAGTTCTTTGGTGTTTTTACACCTCTATAACATTGCATGCTCACCCTTTCCAGTTTGCTCTGTACCAAGTATTCCAGCAACTGCATGAGGGAGAAGTGAACACAGTTTTCTTTTCAAAATAGTTCTTCTCCATAGGAAAGAAGAAAACCAACCCACCCTCAAGTTTTAGGCTGTGTTTACCATGACAGTATTTTCAAACAACAGTCACAGAAGCAAACCAGTACTGTTTCTCATTTTAATTGCATAAAACCAACATGAATAAATTTTATCAAGTCTGTAAGTATACAGAGGTTGTGGGTTTTTTTTTTTTAAACACTTTTTGTATATTTTTATTTACAAAAGGAAAATTGAACTTACAGTTTCAAGCCAGATAAAACAGACAAGGCTAAAAGTAGAAGAAGCAGCAGAAGAATGTGTGGGCTTTTCCTTTTAAAAAAAGTATCTGGAAGACAGACAGAGAACACAAAGGGAGAGCTAACATCCAGAGTGGCTGCTGATGCCCTTGAATTTGGAACAGTGTTTGAAAAATCAACTCTTTAAGTTAAGGCCCTCACTTAATGTGTGGTGAAAGACTCCTTTCAAAATAGAGCAGTCCTTCAAACGTACTCTGGGGTGTCTGAAGTTCAGTAGCCGTATTTTTCATTGAGATGAGTCTTGCCATCACCACTTTGACCTAATGGACAAACAGGAAGAGTTGCATTATTTCCGCCCCCACCCCCCATGCAAGATAAATATGTACCCAAGTCACCAGTCAGACAAGCACAAAGAGGATGAAAAGTCAAGACTGGATATTACAATTCAAATAATATTTTGATTTATCCACATAATTCCTTTTGACCTTGCTAACAGTGTCAAGATTACATCATATATTCCTGGGGTGGTTTTTTTTGTTGTTTGTTTTTTTTCTGGTGTTCTTGTGATGCCAGTTTAGAAGGTAAGTCTGATTATTAGAAGGCAGAGACGGAAAAAGATGCTCCCTCTTATGGACAGAGCTTACTTGGCTATCCCAGATCAGACCTCTGAGAGTTACTCAATTGGGTATTTTGTTCCACTGGATTCATATGCCAGAGAACTGCTCTTTTCACTGAAAGATGATTCACCAGATTATAGTTTTCTTCAGTTAAATTTATTCTCATTTTTCTTTTTCACTTTGGAGCCTATCTATATTATAAGCCTGCAACAGCCTTATAAAAATCATTGTAATGAATCTACCAAATGAAAGCTAACCTTTGAACTTACTATGAAAACTTCAATGCATGAATTTTCCATTTTAGAGAAACTGAAAATGCATTACACTGTTTAACTTCACTTAGCTAAAAACACTCTGGAGCTAAAGTAAAAAAAAAAAGTTCAACTTTAACACATCGTGCATCAATTATACAGTGCCTTCAGCAAAGTGTTACCAAGACTTCTCTCCAAAACACATGAACCAAAGTTTGTATTCCAATGATTTTTGCAAAAGTCTGCAAAGATTTTCAGATTTCACAGAGTTCTATGAAAACTGTGAATAATTTATCCCTAGTGAAGGTCTGAGCTTGTCTTTCAACTAGACCATCTATCACTATGTGTGAATGGAGTTTGCTCTCTCAGGTGTTACAAAACTGAAAAACAAGCTTCAGGTGTACGTCTCCATTGAGAAGAAACTACTACAGATATGGTCTGTATCTCACTGCAAGACTTGCATGACCATACCAAAAAATATGGGGCATAACATGTCAGAAATCATCATGTTCTGGGTAAAGTGTTCCTGAATTACTTTCTTCCTCAAGAAGTTACAAGGACACCCTGACTACTTATTAGGTAGATTCTTGACTTATAAAGACTAAAACCAGTAAGGAAATGGTTGATACCTGCAGGAGGAATCCATATGCAGTAGTCTGGGTCGTCATCTGGATACTGTGAGGAGAAAAAAGGTTGTTGGACCTGCAAAAGGAGAAAAGATTTCTAAGGTGCTGCACCCCTCCAGCAATGTGTCACAGGTACTGAATCTCTAATTAATTCAGAGACAAATACTGAAAGGTGAGGGTTATTTCTACAAGAGTCAGAGATGGAAACAATAATACAGAGGAAAGAAGAAATATAAACACCTCAGATAAATCCAGTTTATTCCCAGTAAAAGTCACAGAATAATAGAAATAAATGCTGGTGAGATGGGACTCTGGAGGTCATCCAGTCCAATCTCCCCCTCAGAACAGAACCACTGCCAACTCTCCACTTCCAGACAGTTTAATCTTATCATCCTAATGTTTGGTAGTGTCATTTGACACAGAATTTCTTTACGCAAGGAAAAGCTTTAGAGTAGGATTTTCAATAAGGATTTTAATGCACAATCCCACTGAAAACTTCAGATTTAAGGTGACTTTCAAACTGGAGTATATAAAAGTTCAACTGTTATATAATTTAGATTTTCAAAAGAAAAAAAAAAAACAATTTTTTCAGGTCTCACTGGCATCACCAAGATGCTTAAAGCAAACCAAAACTTCTCACTTGCAATTCAAATGTTGTTACAGCTATGGGGTTTTGTCCCCATTTTTTTTTTTTTTGGTAAGTTTTACCACTTCAGCGTAATTTTCTCAACAACTTTTGTTTTCAACAACTGCAGGTAGCTACCAAAAAAATTCATACAACTCTAGAGTGCAAGACTTAAGAGCTCAAAATGTAGCCAAGTTACTCAGCACTGATTTGTATTACTATGTAGTATCATGACAGAGCCTTAAATTATGCAGTTGAAGCAATTTCTCATTCCCTCAAACTTCACCAAATTAACCTCTAAAACAGTTACTTTGGAAGACTAATGTTTTTCAAAACATTACACGGCAGAGCTGAACAGTTTTTAAATACGGCTTGCAAAGAGTCACTTCAAAATTGTTTTTCTAGTTTTATATGATTCAAAGTTATTCCTCAAATATTAAAAGAGAATTAAAAAAAAGAGCTGACTTCTGGTTGATATTTTCCATGCAAGATCTGAGCCCAAAGGCAGAGACAGCATGTGGAAAAAGTGATTTGTGATGGGAGAGAGAGAATACAGCTAAGCCATCTGGCATTTGGAGAATGCTCAGTGTTAGACTGCTCTGTGCTGCTGAGAGGTGATGACTTGACTGCCTCGGCATGAGAAGCTGCCTTCTTCCATATTCACTCAAATGGTATAACTTGAGCTTTAAAAGTATAAATTTACCCTTGCTTTCTTTATCAACATTCTTTATAGGCCAGCAACAAAGGACAACTCTAAGGGCTATGCCTACCCAATCCTTAGGTCCTTTGCCAGGACTAACAAGGCAGCAGTTAGCACACACAGGCTGCAGGGAGTTAAGTTTCTTTAAGTAAGTGGTGCAGGGCTAAAATTAGATGGCCACCACAAAGAAATTGTCATAATGGTCAGACCTCATGGCTTACCAAGTACAGTAATTTTCTTTGATGGCAGTCTGCAAAAGGGCGGGACGCACTCTAAAGGGCAGAACCTCACAATAATCATTAGGCTAAGAGCGTGCTGTCAGAGAAGTTTGCTTCCAGCTCCAGGAAGGCAACAATTGCCCCAAAACATGAAAAACTCATATACTTTACATTTTAATACAAGTCTTATGCATGGGAAGAACATTATCTGGTACAGCCGCTCAAATTTAGTAATAATTTTGTTGCAAAAGACAAAAGTCACAGACTCATTAATTTCCACATCTTACAGTAAAGGATAAGGTTTGATAATGGCAATACAGACTAGCCACAATTTTAGTACAGTGTGTTCTGCATCAGCTCCAAGGGAAGTTTTGCAATGCCATTCCAAAGCCCAGAGAATGCCTATGTTCTATAACATGTGTGATATGGGAGAAACAGCAATTAGCAGAGGCTAACTTCCAAATGAAAAGGTGGGGGGGAAAAAAAGTGATTGAATAGAGAGTCTTTATCATGCTTGAAATGCTGTGCTTTACCTTTTGATTGGAGACTCCAAAATCTGTGTCCAATGACAGTGTGTAGTTCTACATTTGGGTCTTAGCAGAAAAGCACTAAGCACCAAGTCATACTCAATCAAATTGTTACTACTTCACTAAAATAAGAGCCTACTAAATGATTTCCTGAAGCTCTTAAGCTGCAGGAGTCATGGTGTCCTAACGCTCTCAGGCCAAGACAGTTGGGGTTTTTCAGCCTAGAGAAAGCTCCAGGGAGACCTTATAGCGGCCTTCCAGTACTTAAAGGGGGCTATAGGAGAGATGGGGAGGGACTCTATCAGGGACTGTAGTGATAGGACAAGGGTTAACAGTTTTAAACTGAAAGAGGGCAGATTTAAATTAGATTTAAGGAAGAAATTCTTTACTGTGGGGGTGATGAGGCACTGGAACAGGTTGCCCAGAGAGGTTGTGGCTGCCCCCTCCCTGGCAGCGTTCAAGGCCAGGTTGGACGGGGCTTTGAGCAACCTGGGCTAGTGGAAGGTGTCCCTGCCCATGGCAGGGGGGGTGGAACTACATGATCTTGAAGATCTCTCCCAACCCAACCCGTTCTATGATTTGATAACTGACCTTGCTTGAGCTATTGATTTTCTTAACGTTCTCAGATGTCTCTTCAGGTTCCTTATATACTGCCTCAGATGCTGGGAAGAAAGAACATTTGTTTTATGACACATCACAAATTCCCAATTCTGTCAGAAATAAGCTTATAGGAATTTCACACAAAAATGGATACATCCAAAAGGACATCCAAGACAGGTCCCTGCAACAAAATTCATACTTAAGACTGCTGAACATCTTTTTGCTTTTCATAGATTTATTAACTTACATTTAATACACTGTCAGTCACCTACCTGAATGCACTTTAATAAGGTCATCTATTTGGGATTCTGTAACACCCTTTAGTTAATGGCAATGTTTATTTTCTAGAAGATATTCTCTATCTGTAATCACCGCAGCAATTGATTTAGAAGGAAACAGTAGGAAATGTGCAGGACCAACTTGCTCTTTTTTTAAAAAAACCCCCAAATTTACAGTAACATAGGAAAGAAGAATACAGAAGAAATAGAAGTATGCCTTGTTTTTCTGTCACAATCTGTGAAATATTGAGACTCTTGTTGCTTAAGTCTATGGATGAGACAAGGAGGACAGGAACAACATTCTTAAGTGTGAGTTATGAAAAAAATAGGAGATTAATACATATGTTCTCCATGTTCAGTACACCCAACAGTCTTCATTTTGAGAATCTTTTTTTTTTTTTGTGTGTGTGTACAAGTAGAGGGGTCATCTGCATCATTAACAGATTGTTAGCTAATGTTACGTAGTAGTTGTCACTTTATAAAAGAAAGCTCTTTTTTTCCTACTCCTTCTGTAGTATTAAGAGCTACTGCAAGAGATTAGGGAGAAAAAAAGCGCATTATGTTTATGCTCCTAAATTAAAATAGTTTTTCTTCTCTTTGCTTGCTATTTCTTTAAAACAAAGGATCTCTTAATGACTATGAAAAGCAAGGAGAATTGAAATACAGTTGAAGTGATCTGTCTTCACAATACACTTACTACTTCCCAACCAAAACACAATCCTTCATTTCAATTCTAGATTCTTTAGGCTCTAGATTAGTCTTAGTTTCCTTCTACTGCCAGAAGACAGTAAGTCCTTTAGACAGTTTCTAAACCCACATGCCACTGTACAACAGAGTCTGAATTGAACTGCTTACCTTGAGATTTCTCTTGTGAGGGTCCCATCTGAGATTTATTCCTCAATACCTTTGGCTCTGGCAGAAAATGAATCCCTGTAAAAGAAAAATGAAAGAGCTAAGTGAGCACTCTGCAGTAATGCTGACAAGTAGAATGGTAGCATCCCTGAGACAAAGTACATAAGGGAACTCTTTGCTACATTTGTCTCAGGAAGAACTCTTCTCTCAGAAGTCCTCCAAATTATTTCATCCACCAAGTCCATCACAATACAATATTAAAAAAAACCCTTGTGATCAGTTGTCATCAAAAACATCCTTTACTGAGAAACATCATTACTGACTTCTCAAATGCATCAAGATGATATAGAAATGGAGGGACTGGATATAAGCCACATGGATACAAGGAAGATACCTCTCTATTACCACTTCTAAAATTATTTTTCCTCCTTACAAACCAATCTAAAGCTTTACACAGAAATCTGTTTTCTTATTAAGTTACTCATTACAACACATTGTAGTTGTTCTCATATGGACACCCAATCTAATGAAAGCTTATAAAAGAGCTTATCAAAATAGGACCTTTCTTGAGTCCAGATTTTTTCTGTTTCACCAAAAGCATGAAAAACTGATCGCCAAGGAGAGTTTCAACTGGAATCATGTGAAAACTGCTGGCACACAGACTCTGGATTCATGGCAAAAATCTATGGAAAACAAATCTGCTGTAGAACCTGTGACTCAAGTCTTATGAGATTCACATAGCTCTGAAAAATTCAGCATTAACGGACTCAGCTGCATTACTGGAAAAACCCAAACCAATGGTTTACCATCCTGAAGGTATTCCAGATTCCTGTTATTGCAAGGAGAATCATCAAGAGCATTAGATTCTTTTCCTGTTTCTTCCTGTGTTGTAATTTCCATTTCCAGGTTTGATGGTCTGCTGTTTATTGCATCTACTACTTGCTCCTCCTCCATTTCTTCCTCTTCTTCTTCTTCCTCCTCCTCCTCTGGTCCATCATCTTTCATTTTTAACAAGCTTTCAGGGATGTCTGGACGCTTAACAGGCAACTTCTGCAGGAGAAAGACTTGTGCATCAGTGCCAAGGTAAATGTAGGTAGAGGTTGCAGATTCATTGCAGGAAAAAGCACACACATTACTGTCAGAGACAGCTGGTAAGGAAACACTCTCAGGATGAAGAATAGTTAGGTTTTAAGGAAAAGTTATTAGTAGAGATGGAAGATAAAGAGATATGTCCAGCTCACAGACAAGGAGTGCTATGTTTCTGTAAGAGGGACACTGGCAACTGAATCAATCTTGGATATGATCTTAGCTCTAAGATCAAGAAAAGCAAAAGAAAGTCAAGGACCAGCTGCTGAGGTACAGCAGTGGTTCAGCTTGATATCCCCAGATTGCCTCTACTTGATCCACTGCCTTTTGACCACAGCTGTGCCCCAGGAGCCTGACTGTACAGGGGCACAGAATGGCAACTGCTGGCAACAAACAACATCCAGTAGCCACTGCTTGCTCCCCTGTGCACCCTCCACAGCTGCAGGCTTGTGCCTCCGTGCTGTTTCCATGCCTGTGAGAAGACATGGTTACTACTTACAGTCTCCACAGCTTGAGAAGGTGTCAGAAATAGCCTCTGACTTGCAGCACTTATGAGTCCAACTTACCCCTAGGCTCCCAGTTTTCAGCTTGAATTTGCTCCCCCCTTTCATTGCACCAAAGAGAGGCAGGGTAATCTTTTTAGGCTTGCTCTCTGCTTCCAGACTGTAACTCCCACTCCTAATAAAAATTAGATACAAAGGAAAACAGTGTATACTGTATCAAAAAAATCTTATATTTAGAAATGCAAAAAATATCTGCAAGTTAGAAGTGGATATATAAAATTCCTTTAATTTCTCTTTCACTTGCAGCATCCAAGGAGGAAGCTGCAGTCCTCCATCTTACATACATATTGTAGAATTCAGACCCTTGGTGTAACAGGAAGAAAAAAAAAAAAAAAAAAAAAAAGAAAAGAAAAGAAAACCCAGTATATCACACAGACTCCTCAAATTCAATTGCACACACATACTTGCATTTGTATATAATACATATATAAAAACACACTCAGAGGCTAAACGTCAATTTAAGTAAATTAATTAAGTAATTAAAACTCTAATCAAGCTGACACTAGCAAATGATGAACCCAGCACACGCCCTCTTGAATTGCAGTAGTGCTGCTAGGCAGTAGTTGAACAGCCACTACACTTGACTTCCAAGTACATCTCAGAGTGAAAGCAGTTTACATGTTGTACATAATACCTGTAAAATTCTTCAGTTCCTTCTAGATGCAGGTTGGGGAAAAAAATTTTAAAAGCTGACACTATGCTTCCAATCCCTTCCTCTTCACATCCTCCCATCCTCCCAGCGTGGGCTTATCTTATGACAGATGCACTCCAGTGGTGTGGAGATGCTACAAGAGCCAAAAGGCACCGCGGCTCTTTAATGAGGTGAACCAGGCAGTTTGGAGGGGAAGACTGTCCTGCTTCTGTGTTTGGAAAGCTGTCTATTTACTGTGCTTGCACAACTGTCCATGGATAACAACTGTGATAGAAGTAATAGTTTTACACTTTAGCCAAGACTTACTGGGGCTTCAGCTCAGGCAGTTCTGCAGGCTTGACAAGCTTTATTAACCCCTTCAGTCTCTGTTGTTCTTTCTTCAGTTCAAAGGACCGCAAGTGAAGCTTCTTTCGTGCCACACTGTCTAAAGTACTTCCTGATTTCATTTCAGTCATGAATTCATCCAAGGAATCTTGAGCTGCTGGCTGGGATGGGACTAGGCAAGATAAAGAGAAAATACATATTGTTACTGGTGGGGAGATGAGAGCTGTACTCATTTAAGTCCTACCTTTAGAGAAATAAGGTATATAGGAACAACTATAGTCTGCGCAAGTTTCTGTTGAATGATGAAATAACTGAGGTTGTTATCCCTGGAAAGATGAAAGCATTTCTCCTAACAAAAGCCTGACAGTAAACTTTAATCCATATACATAACAAAGCCTCTCTCAAAAATGTATGTTTCTTTATGAATAAGTGTCCCTATTCTAGGTTGCTCATCTCACTTCAAGATCTG
This sequence comes from Athene cunicularia, assembly GCF_003259725.1. NCBI lineage: Eukaryota > Metazoa > Chordata > Aves > Strigiformes > Strigidae > Athene > Athene cunicularia. Next base: position 94,051,909 of record NW_020799097.1, on the reverse strand, counting down.
CTGTCCCTAAAAAAAGTGGCTTATGGGTTGTTTTCGTAGTCACAGACTAAAATAAACACAGCTACAAAGAATCCCACACCACTGCATGGGGAATCCCATTTTGGGTTTCCTGGAATGTTTATATAGTAACATTTGCAAAGCTTGAAATGAATCAACACATAATGCTGCCTACTACCTCTGGATGACTGAGTGCATACAGGAATAGTTTCATCTGTTAGGTCAATCACACAAAATTTATGTTTGACTGGATTTTCTAAGAAAACACTGCTCTGTACTTGAGAAATAGTAACAACAGTCTTTCTACTCTACCTGATTTCAACTATTAATAATTCTATGCATATTTGACTAATTAAAACTCAGGAGAAAAACCTGAAGCTCTAATGGCTAAGAAAAATAAATACAGAGTTCTGACACATGGATTTCAAATAACCAAAACTAAAAAACCCAGGAAAACTCCCTTCTTAGGCTTGAACAATACTTCAGAAGTTTTTATATGGTGTTCAACAAGAACCTGGAGGCAAACAAAGAATAATGTTGTTGCTAGAATTTTTAAAAGCCTTTTTCCAGACAGTCTTCTGCCTCTTAATATTATATGAAAAGTGTAAAGCCGGTATTTATTTTCTGCACTATAAGCATTTACGCATATATGCCCAAGCATAATTATGTGACCAATGAGTTACTTTCAGTTCAGCTTGAGCTAATTAAGTAGCACTTGAAATTTTAAATGTGTACAAATAAAATAGTATGTTATTGCAAAGAGTATACATTCAAGCAGTTTTACATGACTTAAATATTTAGAGAAAAGTCTAGTAAGACTCATGTTTATAAATGGACTCAATTGAAGAGTATATTTCTGTTCCAGAACAAAATACAATTTACAATTTGCAGATATATGAAAGCCACAACAGTAACTGTTCCAAGATATACAGAATTAAGAGGCTTCAAAAGATAAGAAACAGTTGTAGCATTCACCTCCACACAGATATAAATGATGACAAAACATGTCATAAAAGAAATTCAGATGGAAATACTCTTCTTTTTCCTCATAACTATTTATATGAGCTAAGATAAAAAATGGCAATGAAAAGGTACTGTTAACAAACAGTCTGAAACTCCTAGCAAGCAGGAGCAGAGCAGAACGATAATTTAATTTAAACACTAAATTTCAAAGATACGGTTTAGTCTCTAGACAGGTAATTCAGAACAATTAAATTAAAGCTCTCTTCTTTCACTGCAGGACAGTGTATGTGCTTCAGGCAGTGAGTAATCTTCAGCGAGTCAGATCACCCCTTCCTGCAAAGCGGATTCTCTCACCGATTCTACCAACAGTGTCCAAGATCAGGTAGTTCAGCTTACAGGGTTACTGTTTGCATTCAGTATCTGTTGCAGCAGTTTTCTACACTATTGAAGTAAAATTTGACATTGCTAGGAGGTGAATCAGTCATGGCTATTACACTTTAGATGCCAGTGAAAAACGCTCTAGGGCTATTTACTGCACCATCAACTTATTGATGATTTTCTTCTGTATAGGCAACCAAAAATGGGACTGAATAGCTCTAGACATTTGATTTTCATTCAGCTGCATCAGTGAATGAGAGATACCAAGTCAGTCCGTCAGTAATTAGTTCTGAATAACTCCAACAAACAATTTTTTTTTTTTTTTTTTCTCCAAGTGCTTGGTAAGTTCAATTTAGCCTGTCATTCGCTTACTGGTCTCTACACTCTTGCCCTTAGGCTACAAAATCATTTAGAGCAAGCAAAAGTGCATTAAGGTTTCATAAGTGTATGTAATGCAGCAGCTGTGCCAGACAGCTCATGACAGAGGTTCATGTTTAATATGCATGCTCATGGCTTACACCTGTACTCAACACCTGTGATTAACCTGAAGCATCCAAACAAATAAGAGAAAACACAAGTATCTAGAACACACACACACACACACACTAACTGATGATGCAATATTTGCTATGTTTTGTCCTGATCTAGTTCTAGAAAGTTCCCATACAATACTGAATCACTCTGTATTGCAATAAACACTGAGACTGCAGTTTCTCCGATGCTCTAAACTAGCTGTGTAACTACTTACAATTTACCAAACCATGATAACATATCAGAATTATATGGTGTTAGTAGAAGCCTATAAATGAACTGATTCTTCCTTCTCCCATCATCTACTACAATATGATTTAACAGTCTTGTTAAGAAACGGTATCAGCAGAAACAAAGGCATCATAACATATGAAAGCTTGGAATTACATGTCTGAGACAATATGAGGCATTAGCTTCTCTTCCTAGTCAATCATTAACTACTTATCCGAACAGTCATGCTTAAAACAATTCCTTCAAACATGCTGAACCAACCCATCAGTTAGAACGCTCAGTGGAACAGTACTGTTTTCTGAACAGTGATCGGGTATAATCAATCACCAACAAATATCTTGATACAAATGAGTTTTGGTGAATTACTATAAGGAAACATACCCACATAATGCACAAAATATAGCCCAGCCAGATTGCTGCTAGGCTTCTTGGAGAGAAACAATTCTGACAAACTGATGTTGTAAATTCTGACAAACTGATGCTGCAACTTGGATTAACGCCAACTCTGTTTAAAAAGGTTTCTCTATGAAGAACCATCCTAAACACCTTTCCTTCATGCCTTCCTTTTATTCCACAAGACAGCACCAGCAGAGGAAGCAAAGTGCAGCTATTTGTATAGTATGCTTTTAAATCTACCTCAATACCAGATACAATCACCGCTTCAGAAAGGCTCTGTCTTCGTACACAAAGGCATAATCCTAGAATCTGAGTGGGACCCTCACAAGCTAGCAAGTTCGCTGAACATATGGGCTAAATGTGAACTGCTTTGACTCAACATTTCTGTTTTCCCACCTTTCCTTTTTCAGGTGCATTCAGAATGAGAAAAGTGAAATAAAAGATACTGTCGTTTCTGTCGTTTGCTCTTCCTTTATAAATGGTTTTGGAGGGAGTGGAAAAAATTGTTCCTCAAGCTGGGTCAGTTTCACTAACACAGGCAGATAGACAGTAATAAAGCTCACCCTCTTGTACACTCACCTCCTTACCTTAACTTAGATGTTGCTTGCTTTGGAAATAGTTACATTCATTAGCAAGCGATTATACACACAGAGTACATAAACTATTAGATGAAGAGCCTAAGTATCCTCTCCAGCTAACTCAGTGACCTGCAAGTCTCCCTACTCCTTTGTGAAAAGTGGACACTAAAAAAAGGCACTTAAGGTAAAAATTCATAAGACAACTTTCTCACCTCTTTATTGTTCTTTATGGAAAGCACTACGATCAAATAAACTTCATGTCTTACCTTTCCCTGAAGACTTCAGCTTCTCTGTTATCTCAGAAAGCTCATTTTCAGCTTCATTTAGCTTTGTGACCTATGAAGGAACAACATGCTTAGAAGACCTTTTTATCTTCTTAAAATCCCTTTTAAGAGTTACTCAAATATCCTACCAAATTACCTCAATTTTTCTACTTCTGATCTTTGACCAGGGGTTTCTAGGCTGAAAATTATAGTCTAGAGTGTTCCTAAACAACTTATCAGTCCTTTCACATACTGTTCAAATAAATTTTCTTTCTGGAACACAAAAATACGTCTAATGCTTCTGCAGTAATGTTATAACACCACTGTGATACTCCAACCCTCCCTATGCCTGCTCCCCCCCACCTCATTATCTGTGTAGGACTTTTAGTTGTCATATGCCCACTAGTCCAGACTGTCCAGCAGAACGAGATCCTTCTTTGGGATGTGCCTCATGCACTTAAAAGCCTGTCACTATTTTCTGATGCTTTAAAAGTATTTTAAAAGTATTGTGTTCTGGTATGTCATTCACCCACTGCAATGTTCCACAAAGTAGAAGGCAATACTACACAAGCAAAAGTAAGGTAGTGTGCTTCCCCTAGAATAAAGTAAGCAGTATTTTCAGATATTTATAGATATTGTCCACAAATAAATAAAAAACCCCACTATTTTAGGCTAACTTGGCTAATTGACAGCTAAAGGTCTGAAATAACATCAGAGTTCAAGCTAACAGAGAAAGATCAGGAAATATTTTTTATTTTCCTTCCTAGTAATAATACATGCATGAGAGAATAAGCCTGGCATGTCATAATAACTCTTCTTACCAGGGAGTCATAAGTCTCTGGTTTTTCTTCTATTTTACCAGCCTTTTTCATTCTGTTCAGTCGTTTCTTTTCTACAGCACCAGTTCGGTCAAGGAAGGTGTCATCATCACTGTCATAAAAATCCTCATCTTCCCAGTTTTTTGATTTCCTTTTTCGCGATACTGGGAAAGGTAAGAGCGAAAGCAAGAAACAAAATGGTTGGCATACCACTGAGCAATAAAAACAAATTCAAGATAGCAATCTCAAATCCCTAGTTTAGGGCTATTAGAACAATCACATTTGACTAGTTAGTCACCTGCTTCTTGCCTCAGTACTCCCCGAGCATCGAGTAGCCTGCAAGCTTCCAGTGCGCACTGTATCATTGCTTCCTTCTTCTTTCCTGAATGTAGAATCTCTGCCACCAACTGCTTCCCTGATGCATCATCCACAGGCAACCTGTTCAGTTTGAAGAATCAGAGAAAAGCTCAGATACAAACACAGCTTTTCGTGGATGCTACTCAGATATTTTATCACGTTGGCATTGTTCTTTCCATTTCACTCTAGTCTTTTTTTGTAGGTTAAATATTTTCACTTTTCATTTCATACAGTACCAAACAAAACACAAGCATGAATTTCCTAAAGCATGCAACTAAATTTTTATTTCACTAGTCCAAACAATAATTACTCCTATATTCATTCCACTGGAAATACAACAAGTTAAAAGATTAAATGTCAATCCCCAAATAATTTCAAGCACCAGTATCTTGCATCTATGCAACACCGGTTACAAATATTTTCCACGATGAAGCAAGGGTTTACTTAAGCAGTACAATCACTGCAATGTTGTACCTATCCATTTGAGACCTATCCTGCTGACTTAATTCCCACCTCTTCTTCTCTTGTCTTATACAAGAATGACATTAGTGGCCTCTTGCAGGAACCCATCAAAAATTGTCTTCTACCATAAATTAACTGAAATTTGGTACACAGTAGAATTATTTTTTTTTTCCCTCTCCCATTAGGAAATGAAAAATAATTTCCCTCAATTCCATATATTTCTCAAAACAAGGGGAACTGAAAGAACTTAGACTCTTGTTTTCCTGATTTTCATCTCTAAGAAAAGCCAAATGCTGCCAGACCAGCAAGGAGGACAGACACTAAGCTAAGCACTGATCCTTGGACCTAAGCCCTGATAGTGATACAGTTCAATTCCAGCTGGCCTCCTTGTCTAGTGTGACAAAACAAGTAATTCCTTCAGCTTTTGTTCGTGAGTTCAATAAAATCAGCTTCTGTGTAGAAAAGTGAATGGAGACATACATACTTGATCCTGCATAACCAGCTGTTGTGCCCACGATCATCATATTCATATTCTAACTCTTCTCCTAGAGAGGAAAAGAAAGTTGATACGGTAACCAAAATTGAAATAAGCAGGAATAATCTTTACAGAAGGGAAGAATGTCATGGTTAACCAAAAGAGATAAAATGCCCCTGTTACATATTAAATGACTGAATTAGCCTTTTTTTTTTTAAGCCCTGAGATTTTCAGTTGATATTATGCTTATTTGGTTGTTTTAAAAAAAAAAAAAAAAAAAAAAAAAAATCTAAGTGGCCTGTTCAGGAATATATAGTACAAAGAAAAAATAATCTTGCCTCTATATGTATTAAAGTAAGTGACACTGAAATAACAACAGTTTGCAAACTGGATTCACAGACACTGTTTATCTTGAAGATTTATTTTTCACTTTAGCAAATAAGCAAGTCATCTGTAAGTTTTGCTAGCAACCACTGAAACTCTAGACCAATTAATTACCGCCTTTTGTCTTTAAATACTTTCAAATTCTATCTCACAGTTAGAGCTATCTCCAAACAGAACAGTCTGGAATTTTATGGGTTTGGATTTTTCAGCATAGCTTCAAAGCATGGATGTGGTTTGAGTGTCATTCCAGAGGAATACAAGGTGCTCTCTGCAATTTCCAGTTTAGGTCTTAGTAACTAAGTCTCAGATATACAATGGTGAGCTAAGTTTTACTTAAAAAATACCCAAACAAAAATACAAACCACCACTAACCCTGACCTTGCTGCCCCCAAAACCTGACCAAACAAAAAACCTTACCCACAATGCAATAGAAAAGTTAGCTCTCCGACCTTAATTCCCAAGGAAAAAACATGAGCACAAATGTCACACTTTGCTAAACAGAAAAAATTACATTTAATTAAAAAAAGAGAAAGGAAAAAAAAAAAAAAAGTACCTTCTCTGTCAAAAAAGCCCTGTAAGGCCTTCCTAGGATCTTTCATATAGAAGGCATCTTGTACATCCTGAAAATCAATAGCAATAGGGTTTTCTTCAACCTCATCCTCCTCAGCATCCTCCCCTACAAGACATAAAAGTGCAAAAAAAATGGTGAAATGTCAGAAAGAGAATGACAGTATATTTCAACTTTCATCAGATAAAAAGCAGCAGCTGTATCATCCTAAAATAATTTCCCTTAACTTGAATAATATTTCTGCATCTAATAAAAAAAAAATCCCAAACCAATCCTGTTTCTTTTTTGGTATCAGTTATTCCATCACAAGATACAGTTTTGCAGATGAACATCACTGCAGTTTCAGCACTTTCAAAGGTTTATGTGCTTATACATTTCCATTCAAAAAAACAACTAAATTTTTTACTGACAAGCTAATTAATTTACAATTTATCTAGCTTTAAGATGTGGACTTCCTGTTTAAATTTAAAGACAGATATACGGCACAGAAGTCTCAAGCAATTAAATTTCAGTTCCTGGGCAAAAGTGTTGACATCATGACAGGAACAAAACACATAGGATTAACCTAAACTCTATTTCATGGTCCTTTATAGGTTTAGGCAAATTACCTTCTTGGTTTTAAAATGAGCTCTAGCATACTTCTCACCAGATAGAAACTTGCATTGTCACAGCACTCTTTTTTTTTTAAGGAAAAGTATTGACTTGTACTCAAGAACTTCCACAGGATTGGGACACTTGGCATCCAAATGGAATTTCAATCCTAGTGTTCACTGAAAACTGGCTTAAAGACCTTCCAAGGTGTATCAGCTGATTTATATATCATCACTTACCCATTCCCCATGAGCAGCTCATATCAGTGTTCTGACTCTTCTCGCTTCTCTCCTCTTTTTCATCTTCCTCATCTGAGTCCTCTCCCAACATTGTCTTTTCTAATTTTGCTTGCTGCTGCTTACGCAGTGCCTTCAGTTGAGTCACAGTTAGTTCCGACTCAGACTCCTGGTCCTCTTTGGGTCCCTGTGTCACAAACAGTAACATAGTAAAAGTGTTTTTTAAAGGATAAATTAATTCATTTCAACACACATGCAGATTATGTACAATAACACAAATCATTACAGTATTCTACAAAAATAAATTATTAGACCATTTGTTATGGTTTGCATCCCCAAATATATTAGTTTTAATGTCTTTTCTAAAGGGGAGGAAAAAATAAACAAGCATTATTGGGTACCTGTAGTCAGATCAATCTCAAATAAAGCTTTATTGTAAAGGCAGAAGGCAAAAATTTCTGTCAGTGACACATGGGAGAATCTGAGGAATGAGAAGCTCCAGAAGCACATGTAGGGCATGCTGAGCGCTAAGTTCCTACTAATAAAAGTTATCCTTATTCACAAAGAACTACTAGCACCCTACTTTCCTGATGCATCACACTGTTGGAGAGACTTTCCCAACACATCATACCACTGGAGAGAAATGCCTTCTGCACTCACTGAGTATCGGCAGAAACTGCCACGCCTGTTCTCACGCTGAGCCCTCGGCAGCTGCCCAGCGTCCCAGGGCGATGCGGCAGCGGGGGGACCCCAAGGCCCTGCCCCGTCCTTCAGCCCCGGCCCTCACGGTAGAGCTGGCAGCCGATACCTACAGCTGACTACTCATGCCCAGGAGAAGCACCCCGGCGGCGCTGGGCAGCTTCCACAGCATCCAAACCGCCTCACCCCTCAGAAGCGGCTTTCACCCCCGAAATGTCAGGGAGATGTAGACAGAGCCGGATAAATCCCCGAGCGTGATCCGGGGCGGACCCCGACGTACCTGCAGGAGGAAGAGGCGGGAGCTGCCGCCGAAGCGGAGCCCGTGGCCCACCCGCACCCGGCAGTAGGTGCGGGGCGGCACCCGCGTCTTGTTGAGGAAGGTGCCATGGGTGCTGCCCAGGTCGTACACGTAGAAGCCGGCGGCGTCGGGGT
>NW_020799097.1:93992181-94043500 GCF_003259725.1 Athene cunicularia | reverse complement strand
GTTTGGCGCCGCCGGGGTGAGCCGGGGTGCGGGGAAGCCGCGGGCCCGGGCGGGGGGGCGAGGGCGAGCCGAATGCGGCCCCCGCAGTTTCTCCATGCAAATCTGGGCGCGCCGCGGGCCCGCTCAGCAAGGTGCTGGCGTGGCCCAGGTGGAGCCACACCAGCCCCTGTTACAAACAGGAATAATTCCCGCCTCACGGTGCGTTTCTTTCTTCTTCCCCCCCTCAGGAGAAGCAGCAATGTAATCCGCTAACTGCCAGCGTTGTGCCCTGATGCCGTCGTGAAAAGCGCGCTGCTCAGTGAGGCACTGAGCGACAGCTTCCTCGACAGTCAGCATCGGCTTTGTTCAGAGCGTCATCTCAGCTCCAGTTTCTGTCGCTGCCCAAAGCCTAGCGCTTCTCCCTGCGACAAGGCTCCTTTGTACAGTATTTGGTAGCCTTCTTGTGGGCTCTGAGGGCAAGACGTGACCTGTGTAAAAATGTTGCGATATTGGGGTGAGATTCCGGTGTCATCTAACCAGGCCAACCGCAGCTCCTTTGACCTGCTTCAGCGTGAGTTTAGGACTGTGGAAGTCCAAGATCCTCCATTGCACCAGCCATCTGCAAACAAACCCCGGCCGACCACCATGCTGGACATCCCCTCGGAGCCCTGCAGCCTCACAATTCACACCATTCAGCTCATCCAGCACAACAGACGCCTGCGCAGCCTGATCGCCATGGCTCAGGCTCAAAACCAGCAGCAAGCAGAGGGCATAAAAACTGAAGATAACGAACCTCTACCATCTTGTCCGGCCTCTCCGCCTCTCCCTGATGACCTGCTTCCTCTGGATAGCAAAACCCCCAAAATGCCATTTCAGCTGAGGCACAGTGACCCAGAGAGTGATTTCTACAGGTTTGTTGATATTTCTTTGAGTTTCCTTCTTCGGCTGAAGGAAAGCTGCGTGCTTTTGCTTCCTGTCTATGAAACGTGGATGTGTAGTCCTGATTTCTGTCTTGTGGGTCCACACTAAATGTTTGTGAATGGTTTTGCTATCTTCAGTGGCATTTTGACAAGTTTAGTTGTAGGATGTGAAGTCTCTTCTATTTAGGTCACTTGCAACTAAGCTTGCTTTATAACTGAAAATGCAGAAGATGTATGGCTAGGTTTTCGCGGTTTAGTTGTAGGTTCTGAAAAGATGGTTTGATAACATATTTGTAAGATTTCAGTGGCTAAGGACCTGTGACGTAGCAACTATCACATTTCACCTTGTTTCTCGGTGTTATTCTGGTCAGAGGTGGTAATGAGTACGGGTGAAGGGAATTCTTGTCTCTGATACTGGCTCCACCAGCCAAGAGCTGGAGAAAATGTAAAGGAAGGTTGCATTGCTTCTACTTCTGCAGCCAATCTTTGATTAAATAGTATTGCCACCTCTTCCCTGTCTACCCCTCTGACAAGCACTAAATTCACAAGGAGGTGTTGCATTTCTTGCAGGATCTCATGATACTTTGTGGGTTATGTGTGTTTAAATTCAGGGATTAATCCTCACTGCTCTAACCTTCTGTTCGTAAAGACTGTGCACCAATGAATGTGATGTGGGAGATGATAATTCATTTTTTTTAAATGGGGAAAATGTGCATCAACGACATAAAATTTAACAGTTAAATGCCACCGAGATCTTTAATAGCCTTAGGCTGTATAAAAGACATTTTATAGAAAAATGTTGCTTTTGTCAACAGTCTATCTGAACAGTAGAGTGATTCTTAGTGCTGTTTGTGGAGACACACCATCATTCTTCTCAGAATAAATAATTAGCCAAGAGATGTGAAGGGAAAGGCAGTCCTGTGAGAATAAAGTCTGAGCCCTGTGACTCCTGCTCTTTCTGGCCCTTTGCTTTCAAGGACTGAGCAGTGTTCTGCTGTCCTCCTCGGTGGCTTCACCTGTAAGTTCAGTTTTCTGTGGCTCTGTCCATGTTTTGGGGGCTGCCTTGTCTTTTTGTGGTCCCTTGCGAGTTTCTGGGGTCCAAGTAAAGAAATGTTATTTTCGCAGTCAACCACATGGGGGAGTTTAAGGACTAGATAGTAAAAATTGCATATTCAATTTTGAAATTAAATGTTTTGTGGCTGACAGAGAGTGCATTTATAATGAGCTGCAGTGAGACTCTAATTTAATTGTGTGCTTGCTAAACCAAACACATTTATACTTTTCCAGGAGGAAAGCTTTGAGTTTGTTGATGCATGTTTGTTAACTGTTTTAAGACACTTGAATTAAGAATAGCAGGTGCTGTTACAGTAGTAAAAATAAAGTTATATGATTTGCTGATGCTTATCTTAGTGTGTAAAAACAAATTAAAGAAAGACCATTCTTTCTCTTGATAAAACATGGTAGTGCTTAATTTTGTGCTGCTTTCTGAAGTGCCATTGCCAGAACTACAGTATTCGACTAAATCCATATTTTAATTTCATTTTCTGTGGCGGTAACCTGGGTCTGAGAAGCAGTGTATAGGTATATGTAGACATAGGAAGAAATGAAGATAATAGTGACCAGCCTGAATCAGACCACAAGTTTCTTTAACATAGATATGTCACCTTCTGTTTTCCTTGTTAATTAATTTTCATCCTCTGACTCCACACCCTTGTCTTTTATTTTGTTATCGGCTGGATTAATTTTGTTTTTCCACCCCTCTGTCTGCCCCACCCTGTGCCTGTAACCCCTGCCGCCTTCTTCCTTTTGAGATGAGGAAGAGGCAGAACCTAATTTACTGCTATTTTTCAATTGTTTTGGTCATTTCAACCCCCCAAAATCTGTATCACAAGCAGTTTTAATCATGATGCTATTACTCTCCTCCATTTTTCCTGACTGTTTATAAATACATTGAAACAAAACTTGATTCTGGCACAGATCCCCGAGGGAAGACCTGGGCTCCACAGTGGAGATCTCTTACATACTTGTTTGTTGATGGATTTGGAGGACTCTGGTAGGTTTGTGAAGCAGGTTTTCCCTTTACAAAAGCTGTCTGGACTCTTTCTGAGTGTAACATGCTTACCCATGTGTCCTCTAATTTTGTTCTTTTCATTTCTTTGAATTTCCCTGATGCACCAGAATATATCAGGCTTTTCAGCCCGCAGTTCTTCACATCTCTTCTGAAGCTATTAAAAGAAATATTTTCACGTCTTCTGCTTTCTGGTCCTCATGGGTCAAGGCAGTTTAAAGCAAGAGGAGACTCACTACAACTATTCAGCTATTTCATGCTTTTATTCCTTTAGTATTCCTGGATGAATTACCGTTTGGTCTTGGTGATTTGCAACTGTTGATGTTACAGTTCTTGAAATACACAATAAGGGATTAACATTTGATTTCGGTTGGTACAGGAACAGAATGTAATCTTAAAGCATAATCAGTGAAGAATGAGTAAGGAACTATAGTCTTGAAACTACCATTTGAACTGGAGGGTCTTATCATAATAAGGCTATTACTTTTCCTTCTGTGTGCAGCTTCTTCCGATTAGCATGGATCCATCTTCAAAAGGAACCTAACCTACTCATTATGTGCCTCTTTGGATGCTTTTTCTTGTGTGTGCATGGTTGGTTTCTTAACAGATTTCTCTGCCATTCTCTCATTTGCGTTCCTGACCACATCAAATGTGTGCTTTGCATTGAAAAATAATCTGTGAATGAAACTGCTTGCCATGGGAAGACAGTTCATGGCAGAAGGGCTTGTGGTTAAGAAATGCCTGTACAGAAGTAGGGAAGCACATGTCGGTGGGATAGCTGGTTTAATGTTGGGAAGGATTTGGAGCGGTGTAAATTAGACCAGGCAGAATGTACCTCCCTTGCTGGAATAAGCACTCTGGTTTAGCCCTAAACTGTCTGGTCTTCTGGGTTGGGCCACTGGGACCCAATTTATTTTCCAAATATTGTGTGCTACCTTTTGCCATTATGTATCGAGCAGCTTCTTTTTATGTGTGTGCAACCTTCTGTAGACATAGCAGAGACATTTAAAAAGAGTCTTACTAAGGATGAGGTGGAAAGAAGCCCTTTTTCAAAAGGAAACAACTTTCTCGTTTGAGTTAAGTATGCCGTGTTCTTTGAAGCACTCTCTGACTAGTATAATCTTGTTTTTCTAATATTCTCCTTTATTTTATTGTTGTGGGGAAAATGGCTCTGAAGTGACCTTGTTGCACCTCATTTGGTATAAATTCAACTCCACAGTGTAATGTTTCATAAATTTGATGTGTTCATAGGAAAAACAATCCCTCCTCCCTCCATCTGCTGCTAGCTTATGCTCACCTAGGAGGGAGCAGAGCGCTTCAATCTGTTGCTGCAGTTGAGTGAACCTCGGCTGTCGATCCTTGTCCTGACTTAGCCCAAACACTTTCCCCTGAAGATAGCTGCATGGGAAATGAACCATGAGATCTCCTTCCCTCTTAAAAAAACCCCAGCCTTCCAGGAGAGGAGCTTGGGTGAATGGATTGTGGTGCCTTTGCGGGATAGCTTGTTAACTACCTGACACAGAAAATGGGCCTTTTGCCAGTTCTGAAACCTTATTAATGCTGAAAATAAGTCTGCATGGTATAAATGGACACTTTTTTCATGTGTTCTGTTGTGAAGTTTTGCATGTTACAGATTTGCTGGTAGCAGTGGTAGAAGGCTGGGTTTTGGGTCTGATGAATTCATGGCTTGGCAGGTAGATTTCTATCTGGAACATCATCTAGTGTTTGTTGCCCATATGTGAAAATACAGAACCACTGGAAATACAAAACTGAAGAGTAACAAGTTGGCCAGTATTTGTGATATTCACACTATGTATTCTGTAGATGTGATCACCTCCAAGTCACAGGCCTAATTGCCAGTTTTGTTAATCTCTTTAGGGATTAAAGCGCTCTTGTTTACTTGCAGCTATGTGACCCTGGTAATATGTTAAGTAGGTTTGGCTTTAGATTGTTGCTGAATGGGGAGCCTTTTGGGAAAGCCGTAAGTGCTAAACAGAGTGGCATTTTTCATAATGATAGTACCTGGAAGGGTACTTTTGTAGGTGCTGAGTATCTGGATGAGATCTAAGACCAAGGCTCTTTAGCTGATCATGAGGGAAAAGAAGTCTGCTGGTCCTTTTTGGGAAGGCTTGACATTCAGTAGCAGCTCTTAAATGTGTCTCTATGGCTGGTTTTGGTTTTGTGCATTCTTATAAGACACTACCTAAAAGTTAAAGGAGATGAAGGAAAAAGTGTTTTCTCATTTATTGGTTTCTATTAACATCTACAACAATATTTCATATTTTGCTGTCTAATCAGACTTTTAATCATCTTCCTCTATTGTTTATGGTGGGAAACAATAAAACAAGAGAAGAAAACATAAGAAAAACCAAAATTGATTTATTTTACCAAGAACAAGAGCTGGGGATTTGATTTGAGTACAGTACCTGCAGTCTCTCTCTGTCTTTAACTGATTAGATTTCAAGTTGATTATTTCCCTTTCAGCATAGTGACCTAGGTGCATTTTAATGTTGGCAATTAGTTTCTTTTCCTCTGGGAGTTTAAAAGAGATACAGACATTCTCTGCTGCTTCTGAGGAGTGATATGCACTGCTGAACATGTGCTCTACTTTACAAGTGGCTGAGTATTCTGCTTGGGCTTGCCAAAATCTATCTGGTTTAAGTTTGCCCACAGTGTTTTGCATGAATGTCAGAGTGTCAATAATGGCTCTTTATTTGTCTCTATTAATAGTAGCTTGGTGTTCAGTGGTTTTGGTAGCATAAGATGCTCTCAACTGTTGGTTGCTGGGCAGCTAGATATGTCGTTTATATGTACTGAAAAAGGAGAGATTCTTTTTTCTAGGCATAAATTTAGATGGTTGTTTTGTGGTTGGTTGTAACCTCCTAGTCCCAGTGTTGTGTGAGACATATGGCTGTTCGAACTTCAGAAATCTGTCACTGGGAGGTGGAGGGAGGGATGAGGGAGATGTAAAACCAGTATGGGGGACACTTGGTTTATAAGGGAACTGATGAACTTTTAATTCATCTTGTCAGAGCACCTGCTGTCTTCTCTACAAAGTAGTTATATAATTGAGTTGGAATTAGGATGTAAGTCATTTTCTAGCAATTAATAACTGGGATGAATCCATGACCTGGGATCCACATGCTGTTCTTAATATCCACTTAGAAATCTCATCATCCACAGCTCTTAATATAGTCTGATCCCCTCCTTTTTTTGAATAATCAGAAAATGCTGAGCTAGTGTTCTTGAAAATGAAGGATTTTGGTCCTGACAGTTCTGAGTTTAACCTTCCATTTTCTCTCCCCTGAAATGTTATCTGCTTTTACTGCCGTGTTTTGGTGGTTTTCTATGGGTCAGTTCTGAGATCAGGGGGTGCTGAGGCTCTGTGACCCAACATCTTGGCAAGACTGAAGGGTACCTAATGCACTTGGTGGAGACACAAGGGTAGTGAGAATTTATCAAGGCATCAATGCTGTCTGTGTACTGTTTAATGAGGTCTTGCTACTGGAAAGAGTGTGTGGTGTTACGCAAGTAATGTAGGGTGACAGTGAGGTGAATCTCAGGGTGGGCTGCAGGTGTTGGGAAGAACTGATCAGAAACAAACGAAGGGTGAAATTGTTAGCTTAATTCTGCCATTGATGCTGAATGATGTGTAAAAAAGTATATAAATACCATATTTAGCAGAAAGGAAATTGGATTTTTCGACATCAGCATTTGAAGACCATGTTACAGATATGGGCAAACACATTGCATACATTTAATTGTAAGAAATATGTTTACCTTTCAGAGGCCTTTCCTTATCTCATCTTTTTCTATATGGAATTTCTATTTGTTAACTCATCTCGATGAAAAATTCAGTTGCCTGACTGTAAATAAATGATGTCTGAAGTGTTCATGTCAGTTGTTCACCATCTTCTCCATCCTGGGTGGTCACTTCTTCCTGCTTAGCAACACCGAGAAGAGAGGTCTCAAACCCAAGGCTGGGGAATGCTGTTCTACAGCAGAACCTCTCCAGGCCCGGTGTTTACTTCTTAGGTTGCATACAGGGGTAATTCTTTCAGTGTCGTCCTGAGTGACTACTGGAAACGAGGATGGGGGATTGGTCTTTGTGGCTACGGTGTACCTTTATGAAATGTATGTAAATCTTGTTTCTTGCTTTTTATGTGTGTCTTTGGCATTATAAATTCAGATCTTGTCTATTCCAGAAGCCTTTGTATCTGACTATTAGGCCTGTGACATCAGAGATAATGAGGAAGAGAAATGTAATTAACTGAGAGGGGAAATGATTTGCATTCGTGTTATTTAAAATGCCTTTTTTTGTTTGTGTCAAGGACCCATTTAATTCACATCTCCAAAAGAAAAACTCTTGGGTGGGGAGGGATTTGCTTAAGCGTTCAGAAAATTTGCAGTCCCACATTCATGCATCACCCAAAGAATCTTCTGGCATTAGAAGGGAAAATTAGAACTGGCATGCTGATTTGGAGGCATGGGAAGAAGGGAAAGCAGATAAACCCTTACTAGGCAGTGTTCATATGTAATGAAGAAGCTGTGGAGAACCCCAAACAATCTGCTTTCCCTTTGTACATCACCTTATTGTTGTCAGTATCTCTTCAACTGATACATTCCTTTCAGGTTTTGGAGGTGTGCAATTTTTGTATTTTCTGTTTTTTAGAGGAAAAGGGGAGCCAGTGACTGAGCTGAGTTGGTCTTCCTGCCGGCAGCTTCTCTACCAGTCAATGGCCACCATCCTGGCTCACACAGGCTTTGAGTGTGCCAATGAGAGTGTCCTGGAGACCCTGACAGACATTGCCCACGAGTACTGCTTGAAGTTCACCAAACTGCTGCGCTTTGCTGTGGATCGAGAAGCTCGACTTGGGCACACCCCTTTCCCTGATGTCATGGAGCAGGTCTTCCATGAAGTGGGCATTGGCAGTGTGCTCTCACTGCAGAAGTTCTGGCAACACCGCATTAAGGATTATCACAGCTACATGCTTCAGGTGAGAACAGTAGGGAACTGATGACACCAATAAATGTACCCCCAGTACAATTACTTATTCCTGTAGCAAGTCCTGGGTCTTACTGAAGTAAAATCTAATTAAAAGATCTCTTTGGCGTGGAGTGGAGTCAAAAGAAGGGAGGGGAAAAAGAGAAAGAGGATTTTTTTGACTGGAAGACAGAGCCCGTTATTTGTGTCCCTACTGAGGCTAAGAATGTTCTACTGATGGTTTGTGTGGGTTTAAGAGGAGGCCTCCAGGTCTTGAATGGCCTGGACAAAAATATCGAGTAGAGGTAAAATCAGTACTGACTGATTAACTGAATTTTCTGTATTAATGGGTTATTTGACTGCTTACCATTTCACAAAACAAGCAGATGAACAAAAAAGCAGATTATCCCTTCCTCCTTGTTAGGTTATCAGGGTGCCAGTTGACTCTTCTTGGAGCAGCTGCCTTATGCTCCTTCTTTTCCCAGGGGTTGGCACCTTGTGGCTTACAGAGGCAGTATAAATCAGAAACACCTGTAAGCATGTGTAGTGTGTAAATTGTGATGGACTCTGAGGATTGTGCATAAGAATAACATCATCAAGATATGACTTCATTAAAAACATTTTTGTTCAAAAAAACAGTTCATTTTTTTTCAGATGTGTTTGTTCAGATGTCTCCTTTTGGAATTTGGGTATCCTACATTGTTTGGTTGATGCAGTTCGCTTTCATCCTGCAGCTGGTCATTGTCTTACTTTGTTCTGTTCTTAGTGCAAGACTGAGGTCCACATTAGTATTTGGAAGTATATCTAGAAGGGGCTTTGCTATTCTTTTTCATTCTTCCTTCTTCTGTTAAAAAGCCTTGGACTTTTTCTGAGCACAGTTCACTGATCATTTGGGTTCAGTGATATAAACAAGCATTTATTAGAAGCAGACGAAATCTGAAATTTTTGATTTAATTGGTTACCGTTTTTAAGTTTCTAGAAGTACAGAGTAGTTCTAAATATCATTCCTGTATTTATTTCACTTCTCTGACTTGAGAAAACTTAGATGGTTTTTTGCTGTGAATCTGACAGAAGGTACCCAGGCTTTGCCCAGTGACTACAGAGCTGATGAATATCTGAGCTGCTTGTTTTTTAATGCTGGAGTAAATTTGTTACTGGCAGATGGTGGATAGTCTTATAGGTAAAACCAAACAGTAAGGCTGAGACACTTTGCTTTTGTTTTGTGCTCTGTTTAAATTTCTGTGCCCCATCACCACTGTCTGTGAAATAAAGGTGCTCATATTTATCAAGCAGATGTGTTAATGGATTAAACCTCTTATTAAAAAGTCCCTTGTTACAGGACAGAAGGTGTTCTTAAAGGGGGGGAAAAAAAAATCTTTCCTTTGTAGCTGATAACCTGTTTACTTGTTCATGCAGGTCAGATGTTAATAATATTCTGTGAACAGAGTGCACTGCAGTGTAATTGCCATCAGGGCCTCTGAAGTCACTCTGACCTTTCTGGCCTCTTTTTCACCCCCACTGATCTTTGACAGGTTAGCAAGCAGCTCTCTGAAGAGTACGAGAAGATTGTCAACCCTGAAAAGGCAGCAGAAGACACAAAGCCTGTGAAGATTAAGGAGGAACCTGTTAGTGATATTACTTTCCCCATAAGTGAGGAGCTGGAAGGAGATCTGGCTTCTGGTGACCAGTCTTTGCCCGTTGGAGTCCTTGGAGCTCAAAGCGAGCGCTTCTCTGCCAACTTGGAAGTAGAAGCTTCCCCACAGACTTCAGGTAGGGGTTTCTTGCTACTGCTGGAAACAGTCTATCAGCTGTTCTGTGTGATCTTGTTTCCATTTTTAAAAGCAGATCCCAATGTGAGGAAGGAGAAGGAGAAAAAGTCTTTAGGTTTTAATAAAAATATTTGGATGGGAGAGAAACCCTTGCTTTCTTTCTAAATACAAAACCAGAGAATCAAAGGTATCAATTAAGAGCATTTGTTAAATCCATTTGTGGACCCTGTAGAACACAAAGTGCTTTATATGGTGTTTATTTTTAGCAGATTGTTAAAGTTCTGGGCTGTCATTGGTGTGAGGTAGATTGCTTTTCTACATGATGGCCCAAGGGCTTTATTGTTGATTTGTGAACTAGGGTATTTGCTGCAAATGTGAGTAGTGTTTTTTGTTTTTTTTTTCCAGTCTGATGTAACAAAGACAAAAATAACTTTTGGGTTTATATATATGTATATATTTTAGTTTAAAAGAGACCAGAGTTTTGTCCTTATTTCTAGTAAGGAGACTACTGGATTATTTTTTTTTTCCTTTATTTTTCTGGGTAGTTTCGGATTCTTGTCCAGAGATTCCTGTTACTGAAAAGTTCCTTGTGACTGGAGTAAATTCAAGACCCTACATAGTTTAGGCACTGAGTTACAGAAATACTGATGGTATTTGGTGCAGTCCTCCATATTCAGAAGTCACCCTGGTAGTGACAGTTGTTGTTTTATGAAAGCTTATCAGTGACTTATGTGAAATGGGCTTGTGGGAGTCTCCTATTCTAGCATCTCTACTCCAAAGCTTGCTGTAGTAAGCTGAGGCCATGGAAAGTGAAACGGTGGGTGAAGTACTGGGGTTATGGAGTAACCCCACTCTTTTCCTCAGAGTCATCCCTTGATGTTAGTGTTGAAGCACACTCGTGGCCAGCATGGGAGGGTCTGCTACTGCTGTGCCTTTTCTGTATCTATATACAAGTTTTATTCTATGCACCATGTAGTAGTGCTGAATTTTCTGGAAAATTAAGAAGACATTCTTCTACCAAAGAAAGCCAGTTTTGATTTTTGTACACAACCTTCTGAACTCTGGAAAACCCTGCAATAACAACTGTTTCACTTAACAATATGGTTAAAAAACAATGAAGCCTGTTCTCCTATCAGCCCTAAACTAAGTAGCATATGTAGTGAGGTTAGAGTATACCTCTGAGTCCTTTAGTTTTGGGGTTTTTTTTAAATAGCACATTCTGCTGAGTTTTAAAAAAGCACAAATCCATCTGATGTTTTTCTGGAAACTCATGTTGTTTTCCTTAGTATCTCTGAAATCTGAAGTACTCGCATTTTTGTGGGAGAGGCAACAGGCAGACTCCTCTGGCCCATCTGGGGTTGCAAGTGATTCATCTGGAAAGCTTTGTATTAGCATCTACCACTTGAGACCCAGAGGTTAGCGTGCTAGCTGTATATTAAACGCCTCTTGCCTCTCTGATACCGAATTGATGTTTTCTAATTAAGAATACAAGTGCTCTGTTCCTCCCTGAAAATCCCTCTTCACTTCACAAGAGCCTTTGAAAATCTCATCACTGTGAGAACTCCCAGTCTAGAGCTGGGCAGGCTGGAGAGCATAATATCATAAGGAGAGAGAAAAAGCTACTGCAATTAGGACACCACCATCTTGAAAATACAAGTGGGAGGTCTGTAGAGAGGGCAGCAAGGCTTCAGTATCTGAAGGCAAAACTCTTGTTTCAGCCTTCCATGTTGTTCTTGTGTTTCTGTTTATGCCTGCCGTTGTGGTTGTGGGCTAGCTGCCTAATATCACTGCAGTTGGGGAAATGGAGGCAAAATTGGGGACCTTGTTCCTCTGCCCAGCAGGGTAACATGAGGATTAGCTCATTTGTAAAGTACTTTGAAGTTAGAGTGCTTTGAAGATGAAACGTCCTGTGTGGATGCTTAAGTACTGTTAGTCATTAGTGACACTCTCAATGACAGGTGATAGAGCTGAAAGGAATAAGTCTGAGCAATGAAGAGCAATTGATGAAAGACACAGTAAGTTTAGTGAGCATCTTTGATTATTGTGTAGACTGAAGCGACAATTCTGTGGATCTGATAGCATTTTAATGATGTGTCCATTGTTGTTGAGAGGAACACATTTACTTATAAATAACATAAAAAGAACATTTCATTAAGGCAGCTGGACTCCAGCAAGCACTTCCATTTTGGCTTGCTGTCTAACTGCTGAACTAATGTAGGCTGTGTTACCACAGAGGTCTCCTAAAGACTGTTTTGGGCTAAGCTGCTCTGGAAAAGATTTCTGACCCCTTCATAAGGGAGAATTCTCAGTACAAATATGTAGTGAAAGATATGTTTTCAGTGTAATTGCTAGTAATAAGGGACTATTGTTAGTAGGGTATTGTTAATAGGGAATAGTAGTAAGTTTGGCTCAGTACAAGAGGGTTGGTTGAGCTTTCAAACTGTGGGCAAGCTTCATGAGACACAGGGTTTGGAAAACTTACTAAAACTATTTTCATGGGTTTGTTTTTAATTTTTTCCATGTGAATTTAACCCCACACAAGAGGGACCAGATTTAAAATTGAGAAGATTTCAGGCTTTGTTCAGTTCTGGGCTGTTTATGCCCAACTCAGCAAGGGGCCCAATTAGTATATTTTTTAATAGGATTTTTGTCTCTCTTAAAACTGTAAATAAGCAGAAATAATGCAATCTGTAATTACAGCTTTTGGGGAGGAAAACATTTGCTGTTATCAAGAAATATGTTTTCATACTCTTGTACAGAAAATCCTCAATGTGCTCAGATTGCATACTAGTCCAAAAGCTTGGGGGGGGGAGCAGGCAGGGAGGAGCTATTTCCCAGCAGAGTGTCTGTGAGGTTAAGCCAAGAGGATTTCTTTCTGTTCTGTTGAATGATGGGATGAGACCTGTGGGTGTTGATTACAAGGAGGCAGGCAGGCAGTTGGGTGGCTGACTGCAGCTCTGATTTCTCTGAGTTTCAGTGCTGGAAGTAGTATTTGAGACTGTTCATCTACCCACTCCTCTGCCCTCTCACTTCACCTCCTCTGCAGAAGTCCAGTCTGTCTGACAGCTTAAAGAAAGTTGCTGATGTTGCAAGGATCTCATCATCATGAATGACTTCTGGACTGCTTATTCAGGGTCTAGTCCATATGCTGTTGGTGTGCTCACTGCTGCTGAGAGGCTCCTGGAGAGTGATGTGGGCTCTTTAAGTTGTTTCTCATGGAGACAACCACATGGAGGATTTCTGTGAAAGGATAGCATTGTATTTTTTGGAGCGGCAGTTACTGGGCTATTAAAAAAATTAAGCCAATAGATTATTTATTGTTTCACAGTGCTTGGTGTGTTTTCTTTGTTTTTCCCCCAGCCTAGCTCACCTGTAGCTTTGCTTTTACTCCTTCTTTATCAGTGCTGCAGTCCCTTGCATCTGCATGCCATTTATGATTTGGTTTTTTTGCTCAGTTACTACTGTGTGCTTTTTCTTTGTCTAGGCGCTGAGGTGAATGCTTCCCCACTCTGGAACTTGGCACAGGTAAAAATGGAGCCACAGGAAAACGAGGAGGCTAATGTACATGGCCACGGGGTCCTAGGCAGCGATGTCTTTGAGGAACCGATGTCAGGCATGAGTGAAGCTGGGATGCCACAGAGCCCCAATGGTTCTGAAAGCAGCTATGGTTCTCATTCTGCTGACAGTCTGATGGGATCCTCACCTGTCTTCAACCAGCGTTGCAAGAAAAAGATGAAGAAAATGTGAAAAGAGGCAGTCTTTTTATTTAATTCTGATGGTATGTAATAGACTTGAAACGAACTAAGAGAGCACTATGATGGCTATGATTCATAAACAGGGCTGGCCCTGGTGTATGAGGGAACTTGCATAAAATTACTATGAGACATTTGGTGTATAGTGCACTTCAGCTGCTGGCAGTCTTTGCTGGCTTCTGGACTCATCCTGACTCAGGAGATTGAAGATCACCCTATACATTTGATTGTATCATGGCTTGCTTTGGCAGATTAATGAGGAAGTTAACAGTGGAAATAAGTTGTGAGGAGATTTGCTAAGTCATAGAATCATTTAATAATTTGGGTTGAAGGGACATCTTGAGTTTTCTAGCCTCTAGTCCAGCCCCCTGCTTGAAGCACAGCCTATTAGTTCAGATTGCTCAGGGCCTTGTCCACTTGAGTTTTGAATATCTCCAAGGATGGTGATGCCAAACCTCTTTGGGAATTTTCCCATATTTGACTACCCTCATAGTAAGAAAAAATATATTCTTGCATCCAGTTGGAATTTCCCGTGTTCCAGCTTGTGTTCATTGCCTCTGTTCTATCATTCTTCATCTCCAAAAAGAGTCTGACTATGTCTTCTCTAACTCACCCATTAAATGGTTGCATACAATGAGATCTCTCTTTAGGCTTTTCTCTTCTTAGGTCTGAAGAAACCAAGCTCCCTCAGCCTTTCCTTGTACTTCCTGTGCTCTAGCCCCCTAAGCTTTGTGGCCTTCCACTGAAATTGTTGCAATGCCCTTCTTGTAAGGGTGAGCACAAAAGCAGATGCAATCCTCTGGATACAGTCTCACAAGTGCTGAATAGGGATAAATAATAATTTCCCTCAATGTGCTGGCTGCTAACTGTTGTAGGCTAACCATTGTAGGCAACAAGACAGTCTTAAGTCACTGGTTGGGGAGCTGTTGCTGCTGCTGACCTTGCACAGGTGCTATGGAGTGGCGTACAGCACCATCAGCCACCTCCTTCAGTGCCTTCAGATGCATCCTGTCTGGTTTCACGGACTTAGGTATGTCCAGTTGCCTTACCTTCCTCTACTGTAGGTAACACTCTGCTAGTAGACCCAGGGACCTGACAGGCCTGAAGGCAGACCTTACCAGTGAAGACAGGCAAATAAGGTGTTAGGTACATCAGCCTCAAAGTACAAAGTGCATCCTTTGTCACCAGGTTGCCTGTATCGTTGAACAGTAAACCCATGTTTTCTTTAACCTGTATTTTACTCCCAGTGCGCTTAAAAAAGCCTTTCACATTACTTACCAGTTTCAACTCCAGCTGAGCTTTGGCTTTCCTAACTGTCCCTGCATGCTTGGGCTGTGTCTCTATATCCCTGCTGGCCAGCCCATGCTCACTTCCACTTCTCTGTACTTTTCTCTGTTTGAGCTCAGTTAGGAGTTCCTTGATTGTCTGTGTGGGCCTTCTGTCATGCCTGCTTTACTTTCTGCTCATCAGAAAGGACTGTTCTTCTTCTTTGAGAAAGCTATCTTTGAAGATAAGGCAGCACTCCTGGGCCCCTTTGGGAGGGCAGGGCAATCCCTCATGAGATCCTGCCAAGGCGTTCCTTGAATAAATTGAAGGGTGTTGTCCTAAAGTTCCAGGACTCTGTCTCGTGCACATTTCTCAGGATTTTAAATGCTACAATTCCATTTCGGCTGCTGCCGAGACCTTCACATTCTGCACCAATTCTTCCTTGTTAGTAACAAGTCCAGCAGAGCTCCTTCTCTAGTTGATTTCTTGATTATCTAGTCAGGGAAGTTGATGTGGTTTTCTGGAGAGAATGAAGCAGCTTTTACTACTGATGTGAGCCAGTACAGGCAATGCAAACTTCTCCTTTGCTCTTATTGGATTGAGTGCAGCAACTTCAGGCTGGCTGAGGTTTCCTATTCAAAGTTGTTATCTTGACAACTTAGTCTGAAACAGAATCTATTTTGCTGCTTGCTTTTGTGGCTCAGCTGACTGATGGCATTTTTTTTGTTCTGCACAATCCTCAGTTGATCAACTCAGTCTTTAACTTGATTCAGTGAGTATCTCTCTCAAAAAAGCTAGAATGAACATGAATCAAGAATGAACAGCCACTTAAACTGGCTTTATACCTGTAACCCATTGGGATGTTTGAGAGAGATTTACCAAACCTCCCATTTGTCCTTACAATTGCAACTTTATCTTTTGAAAGAATGAGCTCCAGGCATAGTATTTTTGTTTCTGTATAACATGCCTAGCCTTAATTCTTTTTCCTTAACTGTATTTCTCTTCCACTTTATAGAAGTGGAAGCCAAACATAAAATTCCTCAATGTCTAATAAGAATGTGTGACCACAGGCTTTTATGGACATTGAAGTTAAAATTGTCCATCACAGTTTTAAAGGTTTCTCCTGGGAGGTAAATTCTAGCTATTTGAAGCCTAGTGAGTAGTAGAACAGAGGACCAGCGTATCACAAAATCCTTATTTTTACTCCCTTTGAGTCATCATTAGGCATGCTGCATTGTCCCTGTTTTCTCAGCTGTAAAAAGAGAATAGTAGTATTTGCCTCTTAGAAGTGTGATTGAGATTGAGAAATGTAAGTGACCTGTATGATACTGGTTTTAAGCAAAACTGCTTATCATGAAGAAATGCAGCACAGCTGTGCTGTTCAACTACCCAGTTACAAGGAGGGTATTTGGGGTGGTGTCTTCTCACTTGGCTTTAGATGTCTGCAGCTAAATTTGTTCCTCTGGACCCCATTTGCAGCTGAAGAGAAATAGTAATTCTTAGGGCATCTGGCCTTGAAGTAGAAGTGTAAAGCAGGTCAGATGAATGGCAGTTTTAGGAATGGCTATTTTTCCTTTGTGTGCCCATAAAGTGAGTTGAACTTGACTACCTCAGCTGAAGACATCCACACCATCAGTGTCTGAGTTAAGTGACTTGACTTTACCCTGCCTGTCTGGGAATCAGAGGAGACTTCCTCCTGCTGTGTTGGTGCTTCTTCTCTTCTACACATTTTGTAGAGCTTGTTTTGGCCCTTGTGTCTTTGATACTGTGTGAGAACACCTGTGGGTGGGCCTTTCTCTGTAAATGCTTTGCCAAACTGTTGTAAAGTATTCTTGAGGCTGGGGGCACCTGAGTAAAGTCTCTTGCATTATTCTCAGGACCTAGAGGACAGAGTGGCTACTGCCAGCATCGCTTGCTCATTTGCAAGATTTCAAGTGGGCTAAAAATGAAAATCTGCTGTTCTCCAGGGCTTTGGTTAAGCCTCCTAAGTGTCAGTCTTAAGTGCTTTCTTTGTATTGCTCATGTTCTGTGTTACTTTTAATTGTGTTCTTGTATTTCACATCTGTTTTCCACACCCATTTCACCCTGTAACACACACTCTGCAGCAAGCCAGGTCCAAGTGCTTCAAGTATATTTAAATACAGTGGAAATTCACCCTCCATTGATTCAGCTGTGTCATTGCAGAGTCAGAGAGAGGTGTTATTGATTTATTTAGGATGCATGTTTATGCAGAGATGAGAAATGCATCAGCATTGCTTGTACATTTAAAAATGATGACAGAGTAAAATCTGTACCTCCCGTTCCCCCATTATGCCAGTGTTGCTTCTGACATTTGTGTGCTTGATGTTTCCTTTCCTGCATGTGAAAGCTTTACCGTCTGGGTGAGCCTTCCCCTCTGAACATTTACCATCCTTAGATTTACAGTGGTGTTCATCACGCATGAAATAGTGACATTTCAAATCTAGCTCACAGAGTCAGGTACAGACAATATGCTTTTTGACGAATCAAATAAGATTTTGCTAGGTGTTAATACAGCCTTGGGCAACTAGTGAGGAGTTTATTGACCATGCAATCCCCAGATTTCAAGCCACAGATTGTGCAATGGGTTGGAATGAAGCTCAGCTCTTGCAGTTGTAATTTTTTGCTAGTCGCTGGTAAAGTGTTCTGCCAACCCACTTGCTTCAGCAGTCTGCAATTTTGTTGGTTCTTTCATCTTTCTCCCTTCGCTTTCCAAAGGTGGGTGGATGGCAAATTGGAATATTGAGTATTGACCATGTCCATATCCAGTAGCACTGATGTCTGTAGTGATTTACTTTGCCGTGATTGAAACTGGTGGGAACTTTGATATCAATTTGGAGAGCAAGATCTGTGAATTACTTGGCTTTTGAAGTGTTTTGCATGGGAATCATACAGGATTGTAGTTAAGAGCACGCTGTGTATCATATTCCTTTTTCCCTCTAGCAATACCTTTTTATTCCTTTTGAAGAGTTTTGCCTGGTATCCAACAAAGTTCACTATACAAACGACAGGGTAACAACTTTAGTATACAGCTCTGTGTCAGACTGTGCTACCTAGTGATTTAATTCCAAGACCATCCATATTAATTTGAATATGCATAATGCTGTGCAGAAAAAGACATGATTCCTGCATAGAAATTTACAATTTAAAAAGAAAACAGGAAAATAAAATTAGGTAGGGTAGGTGATGTTAATCTGATTATGGGCTCAATTCTGAGACTAAAACACATGTTATGTGTGAAGGATGTTTTACTTAAAATGTTTTTGTACATGCATGTGAATGAAATATGTAACTTTGATTGTGTTTATATGGAACAAAATTGCTGGGAAATACTTCAGGGTTGGTTTTTTCCTTGCTCTCCTGGAGAGAGTTTCTTTGTAACTTCTAAGAAAATAAAATTTTAAAATTATTCAGAAATAAAAATCCTAAAGGTGTTGTATGGATTTTTTGTTTGTTTTTTTAAGAATGGTGCTGTGAATGCAAATCCTGGTCTTGGGGTTCTGTCTACCCTTACATGGGATCTGCAGTAGACCTTTTGCAGGCCTGAATAAGTTACTGAGATGATATCGGTGTTAATGTCACAACTAGGGAGAGAAGAGATGTTATTCTAGGATGTGGCCAGAGAAAATGGAAGTCCAGTCCTTCATGGGTGCCAGTGCTAGTGAGTCCCAGAAGTGATGTTTATACTGCAGTGCTAGTATTGGTATTCATCTAGGATACACAGGTTGCTATTTCTGATATGACTGCTTATATATATTTCTACTACTTATATTACTAGGCTACCTAGGAGCCCTGCTCCAGGCCTTGTGCTTTGCTCTTTTATGTGCTGGTCTACTTGTTCGACATACTGCTTTTTTCTCAGGGTCTGCTTTAGAATGCAGTGAATGAGAGACAGCGTATTCTCCCCTCTGCTCTGCCTGTCATAGTAAAGCTGAGGGAGGATATTTGATGCTTGATAGCCCTACTAAGCAATTGCAAACAGCACACCATGAATTAGGATACAGGCCTGTGTTGCGTGCCAGGAGAGAGGGAATAATAATCGCAGTGCTTCCCATCACCACTATACCTGAGGGCGGTCCGTCCTCTGACGCATATACTACTGAAAATATCCCCACTCTGCGGGTGAGTCTGTGGTTGTGCTTTCCACTTCACTGGCAGGGCCTGGAGGAAGAGGACAGCAATCACCCCTTCGGATTACACCGCACCAGGTTAAAGCACGAGCCTACTTGCATTATTAGAGTTTTGGTTCCCTCTGCTCCAGCAACTTGAGGGGCCTGTGCTGCAGCTGTCAGGAGCCTCGGTGACTGAGACGATCTCAGTGGGGGTCCCCGCTTCCCTGCGCTGGCCCGTGGACTCTCCTCTGCCCCTGACTTTTGCCCCCTGCCCTGCTGCGGGTGTGGCGGGGGGCTGGTGGTCCTCAGGGTGGCTGTGGCCGCGTGGTGGTGCTGGCCCCACGCCGCTGCCAGGGGGCTGCTGCAGCCCAGGGACCGCTACTTGCACCTGCAACAACAACCTTTCCCCCTTCAAAAAAAACCCCAAGCTCCAAACCATGTCATTTTTGCTGTGTCTTTTACATTCGAGATTAGAATCGCCTCTTTGTTGCTATGGAAACGCTTGTATGAAAGAAGATGACCTCATTATGAGTTATGATGAAATCTCCTTTAGGGTGGGCTCAGCACCCTTGCAGCAGGGAGAGTTGGGGGAATCTGTGGCCAGGGTGTGGTAGGGTGGTTGCCCCTTTTGCACTGATGCTCAGCTGTTTGCAGAGCTCGTGGGTCTTTCCCTCTGGGCTCAGCAGGCCAGAAACAGCCCCTGCCCCTGGACCAGCCCTTCCCCTAGGGAACTGCCTCTGGAGTCGTGGCTGCATCACTTCTGCACCTGGGCTGCATGTGCCCTTGTTCCAGGGTGTGTGTGAGGTGTCATTGCAATACGCAGCGGGGCCCTGACAGCAAGCTGGATGAAAGGCTTGCATGTCATGAGGGGTCGTCTTCTCGTCTGGTGTCTGTCAGGGTCCTGGCATCCACTCTGGTTGCTTTTCCCTCAGATCTGGGCTGCCACCTCTGAGTCTGAACTGTCTCTATAGCTTTGTGACCCATCCAAGCATCCTGCTGCCTCTGCTCACCCTGTGCCACCCCTGGCTCTTCACCCAGGTTTGCCCCCATCCCCTCCCTTGATCTGCATCGCTCATTCTCTCAAGCTCTGCTGGTGTTTCTGTGCTGTCGCTGCCCAATTTCTTGCAGCACACTGTTGCTGCTCGTCTTGAATTGGAAAGCAGATTTAGGAAGCAATTTTTTTCTCCCAAGTGAAAAAAGAAATCTGATAAGATTATTTATCTTCATTTTAGCCAAAGTTTTATCTTTCTTTGGTGGAAGAAAAGAAGTTGGAACTTGGATATGCTTTGAAGAAAGGTTGCTCTCTAAAAAGGCCAACTTTGGTTGTGATGAGACCTTGGGAAGGTGACCCTCTGTCCTTTTGTTAAGAGCATTATACAGTCCCCTAGTCTAGCCTGCCCCCTTGCCCATGGAGTTCATCTGACTGGGAGGCAAGGGAGAGGTAAAATACTGGATTGTGGGGAAACTCTGTATTTTCAAATCAGATAATCTGCTGAGATAATCTGGGCTACTATTAATGTAGAGTGAGTGCTAATGACTGTGTTCCTCTGAGAAGCTGTGGAGGTTGGTGAGAAATGAACCTCTTGTCTCTGGTGTAAATGCTGATGTCTCTTTTCAGCTGCTCCATCTTGTTGCTGATGGAGAAACGGGTGGCCCAGCATGGCAGGTGTGCTGGATTCCATTTCTGGCATAAAGCTCTTCCATCCCTGATGCCTTCAGGCTGAAGGAGGGAGAGGCAGGACTTGCACAGTAGAAGATCAGGCTGGGGGTCGCTGCAGCAGCCTGGGCTGGGGATGGAGCATGCTCTGGGGTCTGTGTTGCCCGACTTCACCAGAGCTGGTGTTTGTTAAAAGGTAACCCCGGGAAAGATTTTGTGAATTACAGAAGCTTACCCTTTCTGGGTATCAATTTCAGAGTATTTTGAGAAAGGCTGAAAAAAGTGTTTGCCAAAACAAACAAGAAAAGCAGGCCTTTTTCCACCCCCATCCACCCACCCCTATCGCCCCTTCATTACATTTTCCAAGCACGGAGCAGCCACAGTGTTGGTTTTGGTGTTCCTGATTTTGCTGGAGGAAATTTAGTGTGCTTGGTAAACGTGACATATCTGCTGCTGCTGCTGCAGCTCCTTTGAAGACAGTGTTGCTGAATGTTTAGCAAAACCATTCTTTTTCATCTGCAGTGCCCAGTAGTGAATGAATTTAAATGAATGTAACCAGACCAGTTTAAGTCTCCATCTTTCCCCATTGTCATTCTCTTGACTCCTGTAATACCATAATTTTGCTATTCGAGTCGATACAAACTCTTCTATTGTACGGCAGTCCTGTATTTCTCTAGTAAAGAAAAGAAGCAAGGAAGCCAATTGCTGGTAACTCTTAATGCCTAAAGAGAATGACATGAAACAATTCTAATCTAAAAAGCTTTAGTATCTAAAATCCTCCTAAGACTTCTTCATACCCTCTAAAGAAACAAAGGCACACCTCCACTTCCCAGCTTCTTTGATAGTCGTATTGAAAGCAAAGTAGTTGCATTTATATTGTGGTATCTGAATTAAATTTGTCTGATAATGGCTGAGATGTCACAGCCCCATTAACTACAGATGTTCTGTAATACAATGTATTTTTAAAGAGGCAGGTAGGTTAAAATATAATTGTCTTCTGAATGGATTTTTCTATGGGAAAGAGCGAGCAAACCACTTACATCTCAGTATAACCAAATCTGCCACAACAACTTCAAAGACACCAAAGAAATAAAATCAATAAAAAGACACTCTCCTTCATGTACTTAGATCCTCTAGCCCAAAGCTCAGAGACCTTCCTGCACCATTTCCAGTCTTTAAAAAAATGAGCTTTGCGCAATAGATCAGGGGGAGCTCTACAGCTCTCAGCAGTGATTTCTGTTCCTTTTCTCTCTGTGTCTTGCAATTCTGTTTGCATGCTCAGTTTTGATAAACTGTGTTCTTCTTAGGTTGGGCTCAAAATGTACTTCCATAATGAATGTATATACTTCTTACAGAGCATCTAATAAAACACCTATCTTATAGGGCATCTAATTAGACAGAATCACCCCTTGAAAAGGTACTAATTAATGGTTCGGTCCTACCGAGTACTTCTGAAGCAAGTGGGAATTAAAGATGCCTAGTCTTGTAATTGCGGGACAGAAAGGAGATTGCTTGCTGGCCTGGCACAGACCCTTATGCATAGATTCTGTTTACTCTGTTTCATAAATTCTTCATGAGTCTTGCACCTTCCAGAGTCTTAAGTAGTTTCAGAGCTTACAGATGCAGATGCTGATGCTGTTTGTGGGAGTTTCTAGGGTGCTTTAATGAGGCACAGAGGTAATTTTGCAGAGTCATGCTGCAAGTAGATGCACACCCGTAAGCGCCAGCGTGGGACTGTGAGAGAAATGAAGTTTCTTTTTGGAAATGCAGATGGAAGAGACAGTGACAGTCTGCCCAGAAAATCTGTGAGCAGCCTCACCCAGGGGGAAAGTGTGAGCTCTTGGAGTGTCTGCTGAAAATTTGTACTGGGGTGAAGGATCTAAAAGTGAAAGAAAAGGCAGAGAGAAGACAAAGATGAGAAAAATTCGTCTAGGAACTGTGAAAGTTAAAAAGGAGTCTTGATTCCTCCCTCTCCCCCTGCCCTGAATCCTGCTGCACCCATGAGATTTCAGTAATTCAAAGTGATTTAGGAAAGGCTGAAGAGATGGAGAAGGCTATCTATGTAGATATGTAGTTGGGAAATACTGATGTAGTTAGCATTTGTATATGCTTTTATTCATGCAAAGAGGTACAGAACAGGTATATAGGTGGCTATGCAGTTACCATCACATAATTTACAGTTCCCAAAGGATTATGAGTGGTTCCATGCTACTTCTGTCATCATTTTGGCTTTGTTGGATGTGTTACTAGAAGAGTTTTGAGTGCTTGAGATAACCATGTAATGCTCCTAGTCTTTCACGTAGCAATTCAGATAAGCCCATCTGTAACTTTAAGTATATGAACAACAGGGTGTGGATGTGCTTTGAATTATGCATATACCTCAGTGCTTTGCTGGGTAAGAGCAGTACAAGAGAGTAATGAGCAATTTTAAAAAAAAAAAAAAAAAAAAAAAAAGCTCATCAGGCTAAATTTAGGTCAGGATCTGCAGTTCATGTCTCTGGACACTTGATGCCTCTAGCTAACTGGCATGACTGGGCTGCTCCAGGAATGTTTTTTTTAATTCCACTGATCTGACAGCACCTGTCATTTTCTTATACACAAGTGTCCATATCACTAAATCACCTCTCCATCGTTAGTGCTAATTGGCTCCCTTGCTGTAACCTCAGAGGAGCAGGAAAAGTCTGAATGGAAGCTGAAGGGCCATCTCCCCCCAGAATGGCAGTGGGATAACCTGTGAATGTATAGCAACTTCTGCTCCCTGCTCTCGATACAGAGAGGCTTTCAAAAGGCAGGTCTGTTACTCTCACCATTTTCTGTCAGGACTGAGTTTGCCCACACAGAAGTTAAAGCATGCTAGTCACTAGTAATCGTTTGCTTTCAATCCTATTTTTCTGATAGTGGATGCCTGTGTGTGCAGTCTGGTGCTCTGGGCTGGCTCCAGCCCCTGGTAAACAAGAGAGACAAAATGGGGACGTGAGTGGAGTGGGAATGCAGATCGATGTTGGCATGAGGTCAGTTGCTTTTACAAAATACCACCCTTCATTTAAGCTGTGTCATGCTTTCTGATGGATAAGACAAAGCTAGTAATTTTCTGGCAGACTGAACAAAGCTCATGCAGGAGTAGGTCTTTTTACATAAATTTCTCTTTCAGAACCCTTCTGAGAGATTCCTAATTGTCCTGGAAATTCTCTGTTTTATATGTAGATGTTCAGTGTGTAATCCTGCAACAGATCTTCATTTTTGAGCAATAATTCTTTGAAGACTAAGTAAAAATACATCCTTTGTCTTGCAAAGAAATTTTTCTATCCTTTTCAAATAGAGCAACGAGCTTCTCACCCTAATAAGGACAAGACAGAGGGAGAAGGGGAGAAGCTGAGCTGACATCTGTAGCTCACGTATCAGAATTGCATTCCGTTATTTATTTTATATAGCCAGAAAATTTTGAAATCTGCTTCTGAGAAAGGACAAATTGAGTGAGCCATGGAGAATGGAAGTGTCATGATTTTGTTCCAAGGAAAACAAGGGAGGAAAAAACAGAGTCCTGTCAGGAGAAAAACAGTGCTCTTTGTACTCTGTCACTTCTGATGCCATCCCACCAGCTATGGTGGAATTCCTAAGGGAAAAAAAGGTAACCAGAAGGCACAGAAATAATTTCACATGTTTTCAAAGCCTGTTCTAAGTCGAAGCTATTTACATTTTCTCTTTATCTTATCAGTTCTAGGCTCTGGGGGTCTTCCTGTCCTTTTCCTTTCAATGTGTGTGGGTTAATTGCGGCATCCTTTCTGCCCTCATCCATCTTCTTTAAGATGTCCACTTGGTTTCCTGATGAGATGCACATAGATTTGCTATCTGGTAAAATGCTATAGTGGTGGGTATGGTATCATCACTATTCCATACTCCATTCTAAGTTTTATGTGTCAGTCTCCTTCCAGCTTTGCAGGTTTTGTTTGCATAAATGAGCGGACTGCTACCAAAAGAATCTGGATTGGCATCTCTGAAGACTTTAATCCTCTTCTCATCCACAAAGCCAATATATCCACAAAGCCAAAAATAATGCATTAGCAATGTGACTGGGATGACACCTATGCTGGCTAACACCAGGGACTGAACTGGTGAACTTCCAGATCTTAAAAGTGTGACCCGCTTTATAACCTGAGCTGAAGGTAGGAGGTCTGTAAGAGGCCTGTAAGCTCTAGGGACTGGACATGCAGAGGGAGAGATAGATCACAGACTGGCTGCTCAGTTATATGAGTTTCCTCTGAAAATGAACTCTTTCCAAGTGTCTGGGCTTTACAGCATTGCAAATCTTGTGCAAGTCACTACCTAAGTAATGACAGTCATATTACTGGCCATACCAGAAACTGCCATTCAGTCCTAAGCTAGAGAAAAATAATCCTTAGGTCAAGTTAGTCTTAGATTCTCTGCAGATGCTACTGGCAAATTCATCAGGTTTGTTCTATGGTAATGATTCTGCCATGGTTAAAAAGTTAATTGTGCCCCTGGCTGTCCCAAATCTCAAGCCTCTGGCCATCTTCGGGCCTTGGATGAACTGGGTACTCCTTCTCCAGTGTTCCCCTGTGAGCAACAGAGCTGTCCTGCAGCAGGTCTACCTCATAGCTCCAAAGAAACATAGAGCTGGAAGAGGTATAGAAGGTCCTGTAGTCCATTGCCTTTGTCTCATCCAGGATCACTGGTATGCAAATCATTCCTAACCTACATTTGTCCAAATCTCTCCTTGAAGCTCTTGAGTAATGGGACACTCCACAGGTGGGAGACTCCCAGGCAATCTATGTGACCAAGCGGCTTTCCTTACCTTTTAAAAAATATTTTCTAATGAGCAACCTGTGTGCTTCTTGCTGCAGGTTAAGGTACCATAGGGTCTGTTGCTGATTTTCTGTAAAACTCCTTCCCAACCCATACCTCTCCTTCCTGTTTTTGTGCTGCTGGTTATTCAGCAGTGTGAAGTCTCATGCATACCCCTTCTCTAACCTGTTTCTTCCCCAGACCATTTCTACAGCCTGTTAGGGTCATTCTGAATCCTGACCCTGTCCTCCATTGTACATGCAGTTCCTTGCAGCTTAGTACTAGAAAATTTAATAAGTATAATCTCTCTTCCATCATCCAGTCTGTACTGGAAAAATCTGGATAAAGGCAAACCGGGGACAAGACATGCAGAAGAGTTTTGGAAAAACAATGATGGCAAATAACTGAAGGCAGGTCGTATGATTCCCAAAGCTAATACATTTTGTTTTTCCAGTAAGTGCCAGGATGCTTTTATCTGGGAAATCCCTGTTGGAATTTAAGATGTTTATTATTAATATTTTAACTAGCTGCCATACCACTTAGATCTCAATCACCAGGTTACATTTTACTAAAATTATTGCACACTACAGCATGGCTCGACTCATAGCCTGGATCAGCCCTTGGGTCACTTCTATGCAGGTGGCTTATCTCTCCCTGAGGTGTGCTGCATCTCTCTGAGGGAAGCATTGCACCGGCTCCAGGTTGGCTCTGCCAGCCCAGTGTTGTGCTGCCTTCACCAGCCACAACTGGAACAGCGCATGGCAGCTGTTCTCCGAGAGACACAGGCAGTAGTGAAAAACACAGGGTCTTCCCAGGAAGATGGGAAATAGGCCACAGTGTAAATTTTGGTGGGGTTCAGCCCCAAGATATCAAATGTGGTCTGGATGGGAGATTCCACTTTTGAGGAGCTCTGGCACATAAATTTCACAGCCATAGCTGATACCTGCTCATTCAGAGAATAAACCTGGATTTAAGAATTAGTAAATTCACAAGAAATTTTTCTTTTTCCCTGGCTGCTGATGTCATTCACTCAGTCCTTAAGAAAGGTATCTGAAATAACTACTTGCAGAAAACTACAGGTAGGTATGCAGCTCCCTGCTTTGTCCAACTCTTCCTACTTCCAACTTGAGGTGGGGAAAATATGCAGCTAGGGACCCCTGGGGGAATTGCCACAAAGCAGAGATCAGACCTTCTGGTTTCTCCTCTACCCAGGTCATTAATTCAGTCTGTGACTATAAGCAAATTCTTATGAATCCTGAGACCCAGAAGTAAAATAGGGGTAAAGATCCAGACAGCCCTCAGTAAATTACTTGAGAGACTGGGGGACCTTCAGTAGCTTGGCCACTTTTACAGTCTCCTGAGGAGTTCAGGACCATCCCACAAGATCAACAGCTCAATGAAACACAGACCTTTTCCCCAGCCTGTGGCCAAGGGTTTTTACAACCCTAAAAGTAATGCTGGCCACTGGGCCCTTCTTTAGCTGTTAGGAAGAAAAAGATACTGACGACGCACATCTCAACTCAGATATGTGTGAGCTGTCGTGCTTATCATTACCATTGTTCATTTGCTGCAAAGCAGGTGTTAGCTCAGAAAAAAACATAAAAGCTGCATTCTGGATTGTTTGTTCCTTGTTAAAATGATCTGGGTCCCTGTGGGCATGTGTTGTCTTAATATTCTGGTGCTGAGAAGTGCCGCATTTTCATAATGAAAGCTGTTTCAGGAAAGCAATTCCGACCTCAGATAAAAGGAGAAGATTACACTTGCCACTCGAGTTATGGTATTAGAACAACTGATTTTATTTGTTTTCATTTCATTTTCCCTGTCAGCTGCTGCTGAACCTCTGTGCCACATTCTTCAGAGATGTTAATTGTATTTTGTGTGTCTGGATCCCCCTAAGAAATGACAAACGTTTTCACTCACAAATTAGATGTCTCTTTTCATTTAAACACCAACAAGGAAAGCTAATTTAAGAATGGTGGAGCCATTGTTCCAGCAAGGGCCCTGATGTGTGATAAAAGCTGACAGATAGATTTAGGGACAGAGCAACAAACTCTGTGTTGGGAATGTAGATCTATAAGATACTCATTTAATTTTTCACTCAGCTGGTTCACGAGCGAGAAAAAAGGGCCACGTCTATGCAGTAGGACACAGTAATTCAGTTTTCAGGGGTACAGACACATCATTTATGTCCAGCATTGAAGTCAACACAGCAGCCTTCGGACAGAGTTCCTGTAGATGCTTTGCCTAAAGCAGGACCAGAAGTCTTGAGTGAATGAAATGGTGGAAAGAACTGGTAAATAACATGCAAAGAGATGGGGACAATGAGTACATGGATCTGTGCAAAGTGAGATGTAGGGAATATACTGGTGGTTCTTCAAGGAGCTGAGCTGCTGAATGGAAAGGGAAGGTGGCCGGAACAGACCCTGCTCTTCTGGCACAGGCACCTAGGGAAATCCACCCAGCATGACCGAAGTCATGCTAGAGTTGCCCCTGAGTATAGTCATTTAGCTCTGGGAACTCAAGCCCAGACTTGAGTCTGACTGCAACATGTGGTTTCAAGAACAGCTCCCCTCCCCATGCTAGTTACTAGGACTTCACAATGGCTGAGCAGAGATGAAACACAGGTGCTCAGCAGGTGTTAATGAGTCTCTCAATCATCCTGGAGGAGAAAAGACACTTGGCACAGCATACAAATGTCTTTCAGGCAACTCTCCCTTCCTATCTGCTGATCCTTTGTGACTAGATTGTGTGTGGGAAAAGAGCATGTGAACATCAGGGAGGCGGTGGAATATCTTCCGCTTCTTTGCAGGTCAGTGTCCAACACATGTTTCAGAGCCTGAGTTCTCATTCCATGTGTTCAGGGTCTGTTGCTTGTGGTTCTCAGTTTTTCTGAGTTAGTTTGGGTGTGCTCCAAGCAGAGGCAGCCTTGCAGCACTTAGGCAGCAGGCACTTTCTGATAGACCTTGTGCTCCTCTGTGAGAAGTATAACAATCCTTGACCAGAGTCAGTCACTGTGTTCATCAGCAAATGCTTGAAGGTGACTCCAAATGCATGTTCTAGGCATATTTTTCTTGCCTTGGTGCTCAAGAGAAAAGAAGCCATCCCGTAGCTACTGGAGGAGGACTGCCAGCTGCTGTGGATTCTGTCAGACCATGGCCTCAGCATATCCATTGTGGAACTGGCTGTCTTATCTGTAGGTTGGCCAAAGCAAGTTTCCAACTTCATACTCCTTTGTCTTTCCCCCATGGCTCCAATAACTTGTCAAACAAGAAATCCAAAGGAATTTAAAGCAACCTTGGTCACCTTTCTTGACTTGTGCCAAGCATAGCATAGACACTTGTGGAGAACGATGGTCTGTTAACATGGAGATTAATTAGCCACCAGGCACATTGTGCCGGCAATCAACCAGGAGGCTTGAGGGGATACAGACCACTACACTGTGAAGAAGTAGTAGTCTGTAGCAGTTGTAGTGCCCAGGAGATGAGAAAGTTGCTAAGAGCTCCCCTATTTATTTTCTAATGCCACTGGGCAATAGACAGAGATGCAGGAAAGCTAATTCCCAGGGGAGATGGCTCTGGCTGTCTGCTTCTCTCAGGGCGTACCTTCTCAGGCACTGAAAGCACCCAGCATCTCCCAGCACAGCCTATGAACTGTAGGCTGGGTTCTGGCAATTTTACCTATGCTAAGTAGCATCTTCCTCCATAAATGTCCCTCCTGCAATCAGTGGAGTAAATTCCCACCTGAGTGAGGAAGTCAGGCAACAGCTGGTCCTCAAGGGCTGTGAGTTAAAAGTCTAGGAAGCAGGCTGATTTACATAAAAATGGAAATGAGTCAGAGAGGGGAGAACCATATTTGAGTGCAAATGCAAGCAATTAGCTCAAAGCCATTACTGTAATGGCAAGAAAGACTTTTTTTATTATTATTATCATTACTGAAATGCATTAGCGATATCTTTTTAAAAAATGTAAATATACACAGTACAATCCTATCTATCTGCAAAAGCGTGAAGTAACCCCATTTCAGTGGTACGTGCAGAAGAGTCTGTGGAGGCTCTTAACCACAAACACAGCACAGTACAGAGGAATATGAATTAAGGCATTACCAGGGAGCACTTGAGAAAGGTGACTGCGATTCGGTACCAGCACAAATATTTGTTCAAACCGAAAGCTGGACTTTCAGAACAATTTCTAGGAATACCTGCCTGGCACTACCTGCCTTCCTAGCCTTGATCTGTGCCAGTGACCCTCTTCCCCAGAGCACTGCTTTTCTCTCCTTCCCCAGCAAGCCCTTCAGAGGATGCCTGGCTCAGGTTCGGGACCCACAGGTCCCATCACAGGGCACGGAAGCACTGGAGACTTTCAGGATCCTGGTGGTGTGGGGAATGGGTCTTGAGTTCAGTGGAAGTCATCTATTGGTCTCAGGGTACTCTTGGACGGCCTTGGACTTTTATTTAAAGAGAATTTTAAGTCATATCTCTCCATCTAATCTCATTGCATTTGCAACTACATGGTTAAAATAGATGGTCAATGAATTAAAACTCTTTTCTATGAAAAGCGTGATGAAAGTGAAAAGGTTTGGCTTCGTTCAAACCAAAGTGTGGAAGTGGGTTGATTCTTAGGTTGCTTTTTGCTCCATCTTCTTTTTCTCTTGAAACAAGAAAACATAACAGAAGAGTAAAACGCCCAGTTACATACTATAGCAGTTGTTCTGTCTGGATTCAGAGAGGGCAGCTCAGGATTTTGGAGCCCTGTCATCCACCTACAAGGTGGGCAGTGTAACCCATTCCCCCGCAAACCCCTTTCACATCTCCATTGTATTTCTTGGAGGGGAACTGTAGCATCAGACTGGCTGAGATAACTGCATGAAACATTACCTGTATGAAACTAATCTTAGATACGTACAGGAGGTTCTCAAGCACAAATCAGAGATGATCAGTCCTCTGAGGGAGACACACTGTCCTGATGTAAAGAAGATCAACTAGCCATGTAACTCAATCCAGTAAGTATGATTACAGCCATGCACATTTTTGCAGTGTTGACAGAGCCTAGGATATCCAGGAGAAATATTCTTTTGGTGATCTGGGGAAAGCATCCATGCTTTCTATGTTCTGAGCATCAGATCTTCAGTTATAAATTTGAGATCTAAACTGTGCCTTCCTTGACAAATATTTGCATTTGTAGGGTTTTGCTTGTATGGCTACAGTGGTCGGTGGTATAGGAGCATGGAGCTGTGCTCTCACAGCTCTGCAGCCCCACTGTGGGTCAGGAAGAACTGACATAATTTGGTAGAAAAATATCTGAAAAGCATAGTGTTACCAATAGGTGAGTCTTCCTTGTCAATGACTTGTCCGTGCAGAAACACTGCATGGCTCTTCTGGCAAAGCCACTGTGTACAAGTCTAGTTTCCTTCACACCAGTAGCTCTCCTAGTATCTGAGCTGTTAGTGTGATGAGAAGGCAATGCTGCATCACAGTCGGCTTGTTTGAACATGTGGCTTTTTCCTTCATTAGACAGGTAAGATGGAGAGTTATAGACCAATCTATATGTGAGTACACATTCATGGTTCTCACTGAAGGCAGTAGAAAGACACAGGCAGAAGTGGGGTGGGACAGGCTATTTAATGCTCTGTGCAGTAGTTTTCCCTACAGGCAGGCGGTGAATTCACCGTGTTTGGTGCTTGTGGAGGTAGCCCTGTGCATACATGTGTGGGTGTAATTTATCCCTTCCTTCAGGGGCCTGAACCTCCTCCGTGGGTCTGAACCTGGCCCACAGGTGATATGGAACGCATTGTCTGCTGGAGAAAGATGTATCATATTTTATTTGTTGTTTTGAATTCAATGAGGTGACAAATGGAAGCCTGTTTTTTATTACCATGTGGCTGCTGTATTTCTCAACAACTGCTTATGAAGGGTTGTCTGACAGAGACAGAAAGTCCTGGGTTGTGTGTTTCTGTTATTTATATGCAAGGCCACTCTCTGTAATCCTTTCAGAGAGATGACTGATGCCTTCGGGCCTGCCATCTCAGCCTAGCACTCATTTCTCTGCAGAAGGTACTTCCATCTCCCTAAACAGCATGGGGTGGGGGTGCTTTCAGCTGGGGCACTCCCCATGTCTTACAGGCCCTTGATTCAATGGCACTTTGAATCATGTGCTGAATTTTAGGCATGCAAGCAGCCCCACCATTTTGTGGTTCAGCTGATGGATGTGGCCGTTTCCACCAAACTCACATT
Source organism: Athene cunicularia (assembly GCF_003259725.1). NCBI lineage: Eukaryota > Metazoa > Chordata > Aves > Strigiformes > Strigidae > Athene > Athene cunicularia. The sequence goes on along the minus strand of NW_020799097.1, from coordinate 94,011,943 downwards.
GTGGACCAGCAGAAGACCTTTGGGCAGCCACGGTGCCTGGCTCCATGCAAAGCCAGTCCATGCCGATGCTGTTGTTGTTCAGGCACTGCTTGGACCCACTGGCTATAAACACGGAGGGCATCCTGTAGCCTGTCATGAGCCCAACAGCTGCTAACCCTCAAGGAAGGCTTGAAGTCAGAGAACCATGATGCTTTGGTGGTGCAAACCTGGGGATGTGGTCCCAGAAGGATCCAACAACAGGAAGGGAAGGAGTGTCCCTCCTTGCCTATGGGAAATTTGCTGGGACATTCCCACTCAATTCAGTCTCATTTCTGGACTCAGGAAACAGGGGCTAGTTTCTGGGATGAGTCCCAGGGAGCCAATGGCTGGGGCACTGGCTGGGTGGCTGGATGTCTTCCATTGTCCTCTTTCTGATTTACCTTTGTGAGAGGTGTCTTCCACTCCCAGCATGTTTTCTGTGTGGGAGTGGGAGAGGTAGCAGGAGGGGGCTGCTGCCTCCCTGTGCCTCCCCAGCAGAAAACTTCCAAATGGACATGGAACACTCTCTTGAGCCTCTGGCTGATGCTGGCTGCCCTGCACTGTTTAAATGGGATGAGTCAGTGTCAGCTGAAGGAACTGCATCTGCTCATTGCACACACTGAAGCTCTTTGGGAGGAAAAATCCTTTCAGACCCACTGCGGGGCTCTCCTCGGTTTGAGAGTGGAGTCATGTGTGGTGTGTCTGGAAGGATTTCATGAGTCAGTATGTGGACCGCTGCCGGAGCAGGGAACAGCAGGGTCAAACAAGCAGAGAAGGATGCAGTTCACTTCAGCTCAGGATGGGCATCAGTTACTGACACAGTCCATTAGTGGAGCTGTTTGTTATACCAACTTAATCGTCTTTTCAGAAAGAATAGGGGAGAAATAATCAATATGTCCAGTTCATTTTAAAACGATAAATAACCACAGGTCTCTCTCCTGCCTCATTTATAGTATTGCTCTTGGCTGGGAGAGTGAAAGGTGCAGTGCTGTGCTGTTCGGCTAGCAGAATCAGGCACTACAGTGCTCTCTGAACTCTTATCCTGCCTCCAGGCCCTGGAAAGAGATCATGCTTCTCAAAGGTGATGTACGGAGCAGCTGCAATACCATTCTTTGACCTGAGCTTTCACATCCATCATTACTCCTTGCTGCAAGCTGCTTTTTCTGCTCTAGTCATTTTAGCATAGTGGGTTCCAGCACTCACTGCCCCAGTCCACAGCCATGGAAATTATTTCCTCTATTCATTACGTCTAAAAGAAGTGTCTGAACAAGAAACTCCAATGCTTGGTGCAAGGACTGTGAAGGCAATAAGTAAAAATATCTCCTAGTGAGCACAGTCCTTGCCTCAAAGCTTGGATCATTTTTTGCTTTGCAGTGCACAGGGACTACACATGTCCTGAGATACCACAGTCAGAGAGGGTGGGCAGGATACACACTGAATCCAGAACCCCTAGATCAGAGGCAGTGCAACAGATGCATGAGCTGTGTCTGGAAGAGGTCAAAGAACATTTCTTCTGAATACCCTCATGTAGCACAAGCCACAGTATTGGAAACATGGTCACATGTATGACACACGGGGTATCTCCTTTTGCTGTAATTTTACCACTATTTGCTTTCATTTCGTTTTCTCATGAGTTTTCTGTAGTTCTTGAAAAATATTGGGATTAGCTGAGAAATCACATGATTAATAAGAAAATACTGAAAGTGTTGGAGTTTTTTTAAGATCTGTTAAATTTCTAAATCTGTTTTAGCTCATTGCAAACAGAAGGAGAAGAGATGTATGTAAAAAAAAAAAAAGAAAGCTGAAGATCTAGGTGGTAGGCCTTTAAGACATACTGTAAATATTGCAGAAGTTATGATGAGCTCATTGCAGTTTGTGAGAAAAATATGTCTACTTAAAATACAGCCTCTCAAAGATCAGGACCATAATTTAGTCTTCTGTGTGGAGAAATATGCTGCAAGTGCTTAACAAATTATAAAAATAATAATAACAACAATTAATAATAGATGAAATCTGAAAAAAGATGAATCACTGCATTAGAGAACTCAGTAAAAATCTTTTGTTTCTTGTCAAGAATCCTATGCTGACAACCACATCTACTACAGCAGCATATGCTGGAAAAATGCTCTGAGGCAGGTCTTGGTTACACAGATTTACAAACTAGGTGATGGGAATCTGGCCCACAGCATGACAGTCTCATGAATCAGTGATAAACCACAGCTTTCTGAGCCATGAAGCAAGCTGTACATCTTTGCAGGGGTAGAGCATGGCTTGGCTACATGGTGATGGTGTGTTTGGTCCTGGGAGGGTTGGAACAAGGTGTATGGGAAGGATTTTGGAAAGACTGGTGTTACAAAGGGGGGCCTGTGATGACCAGGGCTGTCAATCATGGAAAAGACCAACTCCTGATCACCAGATCTGCACAGGTAATTGAACAGAGAAATGTTTGCCCAGTGTTTTCCACAGGAAACTGAATGGGCTGTCTGTAGACTTGCCAGCAGCTATAAGTGAAGCTCTGCACACCTGCCTCCTCTGGCTGGTTCTAGCTGCTGCCCAGAGACAACCACATGTTGCCCAGGGTGTACAAGCAGGCATCATCCTGCATGCTCACATTAGGATGCATTTGTCCTCAGTTTTTTGTCCACATGGGAGCCCACAGCCCACAGCAGGTTGCATGCATAATGCAGTTCATTCCCCTGCCTGCGGCTTGAGCTCTCTGTGCTCTGATTCCAGACAGACTAACGTACAGTGCAGATGCTGAGCAGAGAGTGCATGTCTTGGCTTTGCCAGCAAATCCCTGCTAAATGGATAGAAAGTCTGCCCAGAGCACACCTAAAAGCAGAAAAAGCCAAAGGTGTGTGGAAACATTGGATCATAGAATCATAGAATAGTTTGGGTTAGAAGCGACCATAAAGATCATCTAGTTCCACCCCCCCCTGCCATGGGCAGGGACACCTTCCACTAGACCAGGTTGCTCAAAGCCCCGTCCAACCTGGCCTTGAACACTTCCAGGGAGGGGGCAGCCACAGCTTCTCTGGGCAACCTGCTCCAGTGCCTCACCACCCTCGCAGTGAAGAATTTCTTCCTTACATCTAATCTAAATCTACCCTCTTTCAGTTTAAAGTCATTACCCCTTGTCCTATCACTATGTGTCCTTGCAAAAAGTCCCTCCCCATCTTTCCCATAGGTCCCCTTTAAGTACTGGAAGTCTGGCATAAGGTCTCCCCAGAGGCTTCTCTTCTCCAGGCTGAACACCCCCAACTCTCTCAGCCTGCCCTCATAAGGGAGCTGCTCCAGCCCCCTGATCATCTTTGTGACCTCCTCTGGACCCGCTCCAGGATGTCCCATCTCCTTCTTATGTTGGGGGTCCCAGAGCTGAATGCAGTACTCCAGGTGAGTTCTCGCAAGATGGGAGTAGAGGGAAGAATCACCTTCCTTGACCTGCTGGCCACACTTCTCTTGATGCATCCAGGTTATGGTTGGCTTTCAGGGCTCCGAGCACATGTTGTGGGCTCACAGTCAGTTTTCCATCCACTAATACTCCCAAGTCCTTCTCCTCAGGGCTGCTTATTGCCCAGCCTGTGTTTGTGCTTGGGATTGCCCTGACCTACGTTCAGGACCTTGCATTTGGCCTTGTTGAACTTCATGAGGTTCACGTGGGCCCACCTCTCCAGTCTGTCCAGGCCACTCTGGATGGCACATCCCTTCCCTCCAGTGTGTCAACCGCACCACACAGCTTGGTGCTGTCAGCAAACTTGCTGAGGGTGCACTCAATCCCACTGTCCATGTCACCAACAAAGATGTTGAACACCAGTCCCAATACCAATCCCTGAGGAATGCCATTCATCACTGGTCTCCATGTATGGTAGTATTTCCTGTAGCACTGATGTATGGCAGCATTTCCCTTTCCACTTTTTTTCCTTTTAGAGACATGTTTCTCTTAGGTTGTTTACTCTGAATGGATCTGTACATTGGAGATTGATTTTTAGTTTTAGAAAGGTTCTTTTTGCTATCTTGAAAACATAAAGGAGCCATAAAATAATAATAAATCACATTTTTTACTATGTGAAGTTGTCCTCTTTACACTGCCAAAGCAATGAAAATTGTCCTGAGTGTAAAATGAGTCTTAAAACCTAAATTGCAAATTGTTGTTCTTCTCTTAACCTCTGTCATTTTCTCTCAGAGTATGAGATCTTGAGGTCTGGCTCCATTCTTCTTCAGTGTTTGGAAACTGCTCAGCATGCATGACAGGCTGCGGTAAATAAGTACAGCACTATGGGTTATGGCTTGGGCTTGAAACTGGTTTGAAGAGACAGTGGACACAATGTCCAGCTCAGGGCTCCTTATCTTTCAAGAGGGCAGAACTTTTAATGAGAAATTATCAATACAAAAGGTACTGCAGAAGATTTCTAAGCTGTTTAGTGATGCAGGGAGATTTCCTCACTACCCCTGTCTTCTATCTTGATGAAAATCTCATAATATTTTTCCTATTAGAAATTTCTTCACTATTACATAATGCTTTCCTTGTTTGTAATCCTTATTACATTACATTTCCTCAATGTAATCTTCATGCTATATTTCAACTATATAGAAAAAATATAAAGTATTTCCACTGCTCTTCCACAACAGCATCAGAAAACTCTTTTGCCTCAGTTTTTGATGTTTGCATACAACAAAGTGTTTAAGCCCCAATTAATATTTTTTTGATAGAAGTGGAAAACCCTTCCTCTACCTTTTTTTCCACTTCATCGCTTCCTTTTTACTCAGGAAAATTTCTTTGCCATGCCTCCCCTTGGACTGACCTTTTCATTAGGATGCACTCCAGGCTCCACCCTTGCTCAGTTTTTCCATTCACAGCCTCAGAGACTTTTAGCCCAAGGTGGTGCAACCAGTAAAAGAAGGAACATCAAATATGAATCACTATTATTAATGGTTACTGCAGTTTCTTGGGATGACAAAATACAGCTTTTTGGCAGAGCAAGAGCATTGAGGAGACCCTGTCTGTGGCCAAGGTCACTTTGGGCAAGCTTTGCACAGACACAGGGCAAAATGGCAATTGCTGCTCCCAGATGCAAAAAATCTCAGTTTATACTACGCAGTAAAAACCAGAGAGAGATGGCATGATGAAGCTGATATGGTCAGTGTGGTTTCAGCACCTTCTCCTATGGAAGGACATTACTCCTTAGCTGAAACCTGGAGCAGAATCAGCCCATAATGGACTGGAAGAGAAAATAAGCTGCATATACAAGTATGGTTTTAAAACTGCATCACACTCGATTAAAGCAGCTGTCTCTACCTATCATAGCTGTGCTCACCTTGGTCCCAGTTACTCAGGGTTTTTAATGCAATGTCTTTATCAGCTCTTAACTGTATTTGAAGGAAGAGAGAGAAGGGGAAAAAATTCTAGGTCATTTCCATAGCTATATCTCCTTTCCCCTAATCTGAATGACAATTTGACACCAAAGTTTCTATTGTCAGCTGTTCCTGAGAGGGGATGAGGGAAGAAAAATTTCTTGAGGTTTCCAATTACAAATGTAATGATCTTCGCAGAACAGAAAGCAGTATCTGTCTGTAATGCAGACAAGTTGAAACAGAAGATGTAGAAGAATGATAGAAACGAGAGCGTGACACACACATACAGAGATGCTTCTGACATCTGTCCCCCAACGATCCTCTGTCATTATTTGCCAAAAATCTCAATTTACTTGTTTGGGGATGAAAAAAAGGAAAGAAACCCAAACCCTAGAAACAAAGAACTATATGGCTGAAGAAGGGAAATGTCCTTCTTCCCTCCCATCATCTCCACAGTTTTTGGAAAGCTGATCCCTTTCACACAGCTGGACACCCTTGTGGCTATCTAAAAATATATAACTCCTAATGTCAGGTAGCAGTTGACAAATTTTCATTTTATCAGACTGTTGATATTATTGGTTTTGTCACCTCTTGAACCCAACTCCCACCACAGTTACACCAGGGAAGTCAGGCGCTTGACCTGCATCTTCTCTGGGGCTGCCAAGGACAGAACCTGGTGTACTTTAGTCGGTCAGGTCATGTATCATCTTTCCTATTTCTCTGATTTCAGGAGACATTTGCCCATGTCTGGAGTGAATATGATCAGTGGGGTAAGACTGGTGCCATGCAGAAGGTTGGAGGTTCCTCATTTTGTCACCTGTGACATTTTTGAGATCCTGTTTTAAAACCAAACAAAATCAGCATTTTCCTCTACTAATTTAGCCTTATCCTATTTGTTTCCCTGCTTCCTGAGGGCTTTTGTAACCAAGCCTTACAGCCTCTTTGACTTATCAGATGCAGTTGCAGGTGATAAGCTGATGACTTATAGGAGCAATTAGTGCAACCAGCAGAGATAGAAGGCACAGCATGGTTTTGCCACAGTGGTTAATGGAGCAATGTTACCTACATAGAAACTGGTCTTTCCTGAGCTTGTTTTAATATTTCTTTTGAATTTGTTTTGTTTTGGTTTTTTTAATTCTTCTAAAATCCCTGATCTTGGTGTCTTTCTGTGCAGGGGCCATCTTCACCTGTGCTGAGAGTGTCAGTGCTGTAGGTGTGCCCAGGTAGATGGGCAACGGGAGTCTTTCAGTTAACACCATAAGGCATCCTCAGGTCCACTTTTTGGATGAGAAACCTGATCTGAGGTGAATATAGTGTCAGGTTTCCCAGTGCTGTGTGTCAGAGGACAGAGAGGGGTGCTTTGCAGAGATCATTGCCAGTTGCTGCCAGCTAGGTCTCTGTGCACTGGTAGCCTGGGTACAGACTCGGTACTTTGCAAACAGTGGGTGATGTCTAGAGAGCTGGGTCCAAGAAGTAAACCACACGTGCACAGTTATGTCCCAAGGAAGGGAAGCTAGGGTGACCATCAGCTACCCTGATATCTTAACTGTTTTGGACTTCTTGGGCTAGATAAACACTCTGGCACAAAGTAAATCAATTCCCTGTCCTCTGCCTGACTTGGTCCTTCCGTAAAAAATTCCATGGCACTGTAAAGTGGTAAGATTCACATCCCGATATGGTTCCACCTTCAGTAGCAGCCTTGTAAGGTGGCCTGTCCTGCAGTGGCTGGAAATCCAAAGGAAGGGCACTATTTAGTTCACTCTTTCAAGTTTATTCCTGCTTTGAAGATTTTTCCAGCTTGTTTCCTGAAGTACGGGAAATTCGAAGCATTTTTATCTTTTTTTCATCATTTCACAGGGACCTGCTCTTTGCCTATTGGCTCTGGCCTTGCAGCCAGGTGGGGTGGGTGAATCAAGCCAACAACACCGTTCTACCAGTTAGAAAACTTGTATTTTGGACTTGGCTGCTTATTTCAGTTTGGGAGCTGCTCTGAACCAGGTCGAAAATAACAAAGATGATTTGTATTTTTAGCAGGAAGACTTGCTGCGGTAATTACAGCTCTGCATGTATACTGACCAGCCCCTTTCACTGCACATGCAACTTTCAAACATGTGGAGTGACAGCTTCTTTGGGCTCTAGCCAAAGGACTGGGATGCACTTTCGCCCCACATTTTTAGTTAAGTGGAAAAGAACAACATTCTCTGCACGTAGTGCGGCACAAGACCTGTCTTGCAGGAACTATAAAAGCCAGGGATTGGGGTCTGTCTCTGCTTGAGTGTTTCAGATGCTGACCTGGAATATACATAAATCTACACTAGAGCCCTAACAGTGACTGTCAGGTTGTATTCAGGCAGGTTGTGGGTGCCAGGGCCCAGGAGTGGTGCACAGAGATGATGGACGCATGGGTTTGGCAGGAAGAAAGGGGCTGTTTGGCCACTGGGTTCACAGGAGAGCCTGGCCTGTTTTTTCTGCTTAGACCAGGTCATGCACCATCTAAATTGGTTAAAATTCTGTTTACTGCAACTGAGGCAAGTGCAGCCTAAATACCCTGATCTCTAAGGATGGCGTTTCAGCTCCAGCACATAGCTTTGGTTAAAATGCATAGACTTCTGGTCTGGTAGGCTGCTGCTGGGAACAAATTTGTTCAGACTTCGTTCTGTACTGCTGTGAGCTCAGTGCAGCTGCATTGTGCAGTGCCAGAAAACTGGGGAGGATTAATGGGAAGTGAAAGTGATTCAACCCTAGGGCCCAAGAAATTCTCATCTAATTCCAGTTTTCCAGCTGAGCAGTACCTTGACTTTAGTGGAATTACCTCTGATTCATACCAGTGTACGTAGAGGTCCTAGAAACAGACCAAACTGGAGTGGGTTTTGCATCTGATTTAGCTTGCTGCTCACATTTTAATTTTCTAATATCAAGGGTGATTTGGATGCCAAACCTACTTTTTCTCAAATCCCAGAATGCAGGTCCATGGAAATATAGTTTGGATTTGGGCCCCATCTTTGACAGCCAGTCTTGTCTAACTTCACCATCCATCTTAAAGAAAGCATAAGCCTGAACAGCCAGTGTCACCGAGGAAAACAAATGAAATTTGAAGAATGTATTAGGTTTAAGATCAGAGATGGAGACTGGAATGATGAGAGGTTTACAAGCCCAGCTCGCTTTGTTAATAGCTCAAGAGAGGAGACATCAATTCTTTTAACATGATTTCTGCCCTAGTAATGTTCCTTTAAGAAGAGCGAGGCATAGTGAGATACTGTAAGCTTTCATTCCTGCTGATGGGGTCTTTGCTGTGAGTGTTGTTATTCTGATCAGCTTTGACATGGTATAAAATAGCACTTATTCTCCAAGTAATCTGAGAAGCTCTTCAGAATTCATGAGGTTTAAGTCCAAATAATTACATTTATTGATCTCTGCTATGTGAAGAAAATTTCCAATTTATTGCGGACCTGTTTGGTGTTAGACCTCAAATTAGGCCATGCCAGGAATTTTTCTTTTTCTGTCTCTATTTTTTGATGCTTTTGTTGAGCACAAGATTGCTCACCTGATAATAAACACTGTCAAACTGTAGCTGCTGGGCAGGTAAACTAGGATGCCTGGTGCTGGCAGCAAGCCCCATGCCAGGCTGACACTGTGTTGGTCCAAGGGGAAGAGGAAGGGGTTCAGGTCTGCGGCTTAGATCTCTGATGCTCTGATCCCCAATCTGCCATGACCTCATGGCAGGAAGCTGGGTTCTAATTGCTCCAGTTTCCTCCGGAGAATTAAACAGGGATAGTGCTTCCTCCAGTACAGGGAGGTTAAAGCCCAAGCACTTGGAGATTCCCAAATGCACCCTCTGACCAGAGGCTGCTTCTCTAGGAAAAGGAGGCTGATGTTCCTGCTGGTTGTGCCAGAACTAAAGGGGAATCACCAGTATGGCTTAGTGGTGGCTAGAAGATCCATCCATGCTGTCTTCATCTAGATTAATTCCCAGAGGTACAAGTTCTTAATCTTTGCTGGCCTGAGACTTCTGCAAAGCATGAGCAGATTAAAGATGTTTGCAGATAGTCCTCGTCCCCATTTGCCCACTGCTAAAGGACCCCACAAGCACAGTGGGGGAGAGGAAGACTCCATACCTGAAAAGCAGATATTGCAGACCAGGCCTGAGGTGCACGGACACAGCTCCAGGTGTACATACACATACCCTGGAAGAGATGAAGTCAGGCATCAATGAACTCATCTGGTCATCACAGTGCTGTCAGGACTAGACCTTGGTTTTGGAGTCAACTACAAGAGACCAGCCCAGTGCCTACTTTGGGACCATGATGGATGATAGGGTCTGTCTGGAGAACTCACCTTCTGGACCTACATGTTTCTGCTTCTGAAGGTAGTTGAACAGGTCCCTGACAGAGCAAAACCTTACTGTGTGCTTTGCCTTAATCATGGAAATTGTCCAGGTGCTTAAAAAAAGCATGTTTTACAGAGTTTGCTAGCTCAGAAGTTCAGAAGCCAAAGCTGATGAATATAAAAGCCATGGCAAAAGTCACAGGAATGTCTTAATATATGCTGCATCATGTATGGCTTTCTGTTGTGGGGAGCAAGGACTTCACAAGTCGCTCCTCACTGTCTCCCTTGCTGCTGGGCTCTGTACCGAGACCTTGGGCAGGGAGGCTTGGCAGGGGCTCCGTGTACTGGGGGCACCGGTCTGGCCTGGCAGTGACCACAGGAAGACCATCGCAGGGCCCTGTGACCGTGCAGCTCCATGCCCTATTGCTTTAGCAGGGTAGCGGGGGCTTTGCTACGGCTGGGGAGCAATCCAGCAGGGCGGGAAGGGGATGTTTGTGCTGAGGGCTTCCTGTGAGACTGGAAGGTGTTGGCAACAGTTTAAAAAGTGATGCCTTTCCCAAGTAAGCCTTTAAATTTAGATCTCAGTTTAACAAGGCAGTCCTCACATGTTCTTTCAGGGCACATGTATTATTTAAAAAACATTTATAAAGGATTAATGTACTCCAGAGCCCCACTGACATAAGTTTCTGTCATCTCCAGTGCCGAAAGCCAAAAGAGTGCGGTTTATTCTAAGAAGCCCTTTTCATCTGTGTGTTTACCTCTTAATCTGGTACTGGGAAAAGTGCTAGACTCACAATCTTCTGTTTATCTACAGGAGTCCTTTGTTTATCCATTAAACAGGGACAACACAAGCAGTGGTAATGCTGTCTCTTCCCATGCTCCGTCTATCCTCTCTGTTTTGCCCATGGTTAGTATGTTTGCACAGAGGATCTTAAAGCTTCTGCCTTCTTTGACCATGCAGGCTGTTTGCCTGTACCTGTGATGTCCTGGGTAACAACTTGTAAATTGGGAAGTGTGTCTGTCTGTCTTTTGCAAAACGTTTGTGTATCTGCAGGTGTTGACAGCTAGAGGGCTCTTGCAGATGAAGTCATTATTTTTACTTGACAGATAGCTGTGCAATAAGGAGCAATAGTGTTGTTTCCCTCCGTGACCCCACAGTGGGCTTCTGGTAGCTGCTACCTCTGTCCTGACAACTGCAAACTGTTTGGCAGTTTTGCTGTTTGTTTAGCTGGAGCTGGCAGCATTTCCCAGTGCAGTTCACTTTTCACATCCTTAATCTGTGAAAGGGGTGACTGAAGTCAGCGATGCTGGAGATAAGCTTTTATGGGGAGTAGCACCTCCTATCTGGAGAGGAGCAGGAGGTTTGCATGGCCCTTAAATATTGCTGCTCTCCTGGCATACTTCTGGAGGATGGACTTGTGTCAAAACCACCATCTTCAGCTGTTCAGGGCCAGCAGCAACCTTGTTGGGCAGTGGAAGGGTGGTAGAGCCAACTACCCTCTCTGGTCCCACCTGAGCACCCCTCCTGCAGCCCTGTTTTGCTGCCATAGACATGCAGCTGTTGTTGGGGTGTCCTCTTGGACTGACCTTGCTCTCCCTGACCAGTGCAGCTGCTTTGTTAGGCAAAAGGGGGATGTGGCAGGAGGGACGGGAAGTCACTAGTTTTCCCACACGGCTGGGTAGTGAGGTGGGATGAGAGGGAGAGCGAGCTGGGCTGTACCTGTGGTCTCACCCTGCAGAGAGAGGCGGTGGTGGGTTGGGCAATAGCCCAGCCTTGCTCAGCCGGGGGGGGGCACTTTCCCAGGGGGTGGCCGCATCTGCACATGGGGAGGATGACAGCCCCCGAGCTGCTGGCTGGGCTCTATCTCAGCTGCCTGCCTGGCTCTATGTGCTGGGGGAAGTTTGGGGCTGGGAGGCTGAAGAGATTTCTCCTCACCATCTGCCTTGCAGAAAGCAGCCGGTCTTTAACAATCAAGGTTTTTCTGTCACCTAAGATCTCTGCAAATTATTGTTGTGTGCTGCTCCTCTCCTGCCCTTTCCTTTCTCTGTGCTCCTTCCCCCTGGCCTTTGATTCAATAAATCAAAGCTTAGTGCCAAATCTTGTTAAATTCCAACTTCCCTGTTATTCCCACTCTGCCCTTTGGGAGATGAAAGTTTGGAAATGTGTATAATAATGAGGGTTGTGAGATGTGAATAAAAGGCATGAGAAATGTAAACTAGGAGGATGATCAAAGATGATGCATTAGCTCTGATGAAGAACTATGTTGTTGCTAGTAGGGTGGCCAAACCAATACAGAATGACAGAAAAAAAATCCATACTGTGGTACTGCTGATAAAGTCTCAGCCTATGTTGGGAGGAAGCCAAGAGGAGAGTGTCATAGAGAGGGACCTGTGATATCTGCACTTGTTTTTTGTGACAGAGGTGGGTAATCTCGGCTCTTGAGGCAGTTGGAGGGCTAAAACATCCAGAGTTGGTGAAAAATATCCAGTTATACTTACAAATAGAAAGTATTCACATTTCTTTCATATTTTTTTAATTAAGAGGAAATAACATAAATAATTTTATCTTTTCTTGTTTAACTGCCATCTTTGAAAATTGAATCAGAAAGCAAGTTTTTAGTTCTAACTTTTTGACTTTTCTCTATACTGCTCACCTGCTCTTTTCATTTTCATCATCCTATTTTTTTCCTCAATAGAGTGGAGTGAAAATAATAAAGGAGTGAATCCAACCCTCCAATAAGCTCTGAAACAGATATGATGAAAGAATGTGTACTTTTTAAATTTATTTTTTAAACATCAAAACCCCCCAAAAGGAAAAAAAGAGGTCAATTTCAATTGGAAACCTTTTTCTAACAACTGCTTATTTTGAAAAATACCTTTACTGTTTTCCAGGCCAAACAATGGTTCTTCACCATCTCCTTTTATGCCATGCTTCCTTAGCTTTTGTCTTTCTTGCACTGTCTTCTACATTTTCATCTGCTTTGATCTTCAAGTCTGGTCCACACTGCTGGACACCAGATGCCAGCCCAGCCCTCACTGGGGTGGGATAGTTCGGAGAGATTTCCTCATGATTTTTGCAGATGACATTGAGCAAGAGTCGTGAAAATGAGACTGGATTCATCTTGAGTTTGCATTTCACTGTATCCTGAAACACATGTTTTTAACTTATCAGTTATTCCCTGTCTGACGTCTCAGCATTTGCTTTCTTTTTTCCTTGGTTTCATATTTTGCTGAAGACTTTATTGTGGTTGTTGATTTCAGACCATTTCTTAAATTTATTGAGATTATTTTGAATTCAGGTCCCATTCTACAAATGTGCTCTTAAGTTGGAGTGATCTTCAGATTTTATAATGCACACTCTCTTCCGTTGTTAAAGTTGCCGATGAAGAACTGGAACAGATCCAGGACTGGGATGATTCTTTTGGGATCCAGATGAAATCTCACACTGGTAGTTAATCACTGATGCTTTGTCTGTTTGTTGTTTTTTTTTTTTTTTTTTCTACCTAGTTGCACTTACAGGCAGTTTCATGTAGGCTAGTGACTCCCATGCTATCATCTGTGAATTGCTGATGAGCCACAAAGCCATGGCCTGTAGTCAAGGCAAGGAAGTGTTCTTTCTTATGAATGTTTTCCTATTAAAAGTTTGATGGTAAGGCCAGACAGCAAGGGAATTTATGGCCAGCTATGCTCAAGGGTCCAAAAAGCTAAAGAACTGCTAAACTAGACTGTAATTCCTTGGTTTGCTTATGGCCACATGGGACAATATTGAGAGTTATGAGAAAACATATATTTCAACTATTTCTTCCTTACCCACAAAGCTAGTTACCTTACCAAAGAAGAAAATTAGTTTTCTCTGGAATGAACAACTGATTTGACGTACTTTTCATTGAAATGAACAATTGAAATGATTTTTTTCCTGATAAATTCATTATGCTGAGCTGTTTTTTTATCAGATGGTTTTCCTTTGGGGTTTTATATATTGATCAGGTAATAGTCTGTTCGAGTGTTTTTCCAGGGAGACTGACTGGTCTACATTTCTCCCTGTTCTCTTTCCCCCTTACTTTAAATAAAGATATTCCATTAATTTCAGGGATGATTTCTGAACAGATCAGAGATTTCTACAGCTGGTACCTTTCAATGCTTGAAGATGGGTTTCAGAAGGCACTGATAATTTGACCATATCTTATTTATCTCAAGATTTTTTTCTTTTTGTGCTCTGGCTTACATTTCTGTCCCCTTGTTCACAGTAGAATTTTTGAAGTATGTTATGAAGCCTGAAGCAGAGATGGATTAGGCTACTTCAACCTTCTCTGTATCAGCCATTGTTTCCTCTTTTCCCATTAAATAAAAGCCTGTATGTTCTCTTTTTCTGCCTCTGCTGATACCCTAGCACTTTTACTTGTGGCCTTATGTCTGTTACTAATTGTAATTAATTTTGTGCTTTAGGGTTTCTGATTTTTATGCTGGTCCTTAACTTTGTGCTAAGTTTTCACTTTTTCTGTAATTTCTTTTTGATTTTCAAGTCTGTAAAGAGCTCTTGACACAGATATAATGGTCTCTTATTCTGCTTCCTATCTTTCTATCACAATAGGGTAGGTTGCCATTGTTCTTTAACATGGTTTTTCTCAGTAACTGCCAATTTCTTTTCTCTCTATGCTTAAATTGCCATCTCAGGAGACCTTATCTGCCATGTTGCTGCGTTTGTTGGAATCTGGGAGGGAAAGTCTGTATTTTCCTTGGGCTACTGCTAATTCTTCTTTTTCAAAGAAGAGTGTGCCAGCATGTCAGAATGACTGCACCCAAATGAATTCCCAGTTGAGTAGATTAGCCTACTGATTGCAATCAAGCCTGGAAAAATGGCTGCGCCAGCATCTTCCTTTACTGTTTGAAACAAATCTCCCAAACATTTGAACAGCCTGTCATAATGTCTGTCCCTACTCTACTCATTTTCTAGTTTCTAATGCCAGATGAATATTGTTGCCTGCTGCCAGCCACAGTTCTGCCCTTTTGCTGCCTCTGTTAATTTATAAACACAAAAGAGCCAAGCTTCAGCTTCTCCTTGGTGAGATGGGATCTTGTAGCACTGTATCTTAATCTTTTAATCTCAGCCTTAGTTTTGTCTTTGCTTCACTTATTTTTTTTTTTTTTTTTTTTTTTTGGACTTCAGAGTCAGGTTATGTGCAACCTTCCATCTGTTTTTATACTGCCAGTCTTTTCCTGGGCAGTCTGTACTTTCCCATTCCAATAACCCAGTTGTACTCCATCATTAGTGACGTATTCTGTAATTACCTATTAGGAGCTCACATTCTTCCTCACTATCTCTTACGTTCCCTGAGTGTGTACAGGCCGTTCACCTGTCCCGCAGCTGCCCTTGTGACTCCCTTGTCTGGTATTTCACAGCTTCTATGCACATGTCCTTCTACTTTTCCTCACCATATCTTACTGACTCAGTGAAAAGCCACTGGCAGCAAGAGGTGGGTAGGTGAGTGTGCAGGAGCATGTTTTTGCTGTTTACCTGATGAATGCACTCTTCCTGTAGCTACCCGCATGGTTCTGGGAGCAAAAGTGGGTCCTATAGATAGCTCAAGGACAGCATATGAGTAGAAACTGTAAACTGTTTTTCACAAGCAATCTAAAAAAAGTCCAGCATTTTAAGTGTCTGCCATGAAATTTTTCCAATAAACTGAAAATGCTTTGCTTACAGAACAACTGCTTTCTCTTTTTTATTTTTCCTTCTCTTCTGAAAATTGTCCAGTAGATGTTTTTTTGGTTTGTTTAGTCTTTTTTTTTTTTTTTAATAACACCTTTAAAACATAGAGAAAAGAACACTTTTCTGGACAAATGTCTATTTTTCTGTAAAATGGCTTTTATAGAAAGTATTTAGCTGGTACTATAATTTAGTGATTTCCTCTGATAAGTACAACTTATCCTACTTCTTTTTTTTAATCTCTTTACCCAGCTTCCCCAGAAGGTGCTGGGAATCCATCCTTCAGATCCTGTGATGTTATTAGCTGCATTTACAAAATGTCAGGGAAATATGTTTGTGCTTTTCATTTTTAGTTTAATTTTATCCTTTCTTGTCTTAACATGACCAGTTCTCCTTATCTGGGGTGGGAGAAAGGAACTAAGAAAAGAAGAAATAAAAAACCATACCAAAAAAAACCCTGAAAAGCAGGGGCATTGCCTTCTCATCTGCTTGTCTCCTGTCTTCCTGGTGCATATCCAGGAGAGCTTTAAACAGAGCAGAGAAAATCCACTGTGTTCCCAGCTGAAAAGTGGGAAGGAAGGGAAGCAAGTGAGGTGAAGAGAAAGATGGAAAGAATGCAAAATAGGGCAGGCGAGAGGAAAAGAGTGTAAAAAGTGAGAAGAAAGAGAGCAGAGAGGGATAGGATGAGAAAAAAAATATCATTATAAGGTGTCAAGAGGAGTTCCATGAGGAGGTCTGGGGAAGATGATCTGGTGATGTAAAAGGGGAAGAAGGCTACTGAATATGGGGCAGGGACACCCTGGCAAATGCTGCTTTTTAAAAATCATGTAGTACAGTCCATGAGACTGTAGTTGATGAGTTTTTGCCCTCTCACTGTTCAGCTGATTTATAATTGCACACGACAAATGTCTACAGTGGTGGTACAGCTGCTAGGGGGGCTGGAGGAGGGCAGGACAAAGAGGGGAGTCATCCTGCTGTGGGGAACTGCTGCTGATTGGGAAACCCTGGGGAAACCAGTGCATCCTGTTGTGTGTTACGCGCCTCTGGATAATCTAACTCCTAGAGGTTTTTCAGACAAGAAAGAGAGACAGACAAGCCTGTGATGTATCATGGTGGATTGATGACACAGCACCAGCTGGGCACTGGAAACAATTTTGTGACTGTCTGCTGGGCAGCTAAGGGACTCCAACCATTTGTGTTGACTGATTATCTCAGTTTCCAGAGCCATATTTCTGTATATCCTGAGATTGCTGTCCATCATGTTAAGAGGTCCTTGTTTTACTCTGATGCCATCTGCCCGCTGTTATCTGACAGCACTCCTGCCCCAAACCCGACACCGCTAGGTACGTCAGATCCGTCTCCAGTGAGGATAGCCCTCATGCCTGACAGTCAAACAGACGTCCTTTTGCCAGGCTTCACCACACCATTTGCCACAGGGGACTGCAACGGTGAGCCACCCTGCATGCCAAGCACCCCATGGACAGGGCTGCAGCCTGGGACCATGCTCCTGGGCTTGCAGGATCTCAGGCAGAAGCAGTCTGTGATTTTGGCTGCTGAGACTTCTGGCTGGGTCTCCAGTATTTTGGCTGAGGTGCTGTCTGTAGAATGAGCAGAATGGACCCCTGGCCATGGCCCCAAGTTGCAGTTGAAGTATTAATGATAACTGTAGGAAGCACAGACTCTCCCTGGCTCCTTTTCCAGCCTGGAAGGGCATGGAGAATTCAAGGTAGCTGAGCTGACACTACATGTGTCCCAGTGCTGCCAAGCTGCTGTCCTGACTGGGACCAGGGGGGACACAGATGTGACAGTGAAAGTGATTATTACTTTTCATTTTTATTGCAGGTGTAACTTCTTCATAGGTAGTAAAGTCTCATTTTGGGGTCTGGTGATTAGCTCTGATCTGGTCGATATCAGCTTGCCATTATCTCCACCAGTAACACTTCCTTAATGACTCTGAGAGATATTGGCCACGGGGTCACCTCCCTGTCAAGCAGCCCGCGGAGAGCTTTGTGCTTCCTCAGTCTGAAAATGAAACATTTGGATGCTGGTAGCTGTTTTGCTGGCAGTTTTTGTTAATGATGAAGAATTACCTATTATGCCAGCATTGGGTGGCTTTGACAATTCCATTACATATTACTAATAGTGCTAATAATGTATGGCAAGCTTATCCTTGTCATTTGTGCGGATGTGTGTATGCACACATATGTGTGGGTGTATGTGGATGCCCAGTTGTGGTAGGGATGGAGACAACAAATCTGTTGGTAGAATGCAGCAGCCACTGCTGTCACCGCTCCCTTCCTCCTGTGGGGAGACCTCACCAACAGTGGCAGTGAGAATTGCAGGGAAAGACCTGGCTCTGCCTCTTCTGGGAGCAGAAGCTTTCCCATTGATTGATGGGAAAGATGCTGATGGCTGGTGCTGTGTCATTCTCCTCTGCTGTGTAGTCTACCTGTGGCTTAGGAAACTGATTCCTGGTCCCTCCTATTGTTCATCCTCACTTCAGCTCTGCTCCCCTTCCTTCTTGTCTTTATGCTTTAGCCTGAAGCCAAACAATTAAGTTTCTGGAACCTGCCTATGTGTTAGACCTCCTCACAGGCACAGTCTAAAACAGTGGTACAGGGTTGACCAAATCATGGAGGGTGGAACTGCTTTACTTTTCTATGTCGTCAGCAGCAGTTTAGCTTATAGGATTAAAAAATGAAACAAAAATCTTGTGGTGCTATCATAACGTCAAAGGCATTGATATGACACGCATGCGACTTGTGCAAAATTGATCCCCATTTCAAGGTTCCCTGGAGATAATATACATGCAGACTTGAGACGAAGTGGGACATGGGACTGGGGGACTGCAAGCCAGAACAAGTTCCCACAGGGAATGTAGGGGCATAACTAGTCTCCCAGGTGCTGAACGGGCAGGGATATGTGTCTCAGCTGCCCAGCTCACCTCCTGCAGCCCAGTGTCTGGGCAGCCCTTGCCCAGCAGGTCAGTAAGGGATTGCTAGTGCTGAAGAGACAGTGACTGCTTTGGTTTTATCTAAGGCAGGGAGAGAGCTTGCAGCAGCCCTGCCCCTAAGTCCTCTCCTTGACTGGAGTTTTTAAACACCCATTGAGACAAACATCAGAAGAGTGTGTGTGTGTGTGTCTGCCCTTCTCACCCCTCCAGTATCTAAGCAGTCTAATGTGTTTAGATTTATCCCAGCAAGAGGGAGAAAAGGTGGAACAAATCTGCTGTACCCAGAGCATTTTGTTTATATATCTTCCTTTGTTTCCTTTGTATCTGCTTAATTTACAAGGCGTTTAAGAGCAAAACTCTCCCGTGCAGTGCTTCGTATGATACTGAGCAGCACCAGGCTACTCCAGTCCTGATCAGAACCTTAGGGGTTTCTACACCTCAGTATGAATCCTAACGTCAATACTTTGCCTCGTTGTCTTCTGCTGATCTGGGAGCAGGACTTGTCTGCAGTGCAGAATCAGCGGCTTTTGGAAGATGCAGCTGCTGTCTCAGGCTGACTTCTGAGGTCCAGCATTTTCTGGGGTCACTGTAATCCTACAGAGGCCAAGGACACAGCCCTCACTTGATCTCCTGGTCCTTCTTCACATCTCTCTTACAAAGAACTGTCTCCTGCTGTCTTGTGCAGTGCTGCAAGTAAGTTTAAACATGCCAGGTCACTTAGCTCTAGCCTGGTCTTTTCTCTTAATGTTGGTGGGCCAGAACAGGTTAAGAATTTCACTCCTTTTTTTTTTTTTTTTTTCCCAAGATTTGTCTCATCATGAAATACATGGGAAGAAGTTTATGAAGCTTCTGAAAAAATATCTCCCTCTCCTGTTTTTTCTTTCCCACTGTTTTGATCTTAAACCATCTGCAGAAGAAATATGTTTAGAAATACCTTGTGCATCAGTGCAGGTGAATTTTCCTGTGTCTTGAAAAATGGAACAATACTTTCCTACAGCTATTGATTGTCATTCCACATCTATGCTGTCCTCCTAACTTCAAATCAATTTGTGCTTTACCAAGCTCTTTGATGTCATCTTATGACAGAACGCTAACTTTTCCCCTTAAAGGCTATTTATCTCTGTCTCTTTGTAAGGTCATTGAAAATCACTGTACTCTTGCCCCCCAAAAGTAATCCATCTAGTGGAGAAAGTGATGAGGTAGTATTATGTCTGGCAGTCTTTTTAAACAAGTCCTCAGAAACACCAAGAAAAACCTGATAGGCTTGGACAGGGAGGGGGGAATTGAGGACATTTCAAGAGTCAAGTTTGAAAGCAATCAAGGGAAAGCTCGGAGTTTATATTCTGGAAATGTCCCCTCTTCCTGAATCTATTTACAGATATTTTCCACTGCTACTGCGGGGCGGG